>NC_137077.1:60005704-60605704 GCF_951640355.1 Cnephaeus nilssonii | reverse complement strand
AGCTTTAAACTACTAGAAAAGTGAGTCTATTGGGATTAAACATACTATACCTTACTTTTTAGGTAAACTAATTTATTTTTGAGGGACTTGGACAAAAAATAATCTCATAAATTCCTATTTTCAATCAAAATAGTCATATAAAATTTAGGAACATAAATGAAAATTTTAATTCAGGTAAGTAATATTTTTAGAATAAAAAATAATTTTAATAAGCATACATACCTTGCCATATTTATAGTATTTTATTTAAAATATTTATTATATTTTACTTTTAAAAACTAACCTTAGTTTTTATATTTTCCAGTTCTATTTTAAAGTAGATTTCCATCTATGCACTATACCTAAGTACTGTTTTCTAAACTGATGCTGACATTATTTTTAAAAACCTCGATATTATTATATCTTAGAGGAGTTTTGGATGTGATTTATAATGAAATAAATTATCAATCCTAGCATTTAGTGAAATACAGACACAAAAATTCTAAAATACAATGTATCTTCTTTGTCATCTTAACAACTTACCTAAACATAACAACAATAACCTGTGGGTGACAGTAACAAAAGCGCGCCGAAAACGACACCAAAAAGACATTAACGGTCTTGTGGACTGTAAAAACTGCACATCAGTTACATTTGTCAATTGTTCGTCAGGGGCATAACCAACACACCTATTTAAAAATAAAGGGAGAATTTAGAAGCAAAATCACTTTTTATACTACAAAATGATCAAAGTAGAAATTAAGTCCTTTACCTTATTCCAACATCTTTTCCATTTTCAAAAATCCACTGTAATGACATGTTAAACATATTTTCATATTCAGGACCTAAATTCTAATAAGAAAAATAGAGAACATAACTATCTATTCTTAATAATTCACATTCATTTGACTCTTATAATTAACATACTTTGCATAACACTTTAAACTATACTGCATAACAAAAAGTATTACTCATTACAGAAAAGTAAAAGGAAGAAATTACCATTTCCCCACCACTCTAAGATAATCATGGTTAATATTTTGCTACGTTCTCTTTTTGTTTTGTTTTTTTACATTTACAAATGTGTTTTTTTAATAACTTGTTTCTTTAAGTATCATCAAAAGAGTGAATTAGCAATTTTTTAAAATGTAACACTATTTTTAGATGGACAAATGACAAAAAATTCAGATGTGGCTATTACATGGACATTTTCTCAACAAGAGATTAATGCTTTTTTGTATTTTTAGCAGCAGTCCAAACTACATCTTTGGTGGTGATAAGACAGGTGAGGTTTTATAGCAAAAGGTGAACATGGGATTCCAAGAAGAAAAGGTTCACACACACATACCTAAAGGCAAGTTTATATGTATAAACTTAAGTGAGGATAAAAAAATAAAAAACAAAAAACGTCATTTATGTAGATGCATCTACTTTAATCACTTCTTCAGATTCCAACCATTATTTATGGTCAGTCCCTTGTCCACCCAATAGATGGAGGCAGGGGTTATGAACTCAGCTCTCCCATTTAAGAAGCAGAACAGTATAGTGATGAATTTCCAGTTCCATCACTTACTAGCTGGACCTACTCATTAAATCCCTCAGAGCATTAGTTTCTTAATAAAGTGGGTCTGATACCACCGACCTTGATGCATCATTATGATATTAGAAGTAACAGACAGAAAGTACTAAGATAAAATTTACAGTAAGTCCTCATTTAATGTCATGGAGAGGTTCTACAATTTTAAGTGAAATGACATAACAAAACCAATTTTACCATAGGCTAAGTGATATAAACAAGAGTTAAGTTCCTATGGCATCTCATCTATACTAATAATAGACAAATATGTAAATTGACCATACCTCCACGACGCCCACAGCTAATCAGGAGGGAGTATGCAAATTAACCCGACAAAGATGGCGGGCCTGTGGGCAGCACGCACGCGTCAAGCGGCCGGGGATGGGGTGGAATGCCCCCCGGCCTCTCAGGGCCTACATGTGCAGATGCCGCGAGGTTGGGGGCAGGGTGGGATGCCCACCCGCCCTCCACGTAGCTGGGGCGACGCGGTAGGCATCCCTGGGACCCCGCCCACTTCGAGCCTGTGGCCAGTGTGCGCACACAACGGCGCCGAGCGGCTGGGGTCCCGGGGTCACCACTGGAGTGTCCAGTCCTGTCAGCCTGGCCTGGGGGTGGCTGGCTGGAGTTCGCAGTCTTTTTGGTTTTTGCAGCCCCTGGACCAGAAGCGAAAAGCAAGAGAACGGGGAGCACCAGAAATGCTGGGAATCAGTTCTGGTGGCAGACGCGTTACGGGATCTCCTAGACACTAGAGCAAAGTGAGACTGGAGCAAGTTACTGTTCGGGTGGGGGATGGAGGGAACACAAAGGTAAGAGACATAAGTAAAGTCAGAGTGTCGAGGAAAAATTAAAGGGAAGACATCCTGCAACTTCTAGGAAATCTCCACCAATGGAGCAAAGAAAGAAAAAAAAAAAAAAAGACCTCTATTATTCTGTGAGCACCAAACCACCCTGGGTTGGGCTCTCAGACAATTTGCTCAAAAGATGCAAAGACAGACAGAAACTCCCAGATTGGAGAGGGCTCCCCTGAGGGCTCCCAGATTGGAGAGGGTGCATGTTGGGCTGAAGGACCCACCCCCCAGTGCACGAATCTTCATGCACCGGGCCCCTAGTCAAGTTTATAATGAAATGACATTGGATGAGACGATATTACTCAAGGACCTGCTGTACTGAATAAACTATAATCATTATGAAACTTCTCCCTTAGTCCATTTCCATTAACACTTATTTTTCCACAAGTACACAATTTTATTAACAGTGATTAGCATTTTAAGCTCGGCCATAAAAGTCTATCCAGCCCCATAATTTGGCACATTTGTAGCTATCTTCTTCCCTATTATTTTTTTTACAAAGGAAATTAATCACCCATTCACTACATCATTTCTATTGGAAAGTCATCACACAAAACTCCCACCAATTGATCAACTTAAAAACCAATCTGTATCAGTTAATCTCTGAATCTGCCCTCATTGTTCTAGAGTGCTCTTTTATATTTTTTTAAAATATGTTTTATTGATTTTAGAGAGAGAGGAAGTGATAGGTATACAGAAATAGAAACATAGATGAGAGAGAAACATTGATTGGCTTCCTCCTGCACGCCTCCTACTGGGGGATCAAGCCTACAAGCAGGGCATGTGCCCTGACTGGGAATCGAACCAGTGACCTA
Source organism: Cnephaeus nilssonii (assembly GCF_951640355.1). NCBI lineage: Eukaryota > Metazoa > Chordata > Mammalia > Chiroptera > Vespertilionidae > Cnephaeus > Cnephaeus nilssonii. The sequence goes on along the minus strand of NC_137077.1, from coordinate 60,602,486 downwards.
CTGGTTCATGGGTCGATGTTCAACCACTGAGCCACACCAGCTGGGCCTGGAATGTGTTTTTCTAAAATAAAATTGGAAGATCTTAGGGGTTAGGGGAGACAAAAAACAAAACAAAACACAACAATCTATGTTTTTTCAATATAATGCTATGTATTTCCTAAATGTTCCACCAGAGGGACCTCTTAACTTTTCATAAACAACCTTTCAAACTGAAAAATGAGTAATAAAATTCTCAAGACATTGGGAGAGTTAGAAAAAGAGTGGCTAACTTATTTATATTAACTGTTATGTTTATTTAAATTTCCTCTAAAGGAGAAGGTGGGGAAAATAAATATAATGTAAAGAATCAATTTTAAGAAAATAAAATTTAACTGAGGATTACTTATTCTCTCATTTTACTAGATTAAACATTTACTAATACTATACTGATAACATACTATAAGTTGGGGGAAATTTAGCTTATACCTATAGAAATTCTACACATTCTTTGGTTTATTTACTTCTAAATGATTGCAATAACTAATTGTACTGATGGTGAAACCATAGGACAAATACATGAAATGTACAAATTTCTCTCAATAAAGCAGAATGCCTAAAATAAGCATACCTACTATCATCACTGTTTGATACCAGTTTAGTAATGACATTCTTCCCATTTATGCTGAAACTTGAATAAAATAGCTAGTTTGTACTAAATTTCTCATTCCAAATTAGAAAGTAACTTGGCAACATATAGCAAAAGCATTAACAAAGTTCATGCTCTCTGAACAAGTAATTTCTTTTCTAGGACTATTTCCTAAGGAAATGATCAGAAAATCAAATACTATATACAAAGATTAAGAGTGCTTTTATAATACTACACACACACACACACACACACACACAAAACAACAGCATACAATGCTCACAGCTGTTGCCTGAGCTTTCAGTTCATGTCAAGGTTGAAGCCTCATGATGATGGTACCATGGATCTGTCTCTCGCCCAGTGGGGCGAACTGGGCCCTCCCTGGAGAAGAAACCTGGGTTCCCCAAGATATGTGATCAGTGCTGGGGCCCTGCCAGCAGGCGAGGGGATCCCAAGGCAGGTGCTGGTCGTGGAGGCCACGGGGGCATAGGGTACCAAGGAGACAGAACTGAACCTCACATCACCCTGCTTGGCCCCAGAGGATGGCTGGTTAGCCAGAGGCGGGTAAGACTCCTCAAGGAAGGAACAGCCTAAGACAGGCACAGTCGCAGAGGAGCCATCAGGAGAGAACTTGGGAGTCAACAGAGGTGGGGCACAGACCCTCACCCCCCCCAACCTTGCAGGGACCTGAACCCTCACCCCTTCTGAGGAAGGTCTCCTGCCCCCATGGCTGCTTAACTTCCCATACCCAGCTCAAATCGGGACCTGGGTAACAGACAGAGACGTGGCCGACAGCAGCTGCCCTCTCACTGCAACAAGAATTGTTTGAGTTGTCTTGTACCCATGGTGAGGGGAAGTGGGTTTTTGATATCTAAATCCAGCGTAAGTACCAGGAATGCTCAGGACCTACTCAAGAAGGCAAATAATCCTTTCCACTAATATTTACAGGGTAAAATAAGATGGTTGTTAGAGTAATAAATTTGACAGTAAAATAGTAGTCGAGTTTTCAGGCTAATTTAAATTGGCTAATTGAAACAAGCGAATATTCTAGAAAAATTAATTGTACTGGACAAAAAGCAATTCCTAAAGTGTTAACTAAAATTTTTATTAGTTCATCTCATGATAAAATTGCGTAACATGTAATGAACCTAAAGCAGTCATATTATAGTGCAAAAGATTAAAATTTAAAAGCTATCAAGACTACAATATAAAATTTTCAAAAGCCTCCTAATATTTAAATCAAAAAAGGGGGGGATAGTAGAAGAATATCATGTAAGGAAAAATATCCTGTAAGTAAATTACATCTAGAAAATTTGTACTTTAGAAAATTAATTGTAAGGCTAAAAGCAAGACACCCATGAAAAACACACATGGTGTCAAAACAAGCCAGAGGAAAATCATTTGGGCAAAAAATGAAAAAGGATCCCAACAAGTCAAATTTATAGAAAATATTCCTTTATTAACTTTTGGTCAAGAATATGTTTGTATATTTTCAGAAAACAACTCCGAGACCATGTGGATTCCAGCAACAGAGAGGAATCGACAGGACTACTCCAGCCATGAAGACAGAAAAGAAGCAGTCCAGAGATGGAAGACGCTGACGTCGCCTTGCCATACTAGCAGTCAGCAGCTGTGCGTCACGGCAGGGTGCCCAGGACCAAACCAGAGAGGGTCGGACCTGCATTACCACCATTTGTCCACCATCCAGAACTGAAATATCATTGCTGACATGTACACATAAGGAACTGTTTGACATTGAAATTGGGTCTCAAAAGAACTGTTGGCCCAGAAAGAAACTCACTACAGACTGATTCATTTGCCTTTCAGCATAACCATTATTGCTTGTCTCATTTTCAGTTCTTATAAGTGTATTTCTAGTAGCACATGATCTCATCTAGGGGAAATGAACAACATAGACTAATGAACAAGAACAGACCCAGAAACAAGAAGGCATGGATTAGACTGTTGGGCCTCAGAGGGAGGGTAGGGGAGGGTGGGGATAAAGCGGAGAGATCAACCAAAGGACTTGTGTGCATGCATATGAGCCTAACCAGTGGTTAAGGACAACAGGGGGGTGGGGGCATGCGTGGGGAGGGGTGTGGGATAGGAATGGGGGTATGAGGACAAATATGTGATACCTTAATCAATAAAGAAATTTAAACAAACAAACAAAAGAAGAAATTTAAACAAATAAAAAAAAGAAAAGAAATTATTCCCAAGTGTTTTAAAAAGAAACACATTTCAAAAACCTGAACATGGGAAAATGCTTATACTAAAAAATCCTATCTAATAAAAGAGTAATATGCAAATCGACCATCACACCAACACACAAGATGGCCACCCCCATATGGTCAAAGATGGCCATCCCATGTGGACACAAGATGGCCGCCACAAGATGACTGGCAGGGGAGGGCAGTGTTGGGTGATCAGGCCAGCAGGGGAGGGCAGTTGGGGGCAACCAGGCCTGCAAAGGAGGACATTAGGGGCAACCAGGCTGGCAGGTGAGGGCAGTTAGGGGTGACCAGGCCTGCAAGGGAGGGCAGTTAGGGGCAATAGGGCCGGCAGAAAGCAGTGAGGCGTTGATCACGCTGGCAGGGGAGTGGTTAGGGGGTGATCAGGCTGGCAGGCAGAAGCGGTTAGGGGAAATCAGGAAGGCAGGCAGGTGAGCGGTTGGGAGCCAGCAGTCCTGGATTGTTAGAGGGATGTCCCAGATTGGAGTGCGTGCAGACTGGGCTGAGGGACACACACCCCCACCCCCCCTCCCCGTGCACAAATTTCATGCACCCGGCCTCTAGTTTTATTTATAATATGAAATATTTATACTGATACTAATTCTAGGGGGGAAAATGTAAGACTAGAAAAAAATGGACCAAAACTAGTGGTTAACCTTAGTGGTAAATTTGAAATGCCTTTTTTCCTTTTATTTTCCATACTAGAGGCCCAGTGCATGAAATTCGTGCACTGTGGGAAGGGAGGGTCCCTCAGCCCAGCCTGTTCCCTCTCACAATCCGGGAGCCCTCAGGGGATGTCCTACTGACGGCTTAGGCCCGCTCCCCAGGGCCTAAGCCACAGTCTAGCCTCCCTCTGCAGGAGGCGACCAGTTGATCATGGGAAGGCGCCACTGTTGGCCGCCGCAGCCGACAAGGTGTTTTCATCAACACCAACTCCAGTCCCTTCACCACAAAAAAATGACAACTTTCTTTTGGCATTTTCAAGATGTCTCTTTCATAGGATATGACATTTCTTTCTTTCTTATCCTTATCTGAGGATATGTTTCCATTGATTTTTAGAGAGTGTAGAAGAGAGAGGGAAAGACAGAGAGAAACATCAATGTGAGAGGAACACTTCGATTGGTTGCCTCTTGCATGAGCCCTGACCTTGGCTCCGGCCAAGGAGGAGCCTTCAACCTAGGTACATGCCCTTGATCAGAATCGAACCTGGACCTTGCGGTCAGCAGGCCGAGGCTCTATCCACTGAGCCAACCCCGCTAGGGCAGGATATGACATTTCTTAGCCCTCCAGCAGCGGACCTTCATTTTTTCCTCCAGGAGTGTGGTGGAAGAACCCTAGATCACTTTCTTGGATTCTTATTACACAAGTTACCAAGAACACTGCAAGTGGCGTACCGGGAACTTAGCCAATGAGCGGTCAGAAAAGGTGTTCCCTCTGCAGCTCACCCGCAGAAGCGTAACTGCTGGTGCGCCGCAGCTGGAGCAGGCGCCCCTGCCTATGACTACTCCGGGGCTGCCCAAGCCAGCACGGTGGCTTGGGCAGGCCTCTCTGTCTCCGTCTCCATCTCCATTCTGGGCCTTACCTGCACATAGTCTCCTCCTGACCGGTTGTGACTGTTACAGCATCCCAGCTAATTTGCATATTGCCTCTTTATATATATATATATATATATATGTTAAATCATAAACATTAATCTTATATTGAAAAATATAAGCATTATTTTTAAAACAGTAGTTAAAAACTTTTATCTAGACCGTAAAACTTAATTTTTTGGAAAAAATTCCTGTTTAATGCTTTTTTGTATTTTTAGCAGCAGTCCAAACTACATCTTTGGTGGTGATAAGACAGGTGAGGTTTTATAGCAAAAGGTGAACATGGGATTCCAAGAAGAAAAGGTTCACACACACATACCTAAACATAAAAGGGTATTGTCATTTCTACATAAAATAATTTAACTACCTAAAAAATTGGTCAATCCAAAATGTTTTATAAACATATACATAAGAAATTCTACTAAATCTAAAAAAGAAAAAAATTAAACCTAATCAGAAACATAAAATAATTCCAGGAAAAAAGATATGAGAATATTTTAGGACTTAAGTTCATTAATATCAGTTTTTTCTTAAAACTCAATACAAGCAGTTCCAACTCAACTCATGCATGGGTGCTTTCATTAACTACTTTGCTGACCATCCTTAGTACTAGTAGAACCAATCTCTTGTATACTACTGCTGCCTGGCTTAGACTCCAACTTGTCCCAACTCTGGTCTGTGTCCCATCTTTTTACCATATCCTATTGCTGATCCACAGCTTCAATCTAATGGTTGGAGAGGAAAAAGAGAGGAGGCTATCATCCTTCCACATTAACCCCTTCCTCTTCCTCAGCTCCAGATTACCTACTGGATCAAGCCCTATTCTGTCCTCACGCCCCGTGTCCCAGCCCTTTAGTCCTTCAAATATAGTATTCAGTATATTTTAAGAGTCTCAGGGATCTTCTGAAATGTGTAATAATCTTGGTGCAGGAATTTATTACCAACACATACCTGTGCCATTACATAAGAGATTTAACTGGAAATAAAAAAGAGAAAGCAGAAAGGAAGCACTGGTTGGGATCAGTTTTTCCTACTGCTAGATATAAAAACACTTTCAAATATCTCATAAGGAAACGCTTGCTTGCCCTCTTCCTGGAATATTTTATCCTATGTCCCTGTTAGTGTACTAAATCCAATCCCTTCCTTGCCCCCACCCACACAATCCATCTAACCATTCTTCTATCCCTTAAGACACAGCCCCATAATCACAATTCCTCCTTATTAAGATCAATATGCATACTGGTTCTTTAGCTATCCAATCCATTAGGTATTATACTACCAACAAATTGTCTGTCATCTAGGTCAAAACTGAAAAATAAAGACAAGAAAAAGGCTGAGAGACAAACTCTGTAGCATGTTATTAGGAACCTCTCTCCAGGTGACACTGATTTAATTAGTTAGAAACCAATAAGAAATAAAAACATATTGGGAAGCTACTATAATCATCAGGCACTGAGGTAGGTCATTTAATATATTCACTTAAGTCTCCAGCAACTCTGACAGGTATCACCTTGAAAAACAGGTACAGAAAAGTGAAGGGACTTTACCAAGACAAACAGTTTCTATGTGAGACATCTAATCTCCATCACATTATACTAGAGGCCCAGCACATGAAATTGCGTGTGAGACCCAGAGTCCCGCCCGCCGGCGCCGCAGGACCCATCAATGCACCTCCTGTTGACCGTTAATTTGGTTGTTCCAGTGTTACGGCCACTAGCTTTTTATAATACAAATAGTCTTAACATCTATTGGCTATCTACATGTAAGTCATTAATTAAATGACTGAGTACTTCTCTTTTTGGCAGGTATATCAAGACATTGTCAACAAAACGTTGATGAAAGACTTAGAACTATACTACATTCTTAATTGTTAAAAAGCAGGGATGATATCAGCAAGATGACAGAATATGAAGTCCCAGACCCTCCTTCCCCCAGGAGACAAAAATTCAACAATATACAGACAAATTTCCTTTGTAATAGATCCAAAATCCCGTCAAGAGGTTCCTGCATCCAAACAGACCCAACAGAAACTAGCTGCATGGAAGCCAGTAGGAAAATTTATAGCATTCACTCACCAGAGCCCCTTTTCCTGGCACAGCATGGTGCAGTTAGGACAAAATTCCCAACTCCTAGATTCTCCTTGAGGATGGAAAGAGAAGACTGAACCATATGTCTAAAGTTCAGACTTTTTGGGGAGCTACCAGAGGGACTGGTTTCAGTCTTGCCTGAATCTAGGCATTGACAAGTAAGGGCACCAAGTTGGGAACTGCCAAGAACAAAGGCAATGAATGGTTTGAACTAGCACACAGGCACTCATCATTGCTCCTCCCCACAGCTCAGTAAAGAATGAGTGGGAGAAAACCCCAAACTCCTGGTTCTTCCCTGAGGAGGGAAAGAGTTAAAACATGTGTCCAATGCTCCAGTTTCTTAGAGAGATGCCCAAGGGACTAGTATCTGTAGCACCTGTCTCAGAACACTGACAAGACCTGACACCGTCTATGTAGATGGATGGATGCTGCTGCTGAGAACAAAAAAAAACTGCTACTGCCCCATAGGACCTGCAGTACAACAGACAGACACCAGAGGGAGCAAGAAATTACAAGCTCCTAAAAAAAGAAACCTACAAGAACTTCTATTTAGAAATTTATACCCACAAAAAGATGCATTCAGAGAAAAGATTTAAGGACACCCTGGAATTTCTGAGTTTACTGTTGAAGGTTTCCCCTGAATAAACTCTGGGAGATATGGCTGTTCTCAAATGCATACATCGCAACCCACAGTAGCAAGGCACAAAAAGTAAACAAGGAAATATGGCCTGACTAAAGGAACAAAATAAATCTCCAGAAACTGACCCTAAAGAAACTGAATATAAATTACCTGACAAAAATATTCAAAATCACCGTCATAAATATGCTCAATGAGCTCAGGAAAATAATGCAAGAATAAAATGAGAATATCAATAAAAAGAAATCACTTTTTCTAACATTCTTATTGATTTCAGAGAGGAAAGGAGACAGAGAGAGATAGAAACATAAATGATGAGAGAGAATCACCGATTGGCTGGCTGCCTCTTGCACGCCCCCTATTAGGGACCGAGCCCACAACCCCGGCATATGCCGTTGACAGGAATCCAACCCGGACCAGGAATCCAACCCGGACCCTTCAGTCCACAGGCCCACGCTCTATCTATTGAGCCAAACCAGCTAAGGTGAGAAATTATTTTTTAATTGAAATTTTGGTGCTAGAAAATATAATAACTGAATTGAAAATTTCACTAGATGGGTTCCACAGCAGACTTAATCAAGCAGAAGAAAGAATCAAGGAACTCAAAGACAAGTCATTTGAAATTATTCAGTCAGAGAAACAAAAAGAAAAAACAATAAAGAAGAGTGAAGGAAGCTTAAATAACTTAGAGGCTATCATCAATCAGACTAATATATGCATTATGGAAGACCCTAAAGGAGGACAGAGAAAGGTGGAAAAAGCATATCTGAAGAAATAATGATAAAAATCTATGGAAAGAAAGGGACATTCAGATTCAGCAAGCCCAACAGCCTCTTATGGAATACAAGAAAAACAGTACTGAGACAGAAGTTTAGTGGTAAATGCCTACATTAAAAAAAGAAAGAGTTCAAATGAACAACTCAATTTTGTACCTCAAGAAACTAAGAAAAGAATAAGTTAATATTAGCAGAAGAAAATAATAAAGTTAGAGCTGAAATAAACAAAATGGGGGTGGGGTAAATCAGTAAAACAGAGGGGTTTTTCTGTTTGTTTTTCAAAAGATCAGGAAATTGGCAAACCCTTAACTAAGAAAAAGAGAAGATTCAAATAAATAAAATCAGAAATAAAGAGAATATTACAACTGATGTCACATAAATACAAAGGATAAGACGAGAATAAGAATTAACACTAATCATTCTCAAATTCTTTCAAAAACTTTAGGAGGAGGGTACACCTCCACACTTATTTTATGAGGCCAGCATTATTCTGATACCAAAGCCAAACAAAGAACTATAAGAAATACAGACGAATATCCCTAATAAATATAAATGCAAAAAAATTCTTAGCAAAATACTAGCAAACCAAATTCAACAGCACAGCAAAAGAATGATACACCATGAGCAAGTGGAATTTATTCCTAAAATGAAAGAATGATTCAACAATTTTAGAGGCCTCACACTTCCTGACTTCAAAACTTATCACAAAGCTACAGTAATCAAAATAATACGGCACTAGTATAAAGATAGGCAAAAACCAATGGAAGAAAATAGAGAAATTCATGCACATATGATAAACTGATTTTTTACAAGGATGCTAAGAACACACAATAGGAAAAAGTCTCTTCAACAATGTTGGGGGGAAAAAAACCCACAATTTCCACATGTAAATGAATGAAATTGGACTCTTTTACTACACTAAATACAAAAATCAACCCAAAATAAATTAAAGACTTAAACATAACACATCTATATATATACTAGAGGCCCGGTGCACGAAATTCTTGCACGGAGGGGGGGTGTCCCTCAGCCCAGCCTGCACCCTCTCCAATCTGGGACCCCTCGAGGGATGTCCGACTGCCCGTTTAGGCCCGATCCCACAGGGCAGGATCAGGCCTAAACAGGCAGTCGGACATCCCTCTCACAATCCAGGACTGCTGGCTCCCAACTGCTCGCCTGCTTGCCTTCCTGATTGCCCCTAAATCGCTTCTGTCTGCCAGCCTGATCACCCCCTAACCACTCCCATGCCAGCCTGATTGATGTCTAACTGCTCCCCTGCCAGCCTGTTTTCCCCCAACTTCCCTCCTCTGCCAGCCTGGTCACCCCTAACTGCCCTCCCCTGCAGGGTTGATTGCCTCCAACTGCCCTCCCTTGCAGGCCTGGAGCCTCCCAACTGCCCTCCGCTGCTGGCCATCTTGTGGTGGCCATCTTGTGTCCACATGGGGGCAGGATCTTTGACCACATAGGGGCAGCTATCTTGATCTTGTGTGTTGGAGTGATGATCAATCTGCATATTACTCTTTTATTAGATAGGATAGAGGCCTGGCGCATGGGTGGGGACCAGCTGGTTTGCCCTGAAGGGTGTCCTGGATCAGGGTGGGGTTCCCTTTGGGTGTGGAGAGGCCTGGGCGAGGGGCCTATGGTGGTTTTCAGGCCAGCCACACACCTGGTGACCCAAGAGGAGGCCCTGGTATCTGGAATTTATTTACCTTCTACAATTGAAACTTTGTAGCCTGGAGCGGAGCCAAGCCTCCTGCTAATCTGTGGCAGCTGCCATTTCTATAATTGAAACTTTGTATCCTTGAGTGGAGGCCTGGGCCTGCCAGAGTGTGTGGAAAACTTGGCTTCTTCTGTTGCCCGGGAAACCCAATGGTAGCCATCTTGGCTGGGGTTAATTTGCATACTCGCCCTGATTGGCTGGTGGGCGTGGCTTGGCTGGTGGGCGTGGCCTGTGCAGCGGAGTGATGGTTAATTTGCATATTGCCTTTTTATTAGAGAGGATAGAAAAGCCTAAGTGTCCGTCCATCCAACCAGTAGCTATGATGTGAACTGACCACCAGGGGGCAGACGATCTGCCATGACACGCACTGGCCATTTAAAAATAAACAGCACTATGGACCTGTCACCGACAAACCAACACTCAGCTTCCCCCAATTGGGACACAGGCCCCGCCATCACCCTGGAACAATACCCCACCAAATTGCAGCCAACACTGCCAAGACCCCATGACACAAAATGCGGCCCACAGCCCAGCCCAGAAACTGTCTACCGTTTTGGTTGCCTGGTCACTGTGGGCTCCAGGTAATGACATCATGTAGCAACGCCTGGCTTCCTCTCCCTAGCAACTAGCCTCCTTGGAGTTTCTTCAGCCCAGGAACCCGACTTCCTTTATAGCCAGGTGCAAAAATATTTTACAGTTTAACCAAATGTTTGTGAAGCATTTTCCCGTGCCTCATCTCATTTGATCCTCACAGAAGTCTTGGAATAGGTAGATAGGAGACTCAGTAGAATCCTATTTTCTTTTCATTAGCAAGACACCAATAGTGATATTAAAATATTTCTTCTAATTAATTTCCTTTCAATGTGCATGAATCTGTGCACCGGGACACTAGCGAAACTATAAAACTCCTAAAAGAGCCCTGGCCAGTTGTGCTCAGTGGTTAGAGAGTGTTGGCCCTCAGATCTAAAGATGGCAGGTTTGATTCCTGGTCAAGGGCACATACCTCGGTTGTGGGTTCAAACCCTGGGGCACGTGCAGGAGGCAACCAATCGATGTGTCTCTCCCATGTCAATGTTTCTCTCTCTCTGACTCCCCACCACCACCACCCTTATCCCTCCCTTCCACTCCGTATGAAAAAGTATCTTCAGGTGAGGATTTTTTTTTTTTTTTTAATTCCTAAAAGAAAATACAGGGTAAAGTTTCATGTCTTGGCGATGACTTTCTGGACATAAAACCAAAAAGCACAGGCAACAAAAGCAAAAACATACATGTGGGACTATATTGAACTAAAGAGCTTCTTCACAGTAAAGGAAACATTCAACAGAGTGAAAAGGCAACCTACAGAATAGGAGAAAATATGTGCAAACCATCTATCTGATAAGGGTTAATATCCAAAATAAATAAGGAACTCCTACAACTCAATAACAACAACAAAATCAAATTAACATGATTTTAAAATGGGCATGGATTTGAATAAACATTTCTCTAAAGAAGACATAAACATGTCCAACAGATACTCAACATCACTAATCATCAGGAAAATGCAAGTAAACATCACCTTACAACTGTTAGCATGACCATTATTTAAAAACAAACAAACAAGTGTTTCAAGGATGTGAAGAAAGGGGAACACTTGTAAACTATTAATGGGAATGTAAAATGGTGTAGCCGCTATGGGAATCGGTATTGAGTTTCCTTAAAAAATTAAAAATAGCCCAGCTGGTGTGGCTTAGGGGTTGAGCATCGGCCTATGAACCAGGAGGTCACAGTTCAATTCTGTCAGAGCACATGCCCGGGTTGTGGGCTCAATCCCCATAAGGGGCGTGCCAGAGGCAGCCGACTGATGATTCTCTCTCATCATTGATGTTTCTATCTCTCTCTTCCTCTCTGAAATCAATTAAAATATATATATATTTTTTTAAATTAAAAATAAAACTATCATGCAATCCCACTGCTAAATATGTATCCAAAATAATTGAAAAGAGGATATTAGAAATATCTGCACCCCCATGTTTACTCTGGTATTATTCACAATAGCCAAGAAGTGGAAGCAACCTAAATATCTATTACAGATTGATGGATAAAAGAAAATGGAGTTTTTACACACACACACACACAAATAGTATTCAGCCTTAAAAAAAAATCTTGTCACGTTACAACATGGATAAATGAACTTTGAAGGCACTAATGCTAAGTGAAGTTAGCCAGTCACAAAGTGAAAGGGTGGTGGCCCGGGACTAGGAAGAAGGGAAATTAATAATTGCTGTGCAATGAGAATAAAGATTCAGTCATACAAGATGAAAAAGTTCTAATACAATGATGTGCATGTAGTTAACAATACTGTACTGTACACTTAAAAATGTGTTAATAGGATAGATCTCATGTGTTTTTTACCACAATAAACCAAGGCGAAAATGAAGTACTATACTAGTATATGACATGACTCGCTGATAATGAACCATGCCAGCTTCTGGAGATCAACATTTCCATTTGTAAGTACGCACATCTTTATGGGATTTTATTTACAGATCTGAAGCTCACCAGTATGGCTTTCAAAATCCACTGTCTTTTTGGAAATCAGAATGACACCTGTCCATCTTAACCTTTCCTTTCATCTAGGATTTCCTAAATATTATTTACAGTGGTTTATAAAATTCATCTGCAAAGTTCTCTTAGTACCCTGAGATGAAATTAATCTGCGACAGATCTGAAATAAATGACAACAGTTTGATGCATACTTGTTCTTACATGCTATGTACCTACCTCAATTTCTCTCTTACAACTGTTGTTTGTTTCCTTCCAATGTGCAATGTCTCAGAGAGAGAGAAGCAAACTAAAACAAAAATGTTGAATATTTCTGCTTTTTCTATCTGGACCCTTTATACCAAACAGCAGGCCCAAGCTTTTAAAAGTGCAATTAATAAAATGCATGGTACTTTTTAATTTTTATTTGTTAGTCCTCACCCAAACATGTTTTGCTTTTTATTGTTTTTAGAGAAAAAGGAAGGGGCAGAGAGAAACATTGATTGATTGCCTCTCGTATGCGTCCCGACTGAGAATCAAACCCATAACCTGGGTGTGCCTTGACAGGGAATCGAACCTGCATCCTTTTGGTGTACAGGACTATACTCCAACCAACTGAGCCATCTGGCTAGGGCAAATAAATGGTATTTTTGATATAAGTTGTTATTATTCATATAAACTTTAAGAATATAGTTATTAAAATTATAATTTCACTGCTTACTTTTAAATATGCAGCTGCCTCTTGGACAGAAAGTGTTCTCTGACTAGAACTGCCACATTCATGATCTCCTGGAAAGATTAGCATAGTATTAATTTTGAATCAGTACGGTGTTCAATGGAAGAAAACAAATATTAATTAAAATATATTACAATTGCAATTGTAGTTATAGTTATTGTACTCACTAAAGATGAACATTGTTTATATTTCCTAGGAGTAATTCAAGTAATATAAAAAAATAATTACCTTTACATAAACCACAGCCTTTAACATGCATTACAGTCTAGATAAGAACTTATCCTCCTCTTATATTCCCAACTACATTGTTATCTGGGGTAGGAAGCATGTGACACTATGCCTATCCAAAGATCTTGGCACACACGAAGGCCCTCCACAAATTCATTATTTTTCAAGCGGGAAAATTCATTGTTCTAACATATACATCTATCACTAAAATTAATAATTAAAGTATTCAAATAAGTTTTAATTAAAACATACATTTTCAGATTATAACTAAGCCTATCTTTAGCAAGTGGTGTACATGCCTTAAAAGTTATTGTAACCTATCATTAGAAGATTCTGGCAATGATCTGGTTTCTACAGAAAAGCACCTTTTTCTTTTCTTGTCACTATAAGAGAATCCAAAGCCTTTTCTTTTAGGTTATCTGTGGTTATTAGAGATCAATTATCCTCATAATGAACTTCAAATTTAAGTGTTTCCTGTCCTGTTTCTTTCAAGTAATTAAAAAAAACTTTAACCTAAAAGTTCAATAGTTAAAGTAAAATAAAAGTCTTGGCAAATTTTCCTATCATAAAAGAAACCATGTTCCTATTCATAGTTTTGTTAGAGTAGCCAGTTATTAGTGGTTGTAGTTGTAAAAAGGGAAGAAATACCTATTAGATGAACAAGTAAGTTTCAAACTTTATAATGCATCCTCGGAAATTCAGATGCCTTAGATCTACAGCAGGGGTCAGCAAATTACAGCCCATAGACCAAATCTGGCCTACCACTAGATTTAACTAGTATAAACATGAAGTTTCATTGGAACACAGCCACACTCACTCATTTATGTATTATCTATGGCTGCTGCTTTCATGCTATAATGGCAGAATTGAGTAGTTGCGACAGAGACAGTCTAGCCCACAAAGCCTAAAAATATTCTACACTATTTGGCCCTTTCACAGAAAAAACTTTTCCAAACCCTGCTCTATAGGAAGGAATCTATATCTTTAAAAGCACTTCAGATTATGCTGACGTAGCACACTTCATAAAACAATGCTATAGAGACAGCTATAGACGCTTGCGGTAGCAACATCAGGAATTTCTGGCTAAAGTATATACTTAAACTATTTCTGGTTGCTACAGCATACCAAATAAATGTCATTAGCTTGCAGTGTATAAATATGACAGTTCAAAAGTCAATGCAAATAAGGCTTTTAGTGATATACACAGAATTGTGAACCTAAAAAACTGATCAGAATTAAGGACCCAAACTAAAAAAATAAAGATTGATGAGAGGATGTGGAACTGCCAGGATTCTAAATGCCTCCATGCAATAAGAAAAGTTCCCCATTTAACTACTAGGCTTCTACCAATGATGTGGTTTCCACAAAAAGGATCTGCTACATCAAGAGTATGAACAATTACATTTTTCTTTTCTTATAACTGTTTATAAGAAGAAAATCTCTTCTACAAGAAGTAAGTCTCTTCTTTTGGTTTAAATGTATAATAAGTTAAAAAGTAACAAACTTTGAAGCTGCTACCACAGCTTATAGGTACTAAACTTAATACCAATTCACCTATATTATTGTTATTAATAACCTATATGCAAATATGTTAATACCTAAAAGCTTTCAAAGACTTACTAAGAGCAGAATATAAAGAAAATGCAATGAATCAGGAAGAAAAAATTCTATAATATATTTACTTTATGACACCTATACAACCATTAAAGAAAAATCTGCATTTTTATATTTATTCTAGGATTTTAGTTAATTCATTGCTTGCCCAATTTAATTTCTACTTTCAGAATTTTGTTAATATTAATGCAGAAAAAATTTTTACTTTAGAATGATATTTATATACATACATTTTTCACTAATACATGTGGCAGGCAGAAAAAAAAACACCTTGATTAAATATTATCTACAAAAATAAAAACCCACTCCATATAGGTAATAATAACTTCTAAAGAGAAAATATCTCACAAATATAACACTAGACTTGAGAAAAACTATTTCTACTGCTACAACATGCTACATATGCAAATTTAATTTTCAAAACATTTTTAGATACGATTGTTAAAATAATTACCTGCAAGCTGTGCCAATCGATCATGAAGCTTGTATAAAGTGTTCATCATAAGATTTTTTTCATTTTCCTAAAATTAAAAGAAATTATTTTTAAAATATCTAGGTTAACGCCAAGAAAAATACATACACCAAATAGTAGTCTTACCCAAAAAGAAAAGCATAAGGAAATTTAAAATCATAGATACTATATAATCTAAAGGACAAATTCATATTTAAACAATGGCTACCATATTTTAAAGAAACCTAAGCCTAAAATCTAAATAATCACTTTATACATTTTACTTTCTTGAGGATGATTGGGAAATTGGCACTAAGGTTAGTGCTAAAAAAGGTCTCATACACAACAAACTTCACCAACCACCAAAACAATGCTCCTCAATTCCCCCAACCCTATACAATAGCATGCTTATGTATATTATCCTTATGACACTATTTTCTTCCAGGCTGCCCTTCATGTTTTGTTTAATCTGATTAAACCACATAATAAGGGAATGAGTACTGACGCCTTGATTGAACCTCAACATCTCCCTAAGCTCCCAAAGTGGACCTGAATAAGTTTATGAACCATTAAAGTAAAATAAACATTTAACAAGTATCTACTATGAGCTAAGATTGTTCTCCGCAAAGCAAGAGATCCAGTGAACAAGATGGTTCCTGTTCCCAAGGGCAAAAAACATATCACAGTTGCAAACAAAATATAATGTAAACACCTAAGAAAGAGGTAAGCAAAGATCTATTACGGAAGAGAAAATATTTGAGTTGAGTTTCACAAGAAGAATAGAATTCACTAGCATTCCAAGCAGAAGGAACAGCATGAGCAAAGGCATAAAGGCATAAAAGCATTGTTATATTTCTTACATAACCAGTAGCCTACTTTGACTCAGCAACCTACTAGAAAAGCAGTTTGGAATAAACTGCTAGAGAATCCTAAATACCAAGACAAAGAGTTTTACTTCATTTTGAAAGCTTGGGGGGGAGGAAAGTAAAACAAACGTGTGCATCAGGACTATTACTCTGACCACATGAAAGGAAATTAGAGAGGAGACTATTGTAATGTCTATGTACCCTACCAATTAGTCTAAAGCAATGAGACCTCCAATTTAAGAGCAATCACAATTAAGAGAGACCAATATAAGCAATGAAGAATAGTAGGTTAGGACAGCAGGTAATAATAGCTTATTACACTATTTGAAATGAATTCATGATTCACGAGGGGGCTGTATTATTATTCCCCTTTTTCCCCTAAAGTGTCTAACAAAACAGAATTACTGGATGAATACAACCAAAAGCAAATTTAGACAAGATACAGAAATCTGGAAAAGTAATTATATGTCCAATAACATGCGACCTCATCCATTTATTTTCATGCTATATATTCAGAGACAGAAGAAAAATTTGGACACTATAAGTGGCATGCTTTTGTCAATGCAGCTTTAACCAGTGACACTAAAGAAAAAAGAAAACTTATCAAAGGCATCAAATCCTACTTACTACCAGAGTCCCTGG
This sequence comes from Cnephaeus nilssonii, assembly GCF_951640355.1. Taxonomy (NCBI): domain Eukaryota; kingdom Metazoa; phylum Chordata; class Mammalia; order Chiroptera; family Vespertilionidae; genus Cnephaeus; species Cnephaeus nilssonii. The sequence continues at coordinate 60,585,758 of NC_137077.1, read as the reverse complement.
TTTTATGTGAGATTGTTGGTAAGAGGCAAGTGATATTCCTTCAGTTGACTACTTGCCTTCCAATCCTTTTCCCCCTCAACTCTATCTCAACCAGATTCTGAATCAAGACAGTCCTTATCTTTGCATAAGCTTAAAAATCCAAATTGCAAAAGTCAGACATCAAAAATAACTGCAGGGGCTGAAATCCAGGATTCTGAAAGCTATGCATTTGTGATATATTACACCACAAAATTGTTTTTAATAAATATGTTCAGCCCTAGTTGGTTTGGCTCAGTGGATAGTTGGCCTGCGGACTGAAGGGTCCCAGGTTCGATTCTGGTCAAGGGCATATGCCTGGGTTTCGGTCTCAATCCCCAGTGGGTGGTGTGCAGGAGGCAACCAATCAGTGATTCTCTCTCATCACTGATGTTTCTCTCTCCCTCTCCCTTCCTCTCTGAAATCAATAAAAATATATTTAAAAATAAATAAATATGTTCATTATAATAGAATGAAAAGGAATTCAATGATAATGTAGATTGTGGACTTGACACATAAAATCAAAGTAAATCTGATTAGGCTCTGAGATTAAAGTAGCTGAGAGTAAAAAAATAAATGAATAAAGTAGCTGAGAGTTTTCTTGTTTGTTTCCTCCCTTATCTGGAAAAGTGACTTTATGTTTATGATGGGTGGATCTTCATCAAACCTATCCCCACTTTCCTATTGAAAATAAAACTAAATCCAAAAATTTGACACTTTTTCTCTGTGATTACATCTTCAATGAACACCAGAGGCCTAGGAATATACTTCATCTTTTGATTCACAGATATTTAAACTGGACTAGATAAGTAGAATAGCAAAATCAGATGTAAATGAATATCATACTGAATAACGTACATATTATTACATTCTCATACAAAGAATTTAAGCACCCAAAAAGCTCAACTATAATTTTTTCATGAATTATTTTTCTAGTGATGACTTATTCAAAAAGAACATCTATATATATAACAAGATTCTCAAGTGCCATCCAGATGGACTATGTTATTAATGTGAACAAATCAATTTTGAGAAAGAAAGGCTTTGTTTGGTTGAATTCTCTTTAGCACCAGTATGCTGAACAAGAAGTCAAAAAGTATGGAAATCAAATATTAAAGTTACTTTCTTTATAGAAACTTATATTGGCTTATAGTTGCATTACACTCTTCTTCAATTCAGACTGCTTTTTAGATTGTCACTTCTAATATTCAGCTTGAAGGTATCTAACTAGTGGCTTCCCTAATCATCCCCAAAACAAGTTAATGATCTACCAATAAGTCCATATTTAAAGTAATCTTTCATTAAACAAAAATAGTTTTATAATTTGAGATAGCTACCTTCTAATTGTCTGTTTGGTAAGATCCAGACTTTCTTATAGTAATACATATACTCTAAAGCAAAGTTCTTATTCTTGGAAGAAAAAAAATCAAACTGTAGAGAAACGCTACCAAATTTTCTCATATATTGTCCCCTTTAAATATTTCACTCTTCTATCCTCAGCCAATTTTCTCCTCAAAAATATTTTCAATTGTTTGTATCATGTATCTGATTAATGACAATGAATTTTAAACACTTAGCATGGTGCCTGGCACAGAATAAATGAACTGTCATCATCTTTATTATTACTAGTATTTAGAGCCGGGGTGGGGAACATCCATGAAGCCCACGAAAGCATCTGGTCTGGCCCTCCTAAGACATTAGGGTGAGTTAATTAAAAGTTTGATCAAATATAGTAGGCTAATTTTTTAAGTTAATAATTTTGTATGGCCTGCAAATCCTCTCTAATAAAAGAGTAATATGCAAGTTGACCATCACTCCAACACCCAAGATGGCAGCCCCCATGTGGTCAAAGATGGATGCCCCCATGTGAATACAAGATGGCCACCAAAAGATGGCCTGCAGGAGAGGGCAGTTATGGGCCATCAGGCCAGCAGGGGAGGGCAGTTAGGGGTGACTAGGCAAGCAGGGGAGGGCAGTTGGCAGGAACCAGGCCTGCAGGGGAGGGCAGTTGGGAGGGACCCAGGCCTGCAGGGGAGGGCAGTTGGGGGGGGGGGGCCTGGCCTACAGGGGAGGGCAGTTGGCGGGGACCAGGCCTGCAGGGGAGGGCAGCTGGGGTGGGGGGACCCAGACCTGCAGGGGAGGGCAGTTGGGGGGGGGACCAGGCATGCAGGGGAGAGCAGTTAGGGGCAATCAGGCTGGCAGGGGAGCAGTTAGGAGTGGTTAGGGGGTGATCAGGCTGGCAGGCAGAAGCGGTTAGGGGCAATCAGGCAGGTGAGCGATTGGGAGCCCAGATTGGAGAGGGGTCCCAGATTGGAGAGGGTGCAGGCTGGGCTGAGGGACACATCCCCGCCCCGTGCACGAATTTCGTGCACCGGGCCTCTAGTGATGTTATAAATATCCAAATGGCCGTTGGCAGAAAAAGCTTCCCCAGCCCTGATTTAGAGGTTCGGAACTTCAGTTTCACTCATGGGAAAAATTATACAGAAGAAAATAAAGTCTTGTATTTCCCACGTTCATTGAATACACTGTACAAATTTAAATTACGGTACCAGTAGCAGTATTGTACTTAAAAGTGTAACTGATTGTCAACTCTTTTAAAACGAATTGTCTCAACAGCATATTACCAAAAATAATCATTACAAAGTCTCACCCTAACAATCTAGAGTAATATTCTGTGGAACTGATTATACACTATTACACATCCCTCATCACAACAAATAATGTATTCTACACAGTTCTATTTTACTGTCAGGTCCTACAATTAAAAAAATTAAGAATTTTGTATTGTAACTCAAATATCAATTTTTGAAGTGCCTATATGATGGTAAGCAAAAAATATTTTCATGTGAGTAAAATTGGTTAAAATTAATATTATAGATCCTTTAAAAAAAGAAATCATAAATAGGCAGCCTAAGGGATGTTTATTTCTAAACTAGAGGCCCAGTGCATGATTTAATCATGCACGTGTAGGCTGTCTGTCCGCTGGTCGGGACCCGGTGTGGCCGGCAGCTCCGAAGTCCCTGGGCCCCTAGGGCGAGGCGGGGCAGGGGCATGGTCCTCCTGCGGCCGGAGCCCAGGCCGGGGTCTTGCCTTCGCCTCCCACCCAGGAATGCTGGGGCCGTCACCGCCTCCTCTGCCTTCGTGGAAACCCGCGTCCTCTGCGGACACCGGGACACCGGGACACCGCCGTGCGCTTCTGCGGCCCAACTGCCGCCAGACTCCTCCCCCGGGAGCCGCGCCGCCCGCCCACCTGCGCCGCCCGCCCACCTGCGCCGCCTGCCCACCCACGCCGCCTCCAAACCTCCAAAACGCCGGCTCGCTGCCCCAGAGGCCCGTCTGTGCTGCAGCACAGCCATGGCGCAGATGCTGAGCTCGCGTCGCCACTGGCAACGCGAGCTCAGCGTCCTGCCGGCCCAATCACCACCCCAGCCACCCCGAGTCCCGCCCCCTGTGTCTCCCGCTGGCCCAATCGTGGGCGTAGCGGAGTGATGGTAATTTGCATATTGCCATTTTATTAGGTATGATCCTTTGCCTTCCTGATGGTTGAACAGGCATGACAATGAGCAAAAAATCCAAAGAGAGACAGGATGAGGTCAAAGAGGACAAAAACTGCTAGGCTAGGATATCCAACAACAACTTATGAAAACATGCATACTTTTAAGGGTAAGGCCAGGTCTCCAGACACCACACCACTGCCATTTTACTAGACAGCTGGTTTTTACCTTAAAGTGATAAACAGTTCAGCTCTTAAAGAAAATCTGTGTCAGATTTAGTTACACTACAGTTAAGGGATACTCATAAGAGAAAATTTATTTCTTCAGCCTAAAAGAACCTTTTAAGGGAGAGAGAGAAGGAGCGGGGGGAGGGAGAGAGGAAGAGAGAGAGAGAGGGAGGGAGGGAGGGAGGGAGGGAGGGAGGGAGGGAGGGAGGGAGGGAGGGAGGGGGAGAGGGAGAGAGAGAGAGAGAGAAAGAGAAAGAAAGAAAAAGAAACATGGATGTGAGAGAAACACATTGATTGTTTGCTTCCTGCATAGGCCCCAACAGAGGTCAGGGATTGACCCAGCAACCCAGGTATGTGCCCTTGACCAGGAATTGAACCTGAGACCCTTTGGTGCATGGGCCAACACTTTAACCACTGAGCACACCAGCCAGGGCAAGAACCTTTTAAAAATTATTGTTTTTAGTTGGTAATACTTTTATCATAGAAAACATGAGACAAAATATCAGTATTACCATCTTTTACTTACTTGTATTTTTCCAAATGTTTCTTCAAAGGGGTTTTTTACTATCAAGGAAAAAAGAGAGAGAGAACTATTAGCATCATTTAGAAAATGAAAATTAGAATCCCCCTAAATAAGTCCTCTGAAATGCCAGCATGTTTTTTTGCTAAAACTGAATATAAACATGCAAATAAAATGTAAAACAAACTGATGATAATAACAGTTGGGGAAACCATTTTTTCAGACTTATTATACTTACCATTCTCACTTTGAATTTGTGGTGTTCTCCATAGTAATTAATAGCAGGTGCTCTGATGTCAGAGCTGCTGGGTTCAAGTCCCAGCTCCATCACTTACTAGCAACATGACCTTGAACTAACATCTACTTTGCCACTTAAGTTATAGTTTCCTCTTCTATAAAGGAAGGATGTAACAATGGCACCTACCTTATATTGTTGTTGTGAGGATTAAATGAGATAAATCATAAAAAATGCTTGGCATAGTCTCAAACACTTAATACATGTTACCTATTGTTACTGTTAATGACTGAATCATTTGCTTCCTCTTTAACTTGGTTTCTCTTCAAAACACTTCTAAAAGCACTTACTACTTGTGCAGTCTACAACATGCTTTAAAAATGAATAATTAGTTTAGAATTCTGACTTCTAATAATTTAAAAAAACTTTCCTAATCCTTGCAAATATTTTGGAAAATGGCAAGAAACAAATATACAGATCAAAGTACTTAAGAATTAAGTCTCAGTACTAAACAATTTTGGATTTCCAATAAATATTATAAGGAAAGGATTTACACCACTTCCTATCCAACCTCCCTATACCCACCCACCCTCCAGGAAAGATACCAACAAGTTTATGGCTGAATTATGTAGCATCTCTCATGATTATTATTTAGAAAATCCTCCTTATCATCTATTTTTAAATCACATGTAAAAATATTCAAAGCTTTGATACCTGGATCTCTATAATCCAGGTCACAACTAAGACTTACCCTACAAAGTACTTCACACTCACCAGGTTTCCTTTCTGAGGTCCTTTTCTATTTTCATTTGAGAAAACAGTAAGTCCCATAGGAACCAGGAACTGCCTGATTCTAAGAAACTTCATGTGTAAGACCAGTTTAACAAGGTCCAATAAAATAAATAAATAAATAAAGCAAGGGAAAAAATGTATCCTGCTATCATCTAAAGCAGTGGTTCTCAACCTTTCTAATGCTGCGATCCTTTAATACAGTTCCTCATGTTGTGTTGACCCCCAACCATAAAATTATTTTTGTTGCTACTTCATAACTATAATTTTGCTACTGTTATGAATCGTAATATAAATATCTGTGTTTTCCGATGGTCTTAGGCGACCCTGCTAGCGGTTCTCAACCTGTGGGTCATGACCCACAGGTTGAGAAACATTGCTGTAGAGCAAAATTATAGTTATGAAGTAGCAAGAAAAATAATTTTATGGTTGGGGGTCACCACAACATGAGGAACTGTATTAAAGGGTCGCAGCATTAGAAAGGTTGAGAACCACTGACCTAAAGGGATTTTGCTAACAGACTTTTAAACAATATTTTTCTATAGAGTAACAAAGTTTTAATACTAGGAAAAAAAATTTTTTGAAAGATCAAAAGTACCCAATAGGGGAAATAGAAAGGAGTAATATAGCTTAAAGATTAAATAAAATGTTAAGAATTGGAACATGCTTGAACTAAAAACTCTTTTTAATAACATTCATTTTTATTCATGTAACATTTGAACAATTTAAAATAAAGCTATATTTAGTTGAATATACCAAAAGATGCCCTGTCAATCTAGTTAAAATTAAAAATTTGATTAAAATTGGTCAAACAATACTAAAAAAATGGTCTTTCATTTGCTCTTTATAAGAATAATTCTAAAATATTAAAACATGCAATTCTTTAACACTAGTTTTAATGTCTATGGAAAAAAGCCACGATAGTATTATTTTTTTACTAGATACAAAAGTATTTTTTGTCAAGATTATTAAATAAAAACCTAGCTCATCAAGTATCACTATGAAAGTACTAGAGGCCCGGTGCATGAAATTCATGCACAGGTAGGGTCCCTAGGCCTGGCCAGCGATCAGGGCCCGATCGGGGCCTCCTGGCTACTGGCCGGGGGCTTCCTTCATTCTGCGGTGCCCCCTGGTGGCCAGCGCACGTCACAGCAAGCGATCGAACTCCCTAAGGAACACTTTGCATAACAGCCTTTTATATATATAGAAGATTGCTGTAGATTGTAATTGTTCTCCCAATAGACTGCTTTACTGTGAGTTTCTCACAACAGGGGCTGTGTGTCATTCATGTTTGTATGCCCAGAGCCAAACATAGTACTGAACAAATACAGTTAGTGCATGAAAAGTGCTGGTTGTGGTACCTAGGTTAAATCTACTCTTCTTTATTCTATACTGTGTGTTAACACTGAAGGGAAAGTGTTAAATTCTGCAGGAAGATGGAGAAGGCTATGTTCTGGCCAACAGGGAAGGGTGAGAGGGGATAAGATAAAGAGAAAGCCAAAGAGCAGAACAATAATTCTGTTGAAAAACGTTGCTCTGTCCTTTTTATCTTTCTAGATTTCTGCCTCTTATCTTATGGGCTAAAATACCCAAGAGTATAACATATCTAAAGAGCCAACAATATACTTCCCATCCTACATATCTTCTGTTAAAAATAATTTTCCCCTATTTCGTTTGACAACTGTCATCTACAAAATTAACAGACAGACCTATAGAATTAATAGAAGTAAAATGTAGCCTTGGTTAAGTTTTAGAAAGAAATTCCATCTAAAAACAGCACTTCTGACAAACCAAAAGCCCTCAAATTTCTAAAAGAAGCATCTTTATACATCTAACTTTTCTTCTGCCAAATCATTTCAGCATTTCTAAAACCACATCAACATCTTCTATCTCATCCAAATTACCTACACTTTTTAATGGGAACAGCATATGTTGTTAACCCTAATAAAATACTCCTTCCTCCTCTGCCTATTAGTCAACAGTAGAGGAGAAACCGTATTCCAAAAGCATTCCACACAGCACAGCAAAACACTGCCACTTCATTTATTAGCTTCTTTTCTAGGGTGGACCTGAGAGTAAATTATAGTTTATTCCTTACCCTAAAGCAGTGGTCGGCAAACTCATTAGTCAACAGAGCCAAATATCAACAGTACAACGATTGAAATTTCTTTTGAGAGCCTAATTTTTTAAACTTAAACTTCTTCTAACGCCACTTCTTCAAAATAGACTCGCCCAGGCCGTGTTATTTTGTGGAAGAGCCACACTAGGGCCAAAGAGCCGCATGTGGCTCGTGAGCCGCAGTTTGCCGACCACAGCCCTAAAGCAACAATAATGCCACATTGCAATTTTAAATTTTACTCTTCCATCCTCTTAAAAGGCACAAACGTGAAGTGACTGCAGATCTGTTACTGTCCTCGTATATACCCTATACCCCCAACATTACTGCTTTTTCTCAAATTCCTCCTTTTGACCATTTCTCCTTCAATTTTCAGATTATTTCAAACCTCAAATATATATCAAACTTTTCTTTGTAAATGTCCTTAATATTTTTAGTTCTCTTTCATTTAAACTATCCTAATATTGTAAAAGTCAAATTACTAAATACGTTTAAATTATACTACTAGACTCCTCAAAATTGTCCAATGATTTCCCATCGTATTTTGCTTCAAGGAACTAAATTCTAATCTTGTGATACTTTCCTACTTACTTATAAGACACATTGACTCCTTCTCCAAACCTTTCTCTCTCTTCCTCTCACATAAATTCTAAAAAATGTTACTAGTTTTACTAATCCTTTCTGTTAACTGTAAACATTTTTTCATCCTCTCAGGCTAAGATCAAATTTATCAACCATTATGAATTTCCAGATAAAAGGATGGAAATGAAATATATCCACCTGTAAATGTATTCACAAAATATATATTCAATGTTGACGAAATAGATTGTTTTCCTCAGAAAGGCTTCATTTCGGTCACTCTGTGACAGTTAATAAAAGTCTGTGGTGAACAAAGTTCTTTTATAACTCAGAAAGAAAGATAAACATTTAACAAATACTTATGGAGTACTTTTGTGCAAGGCGACAGAAATATGGAAGTGACTAAAATAAAAAATATCCCTGCCCTCAAGGAGTTTATGTTCTAGAGAGGTTAGAAGTGACAATAAACATCCGGGTGAGGCCGTGTGCCCCTGGATCCGGGTGAGGCTGGGTCCTGGGTCCGGGTGAGGCCAAGCGCCCCTGGATCTGGGTAAGGCCACGCAACCCTGGGTCTGGGAGAGGCCACGCGCCCCTGGGTCCGGGTGTGGCCACGTGCCCCTGGGTCCGAGGGAAGCTAGATCCCGGGTCCGGGTGAGGCCGTGTGCCCCTGGATCCGGGTGAGGCCACGCGCCCCTGGGTCTGGGAGAGGCCACGCGCCCCTGGGTCCAGGTGAGGCCATGCGCCCCTGGGTCTGAGTGAAGCTGGATCCCGGGTCCAGGTGAGGCCATGTGCCCCTGGATCCGGGTGAGGCTGGATCCCGGGTCTGGGTGAGGCCGTGTGCCCCTGGATCTGGGTGAGGCTGGGTCCCGGGTCCGGGGGAAGCCGCGCGCACCTGGGTCCAGATGAGGCCACGCACCCCCTGGGTCCGGGTGAGGCCACGTGCCCCTGGGTCCGGATGAAGCCGTGCCCCTGGGTCCGGCCGAGACCCAACCAGAGGGAATTGAACCTGCATTACCACCATTTGTCCACCATCCAGAGCTGAGGGGTCAGTGCCGACATGTACACATTAGGAACTGGTGGACATTGATATTGGGTCTCAAAAGAACTGTTGGTCCAGAAAGAAACTCACTACACACTGATTCATTTGCCTGTCAGCATAACTATTATTGCTCATCTCACATTCAGATCATATAAGTATATCTCTAGTGACACATGATCTTGCTCATCTAGGGGAAATGATGAACAACATAGACTGATGAAAAAGAACAGAACCAGAAACAAGGAGGCATCGATCGGACTATCGGGCCTCAGAGGGAGGATAGGGGAGGGTGGGGGGAGGAGGGAGAGATCAACCAAAGGACTTGTGTGCATGCATATGAGCCTAACCAATGGTTAAGTTCAACAGGGGGTTGGGGCATCCGTGGGGAGGGGTGTGGGATGGGACTGGGGGGATGAGGACAAATATGTGACACCTTAATCAATAAAGAAATTTAAAAAAAAAAGAAGTAACAATAAACAAATACAAATGTTTGACATGTGAGGGAGGTAAGCAATCCTATATAATAAAAGCCTAATATGCTAAGTGTCTGGTCGACCATTCAACCAATCAAAGCGTAATATGCTAATGATATGCTAAGCCCACTCAACTGCTCACTCTGACATGCATGGACTACCAGGAGGCAGACGTTCTGACCAGTAGGTTAGCTTGCTGCTGGGGTCCGGCCAATCTTGACTGAGTGAAACAAGCTGGACACACCCTGGAACCTTCCCGCGGTCCCTCCCCAGCTGGTCAACCTCCCGCATCACTCCCGGGCCCCAATCATGCACCGATGGGGTCTTTGGGCCTGGCCTGTGCCCTCTCACAATCCAGGACCCCTTGGGGGATGGTGGAGAGCTCGTTTCGGCCCAATTCCACAGGCCAGGCCGAGGGACCCCACTGGTACACGAATTCGTGCACTGGGCTGCTAATATTAATTAAGATGGTCAGGCCCAGCTGACATGGCTCAGTGGTTGGACATCGACCCATGAACCTGGAAGTCACAGTTCAATTCCCGGTCAGGGCACATGCCCAGGTTGTGGGCTCGATCCCCAGTGTGGGGCATGCAGGAGGCAGCCAATCAATGATTCTCTCTCATCATTGGTATTTCTATCTCTTTCTCCCTCTCCCTTCCTCTCTGAAATCAATAAAAATATACATTAAAATATATATGTAAATAAACAAATAAATAATATGGTCAGTGAAGGCATTAGCCATACTAAGAAGACTGCATTTGAATAGAAAGCTGAAGAAACAAGCCATGGACAGACAATCTGCTGCAAGATGAGGTTAAGTTGCTTCCTTGAGGTAAACAGTTTTCAAAGCTGGGCTTCAAAACCATGGTTTTCAAACCTATGTCTGACTACAAAGCCTACACTCTTTTCATTATAGAAAAAAACAACTACAGAAAAGAAAATATTTGGTTTAAGGAAAGCATTCTTCTCTAGAACCTTTAGATTTGGAATCATTAAACTTTAATCTCCTTATGATATAATGCATGAAAAATGCCCAAAATGGGGATAAGGAGGAAAAGACAATGCTATTGGAGAATACAATGCTGTGTGCTAGATAAGGAAACTTCAAAACCAAGTTCTCTAATTGTAGTTCAGGAAAATATTTTCCATGATATTTCAAATATGTAAAGTGTCCCATGACCACCACAGGCAGCATTAATCATTCCCCTTCTCTCTGCTGCCATGGCACTTTTTCATAAGACTGCTATAAAACTTACAAGGCATCCATTTTCTTTTTAAAAAAATAATTCTCTTCTGATTATGAACCATACTACATCTAAACAACATTTTGGCTTCATCTTCAAACATAAGACGTTCACTAATATATATCAAATGCTGCCATGTGCCAGGCATTATGCTAGTTGCAGGAGATTTTAAAAATGAAATTATGCAAGCCCCATCCTCAAAAAGTTCAGTCTTGAGGGCAGTAACTCTGCAGACACGCACTTTCTAAGGCAGTCTCTTATAATTTTATAAATCTATAACCTTAAACCTCGGTTTTAGTATCTGTAAACTTCAAGTCATCTAGGCAGTTAAATTCAGCTGCCTAAATGACCAATTAGCTCTCCAAGTTGTACCTATTTGTAAACAGACATTCAAATTCTCAAATCCCATCCTCTAGCATTAATGATTTAAACAGAGTATAATTATATGTGAAGTGGGGGGCGGGTGTGTTTCCAACAGCTGCAGAACACTGCACCTGTGTGACAAACACTTTAGCATTTCACCACCAGCCAGACTAATCTAAAAATGGACAGGGTGAACAAGGCAGTACATTCTTTAGCAACACAGCACGTTGCACATTTGTTCTCTTAAAGTTCTTCAATCCTTCATGACTATTAAATAGATGGTCATTCTAAAAGACAGGAACAATTCACTTAAAGTATACTTTAAAAAGTACTGTGAATATTGAGATTAAATCAAGTAGACAAAGTTTTATGGACAAAGCTGTCTACTATAAAACTTGCCAAAGGTAAACTCTTGTACCACCCTGTTCTACTCATAAATAACTTTTCCATTTTAACCCTACCAATCTATCTGGATTTATAGAGGTACTGACCTAGATGGAGATAATGAATGAAAGAAAAGGGAAGAAGAACAAAAGCTCCACAACTTCTCATATCATATTAAACTCCCAACTTTTCACTTGCCCTATTTTGAGAGGCAACAATTCTGTGCTACTTCCAAATAAGCTATTCTTAAAGAACAACAGAAATACACAATAAAAAGGGCTTTAAGTGTGGACATCAAAGTACTAAGAACATAACAAAAACTGAAATGTGTCCAAGAAAATAAAAGGTCAAAACTCATAATTGTCAACAGCCTTATTACATGGTTGGTTCTTATTCTTCATCTCTATATGATAAAGAACATATGGTTTCTTTCAACTTTGTGGTCATTTAAAAGTCTCATTTACTCACTATAAAAATGAAGATTCCCTAGGGAAGGAAAAATGATAAAAGACTGTAACTGAAATTTGTCTTCATTCAAATGTTAATTACAAGTACAGTTATACCCAAAGTTTGGGATCTCTGTAACAAAAGCTGTAAGAAAAACTTCTAACACAAACTGGTTGGCAAGTATTTATGGAGCATATTCTATACATCGTGTTCTGAGAGCGTTACTCTTAAGCAGTGATATATAATGTAATCAAATACCACCTGGGAGTTTAGTATAGTGTGCTTAAGAACTCAGAAGGGGCAAATAATTTCTGCCTAAAATTCATGTAAGCCTTAAAATAAACCAAGAGTAATAAAATGGAATAGACTACTAAAAAATGCAACATTAATAGTGTGGCTCAGTGATTGAGCATCAACCTATGAACCAGGAAGTCATAGTTCAATTCCCAGGCAGGGGACATGCCCCAGTTGTGGGCACAGTCCCCAGTAGGGGACATGCAGGAGGCAGCTGATCAATGATTCTCATCATTGATGTTTCTCTCCCTTCCTCTCTGAAATCCTATCTAATAAAAGAGTAATATGCAGATTGACCATCACTCCACACAAGATGGCTGCCCCCATGTGGACACAAGATGGCCACCACAAGATGGCCAGCAGGGGAGGGCAGTTGTGGGAGATCAAGCCAGCAGGGGAGGGCAGTTGGGAGGGACCAGGCCTGCAAGGAAGGGCAGTTGGGGGCGATCAAGCCAGCAGGGGAGGGCAGTTGGGAGGGACCAGGCCTGCAAGGGAGGGCAGTTGGGGGCGATCAATCCTGCAGGGGAGGGCAGTTAGGGGTGACCAGGCCTGCAAGAGAGGGCAGTTGGAGGGGACCAGGCCTGCAGGGGAGGGCAGTTGGAGGCAACCAGGCCTGCAGGGGAGGGCAGTTAGGGGGTGATCAGGCTGGCAGGCAGAAGCAGTTAGGGGCAATCAGAAAGGCAGGCAGGCGAGCAGTTGGGAGTCAGTAGTCCTGGATTGTGATAGGGATGTCGAACTGCCCGTTTAGACCCGATCCTAGTAGGTCAGTCAGACATCCTTCGAGGGGTCCCAGATTGGAGAGGGTACAGGCTGGGCTGAGGGACACACACACACACACACACCCGTGCATGAATTTTGTGCAACAGGGCTCTAATATATATATATATATATATATATATATATATATATATATATATATATATATATTAGAAAAAAAATTTATGGAAGCATTATCTTACTATACTTCTCAAAGTCCAGAAGTTTAGTGATCTGCTTTTTCAGTACTTTCACAGAGCTTATTGTACAAGAAAGGACATTTCTTCCTCTCGCTTCAATCTAAATTCTTGACAACTCAAAAACTAAAAACACCTAGAAGAGTTATTGTAATGTAAGGTATTGTTTTATTTTAGAAAGACCTGGATAATAATAGTCTTATTAAACTCATACCATTTACATTTAGAAATTAGATTTTAACTTATCTCTTTTACTAAAATAATGTCAGAAATTTGGCATATACAAAAATAGCCAAAATATAGGAGCTTATGTCTAATAATTTTTAAAAAGTAAATGTTTAACAAAGAGTCAAAATTACTAACATGCTTAACCTATGGAATTGGGAGGTAATAATTTAGCAAGACTGGCTTCATCTACCTAAAATAAAATAACTAAATTAGAAAGTTAGATCTCTAGCAAATCAAGAAAATCTACACTAATAAAAGAGGAAGATGCAAATTGACCGTACCTTCACAACACCCACCAGCCAATCAGGAGTGGGTATGCAAATTAACCCAACAAAGATGGCAGGTTAATTTGCATACACAGGCAGGCGTTCCGCACCACCCCAGCCGCTCCGGGCCTCTGGGTAGCATGGGAAGGCGGAAAGGCGACTCCGGCCAGAGCAAAGGCAGTGCCAGCAGCCAGGGGAAGGAAGGCCCATTCTTGCACGAATCTTGGTGCATCAGGCTTCTAGTATAAATATATTACACATTTTAAAGACCTTAATGATAGTTTATCCCTTCCAAAAATTAACTCTGATATTTTAATATAACACCCGTAACTCAAAGAATATTTGACAGAATTATTAATTACCGAAGCTAACTAGTTTCCATTCAAACAAATGTTTAATCCAAGGGAAGACTTTTAAGAATATATCAAGAGCTTACTCTAAGATAACTAGTTAATTATGAATCTCTCCTCCAACCCCCCAAGTCTTTAGTAGCTTAAAACTTCAGAGGGAAACAATTAGGCTGCTGCCTCCATCTAATGTCATCAACTAAAGGCACTCCTGTTAGTTTCCCCAAAGTTGGGAGGAAAGATAATATAAGAACATATGCTAATAAAGACAAACTACTCTGTCTTATGTAAATTATGGAAGCATTATCTTACTATACTTCTCAAAGTCCAAAAGTTTAGTGATCTGCTTTTTCAGTACTTTCACAGAACGCTTGAAAACTTTAAACATATGCCAGTTAAAGAATTATATTACTGTATGGTAACAAGTGAAGTGAATAGAAAAATAAAAGCAAATCAACCCACAAAGGTTAGATATAAATCTATAAATAAAACAAAGCATGTGTACAACAGATAACTTGGCAGCCAAAGGAATTTATGTTAATGCAATATTGTAATTTATTAAACATGGTGACAGCTCACTGTATTAAGAGATTTTAAACATTAACTGTTACTAACTAGAGACTGTAACACTTTCTCAAGGTTTACATTGCCAAGAATATAGGTGAAATTCTTATAATTAGGTTTGTTCTGAAAGAATACTGCTAAATGAGAATTTAGAGAGCCAAAAAGAATACTGCTAAATGAGAATTTAGAGAGCCAGGTTACACTATGTAACCTGTCTGCAGTGCAATGCAATAAAGCAACATGCATTTCCCATACAATTAAATACAAGAGGTCTTCTACTTAGTAACATTCTCAATCAAATGCATGTGTTTAATATTTTAAATGACTAGAGATAATAAATACTACCAGTATAGTTGTGTAGAACAAAGACAATATGCAAATAATAAAATTGTAGAGAGAAAAGCTGCAGTGCAATGAAAAGGTAAATAGAACTAAAAAAATATTTTTAATTAGTGTTACTAGTGGCCCAGTGAACGAATTCGTGCACAATGAAAGAAAATTAACTAGAAGAAATATTTTAATATCGCTATTCACCCTTTCTATATAATAGAAGTCTCAACCAAATTCACAATCAACAATGACCGATGGAAACACACACGAGCAATTGGCACCAGAGAGAGCTTTATATGTATTGCGCATGCGCGATTCAACTTAGCCTTTTATATTAATAGATATAGAACAAACTTGCTTAATTAGACCTGCT
The DNA here is from genome assembly GCF_951640355.1 of Cnephaeus nilssonii. Lineage (NCBI taxonomy): Eukaryota > Metazoa > Chordata > Mammalia > Chiroptera > Vespertilionidae > Cnephaeus > Cnephaeus nilssonii. Next base: position 60,570,478 of record NC_137077.1, on the reverse strand, counting down.
TTCTGATTTAGCTAAACTTTTTCCATCCCAGTGAAGCACCCCAACTTCTCTTTCAGGTAATTGTCAGCAACACAGCAGTAAATATCAACACAAAGCAGGTTATTATTATAGATCATGCAGGGAGAACAAAGGGTAAAATATTTAACTGCAACAGTGTTTGACTATATTCTGCACAGTGAGAAAACCTTAAGTCATTTTCAAGGTCCACCTTTCTTACTTCTTTTCAGTTGGGTCAAATTTCTAAACTTTCTAAATCTCTGTTTTCCGGCTAATGAAAAGAAAATAGGATTCCACCGAGTCTCCTATGTACCTACTCCAGGACTTCTGTGAGGATCAAATGAGATGAGGCACAGGAAAAACGCTTCACAGACATTTGGTTACAGTATCAAGTGTTTCCACCTGGCCAAAGTGTTCCTGGGCTGAAGAAACTGCAAGGAGGCTAGTCGCTAGGGAGAGGAAGCCTGGCGTTGCTACGTGATGTCATTACCTGGACGGAGGGAAGGCCATTTGGCATATTAGCCTTTTATATACATATAGATAGGAGAATTGCGTGGCCTGCCCTTCTCCATTCCTAGTGGAGTGGAGTTCTTGGGGTGCCACTGGAATAAGAATCTCCAGAGGTCTCCAGGAGAGAATGAGATGTGGTAGAAAGGTTTATTCACATGGAATTATATCCCTAGGTTTCTAAAGTCCCATTTCCCTTAAACCAGTTCTGGAAAATGTGCAGATGGGGATCCAAAAAAAGCTAAAAACAAAGCCAGTGTCCAAAGTTTCCGTTCCATAGTGGAGTTGAGTCTGGCACAGCATCAGGCTAGATCCAGTCTATCAGTCCATTGTACATGGGGTCCACATGGCTGTGGGCCATGTGGGCAAATGCAGATAGCCCCACAAGCCAGGAGTCAGGTGCAAGCAGCAAGAGAGAAAGGGTCAAGAAAGCCAAGAGAGAAAACTCTTCTTGTTTAGGAGTTTAAGTATCAAATCTTTCTGTGCTTGCAGTGGCCACACCTATTCTAGCCAATGACCTGCTCCCAAGTGTGCCTGACAGGTAATCCCTTCCCCTATGTTACCTGGACTTTATTGGGCATGTGTCTATCCTTTCTTTGTCCAGTCCCTTCCCCCAGGATCTGTGGGGAACAGACCCTGCGAGTGTTAAACTGAGCTTTCTGGCACAAATGGCATGACTATATTTTCTGGCCTTCCCTTTACTCCTTTCCTGTTAATGAATAATTGGGTTAATTACAATGGTATCATTAGTTTTCATTTTATTCATCAAATGGAGATAAGGAGTATAATTCTGATAAAAGAGAAAAGGGCTTTATATGTATAGACAAAGCACAAACATGAACTAAATTTGGAACTAAAAAGAAAATCCCCCCCTCATTTACTTTATGAGCAATGTGCTTAAAAGTTACATCTTGACTTTTAGCTCACGAAGAAACCAGACAGAAATGAAAAGTCACTTAAGAAACAGAGCAATTTAAGTAGGTCATTATTAGGTACAAAATAAAACCACTGGATAAAACAAAATATAAGCAGGTATTACATGCAGTAAACTAGGCTAAATAAGACCTTTTTTGTTGGTTACAATATATGGAACCCTAAGAGTGAAACCCATACTTCCACATAAACACAATGGCCAGAAAGTACAACACACACTGAAATCGTATCAGATTTTCACCTAATGTCTATTTCTAACTTCTACAACTTCTATTTGTAGCAGAACAAATATTTGTAAATTAATGCTAAAAAATAAGATATGCAGTTCCCCACAATCATCGTATATTGGCTGTTAATGGCAATAAATAAGCACATGCCCTGGACAAATCCTGAGATGAGAGAAATGAAGATGCCATTCTATCACCTACTCTCAGTTGCCCTGTGGCTCTTATACTGTAAAAACTTCAAACACTGAGTATGATTTTAACGTTTAAAGATGTACTGTGGTCATTAATACTTCATCAGATACTAAAATAGCCTATTCTTACATGGGAGGAAAAAAAACTGGTCTTTATGAGAGACCATATGGCAGTTTCTAAATCTAGGGGACTTAATATCATTTTGACTTTAATTTCTGCTTTATGCTCTGACTTCAAAACCTCACTTTAGCCCTGGCCGGGTTGCTCAGTTGGTTGGAGTGTCGTTACATACTCCAAAAGTTTGCAGGTTCGATTCCTAGTCAGAGCACATACCTACCAGGTTTCAGGTTTGATCCCCAGTCGGGGTGCATATGGGAAGCAACCATCCATGTTTCCCTCTCGCATTCTCTCCCTTCCTCTCTCTCCCTCCCTTTCTTTTCCTCTCTCAAAATCAATTTTTTTAAAAAAGAAAAACAACATATTCTTGGGTGAGGACTAAAAAGAAAAAATATCACACCTGACTGCATAGAACTACTATATACTAAAGATGGAAATTTGAACTGGTCAGTAATAAAAGTTTTCTAAACTAAGTAAATAAAACGGATGCTTTAATGACACCCATTTAGTAAATGTTCAAGGCATCTTAAAACTCCCAAATTATTACTAATTTCAAGCTTATTTCCCCACATACCACATCTTATTTATTAAATTCCATTCAATAAAGTACTAAGGAATACCAGATGAAAACTCACTGTACCTTCCCACGTTGGAGGATCACAGGCCATTTTGAGAAATTGATAAAATCTATGAGCCCTCTCCCCAGAAAACTGCATGCACATTTAAAAATGTGCAGCCCTAGCTGGTTTGGCTCAGTGGATAGAGCGTCATCTTGCAGACTGAAGGGTCTTCAGTTCTATTCCGGTCTAGGGCACATGCCAGGGTTGCGGGCTCGATCCCCAGAAGAGGGTGTGCAGGAGGCAGTCAATTGATGATTCTCTCTCATCACTGATGTGTCTATCTCTCTCTCCTCCCTTCCTCTCTGAAACCAAGAAATATATATAGGGGCATGGGCCTTTGGAGTTAAGAACTGCTGGTCTGGTAGAATATGAGACTTTTTTTAAATGGGGAGGTAGAGATAATTCCAAAAGAAATCCAAAAACAAATCAGAGAAGACACAAACAATACAGATAGTATATGTATTCAAATCTTGCCACTTACTAACTTTGGACAAGTTTCTAACCTCCCTAAGCCTCAGTTTTCCTCATCCTAAAGTAATGATAATAATACCTGGCTCTTGGGATTGTTTTTAGAAATGAAAGCATGCATGCAAAATTCAGCACAGAACTGAGACAGAGGCACACTCACAAATACAGACCTACAGTTCTTTGAGTCTCTCCAGTCCCAGTTCATATATACCCCCAAAGTAAACCATCAGTTTAAGACTGTCTTTATGACCAAATTAGTTTAGCCCAACTAAAACATCTTTTCTCAAACCCCATTGCCCAAAGTAGCAAGTGACTTGTAAAACTCCTTTAATTCCTATGATCTTATGTGCCAAAAATGTTGACTTTAAGTTTATCTGCTTTTATTCATGCAGTATGACTTCCTTCCCCCAGAACCAGGATTCATAACAAAAAATTGACAAAAAGAAAATTATGACAACAACCTTGTAATGAATAGTAAAAGTTCTTGTAAATTAAAGCACAAAATAACGTATTTGCATTCATGTTCTACTAGTAGCTACAGACTGACCAGAATTTTGACTTGCTGCTGTAAGCTGTTTATTCCTCCCCCCAACACATATTATATATCCTACTATAAACTATCTTTTCAAATATGTGTATGGATTTTTATTTATTTAACAACAATACTTATACTATGGTTCTTTACCACTAAGCAACTAGTGATGAACCTCGGTGTCTTTTAATCCACATTAAATCCCAACAAAATTAAAGCAAAAAAAGAAAAATTTAAAGAAGATAGACGTGATTGCTTGAAAAAAATTAAATAAGCAATCTAAACTAACCCAATAGAGTGTTACACTCCTATTTTTAAATGCATTTGGACTGCTATTCTGCCCCCAAGCAAGGACACTTAAGTCGCCACAGTTTCTCCCATTTTCCAGCCCCAAAATTACAGAATTTTTTTAAAGGCACTAAATATTTTTAAAGTAATTGGGTGGTATTTCCTTTTTCCTTCTTTGATGGCAAAGTATTAGTATAATTTATACCTGTTTTATATTAATTTCAACCTAGTACAATTTCTAAAATTTAAACTACAAATTAAATTTTAAAAATATAAAGTACACATTTTCCTCTAAGTAATGTTTACTTCTGAAGTTATCTCATTTAGACAAATGAAAAGTATCTCTCCACACTGAAAGGCAGAAGGGTAAAATGGAAAAAAAATCTCTGGCGTAAAGAATACTAGCTCTGCCCTGGCCTGGTGGCTCCTTTGGTTGAAGTGTCACCCCACACACCAGAAGGTTGCAGATTTGATTTCCAGTCAGGGCACATACCTAGGTTGCGGTTCCATACCTGGGTTGTGGGTTCGATCCCTGGTCAGGGTGTGTACGGAGGCAGCTGATCAACGTTTCTCACATTGATGTTTCTCTCTCTCTCCCTTCCTTTCTCTCTAAAATCAATAAACATATCCCCAGATGAGGATTTTTAAAAAAGAATACTAACTCTAACATTTATGACTTGTGATCTTAGGCAAGTCACCTTCTCTGGGACTTTAGTAACCTGATGTAAAATGGAATGTTTTGAGACTATGCACAGCAATATGAAAGGAGAAGGAATTAATAAATCTCAGCTTTTTCTTCTCTTTCCAACCCTAGCATGGAAAAAAAAAAAAAAAAAGGCACTCAAACTGTTGAATCTCAGAGGAGGGGAAGGAAAGGAGGGTGGGTGGGAAGAGATCAACAAGGAACTTGTATGCATGTATGTATAACCCATGGACAGACAACAGAGTAGTGAAGGCCTGGGATTAGGGGCAGGAGTGGACTAGAAGGGGTCAATGGGAGAGTATATGTAATACTTTCAACAATAAATATTTTTTAATGGCACTCAGTTTACAAATTAACACAATATATCCATTCCTCATTTGTCTCTGTCATAGAGGTACTGAGAAGAAATGACAAGAGTTCTTAGAAAATCTGTTAGGAAGAGACAATTAAGACAAGGCTCCTGCCAAAAATCTTTTTTAATGTCTTAATTTTCACTAACTGCCAAAAATGTCACTAATCAGAGATAGAATCTGGGTTAACAAAGATCTTGTATTTAAAGTACAATCACCTCTGAATTTAAGGGGCTTTTACCAGTTGGTAGTTTGGTCAGTTAGTCATTTAAACATTATAACTGATCCCCTGACATTCACTATGAATGTCTAAAAACAAATGGTAAACTATAAACAGTACATGTAATTTCTTTACAGCATGCTTTAAGCAATGATTTTATACTCTTTAAGTAATAGGACCTCTTCACTTACATCCCCATAATAATGTTAGTATTCATTTACTAAGAAAATATGACAAAATATATATACCATAAGTATAATAATTATTTGTATTCTAATCATAGCAATTTTGATATACAGTTGAAAAATAAAAGTGCAATATGAGAGGGGCAAATCATGTGTTAGGTCCTCAAACAACACTTTGTAATGGATACACTTCCCAAAATGTTCTCAGCCCACACAAGTTAAGAACTATTGACATATATTTTAACTGAAAAAAAAAATGTAGGCAACCCAACTACAACACATATAAGGATAAAGGATGATTTAGAGAGGCTGGGCTAAACTGATTCCATTGGCTCAATCATTACTAAAGACATTCACATTATCAAATTTTATCACAAATTCATACAATTTTTTAAGTCACTTATTTTTTTAAATCCTCACCCGAAGATGTTTTTATTGATTTTAGAGAAAGGGGAAGGGGAAGAGAAAGAGAAACATAAATATCAGAGAGAAACATTAATTGGTTGCCTTTGGTACACGCCCTGCCCAGAGATCAAACCTGAAACCAAGGTATGTGCCCCGACCAGAAATAGAACCCACAACTTTTGGTGTATGGATGACACTCCAACCAACTGAGTCACTACTCAACCAGGGCAAAGTCATACAATTTTTATTGTCAGAATTCTACAATGAATTCAATCAAATGGCTTTCCCTAACATTTACCTAAAAGTAGCTGACGGAATAAAAGGAGTGGGGGCAACGCACTTGGAGGTCCCGGATCTGTCTCTTGCTTCAACAGTGTTTGGACGGAACAGACCCAGGGATGCCCGTTCTTCCAGCCTCCATTCTTCCAGCCTCCAGCCACTCTCCTGCGTCTCATCCAGTAACCACCTTCAGAACCAGCCAACACACCGTTTTTTTTTTTCTACCTTAACTCCTCATTGCTGGACAACCATGAGCTCCCAAATTCGTCAGAATTATTCCACCGAGGTGGAGACTGCAGTCAATCGCCTGCCCAACCTGCATCTGCGGGCCTCCTACACCTACCTCTCTCTGGGCTACTATTTCGACCACGACGACGTGGCTCTGGAGGGTGTGGGCCACTTCTTCCCCGAGTTGGCAGAGAAGAAGCAAGAGGGCGCGGAGCATTTCTTAAAGTTGCAAAACAAGCGAGGCGGCCGCATTCTCTTCCAGGACGTGCAGAAACCTTCCCAAGATGACTGGGCCAAAACTCAGGACACCATGGAAGCCGCCCTGGCCTTGGAGAAGAGCTTGAACCAGGCCCTTTTGGAGCTGCATGCCCTGGCTTCTACCCGTGCAGACCCTCAGCTGTGCAACTTCCTGGATGAGGAGGTGAAGCTGTTCAAGAAGATGGGTGACCACCTGACTAACATCCGCAGGCTGGCCGGCCCCCAGGATGGGCTGTACGAGTATCTCTTCCAAAGGCTCACCCTCGAGCACGACTAGGAGCCTTTGGAGCCCAGAAACCTTTCAGAGGACCCCCACTCTTGCATTCCCCTGGTGTCTCTGGCTTTTACCTGAGCCTCTTCCCAAAACTACTACTCATTCTTTTAACCACTCTGGAGCCCTCTCCCATGCATTGGACCAAATGAAACAAGCTTTTTGCAGCAAAAAAAAGGAGTGGGGATTTGGTAAAGGGGAGGATATATGAAAGTGGAAAGCAGTATAGTGCAATGGTTAGAGGATAAGCTTTCAAGTCATATTTAACCAACAACGTAATTCCATAACTCCTCTCTCTGATCTATAACCTTGGACAAAGTAATTGATCTAATCCTCCATTAAAATTACTCAGTTATAAAATGATGTAAAAAATGCTTAAGAAGGCCGAAACCGGTTTGGCTCAGTGGATAGAGCGTCGGCCTACGGACTGAAGGGTCCCAGGTTCGATTCCGGTCAGGGGCATGTACCTGGGTTACGGGCACATCCCCGGAAGGGGGTGAGCAAGAGGCAGCTGGTCGATGTTTCTAGCTCTCTATCTCTCTCCCTTCCTCTCTGTAAAAAATCAATAAAATATATTTTTTTAAAAATGCTTAAGAAGACTAAATAGTTACACTTGCCAAGCACCCAATAAATGGACCTACTATTTATAAGGCATTATGCTAAGTGAAATAAGTCAGACAGAGAAAGAAAAATACTGATCTCACTTATATGTAGAATCAAAAAATAAAAACATACCAAACTCCCGAACTCAGATAACAGAGGACAGATAGGTGGTTGCCAGAGGTGGGGTAAGGAAGTGGATGAAATGGGTGAAGGTGGTCAAAAGGAACAAACTTCCACATATAAAATGAGTAAGTCCTGGAGATATAATGTATGGTGACTATAGCTAACAATACTGTATTGCATATTTCAAAGTTGCTTAAGAGAGATCTTAAAAGTTCTCATCACACAAAAAATAACTATGTGTAGTGATGTTAACTAAAATTTCAATATACACATACATCAAATCATTAAACAGCTTAAACTAATATAATGTTTTATGTCAATTGTATCTCAATTTTTTTTAAAAACAAACAAACTGTTGAGTACTTAGATGTTTGACCAAGATTATAGAACAGTAGGAAGCTTAGGCCAGTATAAGAACAGGGAGTAAGCCCGGCCAGCGTGGCTCAGTGGTTGAGCGTTGACCTATGAACTAGGAGGTTCGATTCCCGGGCATGGTCAGGGCACATGCCCGAGTTGCAGGCTAGATCCCCAGTATGGGGTGTGTAGGAGGCAGCCAATCAATGATTATCTCATCATTGATGTTTCCATCTCTCTCTCCCTCTCCCTTCTTCTCTGAAATCAATACAAATATATATATTTTTAAAAAGAACAGGGATTAAGAGATCAAAAAGTATAAGAAATAAAGAATAATGAAAAGCCAAAAATAAACTTGCTACCTCTCCATCCAACTCCCACAGAACCTGGTCTGCTGCTCTGAGGATCTAAACCTTAAACCAATACTACATTAATGCTAAAATATGCTTCTATGGGCTAGTGTAGGAACTTAAACTTAAAAACAGTATAATTAAACATGTTCTAAGTTCAAACAACTATTTTACACATATCTGGAAGACAACACATTCAAAAATTAAAGACTGCCCAAATTTCCTATTAGAAGCAAACAGCCTGTCTTTGTGAGCAAATATTTGCTAGAAATCCAAATATAATTCAAATAAATTATTCAAATTCATTAGAAGATATTGCTGCCCTAGCTGGTTTGGCTCAGTGGATAGAGTGTCGACCTGCAGACTAAAGGGTCTCGGGTTCGATTCCAGTCAAGGGCACGTACCTTGGCTGCAAGCTCCTCTCTAGCCCAGGCCCTGGTCAGGGCATGTGCAGGAGGCAACCAATCAATGTGTTTCTTTCACATGGATATTTCTGTCTTCCCCTCTCTCTTCCACTCTCTTTAAAAAATCATTGAAAAAAAGATCCTCTTTAAAAAGAAAAATGCTGCTAAGTATAAAACTACCATAAAATAACACCAGATAAAAGAACTGAGATAATTTTTACAATTCAAAAATCACAATGAATAAAAGTATCCCAAAGTGAGGTACTAAAATCCTTAAAAATTGTTTTACACCAATGTAAGTTTTCTGTTTTAATTTTTCTCAACAGAAGCTGACTCTTCCTTTATCTCCCAGGACAGTCATGTGCTAGAATCAAAAGGCCATTTCTTCCTCCCACATGTCTAATTTGAAGAACTATACAAAGCAGTTTACAATAGAAAATGGTGAAAAGAATAAAAGGAAATATTCCCAATAAGAAATATGACAGCCCAGCCAGTGTGGCTCCGTGGTTGGGCATCAACACATAAACCAAGAGGTCCCAGGTTTGATTTCTGGTCAGGGCACATGCCCCAATTGCGGGCTCAATCCCCAGTAGGGGGCGTGCAGGAAGCAGCAGATCTATGTTTCTCCCTCATGGATGTTTTCATCTCTCTATCCTTCTCCCTTCCTCTCTCTCTAAAATATCAGGATATCACTTCTACTTCAAGCTAAGAAGCCCTATATTTCTTAAAATAAGTAATAATTAAATCACAAGTCACTGCAGTGAACTGAAAATAGCTGAGCAATGGCAGAACTAAATCTCACCTAGCTACACTAGATGGCCATGCTTTAAAATAGTACAGTGAACAGGACAAGATTTTAGGGTCAGACTTAGTATTAAGTCCCTGCTCTGCTACAGGATTTTGACCTTAGACAAACTTAGACAGGAATTTTATATTGATTATATATTGAAAAATAAAAACCTATATATACAGGATTAAATATATTAATAAAATTAATTTCACCTGTTTCTTTTTACATTGTAATGAGTCCACTAGAAAAATTAAAATTATGTATGTGGCTTGTATTATATTTCTATTAACTCTGGTATAAACAAATCACATATTTGATTCTTTCAATGCAAAATGTGATGAAAATTTCATTGTACCTCATATGAACTGTTTAGACTGAAGATCCCTAGTGCACTTTAAATTCCTTATATTCCATGATGTTTAATATCCTGTTTATCAAATTCATTTTATTATTTTACTAGAAGCCCGGTGCACGAAATTCGTGCACGGTGGGGGGTTGTCCCTCAGCCCAGCCTGTACCCTCTCCAATCTGGGACTCCTGGAGGGATGTCCGACTGCCCGTTTAGGCCCGATCCTGGTGGGATCGGGCCTAAACGGGCAGTCGGACATCCCTCTCACAATCCAGTACTGCTGGCTCCCAACTGCTTGCCTGCCTGCCTTCCTGATTGCCCCTAACCGCTTCTGCCTGCCAGCCTGATCACCCGCTAACCACTCCGCTGCCAGCCTGGTTGATGCTTAACTGCTCCCCTGCCAGCCTGTTTGCCCCCAACTTCCCTCCTCTGCCGGCCTGGTCACCCCTAACTGCCCTCTCCTGCAGGGTTGATCACCTCCAACTGCCTTCCCTTGCAAGCCTGGTCCCTCTCAACTGCCCTCCCTTGCAGGCCTGGTCCCTCACAACTGCCCTCCCTTGCAGGCCTGGTCCCTCACAACTGCCCTCCCTTGCAGGCCGGGTGCCTCCCAACTGCCCTCTCCTGCTGGCCATCTTGTGGTGGCCATCTTGTGTCCACATGGGGGCAGGATCTTTGACCACATGGGGGCAGCTATATTGTGTGTTGCAGTGATGATCAATCTGTATCTTACTCTTTTATTAGATAGGATAGAGGCCTGGTGCACGGGTGGGGGCCAGCTGGTTTGCCCTGAAGGGTGTCCCAGATCAGGTGGGGGTTCCCTTGGGGCTGGGGCGGCCTGAGCGAGGGGCCTGTGGTGGTTTGCAGGCCGGCCACGCCCCCTGGCAACCCAAGGGGAGGCCCTGGTATCTGGAATTTATTTTCCTTCTACAATTGAAACTTTGTAGCCTGGGGCGGCAGCCATTTCTGGGGCAGTTAATTCACCTTCTACAATTGAAACTTTGTAGCCTTAAGCAGGTGAGCCCAGCCAGGGTGTGCGGAAAGCTTTGCTTCCCCTGTTGCCGCCAGCAACCCTGGCCTGCTCTCTCAAGCTCCATTCTGCCGCCATTTGTTTGAATTTGTTTACCTTCTATAATTGAAACTTTGTAGCTTCAGTGGAGGCTTAGGCCTGCAACGGCTATGGAAAGCTTGGCTTGCTCTGTTACCTGGGAAACCTTGCTCTCTGTGGCTGTAGCCATCTTGGATTGGGGTTAATTTGCATACTCGCCCTGATTGGCTGATGGGCGTGACTTGGCTGGTGGGCGTGGCTTGTGTAGTGGAGTGATGGTTAATTTGCATATTACCATTTTATTAGAGAGGACTAGAGGCCCAGTGCATGAAACTTGTGCACTCGGGGGAGAAGGGAAGGGCGGGTCCCTCAGCCCGATCTGTACCCTCTTGCAGTCCAGGAGCCCTTGGGGGATGTCTGACTGCCAGGGAGCAGGCCTAAACCAAGCAGTCAGACATCCTTAGCTCTGCCACGGAGGCAGGAGAGGCTCCCACCACCACCACTGTGCTCACCAACCATCAGCCTGGCTTCTGGCTGAGCAGCTCTCCCCCTGTGGGAGCACATTGACTACCAGGGGGCAGCTCCTGCATTGAGCGTCTGCCCCCTGGTGGTCAGTGCACATCACAGCGAGCATCCTTAGCATATCATTAGCATATTATGCTTTGATTGGTTGAATGGCCAAATGGACGACCGGACACTTAGCATATTAGGCTTTTATTATATAGGATAACCCTAATCTCTTATTACCCCCTTTCAATTTATTGCCCAACCATAGGGACATACCTCATCTTCCCACTTTAGCAATAATAGTCCTCTTATTATCTTACAAACTGAAGAACAGCATGTGACAGGCCATCATTCTCTACCAGCTGCATGCACTGTCTGATCTTCAGCTAATGTTAACACAAGCTTACTCTAAGACCCATCCACATTCCTAAGAATATTTCTTAGGAAATATTTTTCTGTCTCAAATTCACTATTATATTTTGGACTAAAGCAATGTATCCCATCCCTATCAGCAAATCTACCTTTGAGTGGCCAATGAGGCTAAAATCTAGTTTCAAATTGTGCTTCATAACCTATTAAATAAATATAACTGAAAAAATAAGAATATCCTTTTTTAGTACCTAGAGGTAAGGCACCAACTAGTAATGTAAAAAGATAGTTCCTTTTATCTGCTTGGACAGCTTGAGAGAAAGGTGTAAAACTACTGATAAGGACTATAAATTTAACCCACTCTTCTATCACTTATTAACATTACTGACAGGACATGTCATAGTGCTGAACATGTGTTTCTTAAATGAGATACTGTAGCTGGGAAATTCTAACTTACAATATTAAAAATATAATTATATATCCCTTCAAATTTCTCTAAGGCATTTCCCTTAGCCTCCTACAAAAGTCATTGGCCGGAAGTAACCTGATTTTACTATCCCCTCATTTGACAGATGCAAAAATCAAGGCTCAGAGATTATAGAGTGACTTACCTGCCCGAATAAAGTTAATGGGTGAGAAAAGATGCATAAGAAAATCTTTCACTGCCTAGTAGCTAAGACTGTGGACTGGGAGGTTAGACTGTGGGTTCAAGTGCGGGCTCTAAAACTCAGAAACCACCAGGCCGGCATGTTTAGTGGTTGAGTGTCGACCTATGAACCTGGAGGTCACAGTTCGATTTCCATGACATTTTCATTTTTTGCAAACTCATTCTACATGTCTCTCCCTTTTTTACTTTTTAAATTACTTATAAGAATGTGCAAGAAATGAAACTATTTCTTTTGTGTAAAGTACACATTTGGTAAACTTTACCATAGGGCATACTCAACAATGGGGGGGAGGGGGGCGGGAAGGAGGCAGTGTGTCTGGGAGAAGTGTCACTCCTATCATTCTAGAAAGTATATAGTCATTTCCTGGTATTACTTGGTACATGATAGGTGCTTAATAAATAATTTATGAGTGAGTGAATAAATAAAGGAATGGAAGAAACTACATAAATATTTCCTTAAAGTGAGCTAAATCAAACAAGTAAGCATTTGTGATACCGTGGAAGGTACACGTAAAAACCTAGAAAGTCATTAATAAGGCTAACCATGGTTCCAAGCCATAGCCCAGGGATTAGAAGAAACAGATACTCTAAAATGATACTCCCCCTTCTAATTAATTTCAATGGCTCTCTCTACATGTAAGCTTTAAAAAATAACCTAGGTGAACTTCTACAGAGCAAAAGTTTCCTTTATAAAGTACTTTCACGAATTAACCACAATAAGAAAATTTCTTATATATATTTATATAATTATGTTCTGCAATGTGATAAAATTCTCACTGCTACTAAAGGACTTTTTTTTCTTCCATTCATGTCACATTCAGGACAGAAGAGTAATTGTTGGTGCATACTTATCACTCAATTAGTTTAGAACAGCTGAACTCAACTCCTTAACAGTTTGCACACATTTGTTCCTAAATGTTAGCTTGCCATTTGATACCAACATAGCGATAAAGATGAATTCAGAAGTCATCTTGCAAAAACATTTTAAGCAAAAAACTATGGGCATAGAGCAATAAATCTGTGGTGCAAACAAAGGCAGTGGTAAAATTTTAAATTCTATACATCTAGAAATTTAAAAAATAAGTTAAGACAGATAGAAGTAATACATGATGGCTTCCACACAATAGATCTGTTATCCTATTTTCAGACATTACTACCTGTTAGTATAAATTTTTATAATCTTTTTAAAAATCGAATTTCCTTAGAAATATGTTTTCAAAGGAATGATGGCAAATGTAAAACTTAACTATAAAATGTTTGATAAATATTATAACGTAAACCCTGTTGTTAAAGATATTTTAAGGTTTTCTTCTTTTTTTTTAACAATCACTTGTGTGATTCAATTTAAAACATACATTATTAAAACAAAAAAATCCAAAGATTACTACTCAAATACACTGCTACTAGTTCACTTTAAAATCAATTAAAAATAAATTCTGAATATGAAAGTCAAAATCTAAAGTTATGAGGCAATAACTGTTATAAGAATTTCCACAATTAGTACTGGGCTGGGTTTCCAAATTAAATGGTAGCAATTTTTATGTATAATATATACAGGATTAGAATAAAGATATACCATTAGTAATATTAAATATATTTTGCACTGAAGTTCCTTTTATTTATATAAAGGGTATTTTTCAGATAGGTAAAGTTAATACAGAATAATTAATGCGGAAGCAGCAGCTAGTTTTTTGTTAATGCTCACAGGAGGATTTTTTCATTTGATTTTTAGAGAGAGTGGAAGAAGGGGGAGAGACACAGAGAGAGAAAGAAAGAGAGAGAGAGAGAGAGAGAGAGAGAGAGAGAGAGAGAGAGAGAGAGAGAGAGAAACATCGATTGGTTGCCTCCTGCATGAACCCCAGCCCTCAAGCCTGCAACCGAGGTACATGCCCTTGGCTGGAAGTGAATAGGAGACTCTTAAGTCCAAGGGCTAATGTTCTAACCACTGAGTTAAACCAGCTAGGGCAAGAAGAAGCTAGTTTTAAAGCATCACAACTCTACTGAGGAATTATGAAAATATTTTGTTTTTAAAAGTATTCCTGATCCCTGAAATTGTAGAACACTTCATTCCCACTGAAGCAAATACATGTATAGGGAAAATACATATAAAGTTCATTTAAAAGGAGCAAAAAAAGGAGGACACAAAAGTTCAACAACTTGCCTTTAATTAAAAAAAAACTAGCAAGCAGAAGGGCCAATGTTTAAATCCAGGTCTGCCTCCTTAGCAATCTAAGCCCTGATAACTATGCCAATGTTTCTTCAAACTAGACTCCATGGATATTCACAAGAGGAATTCATAAGTCTTCATCCAGATGATTTTTATTTTAAATTATTCTACAGCCTGGCCAGCATGGCTCAGCAGTTGAGCGTTGACCTATGAACCAGGAGGTCACAGTTCAATTCCGGGTCAGGGCACATGCCCCAGTTCATCCCCCGTCTGGGGAGTGCAGAAGGCAGCCGATCAATGAATTGATGTTTTTTTCTATCTCTCTCCATCTCCCTTTTCCTTTGAAATCAATAGAAATATATTTAAAAATAAATAAATAAATAAATAAATTATTCTAGAGATAATTTTTAAATGAAAGACATTTTCACAGGGTAAATTTTCACTTCTTAAATCATCAAACTGGGATAGTCAAACCCTGGTGTTCCGAGGAATATTCTTACAGGTATAGGAAATTTTTTGTCCTTACAAAATAGTCGACTTTGAGAAACTTCAAATGTAACACTCAGCTTTCATTCTTCAAGAATGAGAGGAACAACACTTGGTGTTCACTGAACACATCATGAAATCTTGTGCCTTTATGCCTTTACACATGTTATTCCCTTCTTTGGAAAAATGTTTTTTTATCTCTATTAACTACTAAATTTATTCTTTAAAAAGTGTCACCTGTGAATATCTTCTCTCCCTGTCCTCTTTATCCTAGCGTTTGGCCCATCATTCTCTACTTAAATAAGATTTTATGCGTCATTGATAGCTTTCATTACAGTGTATTATAATTGTCCTCTGTGTCCTTGAGCTAATATCTCTTAATTTTTTTGTTGTTGTTGTTATTGATCCTCACCCGAGAATATTTTTTCCATTGATTTTTAGAGAGAATGAGAGAGAGAGGGAAAAACAGAAATATTGATGTGAAAAAAAACACACATCGATTGATTGCCTCTTTCACCTGCCCCGACCAGGGCCTGGGCTGGAGAGGAGCCTGCAACCAAGGTATGTGCCCTTGACCAGAATTGAACCTGGGACCCTTCAGTCCACATGCCAACACTCTATTCACTGTGCCAAACTGGTAAGGGCCAAATTGATTTTTTAAAGAAGGATAAACAGGTGATGGTATAGGTAATGGATGACAGGATTGGAGAGAAGGAATGGGGTGATAGGCACTAGGTGGCAGATATGGAGTGATGAAAACCTGAAGGAGGTTGATAACTACCAGGATGGAGTGGGGTCTGTGATTGAGGGAATCCATTTGAAGAAAGAAATACTTGGTGATTTGTTTGGACACAGAGAATAAAGGAGAGTCAAGAGCCTGGATGATTGTCATGAGCCTGGATGATTGATAAAAAATAGTAATACCATTGACAAGAATTAGAGATGTGGCAAAGGGATCTTTTTTGGGAAAAAGTAGTACAGACAAAATGGGTTTATTTGGAGTTAAGTTTTTGAATTATTCAAGTAGAAATATCTTGCAGATTATTGTAGTCCCATTGGATTAAAGAGAGGCTAGTGTTCAATGTACTAGAACTATTAAAGGTATAGATACCTTGGCATTTCAAAGGGATACCATAGTATTTTTAAACACATATTTTAGCCTTTTCAAGTAATTAGACTAGCCAAAAGGCTCAACATTTGGTATCTACAATGAAATAGGCATAAGGATATTGAAGAATAGTTGTTCCTCTCTCTTTTTTTTTTTTAATCTTTATTGTTAAAAGCCTTATAGATGTCTCCCCCTTTACCCCGTTTGTTGACCCCTCCATCCCGCTCCTGCCTCCTCCCAGGTCTTCTCCACACTATTGTTTGTCCATGGGCTATGCATATATGTATATAAGTGCTTTGGTTAATCCTTCCCCGCCCCCTCTTTCCTCTGAAATACCTCAGTCTGTTGCAATTGAGTAATTGGTGACTCAAAGAAGAGAAGAATGGATGGTAAACCAGAAAGAGGTTGAGTGAATGAATGGCAGAGGAAAGAGGTTTAATATTGGCTAAGAAGATATAATATTGTACCCAGGATACAATATTAAGTGAAAAAAAGTTGTAGAATATGTATAGTAAAATGTCACTTAAAATAAAATTTAGACTCCTTTCTATGGTCTTCAAATCCTTTAGGTCCTTTATGACCCATCTCCTGCCTACTTCTTACTTTATCATATGCCATGCCCCAGCTACACTGGCCATTCTATTCTGATGCTTTAACATGCCACGTTTGTTTTTGCCTCAGGGTCTTTATACTTGCTATTATTTCTGTTTAAAATTCTCTTCTCCCTGTGACTTATACACACACACACAAACACACACACACTGAGTGGCCAGATTATTATGCGTTCAGAGATCATAATAATCTGGCCACTCAGAGTGTGTGTGTGTGTGTGTGTGTGTGTGTTGACTTCAGAGAGGGAGGGAGAGGGAGAAGGAGAGAGAGAGAGAGAGAAACATCAATGATGACAGAGAACCATTGATCGGCTGCCTCCAGCACACCCCTTACTGGGGATCGAACCCACAATCTGGGTATGTGCCCTTGACTGGAATTGAACCCGGGACCCTTCAGTCCATAGGCTTACGCTCTATCCACTGAGCCAAACCAGCTAGGACTCAATTCTCTTTAAAAGAAGCCTGTCCCAACTGTTTGTAATACTGTATTCCCCTCTATCCCAACCCCCAAAGTTACCATCATTATTTTGTGCTAGCAACTATCATCTGAAATTCTTATTTGTTCATCTTCCCCCCTAGAATATAAACTCCATAAGACAGAGATTTCATCTGTCTTGTTCACCACATATCTCTGCTGCTTAAAATACTGCTTGGCACATAGTAGGCATGCTGTTGTTGAATGAAAATGTACACGCAAAGGTATATATAAATGTATGTATTACATGAAAAACAGGATTATTATTTGAACTTATATCAGAAGTGATTATGAGACTAGAAGTATACAATACCCATTCATTTTTGCTTCATAGATCTCTATGTACATTTTCTAAAAAAAATCATGTCTTCGATAACTAAAAGCCATTATCTAAATGATCATATAAGCCTAAGGTAGTCAGTCTATTCTGCCTATTTTCTTTTGATGG
This sequence comes from Cnephaeus nilssonii, assembly GCF_951640355.1. NCBI lineage: Eukaryota > Metazoa > Chordata > Mammalia > Chiroptera > Vespertilionidae > Cnephaeus > Cnephaeus nilssonii. The sequence goes on along the minus strand of NC_137077.1, from coordinate 60,552,842 downwards.
GTTGTCATGATCTGACTGTAGACTGATCCTTGAGTTGTTTTGGTAGGGCAGTTCAAAGTTAGAATCTTAAACCTTGGAACTGGAAAGAGCTTCGAGATCCAACCCCACAATTTTACAGATGAGGAAGCAGACTCATAATAATTCAATTAATAAAACTAGGCATTGATGAAAATTCTTCAAAGACCAAATGATTAAGAACTACTTAAAAGGCTAAGCTATTACACATTATACATAATTTAAATAACTAATAAAAGCTTACTAAAGCTTTCTCTCACATATAACCTACAATCTTCTGGTGAATAATTACTCAAAGTAAAACTATCCCCTTAAGCACACTATTTGACCAATGAACCCTATGGTTAAACATCAGTTAACCATTATAATATGACAAAGGATCAGAATACATAAATATAGGGAGTGGAAGTTATTCACCGTTATGTGTGCAGACTAACTGAACTAGCAGGCATAGTTTTCAACCGGGGTATATAATAAGTCTGTAATACATATAAGGATTCATGCTTTGATTCAAATTTCTGTATCAATACCTACAAGGTGTATTTAGTGGAATTTAATAAAAATTAAATGCTGAATAAGAAATACACTAAATGTCATTTACAGAAAGTACATATTTCTCTTTACATAATATAGATTACCAGGAATATGTTTTACCTGAACTTTTGAATAATATCAATTTATGTTTGTTTAACAAACTACCTCATTTGATCCTCACAACAACCCCATAGATAGCAGAAATTATTGTTATCATTTAATACAAAAGAATGAAGCTCAAAGGTTAAGAAACTTGAATAAGGTCATTCTGACAAGTCCTTATACCCAAATCATCAACCTCTTAGCTACTGTTCTTTGCATCCCTCTGGCTACCTCACATTTACTATGTATTAAAATGCAAAACACTTTATAATTTCCTTCCTTCAACATTGGTGGAGGTGAAGAAGGTACCAAAACCTTAGCAGTCCTATGCCTTTCTATTCCATTTGAAGTTTTGGTACCCAAGAAAATAGTATTCATTTTTCTTAACAGTGAGAAGAAAGATATGACAGTCATCTTAATTGAGAATTGTGTTCATCAGCAATTCTGTTTTAAATGCTACCAAATATTCAATTGTTTTCTTAATCCTAGTGTTACTAATATGGGCTTTATAGGTGAAAAAATCTGAAACAAAATCTTAGTCCTTCTCTCACTGGCTGTCCAACTGTGGGTACATTTGTTAACTTCCTTGAATCTCACTGTCCTTATCTTACAAAATGAGGATAAACACCATCTGTCCGTGAGTTGTTGGGAAGATTCAACGATTTAATATGAGTAAAGTACTTAGCTCTTAGAAAAGGTCCAGGTCATATAGTTAGTGTTGTCAGAAAAACAAACAGATGCAGATAAGTACTGCTGATAGGTAATGTCATTTAACTTATGTGACCTTTATTAGTTGAACTCCAAGGGTGACCTTAATACTTTTTTCTCCCAAGTATCTGGGGCAGGACAGAATATCACACTTGCTCCCAGGATACCAATTAAAATGAGTGCTGCATTTCAGTCCTCTTCTAACTCCTTAAAGCAATATAGTAATAGTAATAATCTATTCTTTAACTACCTTAAAATTGGCTGCATCCAAATCCAGGCTTACACTATTTCACTCCTACTCTTTATCTAAGTCTAACTGGATCATTCACTATTTTGAAATAAATCTAATACTAAGCCAATTTTAGAAATACAAATCATGATACAGTGAATTCACGTTGGGTGAAATAGGTAGGAAGTTTCGGGGGAGTGAGGAAAAAGAGCTGAGAAATTATGCATTCAGCTGTCTATCATGCAATAAATTTACTTTCTTTTATTCTTCACAGGCATCATTCTAATCAATATTAGCATCATTTTACAGATTAGAAAAGGAATGCTCAAACTCTTGTTCACTCCCCTTGGCTCAAAGTGCTCCAACCACTCTAACCTACAAGAAGATTCTTGCTCAACTCAAAACCCTTTCCTCTTACAATCTCAGCCCAGGATGCTCTCGTATCTCTCTGCAATGCTGTCTCCTCCTGCTTCAGGTCTCACCTCAAGTTGTACCTACTCTTACCAAGTCTAAAAGAGCATACACCAAGTACTCGATCCTTACTTCCTTCATAAACACAAAATGATCTGCATTCATCTTCTTCTTGTGTTGAAGGACAAGAATACTTTGACTTTACACTGCTTTACCCTGAGTGCTCAGCACAGATGATGACGCTAGCTTAATGAATGAATGCACACACCTCCCACCAGCCATTTAACACGTAAATGGCAGGGCCTGGAAACCAATGCAGATAAATCTGACTGCAAACTCCTACCCGGCCTACCACTACTTTTTTCGTGGGTGAAAAGAGAGATGTTTTGGGCTGGAAAACCAATTCAGAGGTGTGCCTTCTATATTCATTCACTTTTTTTTTTTTAATTACAGAACCATATACCCATATACTTAATACAAATATTGAACCAGAATTTCAACAGATCTTACACTGCCTTTCAGAATCACAACTCAATTTGAAAAAAACTCTGTATTTATGATGCCTTTTAACAGTCAAAATGCTTCAAAACTTTTGAATCACTGATAGTTATGATTCACTGCATCATAGTATAGTTATTTTTAAGTCTAAAGAAAATTTAAATAAATGCATTTTACTAACAGGCTTGTCATGTTTTGTTCTTTTTTTAAAAAATAAGATGTTTTGAATTTCCCATATCATACACAAACATTTTTAAATCAGCCATGAGATTATCATCCTGATAATGGTTATAATGTGTTCTTTCTTAAAATGACACAAATGCACTCAACCTGCTGCCTTCACTATTAAACCATGTTCTCGCACACAGACGTCACCTCACGTAAAATGCCCAGTGCAGTTAGAGCAGATCGCTAGCATATTCCCTTTGTTACCTTACCCACGGGGATTGAATACTTACTGCCGAGTCCTCCATCCTCGGATACGCTTGTTCCTCTCATTCCTAGGTAAGTCAGTCCCAATATCAGGAAAAATAAGCAGGCAGCAGTTAAGAGAAACATCGACAAGTAGTGGGCACTGAAGCCCCCGGTTGGGGACACCTCCTCCCGTTTAAACTGCTGGAGAAGTTCTTCCTCGGGTTCAGAGAGCTTCGGTTTGCTGTAGGTGTTTTTCAGGTAGGTGTGATTGGCGCCCGTGTGATTGGAGTGATTGATCCTGAGTGAACCCGAGGCGGCCACCGCCGCCGCACTGGGAGGGACGCTGTTGGGGAAAATCCTGGAGGAGTCCACCCCGAAGGCCCCGCCGCCGATGTGATTATTGGTCTTAAGAAGGGAGCCGGTGGACGAATCCAGGGTCGCGTCCATGTCAGTCAGTGGCGGGGACAGGAGAGGGGCCGGTTTCTTCGCGTTCACACGGTATCTAGGAATCGGGCCGGAGTCCAGCGCATCACACGCTCCTCCCTGCCCCGCCGCCGCCGCCGCCGCCGCCGCGGACTCCTCGAGGTTTCGACTTCTGTCTAGACTCCCCGCGGCCGCCGCCCTGTCATTCATCGGGGTTCCTCCCCCTCCCTGGACGGCGGGCTCCAGCCGGCCGCCGGCCGATTTCGCCGTCTGCTGAGGGAGAGGCTTACTGTGACTCCGTCTGGGCCGGTGCCGGGAAAGGGAGTCGTCTTTGAATACCTGCCGGCCGGAGGCCACGTCGACGTCCCCCTCTTCCTCCGAGTCCGAGTAGTTTTCCCGGCAGCTGTAGGAGAGGAGCCGGCTGCCGTTCACGGTTCGGCTCGACCACCGCGCCTCCTCGGCCTCCGGGCCCCTGTCCTCCCGGTCTTCGCCCTCCTTGTCCTGGTCCTGCGCCGCTCGGTCTCTCCCCGACGGGGGCTGCAGCTCCGGAGCCGCCGGCCTCCGGGCCCCCCACCACGCGTGGGGCTTCCTCCGCTCGGCCGCGGGGCTGTTAGTCACCTCGCCGCCGGCCAGGGACGCCGACGGCGGTTTGAGCCCGCGGTACTGGAGCGCAGCCCGGTCTCTCCTGCCGCCGCCGCCGGCCTGGTCCCGCGGGCTGACCTCCACGTCCGACTCGTCCGAGCTGAAGCCCAGAAGCACTTTGCTGCCGGCCGTGGGGGCGGCCGAGGCGCCCCCGGGCCCTCCCGAGGGGCCCGAGGGGCCGGAGGCCGACACTCGGCCCAGGCCCCCAGGAGTCCGAAAGTGGGCGAGGTCTCCCGACACCGGCCGGACCCCCATCCCAACGGCCGCCGAAGCCGGTCCCGTGGCGGCGACCGAGGCGGCTGCCGTGGTATTGTTAATACTGTTCCGCGTCTTGTGGCCGCGGCCCCCAGACCGGTGCTGCTGCTGCTGCTGCTCTTCCTCTCGAAGCTTCTTCAGCTTCTTGAGGTAGACCGGGCGGGTGCTCTCCGTCACGGGGCCGGGAGACAGGCCATAACGGCGGAGCTGAGAGAAAAGCTCCTCGTCCGAGAGCTGCTGAGGCGCCGAAGCCGCCGCCGCCGCCGCCGCCATTTTCTCTCCAGGGTGTTTTACAAGCTCCGCGCTACCGGAAGTGACGCGCCGCCCTAGACCCTGAACTAGACCGGGCTGCGTCGCCGGCCCAGCGCCGCGGCGCCGCGGCCAATGGGAGGCGCGGGAGGAGCTCACCTGAGCGGGAAAGGGCCACCTGGGCGCCGTGGGGCGCCCGCGGCGGCGAGGTTTCCTACCCCCTGACCGCGGGCGCCGCACCCTCGCCCCATCTTCCCCCGCCCCTTTTAGCGCTGTTCTCCGCCCTGCCCTTCCCACTGCCTTCCCGGGAGCTGCCTCTGGCCGAACCACCTTGACCTCCTCTTCCCGGGGTCCTGCCACGGGGCAGGCATAATTGAAATGAAATCTCCCTGGAAGCTCACGACATCAGTTTTCTGGTCATCCAGAACCCCTCTGCCGAGGGGAAGCCTACCGAGACTAAAAAAGAAATGGCCAGACTAGATTGGTGGTTTCCCTGCCTGACTCCACAAGTTCGCTTTTCATTTTGTCTTTCTGCTTGACTTACAAAAAAGAAAAAAGAAAAAAAAAGTGAGTTTCCCTCGCTGCTCTTTTTGAGAAGCCTCCACTCTAGGTAGAAGATACAGGGTAGACCAGTCACAATACAATTTTCTTCAAAAGTAAGGTCTATTCATTTCCTTCGTTTTTTTGTAAGGTATTACCATGTTTTTTCCTTTTAAAATCTAATGACCTCCATAGGTCATCATTTTTGTAATAGAGAGAGCCTATTATTTGCTTCATTCTATGTCTTAGCACCTTCCTAACCTACAGTTATTTATCTTTGTAAATGATTGCTTTTATGCATCTATATTTTTAATTATTTATTTAAATTTTTTATTTAAATAAATAATTAAAAATATAGATTTTTATATTTTTGGACTCTAAGCTCAAGCAGAGGACCCTTGCTTTCATTCTTCTCAACTTCAGCCCTATGGCGCCTAGTACTTCAATAAACATCTGTTGAAATAATTAATGAATTGCAAAGCTAGAATAGTATGAGATTAATATTTTGACCTGGTATTAAATAGTGGCAGATGAGGAGAAGAAACCTACACACAAAGTCAAAACAAATTAAAAAAAAAAACACATTAAGACCTAAATATCCAACCCCCTCATTTACAAAATGAGAAATGAATCCCAGAAAGGAGAAATTTGGCCATTTTGGTAAAGATTGCTTTCCTTTCCTTAAAGGATTTAAACAATCAGATTTACTAGTTAATGAAGATGAAGGGCTTTGCAACCATGGTTCATGGTTCATGGTTCTTAGCTCTCGGGGGCAGCACGATTTGTAATGAATTAGGAATCAAAAGTCTCAGAGTCTCCAAAATATATGACAAATCTGTGAACCTCAATTTATTCTTTTCTAAAATGTTGATATTGCCTACCTTTTTTGACACACAATTAGTATTCAATAGTATTTGTTGAGAATGATGAATAAATATTGTTTGTGAAAATGCTGTTCAAATATGTTGTTTATATATTGTATATTATAGCCAGATACTAATAACAATGAAAACTACAATTGATACGAACTTTACACTTTACAATGAGCTTTCATATACATGGGCTCATTTAGTCTACAAGAAATCTTACCTCTGAAGATACTGACTTATTGTACAGAACTATGGGGTTATAATTATCCTTTGTTTGGCTGTTTGATCAGATCTGACACTTTCTCAGAACTTTCACTGCCTCAGCATTTTCACTACTCGCTTCCAACATTCTCCACATTTACCAGTGGATCTTACCCCTACTACCAGATTGGCTAACTTTTAAAGCATGAGGCTCTAAAGGGGCTATCTGCAACCACATATTGACAGGGAATGCAATTTCAATTTCACTCCTGCTTCCAAAGTTTTGACTAAGAGAAACATTTATGATGATTTCCAGAAGGATTGTCAGTCCATCTTTCCCTCTAGATTTTCTTTTTAAGAGAACAATCTTGCTGAAACCAGTTTGGCTCAGTTGGCCTTCTTGCTGTTCAACTGTTACAGACTTAGATTGCTAGGGTACCTTCAGAATGTCTAATCTTTTATAGGTTGTCAATAGGTACTATTTATCATATCACATACTTTTGGGGCACTGGAACATACCAGAACTAAGAATTATTTTGTCTTATATTTGTCTTTATATGTATTAAAATCAAGAACCCTATCTAAAATATATAGGCGGACTGAAGGGTCCCAGGTTCGATTCCAGTCAAGGGAATGTGCCTTGGTTGCGGGCACGTCCCCAGTGGGGGATGTGCAGGAGGCAGCTGGTCGATGTTTCTCTCTCATCGATGTTTCTAACTCTCTATCCCTCTCCCTTCCTCTCTGTAAAAAATCAATAAAATATATTTTTAAAAAAAAGAGAGAGAACAATCTTTTTAAAAATAGATGTTTTTATTGATTTCACAGAGGAAAGGAGAGAGAGAGAGAGAGAGAAACATCAATGATGAGAGAGAATCATTGATTGGCTGCCTCCTGCAGGCCCCCCACTAGGGAACAAGCTCACAACCCAGGCATGTGCCCTGACCAGGTATCAAACCATGACTTCTGGTTCATAGGTCAACACTCAACCACTGAGTCATGCTGGTCAGGCATCCCTCTAGATGTTTTTAATTTTATCTCTGTCTTAAGCCTGCTCATCAAAGACCAATGTAGCTTGAGCCACATTACTAACACCACACACCCTGGTTCCCAGTAAAATACCTTTCCCCATGTTGCCGTTTATAGTCATGACATCAGCTTACGTTGAAGGACCTTCTAAAGAATGATATGAAATTTAATGTGTTCAAATAAATATATTGCTGAGGGTTCATGTCCTTAAACAATATTCTTTCTGGTCTCAGTATTAGAAATAGTTGCACTTTTCCAACAACTCATTTGTTTTTGCTTCATTTTCTTTTTAATGGAGGTGAAATTCACATGGCATCAAGTTAACCATTTTAGAGTGTACAATCAGCGGTATTTAGAACATTTACAATGTTGGGCAACTATCACCTCTTTCTGGTTCCAAAACATTTTTAATCACTCCCAAAGTAGATCTTGTACCGATTAAGGAGTCCTTCCCTAGTTCTCCCTCTCTCCAGACCCTGGCAACCACTAATCTACTTTCTGTCTCTATAGATTTAATTATTCTGGATATTTCATGTAAATGGAATCATATAATATGTGACCTTTTATTCTGACTCCCTTCACTTAGCATAAGGTCATCCATGTTGTAGCATGTGTAGTATTTACTTCTTTTGCTGAATAATATTTTGTTTATTCATCCATTGATAGACATTTTGGTTACTTTCACCTTTTGATTAAGGTGAATAATGCTGTTATGAACATTGGGATACAGGTATCTGAATACCTGTTTTCAATTATTTAGGGTATATTCCTAGGAATTACAGATTATATAGCAATTCTATATTTAACTTTTTGAGGAATCACAAAACTGCTTATTTTTTTTTAACTTTATGGATGGACACTGTTGGTTTTCTGACTTGCTATGTATCCCTTTTTGAGACTACAGCCAGAAAATTCAGACTCAAGTATGTGGTACATATGTAAAAAGTGTTTAGGGTTCCATCACATATATTTTATAAGTTCTTCCCACTGCTGACACCACTTAAATTGCTTAATTTTATTTTTGTATGCCTCATTTTTAAGAAAATGGTTTTAACTTTATTTTATCTTCTTAATATGACATGTATGTTTTTAGCTGCCTTTTAATTATTTTGTGAAAACCATACAGTTACTCTTGTTGTAGGCCGTGGGAAGGGCACCAGGTGTCTGACCTCTGGGGTCAGACAGGATCTGGGTTCAGCAACCTCAGTACTTGGGTTCTGGCCAGGAAAGAATTCAGAGCCAAGACCCACACTGTAAGAGAACATTGATTGGGTAAGTCACAGAGGTAGAAGAAGTAATTCCTAGAAGAAATGGGCTTAGAAACAGTTACGGAGGTAAAGGAATGACCCTTAGAGCTTGGGAGTGAGGAAGCTAAAGGTAACAGGCCTGGGGGCAGGTGGAGGGGAAAAGTCCTGCGCTAGTTGGTTGTGGGGGGAGGGGAGAAGAGTGCTCTGGGTCCTCTGTCCTAAGGGTTTTAAGGGTGGACATTTTAGGGGAGGTCCCAGGAGAAGATCTCAATAGAATATTCAGCAGTTTTCCAGGTGTGTCCTTTGGGGGTTGTGGTCTCCACTGATTGATTAGCCGGCACCAGGGCAGGGGGTCATTACTCAATGCACATGGTCCTGACGTCAGCCCGCGTCTGGTTTTGTTGCTTCTCTGGGCCTGGAGCTGGAATCCAACTGAAACATAGATGTTATCTCTAGGGAGAAAAGGTCAGGGGAAGGGGTCTATACCATGTGACCAGCAACATGCCTGGGGAGGAAAAGTCACCCTGGGGGTGAGGTCCCACCCTACAAGTGATTGTCGGTTGCTAGGCACCTGGGGCTTTCCACCCAGGTAACCTTCTATTCCCGCCCATTGTCCTTATCTGTCTAACTGCCTACCACACTCTGACAATCCAAGGAGTAGGTTTTATTAATCGTCTTTTTACAGATGAAAAAATTGAAGCTAGAAAAGTTACTTGATTGCCCAGCCGGCGTGGCTCAATGGTTGAGCATCCATCTATGAACCAGGTGGTCACCGCTCAATTCCCAGTCAGGGCACATGCCTGGGTTTCGGGCTTGATTCCCATTGTTGGGGGTGCAGGAGGCAGCTGATGGATTATTCTCTCTCATCATTGATGTTTCTATCTCTCTCTCTCTCCTACATTCCTCTCTGAAATCAATAAAAATGTATTTAAAAAGAAAGAAAAGTTACTTGATTAAAGTCTTAAAAGAGTTAGATGGGAAACTGAAACCCATGACCTCCAAGTCCAAATTCCTTCTTCTTTCCATTACAGCATACCACCTCTTGAATACCTTTCTTCAATCAGACAGTAATAGATGTAAAGATGAACTTAGTTCCTTCTTTTGTCAACCAACCTAAGAGGAAAATGTCTATAATGGAGTGAGGAAGAAGTCAAATCTTTTACAGTTATATTATTTCTTAGTTTTGTTGCTATATACAGCAACTGGAAAGGAAACTCAGAAATATAGAACTGATTATAACACTTAACTTTTTAGCAGATCAAAAAAGTAACACTGAAGAAAGACTTGATTTGCAGGGAGACCAGTAGCAAACTGTTGGAATAAGCGAGAATAATGGAGAAAAATAGATTAGAGTTAGGAGATTAAAAAAAAAAGTAACACAATATTATAATGATGTTATCACTTAACTTCTTTTAAAGTGCCTCAACAATGTGTTCACTAGTTTTGATTTACAAGATTTCTGATGTTTATTTTTCTTTTTAATTGCTCAACTTTTATTCAACACTAACACTGCTTCTAAAGAAGAAGCCAGAATAAACAGACTAAAAATACAACATGGTATTGAGAAATGTAAGACAAAATTCTTTTCCTATGTTACTGTGAGAATCAGCCAAAAAGTTTCACAGCAAGAGCATCTGTTTTATTTTTCTGTATATAACTCAAACAGGTTAGGAATAGTCATATGATTCAAGTAAACAACATACATATGGTTGATAATTATATTCTACTCTAACTATGGAAGAAGACAAATAGCTAAATCATATACTAGAAGTCATGGAGAGCATTTCATATTCATACATGATGGGCAAGGGCCTCAAAATTAGAAGGTTTGAGTTCTAGTCCCAGTTCTGCAATTAATTAATTGTAGCAATATTTTACATTTTTATGTTACCTCATAGTCTACAAACCCTTTTCATTTTCACAATCTTTACACCAACCCCAACCAGCAGTCATTATTATCTCAGTTCTGTGAATGAGAAAACTAAGGCTCTAGAAGGTTCAATCATTTGTCCTTTGTGAGAGCTAGTTAGGGCTGACATCCAAAACCACACCTAGGTTGTCTGACCTTAGGGTCAGATAATGTTCTTCTTTCCATCCCACCATGATGCCTTACATGGGTAGATTGTAGTGCACAGAATGAGTCATTTAACCTTTTTCTTTTAGTTTCTTCATCCCTAGAATGAGGAAGTAAGAAATACTTGATCAAGATCCCTTAAAATCAAAAACTTCTGAAAGCCCTTTCTTATAGTACTTACTAGAGGCCTGGTGCATGAATTCATGCACCAGTGAGGTCTCTTGGCCTGGCCTGTGGGATCAGGCCAAAACCAGCTCTCTGACATCCCCCAAGGGGTCCCGGATTTCGAGAGAGTGCAGGCCAGGCCAAGGGACCCCACCAGTGCATGATTGGGGCCAGGGAGGGACAGGGGAGGTTGGCCAGCCGGGGAGGGACTGCAGGAGGGCTCCAGGGCATGTCATGCTCAGTCCTGATCGGCCAGAGCCCAGTAGCAAGCTAAACTACTGGTTGGAGCGTGCCTCCCCCTCCCCCCCCCCCCCCCCCCCGGCTCAGTGCACATCATAGCAACTGGTCGACTGGTCAACTATCTGTCCCCTGGTGGTCAGTGCACATCATAGTGAGCAGTTAAGGGGGCCTTAGCATGTCATTAGCATATCATGATTTGATTGGTTGAACGGCCGACTAGTCGACCGGACACTTAGCATATTAGGCTTTTATTATATAGGATTGTACTTTTTATTACAGCTACTTATACACTTGCTTTATTTCTCTCACTATACTCTATGTTCCTTGAGATAAGAGTCTGTGTCTTATTGAAATGTATATCCCTCTCAGCTCCTAGCTTATTGTTGAATGTGTTGAATGGATAGTTAAGTGATACCACATATCACAAAATAGCATTAAGAGGACTTTATGGTGACATTTAAACAAGAAATACATTAGGGATAGGACTCCTGTGTGATTATCTAAAAACAGGAGAGAAGTGCTAGTCTAAATTGAGCATGAAGTTTAAGGAATATACCTGCAAAGGGGCTCCTGACAGGCTGCTCTAGAGATGTGGTTTCCTTAAGCAGCAAATGGCATTTTAATACTAATGATTTCCTGCCCATATCATATAAACAAAGAGATCTGAGTTTATGATTATTCCTTCTTTTCAATGCAGTCCTTTTATTAAGTGACCTATCATTTGAAGTAAGAGAACTTAGGATGCAAAAGGCATAGAGAATCATCAGGTTTGTATTTTACATGTTCACACTTTGGTTAATGTATCCTTTGATGTTTCCTGTCTGTTCTTCACAGAAGCTTAAGCATGGACAGAGAGGACAGCAGGGGGAGAGAGCCACTATTCGTGTTCGTTGGTGGGATTGAGAGTTTGCTCCTGACCTCTGCTGCTTGCTTCTCTATGAGAACATTTCCTGCCCATCCACATAAGAGAGTTTAAAATGGTGTGAGCTTTCATTGTTCTATTGGCCCCGGAAGAACAAGTCCACCTGAGCAGCAATGCTCCTTGGGTTCCCCTCCCTGCTACAGGCCTGAAACTTCTCTCAGATGGAGCTGGGACGGTTTTAGGTTCACCTCATTTGTTCCCCTTTTCTTGAATCACTGTCCTGCATTGCCCAATGCCCATTATTATGACACTGTTGTTTCACTTTATTTTCAGTTGTTTCATGTTAGAGGTCCTGCTACTCCATCTTGACAGTGAGCGTAAGTCCCAGTAAAAGGTGGTTTAATTTACTGTACTAAACTCTCTACATTTTTTAAAATATATTTTTATTGATTTCAGAGAGGAAGGAAGAGGCAGAGAGAGAAAAACATCAATGATGAGAGAGAATCATTGTTTGGCTGTCTCCTTCACACCCCCCACCAGGGATCAAGATGGCAACCCAGGCATGTGCCCTTGACCGGAATCAAACCCAGGACCCTTCAGTCCGCAGGCCTACACTCTATCCACAGAGCCAAACTGGCTAGGGCCTGATTTTGATGTTTATCATTCTCATGCATCATTTCATTCCTCTCTGTCTCTCTGTCTCTCTCTGTCTCTCTCTGTCTCTCTCTGTCTCTCTCTGTCTCTCTGTCTCTCTCTCTCTCTCTCTCTCTCTCTCTCTCTCTCTATATATATATATATATATATATATATATATATATATATCATACTTAATAAAATGGTAATATGCAAATTACCATCACTCCGCTACGCCCACGATTGGGCTGGCTGGAGGCACGGGGGGCGGGACTCAGGGTGGCCGATTGGCTGGCGGTAGGAGCGGGGGGCACGGACTCGCGAATCCCCGACCCCCGCTCCTCCCGCCGGCTTAAACGGCCGGCGCTGCTTAGGCCAGTGCTGCGGAAGACGCTGTGGCGGAACTCGGGGTGGCCGATTGCGTGGCTGCTGGCACCAGTTTTCCTCTGGCCACCCGCCCGCCCGATCGGAGTTCCTCTCGGGGTGGCCGATTGTGCTGGTGGGAGGCGCTCTGATCGGCGGGTGGCCAGAGGAAAACTGCTGCTGTCGGATAACTGGTGCCGGCAGCCAGGTGAAGGAAAAGTCTATTGCACGAAACTTCGTGCAACGGGCTCCTAGTGTGTGTATATATATATATATATATATATATATATATATATATATACACACTATATATATATACTAGGTGTATTGGTTAATAATAGCGGATTTTGTAACCAAAGAAAACACGATAATTTCAAGAGAAACATCAAAAGTGCTTTATTCAAAGTAATGTCCATCACTAGCTACACATTTCCCCATCTTTCAGGTAATTTGTGGATACCATCCCAATAGAACTTTTCTTGTTTTGAGGCAAACCATTTAGAGACCCAATTTCCACTTCTTTGTATGTTTTGAAGTGCTGCTCAGAAAGTGCATGTGCCATCGATTGGAACAACTGGTAATCTGAAGGAGCAAGGTAGGTCTGGTGAATACAGCAGGTGGGTTAATACTTCCCAGGCAAGATCTTTTAACGTGTCTTTAACTGGTTTTGAAGTGTGCTATGGTGCGTCATCATGAAGCAAAATTACTTTGCCGTGTCTTCTGGAACATTCTGGTCGTTTCACGATCAAAGCATGGTTCAAATTGATTATTTGTTGTCAGTAGCGATCAGTATTAACGGTTTTACCTGGTTTTAGAAGCTCATAATACACCACACCTTCCTGATCCCACCAAACACAGAGCATTGTCTTCTTTCCGAAGCGATTTGGCCTTGCAATCGATGTTGATGGTTGACCTAGTTCAACCCAGGATTTTGTGCATTTGGGATTCTCAAAATAAATCCACTTTTCTTTGCCAGTCACAATCGATGCAAAAAAGACTTTTGTGCTGTTGAAGCAACATTTTACTGATGACTTTTCGGTTTTCCTTTTGTCTTTTGTTCAGTTGATGTGGCACCCATTTTCCTTCCTTTAAAATCATTCCCATTGCTTGTAAACGATCAGAAATTGTTTGCTGAGCAACGTTTAATCTTTCTGCAAGTTGTTTTTGAGTTTGACACGCATCTTCATCCAATAATGCTTGTAATTGTTAGTCTTCACACTTTTTCAGTTGACCTGGACGTCTTTGTCTTTCACATCGAAATCATCACTTTTAAAGCATTTAAACCAGCGTTCACAAGTATCTTGAGATGGAGCATGTTCACCTTAAGCTTCCCGAAGTATTCAGCAGCACTTTTCTTCAAAATAAAGTAATGAATTAAAACTTCCTGCAAATGCTCTTTTTTTTGGCAAGAAATTTGACATTTTTAAGTGTAAAAATATCTATGATGTTAACACCTTCAGAAAATTTGACATATGAAGTTTTGAACCTTGTTTTCAACACAACAAAATAGCGTACATATCAAATTGCTTATATATCAACATATGTGAAACTCCATCCATTGAAAAAAATCCGCATTATTAACCGGTACACCTAGTAAACACATAATATACTAGTATAAAACATGTTTTAGTTATTTTAAAATTTTATATATGATATATATATATATATATATATATATATATATATATATTCATTATTCTGTAACTTACACTTTTGTTCAATATTTCATTTGTGAGATTCAGACATATATAACTCTAGTTCAGTCATTTTCATTGTATCCAAACAATGAATGACATGTTTACTTTTTAGCTGCTCATGTATATTTTGTCAAGTCTCTGATTAAGACTTACCTGGTTTATTCATTTGTTTATTAAATATTTATTAAATATTTATTATGGGCCAAACATTGTTCTAGGTGATGTGGATACTATAATAAACAAAATAGACATCCTAGACTTTACATTTAGCTTAGAAGACAAGATAGACATTAAACAAGTAACGTAATATGTCAGTTAGTGATGGAGCTAAGAAGAAAAACAAATCAAGATAAATGGGATAGAGAGTAAAGGTGACAGGTAGATGATACTGTTTCATATAGGTGGTTAGGAAGACCTTTCTGATAAAGTGACATTTGAGCAAGATCTGAAGGAGGGGAGGAAGTAAGCCAGGTGAATAGCTAAGGGAGAAGGGAATGGCAAGGACAAAAACCAGGAGTGGGAATGTGCAAGGTGAAGTCATGCTTGGAACAGAAAGGAGGCCTGTATAGCTGGTGTAGGGAACGGGGATGGGACATGAGCCAGGAGAGATGAGGTCTGATCAGTGGTGGAGGAGTACAGATCTTGGAAGGCTGTTAGGCCATGGTAAGACCATGGATTTCACTCTAAGTGAGATGGGAAGCCATTGTAGAGCTTGAGAAGCAAAGCAACATGATCTAACTTACTTTATTTTTTTAATTATCTTTATTGTTAAAAGTATTAAAAATGTCTCTCCTTTTTTTTCTCATTGACTCCCCCTCCCTCCCATACCCACCTTACTCCCCCACACCACCCCCAGCCTTCACCACACTACTGTCTGTGTCCATGGGCTATGCATTCATGCGTGTAAGTTCCGTGGTTAATCTCCTCTCGCCCCACCCAACCCCATCTTCCTTCTGAGATTCAACAGTCTGTTCCATCCTTTTCTGTCTCTGGATCTGTTGGAAGCTGCCCATTGCCTTCACTAGCAGAGAGGTGTGGACAAGGAACCCGGAAGGCTGGTCAACCTTGAGGCTCTGGCAAGGGTCAGAGCCTTACATCACTGTCTAGTTGAGACAAAGGTAGCTGAAGCAACTTCCACCTTTTAGTCTCATGTAAATCCTTGCTGATGGGCTATCATCGAGCTGTTACTGGAAATTGCCTGCCTAGGGGCTATAGGTGGATCCCAAACCTGAATAAAAGGGATCACAAGGCCAGAGCAAAGCGCAGTCCTCTCTTGGGCTTCCTCCTGGCCCCCGATTCCCAAATTAATATTTTCTTGTCTAGTCTCTTTCATTTGCATGTGGCCTCCTCCAGAGCCCGAACCCTGAACCACGCGGGACGTGGGGGGTACACTCACATGGATCTATTTTGTTCATCAGTTTATTTTATTCATTAGATTCCACATATGAATGTGATACTTGTTTTTCTCTGACTGGCTTATTTTGCTTAGCATAATACTCTCCAGGTCCCTCCATGATGTCTCAAAAGGTAAAGAGATTCTTCTTTTTTACGGCTGCATAGTATGCTATGGTATAAATGTACCACAACTTTTTTATCCACTCATCTACTGATGGGCACTTGGGCTGTTTCCAGATCCTAGCTATTATAAATTGTGCTGCTATGAACATAGGGGTACATATATTCTTTCTTGTTTGTCAGATTTCTTAGGATATATTCCTAGAAATGGGATCACTGGGTCAAATGGCAGTTTATTTTTTAATTTTTTGAGGCAATTCTATACTGTTTTCCATAGTGGCTGTACCAGTCTGCATTCCCACCAGCTCTGTACTAGGGTTCCCTTTTCTCCACAACATGGCCAACACTTGTTGATTTGCTGATGATAGCCATTTTGACAGGTGTGAAGTGATACTTATTGTCATTTTAATTTGCATCTCTCTGATGATTAGTGACTTTGAGCATTTTTTCAAATGTCTCTGGCCAAGAGACATAACTTACTTTTTGAATCTGTTCTGTTTGAGAATAGTCTTCAGGAGAAGTGGGAAAGGAAAGAGACAAGTAGGAGGCTATTGCAAGAGTTAGGTGAAAAGGATTATGGTTTGGAAGAGAGTGCTAGTGGGAGGAAGTGAGAAGCATTTGGATTTTGAATATATTTTATTTATTTTTTATTTTTAATCCTCACCTGAGGATATTTTTCCATTGGTTTTTAGAGAGAGAGGGAGAGAGGTAAAGATAGAGAGAAATATCGATGTGAGAGAAACACATCGATTGGTTGCCTTCCTGCATGAGCCCCGACCAGGGGGCTCAGGGCGGGGAGGAGCTTGCAACCAAGGTACATGCACTTGACCGGAATTGAACCCGGGACCCTTTGGTCTGCACTTAGAACTGATGCTCTATCCACTGAACCAAACCAGCTAGGGCTGGATTCTGAATATTTTAAAGGTAAAGCTAAGCAGGATTTGCTTACGAATTGGACATTGGATATGAGAGAAAGGAGTAAAAAATGAGTCCAAGGTTTTGGGGCTGAGTACCCAGAAGAAAGGAGTGGCTATTTACTGAGATGTAGTAGCCTGGGGATACAGTACGTGTTGGGGGGAGTCAAGAGATTTATTTGGATATGTTATGGCTGAGACTTCCAAGAAAAGAAGACTGGTAAACAAATGTATACACAAGTGTGGGGAAGCACCGGGCTGAAGTTCTAAGTGTGAGTATCAGCAGCAGAGAGATGAAAGTTAAAGCCAGGGAAATTAGCAGTCTAGAAAGGAAAAAGGTGAGAAATGAACCTTGAAATACTCTCATATTTAGGGATAAAGAAGATAACAAGGAACCTGCAAAGGAGACTGAAAACAAGCTGATGGTGAGATGGAGGAAAATCAAATGATTGATGTCTTGGAAACTGCTAAACCAAAGTTCTATAGATTTCCCCTCAATCATGCACTCTCCCTGTGGATAAGGATCTTCCCATGAAGGCCTATGGCTGATCATTTACAAAATGATAAGGAACTCCAATATATGCCTATATATTAAGTGATAAAAAAATTAAAGTTGCATTACAGTAGTGGGATTATAATAATATAATATTAATTTTATTTTAATTGTTCTAAATGTTTAATCATGTTTTCAATAAAAATGAGCTTCATTAAAAAAATTTTTTTAATGAACATCCCAATCCATCATTCTTTTCTATTGTACATATTAGCCTAGGTTCTCTTCTTAGCATTTTGGTATTTTTATGTGAAAGTCCAAGTGATGCATTTTTTTTCCTAATGGAGAGAAGAAATAACTGATTGCTAATGTCTGCATCTTTTAAACCTCATGTAAAAAGATTAACTATTTTTATTTAAGCAAGATTCATTTTGTTAGTAAAGTCTTTAAACTCATAGGTTTTGGTAGGA
This sequence comes from Cnephaeus nilssonii, assembly GCF_951640355.1. Classification (NCBI taxonomy): domain Eukaryota; kingdom Metazoa; phylum Chordata; class Mammalia; order Chiroptera; family Vespertilionidae; genus Cnephaeus; species Cnephaeus nilssonii. Next base: position 60,535,053 of record NC_137077.1, on the reverse strand, counting down.
ATCTAAGTTATGAAACTCATATTCATTAAGTAGAAATTTTTTCTAGGTTAGCTCAAGCAGTTCTTTAGTTACTTGAACTAAATCATGTTGATTTCCATTTGGTGTTTTAGGGCTCATTTAAAAGCCTTTGGCACTTACAGGCACTGCACCTCTGCTGCTATTTGAAATGCAGTTGGAGTATCATAAAGGCCACCAGACATGCACCTTGATGAAGACAAATGTGCAAATACGACGTGTCACTCTTGAGTGTGGGCCAGCATGACAGATTTTTTAAAGTTCAAAAACCTGAGAGGGAAATAAGAATGTATTTAGACAAATCCTGTTGTTTTTTAAGTTAAGAAAATGAAGCCTATCAAGTTATATTACTTGTCCAAAGTGTCTCAACTAATTCGTGAGAAAATTGGGCTTAGAACCCAGTTATCCTGACTTCCAGATCAGGATAAGAGAAGCTAGTCTTACTGTAAGTTGATTTAGGGTCTCTGGCCATTTTCTGGTTTTATATCAATACTCTGTTGATATAATACCTCCATGATTTCACTGAACTTTAAAATAACCCTACTAACTGGCAGATATGAATTATCATCATTCTCATTTTATATAGGTGATAAAATTGAAGTATGGAGTTTCAAATACTTCTCCAAGATCACAGAGCTAGTAAATGGAACAGTACCCAGGTCTTCTGAATCCTATTTAATGTGTTTTTCTGTAATTAGTCATATCAGGAGAAATATTTAAATGATCTAGCAAAATAATCTCAGCAGAATAAAAGAACACTTTTGTGTTGCATACCAGTTGGAAGACAAGGGGACAAGCTGATGATGGGAAATGGAATGCCTGAGAAAATAGTAACTAACAGTGTTGCCATAGTAGCAAAACTGAGCAATTGCAGACATTGATGCAAATTTCTTTGAACAAAAAGAATCACATTCTATGAAAGGATAATTTTTGGTCAGTTCTTACATAGTTTCAAATCACCAACTGCACCAGTGCAAGAATGAGTAGATTTGAATTAACATCAGTTTTTGGGTGAGATGTGGGAATTTTTGTTCACTGCAAACAGAATGTGATCCAATGTTATGGCATGGCTGCCAAAAAAGCTAATGCATTACTAGGCTGCACTGATAGAGGACGTATGGAGTAAGCATCCCTGGCTACACTAAAGTTGGATCATTATGGTCACATCTTGGTGCCACATTTTAAGAGGGATGATAAAAAAGCTAAGTTTCGTAGAGAAGGATGACCAGAATGGAAGTCTGGAAGCCATTTTCTCAGAGGAACCTTTGAAGAACTAGGATATTAATTTGAAAAGAAGAAGAGTTAAAAGGTTCTTTTAATGTATTCATTCACTCAACAAAAATGTAATTAGTGCCCATAATATGGCAGAGTAGATAGGGTTTAAGTGACTCCAAAGAGCTTGCCAAGTACCTGAATGCCTTGGAGAGCCATATGGAGAAACTTAGGTAGAGGAGTGACAGTATCTCACATGTTTTCAAGCATCATTTTGGGCGTTACACTGAAAATAGGCTGTTGGGGATGTGGCAAATGTGGAAGAATGAAGACAAGGCAATAGGTTATTACAATAATTCAGGCAAGGGCAGATATTGTCTGGACCAGGGTGGTAGCAGTGGAGGAAAAAAGAAGTGATTGGAATTTGGATATATTTTGAATTTGAGATATAGTCATACAAGTATTAAGAAGATGTGTTTGTATTTTTAAAAATAAAATAAGTTAAGTTTAATATAATCACAGTGTCTTCAGAGGATAGCACCATGGATGGTGTTGGGTGGGGGAATGGGAGCAAGAGGAGGAATTTGCCAGTTGGTAGATATTTCCTTTTCTTGTTTTTTATTTTTTTATTTTAAAGAACAGTTGACTAAGATTGCTTCCAGTCCTCCAGTCTTTCTTCTTCTTCCTCCTCCTCCTCCTCTTCCTCCTCACCTGAGGATATGTTCATTGATTTTAGACAGAGGGGAAAGGAGAGACAGACAGACAGACAGAGAGACAGAGAGACACACACACAGAGAGAGAGAGGAGATTGGAATATTAAAGTGAGAGAGAAGATCAATTAGCTGCCTTCCATATATGCCCGGACTGGGGATCAAACCTGAAATCTAGGTATGTGCCCTGACTGGGAATCAAACCTGCAACCTTTCGGTGTTTGGGACAATGCTCCAACTATCTGAGCCACATGGGCCAGGGCAGTAGACTTTTCAGTCTTCAGTAGAGAGAGGAAGGGGGTGGTGGGTAGGAAGAGCTGGAGCACACCTCTCTCCCTCCAATCTCATATTATTTTAACTCAGTGTCAAAGAGGGAGAAAAAGTATTATAGAATACTTTATAGAAGTATTATAGAATTATAATATGTCAGAAGAATTATAGCATTTCAAAAAGTTCATGAAATTAGCAATATAAACTGCAAAACATAAAACTGCTATTATATTTGTTATACCATAGTGTAGAAAAAGTTTTTAAAAAATATAAAATGAATATAAAGTGCTTGAGGAATCGCTTAGAATTACTACTTCCAAATAGTCTGCATGACCATTACCACCTCACATCCCCATTCATCTTGTACTGTACAACTATGAAACAGAAGAAGAAACTAATAAGAAAATGAACAGCAAGCCTGAAGGTGGACAAATATTTCTACCTCAAAATGGTCTGATGGAAAGGTAATTGAAATTGGACTTGAAGGATATAAAAACCATACCTATGCCATTAGGGGAAGAATTGGAATGTGGGCTGAAAGCAAGACTAATGTAACAGCAAAGGAGAACTCTAGCTATTAAATATATCACAATAATGGGCTGATTTTTTAACACTATGAGTATCTTAGTAGAAATAATTTGGTATGGTAATATAATCATGAGTTTATGATTCAATCATTAATCATAAGCTAAGCCTCATCACTGTTGTTATACATTTGTTGATGTAAGAGATAATTTATTGATTCTTTAATATTTATTTAACTGTCTTCTATGTGCCAGGCAAGATATCAGGGATATAATCCTAAAAAGACAAACACTATCCCCTGTCCTCAAGTAATTTATAGTCTGGCTCAGTAATTCTCAAATGTTAATGCACTTGAAAACCACCTAAAGAATTTGTTGCTTTGGCCTGTATGCTGAGTGGTTAGAGCATTGGCCTGTGCATCGAAGGATCATGGGTTTGATTCCCAATCAAGGGCATGTACCTGGATTTCAGGTTCCATTCCCAGCCCAGGTGGGGCACATGCGGGAGACACCCAATCTTGGTGTGAGAGAGAACATGGATTGGCTGCATCTCTCTCTCTCTCTCTCTCTCTCTCTCTCTCTCTCTCTCTCTCTCTCTCTCTCTCTCCTTCCTTCCACTCCTCCCTCCTTTCCACTCTCTCTAAGAATCAATAGAAAAATATATCCTCAGGTGAGGATTAACAAACAAACAAAAAGAAAAGAATTTGTTACAAATCCACTCTTGTCCTGCAAGAAATGTTGACTCAGTAGATCTAATCTGAGGAATCAATCTCCATTTGAAATAAATTTCCACAGACATCACTTTGAAAAATCCTGGAATGTTACAGAGAGCCACTGAGAAGAGACGATTTCCATTAGCCTCTGAGGGGCAACAACTGTTGACTAGAGTCAGGATGACTACTTACAAATAAGCAGGTATCCTTTGGTGAGAAATATTATTCAGCTGCACTTTTTCAAAGTGCCTGGCCATGTGGGGATCATTTGCCTGTCAAGAGCATATTGGACCAATCAGTCAATTTGTTAGGTGCTCCCAACTTCACATTCTACCTTGACCTGCCACACCTGCTGCCTACAGAGGGATGAATATATAATTAACCCGCCCTTACCTTTTTCCTAGTTGACTTGATTAAAGATGAATACCTAACCCAAAGCCAGTCCATTTACTGGCTGGTCAGAGAGGATATTGTTCTCTTTTAATAATCTGAACTAAGAGACATAGAGTTGTAGTCACTTAGTTGGAGATTAAGCTAAGGGTCATGAAGAGTTGATATGAGATGGTTAAACAGGAACCCAGCAAGAACAGAGACAAAAATATATGTGTAAAAAATAGTGGTGGAGTCACAAGAGAGACACAAATATGAAAAAGGACCCTTGACCCCTGAAAGATCAGAAGAATAACCACAGCTCCTGACTTTGCATTTCCCAGCTCTATTTCCCCCAGACTCAGTCTAATTCCTGTCCTTAGTGTTTTGACTGTTCTTTCTCATTTTATATATATATATTTATATATATATATATATATATATATATATATATATATATATTTTATTGAGTTTTTACAGAGAGGAAGAGAGAGGGATAGTTAGAAACACCGATGAGAGAGAAACATCAATCAGCTGCCTCTTGCACACCCCCCACTGGGGATGTGCCCGCAACCAAGGTACATGCCCCTGACCGGAATCGAACCTGGGACCCTTGAGTCCGCAGGCCGACGCCCTATCCACTGAGCCAAACCGGTTTCGGCTTGACTGTTCTTTCAATAAAACTCTAATTTTTAAAAAATCCTCACCCGAGGATATTTTTCCATTGATTTTTAGAGAGAGTGGAAGAGAGAGGGAATAACAGAGATCGATATGAGAGAAACACATTGATTGGTTGCTTCCTGCACAAGCCCTGACAGGGCCTGGGCTGGGAAGGAGCCTGCAACCAATATACTCCATCATATTCACAACCCGGAATCAAACCCAGGACCCTTTGGTCCGTAGACCAATGCTCTATCCATTGAGCCAAACCAGCTAGAGCAAAACTCTAATTTTTTGAGTAAGCTAAAGTGGGTTCTGTCCATTGCAACCAAATTGTCTCTAAGATAAGCAGAGACAAGGCATTCAAGGGGGGGGGGAGGGGGGAAAGAGCTACCAACCCATTCATATACAGTGTTTTGGTTAGATTTGAATTGCAAGCAAGAGAAATAAACTCTAAGGTAATTAAACTGTTAGAAGGCTATTGAGAGCAGTTAAAATGGAAATTAGAGGACCACATTCTGAACTGAAAGATAACCAAGGTGACACAAATTGACTTGGAAGCACAAAGTATACCCTCTGTCCCATAACTAGAATGTGTAGTTGGCACAGGACCGCTATGCTGAACGACCTCTAACCACTCCTATTCATGCCACATTCTCCCAGGATTTAAAAAAAAAAAAAAAACTGAAGAGAAAGTATAAGACTGGCCAAAACAAGGGCACACACCCATGCCTGGTTTTCTGAGGGCTAGGAGAGGAAGATGTGTCCCTTCTTTCCAGAGTGAGAAGCAGGCACACAGGCCTCCTCCTCTGAAAAATAAGCAGCAAGAGACCATACGCTTTCCCTCAGAGAGAAAACATTTACAGAGAGTTCATTTGGTATTCCACATACAAAATAATGGTCTGGTTATTAGAGAAATGGAATAGCCAAGTTTGTGAGATAATGAACTAACTCCCTGCCACTCCAACTGTTCAAGCAAGAGATAGATAACCATGTAGATAGACTCAGTGACACTGAGGGGATTTCTAAATTGAATGACAAATGGGCTCAATGACTTGTCTGACTACTTACAGTCCTTAATTGTATATGAAGAAAACACATTTAAAACCATATATCTATATTTCACATCTTGGGTAATGAGCACCATGTCGCTACTAAATGCTTTATGAAGTAGATATGCCTTTTATTTGCCTTGAAATTATTCTACTCAATTTTAAACTGCCCTCCTTATTCGCCTGACCCTGTATCTCTCCAACTGTCATTGCTGAGATAGCTTCACCTTGAGCTAAAGGTGTACTCTTGCCCTGGGCTTTGGAACCAAATGTGTTCCCTGACTTAGGGAAAGAGGAGCCAAGAGCCCCAGGATAGGGGCTTACCAAGCATTGCAGCACAGCCTGTCCTGACGTTGGTATTCTGGTTCCCAGATAACTAGAGTAGTGCGTTGTTTTCTTGTGATGGAGACTTTGTCTGGTACTCTTATCACCCAAGGACTTAATTTCTTGTCCCTGAACTGCCTGTTTTCTCTCTATTTCTGCTGACTAAGCCTTTGTTGAAGGTCTGTCTGGGCTGTATCATGCAGAGTTCAATGCTGGAAACAAACACCACTTGAAGTATTGTAAGCAGGAAGGGGGTTAATACAGAGAATTAGATCACTACAGAATCACGGGAAGGGCTGGGAGATTGGGTTATAAGCTGAAGTCCAGGAATGACTCCCTGAACAGCACGAAAAACTGACCTGACAGGGCGGTTATCTCCTCTGCCATTAACAGGAAGGTAGGGAATCAGGAGTCTGCCACTAGAACTATTCATGTTAAAAACACACAAAGAACTCTGGCCAGGTGGGTCAGTAGATTGGAGTGATGACCCATGCAACAAAGGGTTTCAGGTTTAATTCCAGGTCAGGTCACATATGGGAGGCAACCGCTGGGTGGTTCTCTCTCTCTCTCTCAAATCAATTTTAAAAAATGTCCTTGGATGAGGATTAACACACACACACAACACTGTAGCTGCAATCCAGAGGTCAGGAAGCTGATATTACTGCCACTATAATTGCCTCTTGAAATCCATGAAACTGGAGACTGGAGAAAAGTCCACAGTTCCATGGCTGTCATCAATAAACAGCCTAAGCGGCAGTAAGAAAGCCTCCCCTTTAGCTTCATCTTTCAAATGTGTGTAGGTGGAATTTAATCAAATGTTAAAACTCTGTCCAGCCGGTATGGCTCAGAGGTTGAGTGTCAGCCTATGACCCAGGAGGTCACGGTTCGATTCCTAGTCAGGGCACATGCCCGGGTTGCGGGCTCCATTCTCAGTATGGGATGTGCAGGAGGCAACCAACCAATGATTCTCTCTCATCATTAATGTTTCTATCTCTCTCTCTATCTCCCTTCCTCTCTGAAATCAATAAAAAATATATATTTAAAAAAACAATTCTGGTGGCAAGGAAGTCTGGGAATTTTAGTATTTGCTTTTCCATCTACTTCACACCTAAAAGGAAGTGGCAATAAATGCCGAGTGTAATATCTAATACATCATGCCCACATTGTGCAGGAAGTCCTAACCAGTATATTAAAGCAAGAAAAATACTAAGAGGCATAAACTATTCTTATTCACAGATCATATGATTTATACAAGGAAAATTATTACAAACCTACCAATAAAAAACACACAAAACTTCTAGAAGAATTAAGTATCTATATCAAGATCCAGGATATAAGACCGATATTAAAAAGTTCAATTGCATTTCTCCATATGAGCAATGAACATTTGGAAATTTAAAAGTTTTAAATACCATTTATAATAGCATTTAGAAAACATGAAATACTCAGGGATGGATTTTATAAAATTGCATAAGATTGTACATTGAAAACTATAAAATATTGCTAAGAGAACTGAAAAAAGACCTAATTAAATGGAGAGTTGCATCATATTCACAACCTGGAAGACTTACTATTAAGATGTACATCCTCCTCAAATTCAATGCAAGCTCAATTAAAATCTCAGCAAGTTTTTAAAAAAGACATTAATAATTAGATTTTTAAATTTATATAGAAATGCAAAGAACCGAGCATACTCAAAACAATGTTAAAAGACACCCCATGTTTTATAAAAATAAAAAATAAAAAGAAAGAATAGAAAGAGAAACAAAACAAAGTTGGATGTCCTACACTACATGACTTAAAAGACTCTTTTGGGTTCCTGGACTCAATTCCAAAGTGTGTGTTGGGGGCGGGCTCCCACACAAACTAAGCAATTCTCTGGCATCAGTAAGGTGCTTGAAAATTCAGCTTAGTTCTGACACTATCTACCTGGAGATAGCATCAGATTCCACAAGTAAATGATTCAGTCCCACAAGTAAATTGACTCACCCTTCATACTTCTGACTGACTGGGTATATATCAGAGGTTCCCACAATCTTCTCCTTGAGTTTGATTCATTTTCTAGGGCAGTTCACAGAACTCAGAAATACATTTTACTTACTGGGCTATCCATTTAGTATTATAATAGTATATAACTCAGTAACAGCTAGACGGAAGAGATGCACAGGGTAAGGTATGGGGAAAGGGTGAGCAACTTCCATGCCCTCTCAAGGGGGGTGACTTTCCCAGGACCTCCATGTGTTCACCAAACAGGAGGCTCTCCAAATCTCATCCTTTGGGACTTTTATGGAGGCATCATTGATTAAATCATTGTTGATTGATTCTGCCTCAAGCCCTCTCACCACCACCCCCCCCCTCCACCCCCCCCCCTTCCCGAGGAACTGAAAAATTTCCCCCTCTAATCACTGGAGTGCTTGGTTCCTCTGGGGATCAGCCCCACCCTTTGGTGATCTGGGGGTATTCCTGCATCACCTCATTAACATAACCAAAGACACCTTCATGATTCTCATCACTTAAGAAATTCCAAGTGTTTTAGGAGCTTTGTGACAGAAATGGGGATGAAGAACAAATAAGAAATATATGTAACAATAAATAACTATCACAAAGACATATTCTAAAGTTACAGTAATCAATATGGTGTGGAATCAGTATAAGAACAGAGGTATAGATCAATGGAACAGAACAGTGATTCCCAAAATAGACTCCCACACACATGTTCAATTGATTCTTCACAAAGTTGTCCAGGTAATTAAGTGAAGGAAAGGATAATCTTTTCAACAAACAGTGACAACAACTAGGATTTCCATAGCGGGAAAATGAAATTTAATCCTCCTTCATATCCTACATAATAAAAAGGTAGTATGTAAATTACCATCACTCCGCTACGCCCACGATTGGGCCAGCGGGAGACACAGGGGGCGGGACTCGGGGTGGCTGGGGTGGTGATTGGGCCGGCAGGACGCTGAGCTCGCGTTGCAGCACAGACGGGCCTCTGGGGCAGCGAGCCGGGCGTTTGGAGGTTTGGAGGCTGCGCGGGTGGGCGGGCGGCGCGGCTCCCGGGGGAGGAGTCTGGCGGCAGTTGGGCTGCAGGAGCACGTGGCGGTGTCCCGGTGTCCGCAGAGGACACGGGTTTCCACGAAGGCAGAGGAGGCGGCGGCGGCCCCAGCCTTCCTGGGCGGGAGGCGAAGGCAAGACCCCTGCCTGGGCTCCGGCCGCAGGAGGATCACGCCCCCGCCCCGCCTCGCCCTAGGGGCCCAGGGACTTAGGAGCTGCCGGCCACACCGGGTCCTGACCAGCGGACAGACAGCCTACATGTGCATGATTAAATCATGCACTGGTCCTCTAGTCATATATAAAAATGAACTCGAATGGATTACGAACACAAACATAAAGCTAAAATAGAATACTTATAGAAGAAAACAGGAAAATCTTTATGATTTTGACATATACAAAGATTTCTTAGAATGCTGCATATTTTTTAAGATTCAAAGGGCTTTGGAGTTAAGTAGACTCTAGTTCTGTCACTGATGATATTTAAGCTTATAGTCTCCTTATTTTACAACTTTAATTCAAGTTTCCTCTTCAGTTGGGCTTTTCATAAAAATTAAATGAAATATTATATATTAAGTATTTAGCACACTGCTTATTTCATAGTATAGACCCACAAAATGGTAACTATTAATATAAACAAAGGTGACTGTCACATACATGGACTTTTATAAGATTTGCCTAAATTTTAGCCCAATTCTGCAATTTTAAAGCATTCCAGTGAGTAACAGCAAGGTAAAAAGTTGAAGCTGAGGGTTACATTTTCTTAAGCTGAAGTTCCTAAAGTTATGGTCATTAAGAAAACAATAATAAATTGGATGTTATTAAAACTAAAAACTTTTGCTCTTTGAGAACAATCTATAATAATAAAAGCATAATATGCAAATCGACCGAACGACCAAACAGCAGAACGACCATCCAGACGACCTTCTAGACAACCACTCTATGACATGCACTGGCACCAGGCCAGCCAAGGTGGGTGCGATGCGATTGGTCGGGGGCCCCCGCCATTGCCCCACAATTTCGATTGGTCAAGGCCCCCTCCCCCCTGCCATTGCCCCACAATTGCCCCGCAGAGGGAAGCCCAGGCCAGCCAAGCAATTGCACCCCATGCCAGTTGCCCGCAGATGGAGGTGACTGGTGGCAGGGGATGGGGGCAGCACTGCACAGATGGCAAGCAGTGGCAGTGGCAGGGGTGGGGCCAGCTGCCGGCAGCCAGGCGAAGGAAAGCCCCAATAGGCCCTAATCGCAGGCCAGGCCTAGGGACCCTACCCGAGGGGTCCTGGATTGTGAGAGGGTGCAGGCTGGGCTGAGGGACACACTTCCCCCCGCCCCCGCACAAATTTCGTGCACCAGACTTCTAGTATTTAATTAAATAAAAAGGCAATTGGGTTATTTTATCTTTAATAAGGAGACAATAACCCAATTGAAAAATGGGCAAAATATTTGAAGACACTTGTCAAAAGAAAATATACAGATGGCCATAAACATATGACAGTATGCTCAACATCACTCGTTATTAGAGAAATGTGAATTAAAACAACGCAATACCACTACACACCTACTACAAAGTCTGAAATTCAAAAGGATGACCATACCGAGTATTGGCAAGGATGTGAAGCAGCCATTTCTTCCATACTTTGCTGGTGTAAAATGGCTGTGGGGTTCAGAATGAGCCACCCCAAGATGTGCCTCAGTGGTATGCAGATTATTTTGAGATAAAGTCAATTTTAGCTTCAAGCTCAAGAGAAACTTCATGACTGTGCTTGTCATCAATAAACAGCCAGCATCTATCTAGAAGAATTCAAATGAAAGAAAGGCCTTGACCACAATAATAGATAATCAGAGGTAACTTCCTTTGACCTATTTATAGGACAGGGAAAACTTCTATTTACTAAATGTCTGTTCTTCTTAGCATCCTGCAATAATGACCTTTTGAAGTTCCCAAAGTACATTACCTCGTCCCTCGCTCAGATGTCTTATATACCTCCATCCCCCTTTCTATCTATGAAGCTCTTGTGTATGTGGGACTCTGACTCTCTCATGTATGTGGGGTTCCTGTACGCATAATATTACATTTGATTTTCTCTTGCCAATCTGCCTCCTGTTGATTTGATTATTTGGTCATCCAAAAAGAACCAGAAGAGGGAAAAGGGAATTTTTTTTCCTTTCCCCACATGGCATGCCCACTTTGGATAACAATTTGACAGGTTCATATAAGGTTAAATATACATTTACTATACAATCTAGCAATTCTACTCCTAGGTATTTGTCCAGGAGAAATGAAATATATATCTACACAAAGATTAAATATGAATATTAATAATAAAAACTCTATTCACAATGAGCAGAAATCTACAACCAGAATCTATCAACAGGTGAATGTTAACTAAAAGTGGAACTACTAAAATTGAACTATTTTGGAGCTACTCTGTAATAATAAGGAATGAACTACTAATACACATCAATCTGGACGCATTTCAAAACTTTTTTTAAAAATATATTTTATTGATTTTTTACTGAAAGGAAGGGAGAGGGACAGAGAGCTAGAAACATTGATGAGAGAGAAACATCGATCAGCTGCCTCCTGCACACCCCCTCCTGGGGATGTGCCCACAACCAAGGTACATGCCCCCGACCAGAATCGAACCCGGGACCCTTGAGTCCGCAGGCCGACGCTCTATCCACTGAGCCAAACCGGTCAGGGCCAAACTTTTTTTTTTACTTAAAAAGCTAGACACAGAAGAGTATGCAGTATATAATTCCATTTACTTAATTTTTTAAAACAGAAAAAATTAATCCATTGTAAAAGAAAGCATAATAACATTTGCCCTCAGTGGAGGGTGGAGAGAGAATGACAACAAAGGAACATGAGTGAATTTTCTTGGGTGACAAAAAATTTTACATTTTTGTTAAAACTTACTTAACAGTACACTTAAAAGGGTGCATTTTATTATATGTAAATGATATGTCAATAGAGTTTATTTAAACTGTAAAAACCTAAATTATATATTATATGTACCTCTGATCATAAAACTAATTCCCAGTTTATACTCCCTCCCAAGAGCATATAATCATATCTCTTTTTTCCCTACACTGTTAACAACACTAGAGATGTTAAATCTTTTAAAATTTTGTTCCATTTTGTTATGCTATTAGAGGTATCTAATTGACTTGCATTTCCCAGGTATTAATGACTTGTCTGAAATGCTAACTTATTATTTTGTTGTTGTTGTTAATCCTCACCCAAGGATATTTTTTCCATTGATTTTTCAGAGAGAATGGAAGGGAGGAGGAGGAGGAGGAGGAGGAGGAGGAGGAGGAGGAGGAGGAGGAGGAGGAGCGAGGAGAGAGAGAGAGAGAGAGAGAGAGAGAGAGAGAGAGAGAGAGAGAGAGAGAGGTGAGACAATTGGTTGCCTCCTGCACGCGTCCTGACTGGGCCAAGGATCCAGCCTGCAATCGAGGCACATGCTCTTGACCACAATCAAATCCTGCTTGGGCTGATGCTCTAACCAAATGAGTAACCATCTAGGGCTGAAATGCTAATTTTTAACCTTTTGCACTCGGATGTCGAGATTAAAATTACTCTTTGAATGTATCAATAATTTGAAATATAAAAAAATCCAAATAAATAAGTTTGTATGAAAAGAAACTCCAGTTTTTTATTCTACTGCCGCGCTTTGTAAAATCTGGGGTATTTAAAAAATTAAATCCCGAGTAGAATAAAGGAATCGAGAAAAAAGCAAGCGAGTGCAAAGGGTTAAAGGGGCAAAGTGAGAGCTCTCCTTCCCAGAAGCATGCCCTTGCCTTCTCCCACCCCCTTCTTTCCCCAAACTCTAAGGGACCCCAGGAGGCTTGCAACCAGGGCAGCAATGGGCAGTTCAAGCCCGGCAAACCCCTGAACCTGTCTTCAAGTCCCCTTTTTCTCTGACTTCTTAGTGAGCCAAAGTAGACCAGCCTAGGCTCATTTCCCCAGCTCTTCCTTATTTCGCTCTCTCTCTCTCTCTCTCTCTCTCTCTCTCTCTCTCTCTCTCTCTCACTCTTTCTCTCTCTCTCTCCCTCCCTCCCTCCCTCCCTCCCTCCCTCCCTCCCTCCCTCCCTGTTGTTACGGTTTCTCTCCTCTCTCCGAGCTATTTTTGGTTGTTCCTTACCCCATCAGCATAATCATTTACAGGTCAATTGGTAAGTCCTTTGTAATAGTTCTTGTATCAGCATCATTTCCGTCCTCTCCATTACTTCTGCCTCTTTAGTTCCTTTGCCCTCTTTTTATTCTATTATTAACAGGCCAGCTAAGTCCTTACCTCTAGGTTCTTCATCCAATCCATCCTTCTTCTCTCCATAGCTAATTTTCTTGAAGGATGCCTCTAAAATGATGCTTACAGAATAAAAAACAAACAGGAAAAAAACAACAAAAAAATGTCAAGGGGCTGCTTACTAAATAAAATCCCAATACCAGCATTGAAGATACTCCAGAATTGGGCTGCAATCTGCATTCCTAGACTTACATTCCATTATTTTTTTTATATCTACTCAGGCTGTGCAGTGTAGTGGCTGAAAGCTGTTATTATTATCTCTGCATTAACAAAAGCAACATGGAAAGCCAAATGTTTTTAAATGAGCTGTATGCAGAGAAACCTCTGGCACTTCATCAAATATTCAGAAAGGCCTCATTCATATGCCACAGATGTTTCTGTGGTCTGGTTTTCTTGCAAAGTACATGTTTCCTTCAGGTCTCCCACCATAAAAATGGCATGTGCCTTTTCTGTGTTATTTGGAGACATACTTAGTTAGTCCGTTCTCTAAACCAAGATTCATATTCAGAAAACAGCCTTTTGAACTTGAACAAACCCTTATTTTACATACTCTAAGGAACCTTGGTTACGCTTTCAGAATAATCTTTTTCTTTGTTTTAAATAATACAATCTGTATTAAGTTAAACAAATAATAATTGAAGACAAACTGTGAGGTATGCTGTACTAGTAAGGGCCTACAGAAAATTAAAAGATGAGTAGGGCAAAGCCCTTTAAACATCTTGCAATCTGGTAAAAGGTCAAGATAATAAATCCTGGAAATCTTTAACTGAAAGTAAAAATGTTTTCATTGCTACTAGAGGCGAACAGAATGCTCTAGTGGCTTAAAGAAAAGCCACGTCACATCTGGTCTGTCAGTGAAGGCTTTTGGACAAGACCTTTGTCAGGGACGGATAGGCAGAGATGGTTCAGGAAAGCTTTCTAGGCAGAAGGAATATTAAGGGTAGACCCAGACAGTTCGGAAAGTGTTTGGGGTTTCCAGAGAGGAACAAGTGTGCCAGGCTGACGGGCCCATACTGTCCCTAAAGGGGGAAGTTAGTGATATAAGTTAGAACTCTCTTCCTAGAAAGCCTGGAGAGGCAGGCTGAGGGGTTTAGACTTAAGTCCAGAGCAAGGAGCCTGTGAGGTAGTACATAATAAATGCCTGATTGGCACGATGTTTGAGGAAGGTTAACCTGTACGGGTAGAAGACGGGAGAAGAAATAGAAACTAAGGAGAAAAACTAGGAGTAAAACTCAACACTGGATGAAGTAATACATTGTGGGGAGAGGAAGGTAAATAGATGTGGCATTTTTAAGCTTTTACGGGGCGGAGCAATGCATTAAAGCGAGAGAAGGAAGAAGAGTCACTTTGTGCAGCTATGATACAGGCACTGGGCTCAACTGTTTTGTTGAGGGAATTGGGAGAGATAAGACGTCTCCAGGGTTTCCAGATGAAGGGATGGAGAGAATGTTTGTTCCATGAAGAGAAATTGAGAGATTAAGTGGTAGTTTAATTTGGATGTGTTGAGCTTAATGTGCTGGTGGTGATCTTTAATAGAAATTGAACATAATACAAGGGAGCTAAGGAGCGGTGTCCAGGCAGGTGACACAGGCTTGGAAATCATCCAGGTAGTAGTGATGGCAAAAGCTGAGGATAAGATCACCAAAGGAGAGCATGTGGAGAGAGAAGGGCTCTGTGCTGATTGATAATAATATTGATAATCCTCAGCACCATTAAAACACTACTGAATGAGTAGCATCATGCCAAACACTTCTTATGTTTTAGCTCATTAAATTATCACAATAAAGAAATCTGTGAAAGCTATCATTATGACTAATTATTAATGCATAATGTAAAAAATTAATTTTTAGAAGTAGAATCCCAGGTGATTTCAAGATGTCAAGTAGTGAGGAGGGGGCCTTAGAGGGATAAGGAAAGAGCACCAAAGTTTAATGTCTTCTTCAGAGGATGCTGATTCACTCCAGCTGTTGGCTAGTAAAATAGAAAAAGTGAATTAAAGAGTGTTGAAGGGATACAGTATGCCGTCTAGTCACTGGAAGGAAAAATAGAATGTAAAATCAAGTGCCTGTAAAGGTATTTACAGTTATGAACCTTTACAATTTAACAACATAGCTTTAAACCATACTTATAAACTATTTGAAATAGAGACATGCTTACAAACCCACAATCATTGTGGAAGCTGTCTTACAAAGAAGTCTGGGTTGGAGGAAGTGGCTTCTGTGTCTGGCAGCCTGAAACAGAAGCTGCCCACCCCCAGAAACACACCTGGATAACCAGGGCCTCCTCACAATGGACCTAATGCTGTGAAACATGGATGACACACGGAAGCCGACCAAAATGTGTGTTCCCTATAAGGGGATGGCTCTCATGAGGGAAGAAGGGACAACTACACTACGTATGTCCATTTCTTACCCCAAGCAGAGAAGTCACTCTGTCTTCCTCGGGGAAGTTTGAGGAGCTGTGTAAAGGAACGGGATGCGTAGGAAAAATTTTTCTCGTGAAAATCGGAGGAGTGTAGAGGATGTATAGTCCAACGAACTGGATCAAAGGATGTGAAGGCTTTGTCGGATAAACCCAGCCAGGTCACTTCCAACAGGGTTTGACCAGATAATATGTAGTAACTACTAAAGACTGAGGTGTGCCAGCCACCGCACATTGCCTATGCAATTTCCCTTTCCCTCTTTTCCTTGTAACAGATTATGATTTGAGACTGGCACTGTGCCCTGCTTGTAAATTCTCAGCCTCCCTTGCAACTGGGGATGGATATGTTATACATGTCTTACCTAGGAGATGGAAACCAGAGTCGGCCAGTGATTCCTACGAAGCTTTGCTTTCTGGATTTAAACGCCATCTTTTTCCTCCCTTCTTATTCCCGCCTGGAACACAGAAGTGACGTCTGGCTCTGAAGCATCCACCTTGTAACCAGAATGAGAACCACTCGAGAACGAGACAGAACTAGAGGCATTCCTGGAAGACATTATTGAGCAGCTACATCAGTCCTGCTGGGTCTTCTCTGTGGACCAGGCCATTTATCAACACAAAGGGACATTATTCCTATTTAATGAGTTCAGCTTTAAATTATATGTCTTATAATTATCTGTCTGGTTTATATTTGCAAATGAATTATTTTACATATCTTTCTTTTAAATAACCTGATTTTATTTTTCCATTCCAAATCTGAGTTTTGACTTTTTACTAAGAGAATTAAATTCATTTACATTTGCAATCATACTTCTTACAGTTATGTATTGGTTTGGAAGATGTAGAAATTCATCTTGAACTAGCTTAAGCGAAATGGAAATTCAATGGCTCTTGCATTCAGAAAAGGCAAGAGTGCAGCTGGAGACCCACTGAGCCAGAGCCTTGACACTACCGATTGTTTTGCTCAGCTCCCTTCTTTAATTCTCTCTAACTACTTTAAATCACACACACACACACACACACACACACACACACACACACACACAGCTTTATCTTCAAAGTGAACAAAAACTTTCACATGGGTCTAGCTGAACAAACCCTGGAGGAGAAGTATGATGTTCATAGTTTGTGTCAGATGTCTCTGTGCTTGTGCACAGTTTCCAGGGCTGGGTGGTGAGGGGTGAGGATGATGAGGTTCTAAGATTGATGCAGCTTATCTCAGATATTCACTTCCAGATAAGCTAGGTAGGCTAGGTCTGTAAGATCATGTCCAAGGATGGTATCTCCACTTGAAGGCTATGGTTAGAGCAGGAATGGGGGCATGGGACTTTGCTCAGAAAAATGCAGGGGTACTGGGCAGAAAAAGAGGTAAATGATCATTTTAATTGTTACAGAAATAAAATGTCTCCTTTAATACTACCTGAGTTTTTCTTGTCTTTCCTCGTCTTAGATGTGGACTGTTCAGCTTGTTCTTATTCTCTGTAATAATTAAGAAGGAAAGCATCCTTTTTCAATGAAACGATTCTCAGAATTTTGCCTTCTAGTTATTAAAATCGAGAGCAACATAAGAACTTTACTCCCCTTTATGAATGATGTAGAACCCAGGACTTTGGTTTCCTTTGAAACTTCTCCTTTCTTTTCTGTGTTTATTTTTCTATGTCATTTAGACTGTAGACATAAACTGATCATTGTCTTTGTGCTAAATCATTTGTTTCAAGTAACTTTAATTCAAATGTATACACTATTTTTATAAATTAAATTTATCTCTACATATTTAACTTATTTATTTCTGTAATCACTTCAGCTACTACTTTTGCTTTCCTGAATCTAAATATTTATTAATATGTTGGGGTCCTGAAGAAGGCTATTATTAGGGCATTTATCTGGGGAGACAATATGAGTCCTTGGAGACCTAAAAATGTCATGCTAGGGCTTTCCTACTGGATAATAAATGGCCTCCATAGCTCAGAATGGGTGGGACGTCAATGCCTTGGTTACTGAGTCATGGTCACTATGGCAACAAGTAATGAGCAAGAACAAGGTTCTTGTATTTTAATCCTACTTCACAGACAGGCAGGATTATTTTGTTTCTTAACAATATCTGACTACTTTTTTTATTGTACCGCTAGTGGCCCCGTGCACGAAATTCGTGCATGCCGGGGGGGGGGGGGGGTGGTTGGGTTCCCTCAGCCCAGCCTGCACCCTCTCCAATCGGGGACCCCTTGGGGGATGTCTGACTACCGGTTGGACATCCCTCTCGCAATCTGGGACCGCTGGCTCCTAACTTCTCACCTGCCTGCCTGCCTGATCGCCCCTAACTGCCTCTGCCTGCCTGCCTGATTGCCCCTAACCCCTCTGCCTGCCTGCCTGCCTGATCGCCCCTAACTGCCCTCCCCTGCTGGCCTGATTGCCCCAATTGCCCTCCCCTGCCAGCCTGATCGCACCTAACAGCCTCTGTCTCAGCCCCCACCACCATGGCTTTGTACGGAAGGAAATTGGACATCCGGAAGATGGCTGGTCAAACTGGTCTAATTAGCATACTACTCTTTTAGTAATATAGATAGATTATATAGGATAAGATTGCTCAAAGGGGAGGGAAAAGCCTTTTTCATCAGGAGGAGATGCTCTTGGCAGACAAAAATACATAATCCCTATATCTGGACTGATAGCCAGCCATATGCACTATATTGCCAAACCAGTCATTAAAAAATTGAACAGCTTTCTTACATCTTACACCAAATAGCTATTGCCCTTAAAACCCCTCCTCAGTCCCCACCTTAGGTTCTGCCTCAAAGTTCACCCAGATTAGGTTCTGATTGGTCAGTTTCTATGCCAGTCAGCGTCTCCGGGCCTATCAACGGGCATGATCAGAGAGGTGGGGCTGATCAGCAGCCACAATGGAGGCCCAAGAGAAAGAGAGGTGTGGCTGCTGGCCAGGCCCGGAGCAAAAGAGAGAGGCAAGTGCTGATCAACAGCTGCCACCGGAGGCTACGGATCAGACCCTGCTTCTCTCTCCAGGCCTCTGTCTGGGCCTGATCCGCAGCCCCCTCTGCAGTCAGTGCTGGGTCGGGGCACGGTGGCAGTCAGTGCTGGGTCACCATGGCAACCCAGCACTGACTACTGGTTGGTCGAGCCTTCGATCATTTTGGATGTTATGGACCCTGGGTTTTTATATATTAGTATATGTTCATAGAAGACTTTCATTGTTTAATATATTTTCCTAGTTAATTAGGAGGGAATTTGGAAGATATTTTTTAAATTGTATTCTTTGTCACCACTTTAAGCAGAAGGTGTGAGTAGTTCTGTGATTCTACAGCTGGGTTTGGCAGCTTCCAAGCATGAGCAAAGAAAATGATGTAAGGGGTTCCCTAAACTTGAAGCCTGGTAGATAGGCTAGGGCACAAGTTTACATACTGGTGAGAGAGTTCAGTCTAGTGTTCAAACAAGAGCACTACTGAACTGTATAGAGTCATACTGGGCAGGAAGGTAAATGAAGTTGCAGCAGGTAGGTAATCAGAAAGAACAGGAAAATGTAAAGAATTGAATTTATTATCTGACAAAACAGCTAAGCTCAATGAGATACTATGACAAGAAGGGGAAATGTCAGAATTGAAAATCTCATTGCATCTTAGTTGTTCATATCCTCAATTCAATGTTTCAAGTTTATCCTACATTTTACTTGAATGTTACAGTCAGTATCAGTTTGATGCCATTGGTCCATTATTGGGTTATCTTTCTTTCTATTGCATAATTTTTAAAATCACTTTTCCTCTGGCTCTTATAAATGTATTTGTTGCTTATTTTACGTAAGTTAGGTTTCTAACCTAACTTTTGAACTTTCTTATCTCCTACCCTAATTAAGAGTCAGGGATAAGAGACCCAATTTCCCCTCTAAGAATAATGCCACCTCTGTCTTAACCATCAGCTCTGGTTTTTAAATTTTCATTCTCAATGTATCCAATATAACAAAAAAGTTTCGTAATTATGCATATGCAGGAGAACAATGTGTGTGTCTGTTCTGAAGCAGAGAAGAGTTAAAAGGATAGACTAATGTTACTTCAACTTGGTAAACACAGACTTATTATGCATGCCACAGAGCATTCAGAATGATGAAAAAGTTCTTCGTGATTTCCTGATTATATAATTGGGCTTTATAATTTATGTCCTACTACAGACCCTGCTAAAGATTTCATGAACTGCTTCACTGTGGTTGTGACAAAGCCCAGACTCAAACTCTGGTGTTTAAATTCCAAGTTGTGCCCTTTCTACTATTCCACATTGCATCTTCATTTGTGTCTTGTGTGTCCTCTAAGACTATAACTTCCTGAGGGCAGGCACTCACCATATTCGTGGTTGAAATTTGCCTAAGTCCATGTGTGTAAAAGGACTTATGTAGAAAGAAGTTGGAATATGAAGAATTAACTACATTGCTAGAATATAACTCTTATTCCTTTATATTTAAGCACATTTTATTTTATTAAGTATAATAGAATTTAAATTAATTAACTATCATACAAATCATTATATAATATTAAATGTGGGAGTAATACTGAAACCCACTGGAAATAAAGGAGGAAAATTTTGAATTGGAATTGCTTGGTTCAAAACGTTCTCTAAGATAAATATAATATACTGGTAAATCAAATCCTCCTCCAATAATCTATGTATATAGTCATTGTCACTTGAACTACTCTTTCTTTCCAATTTTCACCTCAATTTGAACCTTATTCCAGGCACATCCACACGTAATTACAACATTGGAAGCATTCTCTAGCGATGGTTTTGTCTCTTATTCTCACTCAAACATTGCAGCGTTAGCATTCCCTGGATCAAGGTAGCTATGCACTTAGTCATTTATAACTGTGTAATAGTCTGTCTTCCCCTATTGTTAAACATGTACCTGGTTTCTAATGTTTTTGCTATTGTAAATTATACTTCAAGGAACACTCTTGCACCTAAGTCTGTGTCTGTACCTTTGATCATTTCCCTGGGATAAATTCCTACATCAGCCAGGATTTTAGCAGGAAATTGATGGCATATTCAAAGTGTTCAATTTAATGCACATTTTTTCATATAATAAAGGGACTGATTAACAACAAGTGGTGTGGGCAGGGTTAAGGTAACCAGCAAGGAATGGTGAAGCACTCAGGGATTGGCAAACAAGCCCTTACCATTCCTAGACCTGAGGTAGAAGGAGGGGTATGGGGAGAGATGGTATTTGTGGAGCACAGAGGGAACCTCAGCTGAGCATACCTGCTGCCCCGCGGGGAACTGTGGCCTGAAAGCTGTGCTTCTCAAAGCTGGTCCTTACCCCAGCAGCATCAGCAACACCTGGGAACCTATTAGAAATACAAATCCTCAGGCCCTGCCCCATCCAACTGAATCAGAAACAACGCACCCAGGTGATTCTGATGTGCTCAAGTTTGAGAACCACTGGATTCAAAGAACAAAGCCACTCATCAAACCATGGAAGCAGAGAGGGAACAGGTGGCAGGAAGTAAATGTCCCCAAATATCCCTTCGTCTGCCCTCTCTCTCCTTTCAGTGTCTTCATTGGCTAAACCCAACCAGAAGCTAGGAAGCAAGGCAGCCCAGACATCTACTAGTAATATGTGGCCCACACAGAGTAGGACTACATAGAGTAGGACCAACAGGGGAGGAGTGTGATATGAAGGAGCAAAAGAATAAATAGCCCAATTCCTAATGTAGAATCACTGGATCAAAAATATAAACATGTTTATACATTTTAATAAATATTAGCAAGTTGTTTTTCACAACCTCATAAATACACTTTTACCAGCAGTGGCTAAGATGGACAGTCTGGTGGCATTCCTGCTAACTTTGAATATGAGTTTTATAAAAAGTCCATTCTGATTTTGTAAATTAAAAATGGTATCTCGCCCTAAACGATTTGGCTCAGTGGATAGAGTGTCGGCCTGCGGACTGAAGGGTTCCAGGTTGAATTCCAGTCAAGGGCATGTACCTTGGTTGCGGGCACACCCCCAGTAGGGGGTGTGCAGGAGGCAGCTGATCGATGTTTCTCTCTCATCGATGTTTCTAACTCTCTATCCCTCTCCCTTCCTTTCTGTAAAAAATCAATAAAATATATTTTAAAAAATGGTATCTCAGTCTTAGTAATTTGCATATGAGACGATTTTTTAAAATATATTTTATTGATTTTTTACAGAGAGGAAGGGAGAGGGATAGAAAGTTAGAAACATCGATGAGAGAGAAACATCGATCAGCTGCCTCCTGCACACCCCCTACTGGGGATGTGCCCACAACCAAGGTACATGCCCTTGACCAGAATCGAACCTGGGACCCTTACAGTCCACAGGCTGACGCTCTATCCACTGAGCCAAACCAGTCAGGGCATGAGATGATTTTTAAAAACATGTTTACTGACACTTGCATTCTTTCTCGGTATTATCTATTTATGTCCTTTGCCCATTTTTTCCATTGGGATGCTATTTTTTCCCTAATTTGAAAGAGCTTTTTCGATATTAAGATGATTTCTTCTCTTTCTGTCTTATTTGTCATAGGTATTTTTCTCAGATTGTCACTGGTCTTTTATTTTGGATGTATGAAATTTTGCATCATCAAATTTATTATTCTTATTCTTCGTGATGCATCCTTTTACTTGGTTAGCCTTTTCTTCTTTAAAAATTATTTCTTTGGACTGTGATGATGATTCATAACTTGGCTTCTGTATCAGTTTCCTATTACTGTGACAAATTGCCTCACAATTTGTGGCTGAAAATGATACAAATTTATTATCTTACAGTTCTGGGGGGTCAGAAGTCCAAAATGGGTCTCACTGGATTAAAATCAAGGTGCAGGCAGGTCTGTGTACCATCTGGAGGCTCTAGAGCAGTGGTTCTCAACCTTTCTAATGCCACGACCCTTTAATACAGTTCCTCATGTTGTGGTGACCCCTAACCATAAAATTATTTTCGTTGCTACTTCATAACTATAATTTTGCTACTGTTATGAATCGTAATGTAAATATCTGTGTTTTATGATGGTCTTAGGCGACCCTGTGGGTCGCGACTCACAGGTTGAGAACCACTGCTGTAGAGCCTAAGACCATCGGAAAACACAGATATTTACATTACGATTCATAACAGTAGCAAAATTAGTTATGAAGTAGCAAGGAAAATAATTTTATGGTTGGGGGTCACCACAACATGAGGAACTGTATTAAAGGGTTGCAGCATTAGAAAGGTTGAGAACCACTGCTCTAGAGTCTAGAGGAAAAACTGGTTCCTTGCCTCTTCCAGTTTCTAGAAGCTGCCTGCATCCTTGGCAAGTGCTCCTTTCCTCTACCTTCAGAGTGCATCATTCTAATCTCTGCTTCTGTCATAACATCTTCTCTCAGACACGCCTGTCTTCCTCCCTTACTTATAAGGACCCTTGTGATCACATTGGCCCACCTGGATAATCCAGGAAAATCTCACTAAGTCAAGGTTCTTAACTTAATCACACTGGCAAAGTCTCTTTTGCCATAAAAAGGTAACATATCCTTAGATTCTAGAGATTAGGACATGGACATCTTTAGGGACCTTTATTCTGCCTACTGCAGGACCTACCACCCCATTCTAGCCTCCTGCTCAGCATGGTCCAGTGTAGAAACTCACTAGGTACATTTGCCTCTTCCAAGAGATATATTCCAGACATCCTCTCCAGGTTTACATTACCTTTTGTTAAGGACCATTTTATCATCCCCTTTCTTTTAAAAATTGCCCACAGAATAGTAAACGATTTTGTTGACTCTGATAATTTTCCCCATAGCCCGAAGAGAGCTTCTGTGACCAAATTCCCCACCTTCATAGCTTGTTTTCCTTTTACTTAGCATTTGGTTGAATCCCGTGACCTATTTTTGCATATCTACAGCTAATTTATTTGTGAAGCTAAATATCTGTCAAATGTCACACTCTCTCTTATACTTATGGTAACTTCCAATTTGCATCACACTCAGAGCATGAAACCTCAATTTTAGAGGAGTTCATTATATTCCAATATTCATGATTTAAGAAGTATATCCCTATTCATTGAAATGAACATTTACTTTTTCAGTCACCAACACTGCTTAGTGTTGGGGATATAAAGAAAAAGAGGACATCATCTTTTATGTCCTCAAGGTCAAAGGGAAAACATGGTTCCAATTACCTTTGTCATATGTTTTCAAATAAAAAATAAAGTAAGTTCATATGTTTGCCTTTTTTATTGACACGTAAGCTCATTGAGAACTTAGAATTAGTGTCTGGTATGTGTATTTGTATATGCATGTTTATAGATGCACTACGTATTCTGAAAAGAGAATGTGGTATATAGTGAGTTTATAATAATATCATTATTATATTGGCTCAAATCTTGGTTCTACCATTTATTTGCTTCTTAATCTTATTTGAATAATTAACTTCTATGAGCCTTAGTTTACAGATCTGTAAAATGAGAGTGAGAGTACCCACCTCACTGGGACTTTGTAAGTATTAAATAAGTAACATAAGTAAAAACACTTGGAATACTAGTAGCCTGGCATATAGTCAATCCTAAAATGTGTGGGTGAAGTCAGAATGTAAAGCAGAGGTGGTTTCCTTATAATGCAGAATGATTAATAGCACACACTCTATAGCCAGGCTGCTTGGTTTTAAATCCCAACTCTACCATTTATTGGCTATGTGACCTTGACTATAAAGTGGGAATAGTAATAATTATTGTTATTAGAGTCATCACAAAGAGTATATAAATTATATACTCTAACACATGTAGCATGCTCAGAAGAGTGGCTATCAACTGGTAAAGGCCATATAATTGTTGAATTATATATCTCCCTAAACTATAGTTCCTCAACATAGGGTATTAGTTATATTAACTGATATAGTTATATTAATTTTATTAGCTATAGTTCCTCAAAATAGGGTATTAGTTATATCCTATATAATAAAAGCATAATATGCAAATCGACTGAATGGCTGAACAATAGAACAACCTTCCGGACGACCATCTGGACAACCATCCGGGACCACGCTATGACACACACTGGTGCCAGGCCAGCCAAGGCGGGTGCAATGCGATTGGTCAGGGGCCTGGTGATTGCCCCATGATTGCCCAGCAGAGGGAGGCCCAGGCCACTGGCCTGCAGGGCGATCAATGCGGGGGGTGGGGGGCCTCCACGACCGCCCCAAAGAGGGAGGCCCAGCCCTGGCCGGTGTGGCTCAGTGGATGGAGTGTCGGCCTGCGGACTGAAGGGTCCCGGGTTCGATTCCGGTCAAGGGCATGTACCTTGGTTGCGAGCACATCCCCAGTAGGGGGTGTGCAGGAGGCAGCTGGTCGATGTTTCTCTCTCATGTTTCTCTCTCATCGACATTTCTAACTCTCTATCCCTGTCCCTTCCTCTCTGTAAAAAATCAATAAAATATATTTAAAAAAAAAAAGAGGGAGGCCCAGGCCACCAACAGGCGGGCTGTGGAGGGTGGGCAGGGCCTCCCTCTGTGAGGGATACCCGGGTCCCAGGTGCTGGAGGGAAGCTGGTGCCGGCAGGCAGGGGAAGGAAGGCCTACTCTTGCAGGAATTTCGTGCATCAGGCCTCTAGTTAACTAATAGTTATATTAATTTCATTGACTAAATGTGTAGTTTCTCAACATAAGGTATTTCAGCTTCTAGTACAGTGTGATATTATGAAGAGACCAGTGTCCTGGGTTGACCCACATTTTTAAGCAAGACTGAACAAGGCACTACTCCTGTGAGCTGGTGTCCTCCTCCATGAAATAGGAACACTATTCTCTGCCTAACCCTGGATTCTTTTATCATCAACACATTAGTATCACAGACAACCCGGGGTTTAAATCCTGATCACTGGGTATTTTACCTTGCATGAGTAAGTATGAATGTGTTTAAATGGAGAAAAACGATTTCTATAGCCTGCATCATAGTTCTTCCTAAGCAGGGGCGGGGGGGGGGGGGGGGGGGGGGGAGGGCGGCACTGTTTTAATCTAGGAAAACATCTTAACGGTGAGTTGCAATGGAAATGGGACCTAAGAGTATCTATTAAAAGGGGGAATTTTAACTAAACTATGCTTAATGGAGAAATAAAACAGAAATCAGGGATGAGGGAGAACATGAGAGAAGGAAGAGAGGATAAAAGGGGCATGAGAACATGGCAGGAGGCTGGAGTCTGGAGAAAGCTAGCCAGTAGAAATTTAGGGTGAATAAAGAACTTGTAGGAAAAGGCATGTCTAATATTCCAGTCTATGTTTGCATTTCTACGATGTAACCCCCCATTTCCTTCCCAAGACGTCACTAAAGTCTGATGTGTCTGCACGTGTGTGTGTGTGTGTGTGTGTGTGTGTGTGTGTGTGTAGGTGGGGAATAAAGAGCCAGCAGTGAGCAGTGTGGCCTTCCCCACATTCACTTCTTCCTGACACTGTGTGAGTCTAAGGACATCGTGTGAGAATGACGATAGATTTGGGATTTGGGGTGGCAACGAGGAGCAGAATGCATGGTGGTCCTGAGAAGCATCTCTTCTCCACCATATAGGAGGGGGTGACCTTAAGAGGCTGAGAAAAAGTTGCAAATACCTTATTTCCTACTGTGAGGTACTTGTGAAATATCTCAAATATAGGGTTTCCTATACAGGGTTGTTTTGTGTGTTTTTTTTTTTTTTTTTGGTTTGTTTGTTTTTTGCTCTTACTTGATTTAACAAAGATGCCCAGAGTGCCAAATAAGGGCCAGGCACTATCCTAGATCCTAGGGACACAGCAGTAAGCAGAACAGACAGAACTTAGTTTTAGGGAGTGCTGAGGTGGGGAATAGAGAGACTATTTCGTGCCTAAGACTATTTCAGCCCTGGCTGGTGTGACTAAATGTTTAGAGCACCAGCCTGCTTTCCAAAAGGTCACGGGTTCAATTCAATTTCTGGTCAAGAGCACATACTCTGTCAGGGCGCGTGGGGGAGGCAACCAGTCGACGTGTCTTTCTCACATTAATGTTTCTCTATCTCTCTCCCTTCTTTCCTTCTACTCTCTCTGAAAAGCAATGGAAAAAATATCCTTAGGTGAGGATCAACAACAACAAATACACACACACACAGATGGTGATACATGCTACAAATCAAAAGAAAGCAGGGAAGAGAGATGGAGAGTGTCAGAACAAGGTGGAGAGCGGGGCTGATTTACTGTAAAACAGGGAGGGACAGAAAACTCCCACCACAGAAATGAATTTGAGCAAAGACCTGAAGAAGATGAGGGAATAAGACTTGTGGAAGTCTGAGAGAAAAACATTTCGGGAAGAGGAAATAAGAGATGCACTGGTCTTGAGCTAGATTATGACCAATGGGTTGGGAGATCAGTGTGGAGCCAGTGTGGCCGGAGGGAAGGCAAGAAGCTCTGGGAAAGTCGCAGAGAGTCAGAGCGGTAGGGGGTGCTGTGCGGGGGAAGCACGATTGCACAGAGGGTCTGAACCCTGAGTGCAGAGCCAGCTCAAAGCAGCCAATCCTGGCTGCGGAATGTCAGGGTAACTGGGAACTTCCCTTTTTCCAGACCCTCAGGATGCAAACAATGGCGCCAGGGCACAGACCACAAATTCCCTCATTGTTATTGTTTTATTGTTACCGTGTTAATTGTTGACCGTTAACTATCCCTACGCCCACCTATGTAAAAGAAGCCTGTGTCTACCTTTTACTTTTTGTCCAATCCCAGAGGTTTCCCCACTTTATTTTCTCCCACCTCCCTAACCTATCACCAATGGGTTTCATGTAACCCACTTGCATCTCCTCCTTTGATGGTAATTTATAAAAATAGATGGAAACCGCCATTCCCCGGAGCATTGTCTCAATGCGTTGAGATTCTGCTTCCTGGCAATTGTCGACAGTTTGGGTCAAATAAACTCACAAAAATTCTTAAGGGGTTCGAATGTTTCTTATGTTAACAGCAGGTTTTAAAAGAGCCCCCTGTGATTCTCGCGTGCAGCCAGGATTGACAACCCCTGATAGGAGCCCTGAGAGCAACTGGAAAGCTTCTCCCAGAGAAGGGAGGGAGACTTCTGCACAGTTTGAGGCAGAGAAGTGAATTATCTGTTCTGATTTAGAGTTTACCTCCCTGGCTTGTGTGAATGAAAAGAGGCCACATGCTAACCTGACCAGCTCAGGGAAGGCCTGTGTGGCAGTCTAACAAACTCAGAGACCTAAAGTAACCACCAAGGATGGTCTGAAGTTAAAACCTTTTCATTAAAAAGCAGTTTATAGTGGGTAGTCTTGTCCTAGGCCAGTATCTTCCCTGACAAAGATCAACTTCAATCTTTACTGAGCCTCTTGTCTTTTTGCATCTAAGATAACAGACCTGTGGAATGTGAGGGTAACTGAAACTTCCCTTTTTCCGGATCCCTCAGGGCACAACCGATGGTGCCAGGGCACAGACCACAAATTCCCTCAGGTATGGTGACCTAACCTATCACCAGTGGGTTTCATGCAACCCACTTACATCTCCTCCTTTGATGGTAATTTATAAAAATAGGTGGAAAACTGCCATCCTCTGGAGCATTATCCCAACACATGGAGATTTTTGCTTCCTGGCAATTGTTGACAGTTTGGCTCAAATAAACTCACAAAAATTCTTTACATGTTTGAATGTTTTCTTACGTTAACACTTGAAAACGTATGCCATCCAGTTATATTCAATGTATCTCTTAAACCACTTTAAAATCTCTCTTGAAACACCCATGGTAAAAATTTAAACAAATATTATTGTTTTCGAGCTCATAAAAGTACTTGGCACTCTACAGTTGCTAAATAAACATTAACATATTACCTTGTGTAAGTGTTTTGTTACGGTTTCATAAAAGATGACATCAAAGGTATAACAAAAATGTTGTACGCTTACAGTATTTTTGGTAAAATTCTGTTTAATATTATCCTCCATTTTCTGATGGAAATTTATTGAATGACACCTAGTGAATTTAGAAAAGATTATGCATAGATGTATTTTATTTCTGAGTTCTGAATATGAGAATAATAGCTTAATGCTTATCTACAAAACCTTGCCTGGGATTGTAAATACTGCCTATCTGTGATAAACTGTATGAAACTCCTGTAAGGGTGATAAATAACGATTACCCTTGTTATTTATGAGGACAGGAATTAAATGACAAAATTTTTTCTCTGCTGGGCTAAATGCCATTTATAGCAATTCCCTGTGAAATGTTTTATTGTCATGTAAATTATATGCCATTCTCAGTCTGGCAGTGTACAAATTGCTTCTCTCTCTCTCTTTTTTTTTTTTTTTGCCAAAAAAAAAAAAAAAAAAAAGAGAGAGAGAGAGAAAGAAAGAAAGAAAAGAAAAATATTCTGTTAATAATGGAAAACATTCTTTTCTGTTCTGGAGTATTTGAAAAATAGCTACAAAATGTGAATTTCAATACAGTGTTTCAAATATGTAGTAACTCTTGGAACTCTATAAAATTGAAATCCAACCACAGCTTTCAAGAACCTAATATCTACCTTTACCAGGGGAATTATTAACCTTTTCTATTACCCATAGGTATCATTATTTAAAAAATGTATGTATTCTAATCATAAGAGAAATTGGATGAAAAGAAAATGGAAAAAGTAGATCATTGTAGTATAAGATTGGTAATACAAATCCACAACGAAATATATTTTTGTTACAAAATGAGTAACTGAAATAAGTGATGGGCATATTCAGTCTAATACAGAAAAAAAAAGTTTTAACACATATTTCTCCTATTTCAATGTGTAATGTTTTATTATGAAAAATATCAGGCATATACAAAAGTAGAGAGCATAGTATAACAAACTGCCATATAACTATAATCCAGCTTCAACAATGACCTCCAGTAATATTCCTTGTCATTAACATATTACCTTGTGTAAGTGTTATATAAATTTTCTCTGATATTAATAAAGCTTCTCCAGCTTTATTATGAATAGTGTCTGCAACCCTTTTACTTTTCACCTATCTGAATTTTCATATTTAAAATACTTTAAAAAAATAGACTGTTGAGTCTTCCTTTTCAAAATCCAATTTGACTATCTCTGCTATTAAAATGGAATATTTAGACATTTATAGTTTATGTAATTAAAGATATGGTTAGCTTTAAATGTACTATTTTGCCATTTGTTTTCTGTTTGTTACATTCCTTTTCCACTTCTTTTATATTGTGCTACACAGACCTCCAGAGCAAGAATGACGGGCCAGATACAGAAACTCACCAGGACAGAAAGCTCCAGATGCCTAGCAAAACTGGGAAAACAAGAACCTCGCCCCCAGGGTAACCTATCCTCCCCTAGCATCTCCCTGGTCATGTGGTTTAGACGCCCTGACCTCTCCTTCATAAAGATAACATCTGGGCCTTAGTTGTATTCCAGCTCCAAGCCCAGAAAAGCAGCAAAACCAGACAAGCAGCACTGTGGCTGCCTCAGGACTAGCTACATTGACTAATGACCCCCTGCCCTGGCACCGACCAATCAGTGGAGACCACCATCCTGAAAGCGCACACCTGGAAAGCTGGTGAATTTTCTATTAAGACCCTTGCCTGAGACCTTTCCTAAGATTTCCACCTGCAAGATAGAGATAAATACACTCAGGACAAAGGACCTAGTGCACACTCTCCCTCCAAGGAGTATGCTATTCCCCAAGAGGCACGTATCCCCTAACCTCCAAGGCACCCCCTGAGACTTGCAACCAGAGGAGCAATGGCAGTGGCAGCACGTCCCAGGCTTACCCCCTGAACCTGTCTCCAAGGGAGCTAAAGCAGCCCAGTCTAGGCTTTCCAGTTGCCTAAGTAGATTTTTGCTGCCATCATCCACCCAATGTCCCCTTGGCTCAGGGCTGTGCTGTCCTTCCCTTTGGATATCCTATCCCCCATCCCTTTTCCCTAAATAGATTCAATTTTTCTTAAATCACCGTCTGAGATGGCTATTTAGTCTGCCCTCGCACCCCACCAAGTTAATCTTTCATATTGTATATTCATTTTTATCTCCATTATTAGTTTGTTAACTATACCTCTTTATTTCATATTTTAGTGTTTTTCCCCCTAGGTATTAAAATATTTATCTTTAACTTAGTACAGTCTACTTTCAAATAACACTCTACTAAGCACATATAATAAAGAATCTTATTACAGTACTAGAGGCCCGGTGCACGAAATTCATGCATGGGGGGGGAGGGTGTCCCTCAGCTCAGCCTGCACCCTCTCCAATCTGGGACATCCCTCTCACAATCCAGGACTACTGGCTCCCAACTGCTTGCCTGCCTGCCAGCCTAATCACCCCCTAACCACTCCCCTGCCAGCCTGATCGACACCTAACTGCTCCCCTGCCAGTCTGATTGCCCCTAACTGCCCTTCCCTGCCAGCCTGGTCACCCCCAACTGCCCTCCCCTGCTGCCCTGGTCCCCCCCAACTGACCTCCCCTGCAGGCCCAGTTGCTCCCACCTGCCCTCCTCTGCCGGCCTGGTCACCCCTAACTGCCCTCCCCTGCAGGCCAGGTCACCCACAACTGCCCTCCCCTGCTGGCCCAGTCACCCCTAACTGCCCTCCCATACAGGCCTGGTCCCCCCTAACTGCCCTCCCCTGCAGGCCTGGGTCCCCCTCATCTTGTGGCGGCCATCTTGTGTCCACATGGGGGCAGCCATCTTTGACCACATGGGGGCGGCCATCTTGTGTGTTGGAGTGAAGGTCAATTTGCATATTACCTCTTTATTATATAGGATTATTATATAGGATACTTCTGTTTCCTCCTTCTTATTCTTTGTGCTATTGCTCTTATATCTTTTACTTTAAACTTAACAATACATTATTATTTTAGCTTTAAAAAGTCAATTTTTAAAAAGGTATAATTTTATTGATTTCACAGAGGAAGGAAGAGAAAGAGAGAGATAGAAACATCAATGATGAGAGACATTGATTGGCTGCCTCCTGCATGCCCCATACTGGGGATTGAGCCCGACACCCAGGCATGTGCCCTGACTGGGAATCAAACTGTGACCTTCTGGTTCATAGGTCCACACTCAACCACTGAGCCACTCCAGCTGGGCAAAAGTCAATTCTTTTTAAAGAAAAAATTTTTAAAGACAAACATTATTTTTATATTTATCCACATATTTAGCATTTTGGATTTTTATTTGATACTAGTGGCCCAGTGCACAAAATTCAGTTTATTGAGTTTCTTGGGTCTATGACTTTATAGTTTTCATCTAACTTGAGGTATTCAGACATTCTTTTTTCAAATATTCTTTTCTTCCCCATCTCCCTCCCTCTTTCTATAATTCTAATTACATATTTATATAAATCTGCTTAATATTGTTTCACAGATCACTGAAGGTCTATTTTTTTTCCGTCTTTTTTCCCTTCTCTGTGGTTTTGGCTTAGAAAATTTCTAATGGTGTGTCTTCAAGTTTTTTCTATTATATCTAATTCTGCTCTTAAGCCCATTCAATCAACTTTTCATTTCAGATATAGCACTTTTCAGTGTACAAGTACAACTGTATCTTTCTTTATAGCTGCCATGTCTCTCCTCAGTATATTCATGTTTTCCTTTATGCCCTTGAGCATATTTAAAGTAGGTGCTTATAAGTCCTTATCTGTGAAGTCCAGCATTTCTTGGTCTTTTTTCTTTTGATTTATTTGTCTTCTAATTAATGTGTTATCTTTCTTCTTCACATGCCTGGTAAACTTTTATTGGAAGTTAGACATTATAAATTTAGGTTTTAAATGTCTGGATTTAAAATCTTTTCTTTAAATACTGTTGAATCTTGTTTTGAAGGGAATTAACTTACTTGCATATTAGCTGGATCCTTTTGAATTTTTTTTTTAAGCTTTATTAGAGTACATCTAGGGTAGTCTTTACTCTAGAACATGTTTAACCCTACCATTAAAGGATTATCCTTGGGTCTCTACCAAGTGCCTCAGTGTTCAACAAGGTCTCATCTCTTTGATTGATTGGAACCCAAATGTCTCCTAGCTGTATGAGCTCTAGAAAATTTTCAGCTTATAGTTTGCCAGTAGTTCTTTTTTATATATATATATATATATATATATATATATATATATATATATATATATAATATTATATTATATAATAAAAGCCTAATGTGCTAAGTGTCCGACTGTTCGTTCGACCACTCTACCAGTCGCTATGAAGCACACTGACCATCAGGGGCAGACACTCTGACCAGTAGGTTAGCTTGCTGCTGGGGTCCGGCTGATTGGGACTGAGCGAGATGGGCCTGACATGCCCTGAAGCCCTCCAGTGGTTCCTCCCCGGCCCCGATTGTGCACCGGTGGGGTCCCTCAGCCTGGCCAGCGCCCTCTTGCAACCTGGGACCCCTCGGGGGATGTTGGAGAGCTGGTTTTGGCCTGATCCCTGCAGGCCAAGCCAAGGGACCCTAACCCCTCTAATATATATGTGTGTGTGTGTGTGTGTGTGTGTGTGTGTGTGTGTATAATTGATTTTAGAGAGGAAAGGAAAGGAAGAGAAAGATAGAAACATTAATGATGAGAGAGAATCATTGATCAGCTGCCTCTTGCATGCCCCCTACTGGTGATCAAGCCTGAAACCCAGCCATGTGCACTGTGAGTCAAACCATGACCTTCTGGTTCATAGATTGATGCCAGTGCAGGGAGCGGGCCTAAGCCAGCAGGAAGACATTCCTTTCCTAGCCCAGGACCCCTCACTCCTTACTGCCCACCTGCTCGCTGCTCCTTACTGCTAGCCTTGCTGCCCCTTAGCGCCACTGCGGAGGCAGGAGAGGCTCCTGCCACTGGTGCTGTGCTCGCCAGCCATGAGCCCAGCTTCTGGCTAAGTGGTGCTCCCCCTGTGGGAGTGCACTAACCACCAAGGGCAGCTCCTGCATTGAGCTTCTGCCTCCTGGTGGTCAGTACGCATCATAGCGACCAGTCATTCCACCGTTCGGTCGATTTGCATATTAGGGTTTTATTATATAGGATGCAATGGGAGGATGAGTTCAGTTAGTTCATCATAGCCAGCAGAGGAAATTTCAGTTTCAGTAATTATCTACACATGGACAATCTTATGTCATCTATACCTCCGGTTCCATCCCACTTTTCCTAAATATGCCACAGAAACTACCAATTTTAAGTTAATGGTGGGTGGGATGATTATAAACTCAATTATGAGTAACTGGTTAAAGGAGTACTTTCAAAGTAGATTGTGTGCCCCAGATGCTAAAATCTACAGTTTGGGCATCAGTACCTTCTTCATCTTGCCTTCAAATCTATGGTTCAGCTGACAGTCAATAAAGGTTCTTAAAAAAAATTTTTTTTAAATCATTTGAATTCACTGTGAAGCAATTTATTTATTTATTTTTAATATATATTTTTATTGATTTCAGAGAGGAAGGGAGAGAGAAAGAGAGATGGAAACATCAATGATGAGAGAGAATCATTGATTGGCTGCCTCCTGCATGCCCCCCACTGGGGATCGGGCCCACAACCTGGGCATGTGCCCTGACTGGTGATCGAACCATGATTCATAAGTTGACGTTCAACCACTGGGGATCGAGCCCACAACCTGGGCATGTGCCCTGACTGGTAATCAAACCATGATTCATAAGTTGATGCTCAACCACATAATGGCTGGGCTGTGAAGCAATTTATTAAAGTGATATTTATTTGGTTCTTTAAGAAAGCCAGCACACTGGATATGAATTACAGATTCTTAGTATAGGTATCAATTAATGATTATCTAAATCTTATATTCTTGTTACTTATTCATGTAGCTTAATTGGTTGAATGGCTGTTAGGCAAGAAAATTTAAGG
The DNA here is from genome assembly GCF_951640355.1 of Cnephaeus nilssonii. Taxonomy (NCBI): domain Eukaryota; kingdom Metazoa; phylum Chordata; class Mammalia; order Chiroptera; family Vespertilionidae; genus Cnephaeus; species Cnephaeus nilssonii. Next base: position 60,500,628 of record NC_137077.1, on the reverse strand, counting down.
AACTAATAATCATTTTGACACCTATTATTTGGGTATCACCCAAAGTAAGGCATTTATTAGTTAATGTTCTCTGTTAACCATTTTAATTGCCTAAAGTAAGTGAACTAAACATTTCTACAAGTTAAAATTTCCCAAAGAAGGTTCAGAAGGCTGCAGAATAAATACTATTAATGGCAAAAAGCCTTTAACACCCTAGCCAAAACACTGAACTATTGTAAACACCTTATAAAAAAACATGAGATGTATTTTCTGTCAATAGAAGTACATTTTTCTTCTAGAAATGTAAGTGATGTTATTAAGAAAACATTTTTTCTTTCTTAGTAAATTCAGACGGTAGTATAATATGAGCCCTGGTATTTTATTTTATTTTATTTTATTTTACTTTACTTTAAAGGTATAATACCAGCAATGAATGGAAAAACTTAAAAATTCACAGAATTCTTCCAGTTAGCACAAAACTAGTAAGGCAGTTGTGGTAATAATAATTTAAAAAAAATCAGTAGAATAAGTGTCGAGGTTTTAATCTTAACTGCCAATAACTTACTGGTTGAGATGTAGTTCATTTATTGTCACAAATTCTATAAAAAAATGTTTTTCTCTCTACATATCGGACACTAAGGTATTTACAGGAGAATTGTGAGAATGAGTCATTCAGTCTCTAGAGATGTAAACAATTCTGTGGAGGCACGAATGTCATCAGTGGCTTCTATGCCTACCTAGCTCAGTGGGTCTCAACACTGAGACCCAACACTACCATTTTGGTTGTCTTATTTTCTGTGTTTTATTTGTGTGTGTTTTCCTGTGTTTTTAAACATTTAAAAATTTATAAACAGTAAAATTTATTTTTTTTAGTGGGCATGTCTATAAGTTTGACAAATGCATTGAGTTGTGTAATCCCTACCACAGGCAATATTCCGAACAGTTAACATTTCTCCCACCACACCCCTCCCCGACACTCCAAATTCTCTCATGCTGTCCCTTAGTAATAAACCTTCTTGGGAACCCCTAGCCTCTGCAACCATGGATGTGTCCCCTGTTCTATAATGATTTTCCAGAATGTCACATAAATTGAATCACACAGTATATAGACTTTATAGACTGAGCCAAAACTGCCATTTTAAAAATAATAGGTATTCTGTTATTCCCACTTTACTATCCTTAAATAGAATTCAAAGATAATACTAGTATTATCTACACTGGCACAAAAATCTCAAAATAATAAATATAATGCTCTAATATATATAAGGGAAGCAAAATAAATCAACTATAGAATAATATGTATTTGAAATGAAAATGGTTAAGCATGGCTATTCTTGGCCTAATCAAGTAATCAGATGTCTGCATCTACTTTAATGAAAAAATTTGGTTTTAAGGGAAGTAAGAAGATCAGAAGCTAATATGGATAAAAAGTACAGGAAAAGAGCAGAGGTGTGATGTGATTTTTCCAAAATGTGAATAATTCTTGGTAAAGATCCAAAAAAAACCAAACACAATCTTACCTCTCACAGAATCTTACTATTCCCAGTAGAAGTGTTTCTGGAAAATTCAGTGTATATTAAAAACTATGTTTATATGTAAAATGGAGCTAGGTTTCTAGGTTGAGATCATTATAAATGAGTTTTCATGTACATGAATCTCCAGCAGGGTCATCAAAAGATGCATAGACTATGGGACTAGTCCGTTCATGTATGGTCCTGTCTTGTGCATAGGAGGACAGCTACCATCCCTGGTTTATACCCTGTAAGAGCCCAAAGCTCCCTCCAATCATTGTAACAACCAATAATACCCCCACAAATTTCTAAAATGTGTCCTTGTGGGTGACTCACTGGCTAAGATGAAGTAACTCTTGTGCCATTCAATACTCTCATCTAGTGTTAATGTTTACCAATTTAATTCTGCACATACCTTCATATTTGAAAAGGAAGGTCTTGGAGTGCTGACTTTTGCATTCTAACTCTAGAAATATATTCCCCATAATAGAAGTCAATAAAGTATCATTTTGGTTTATCCCAGTTCTGTTTTGAGTTTGCTTAGCTTGAAGCAATCTTTCAGATCCCAATCAACTTGAAAGTAACAAAACTAAGATTTGTCTGCACAAACATAACTTCCTATTTCATGTTAACTCTGCCAAGGTATTGCCCCCTCAATAAGCCTTACTTTCATAATTATCTAATTTCCCTTGAAATTTTAAATGTGTTCTTTTAAAAATTCATGAGGGCACATTTTTAAGGTTACTATGGGCACAGATGGTATTCACTATTTTACCTAAATAAAGCCAGTCACATAATCTGGCATTTAAAAATTTTGATTATTCCCACAAGTGGAAAGAAAATATATCATATTGAGATGGTCCAAGGAAACTTGAGAATTCTCAAGAATGAGTGCAAAATAGGGGAGGGGGTGGAGCGGATGGGGAGAGATTAACTAAAGAACATATACGCATAACCCATGGACACAGTCAATAGTATGGGGAAGGCCTGGTGGGGTCGGCAGCAGGGGCTGGGTGGAGGGGAGTTAAGTGGGGGGGGGGGGGAGGGGGGGGACACCTGTAATACTGTCAACAATACATTTTTTAAAAAGAATGAGTGCAAGATAGAAGAATTCAACTCTTATTGTGGTTATCAGTTATCAATAAGGCAACTTCCACAATATATATTATAAAATCCTTGGTAAAAGTTTAAAATTATGAAGTTTTTGTTTATTTGTACATGGGAAGAGTTTTTAGAGTCACAGTGCTCTCTGAGATTCTAGTTGTTACTGCGAGGATAGCACAGATGAAGAAACTAGACCTATGCCCTTATCGTCTATTATATGGCAAAGGTTTTATTGTAATATCTAGAGGGCAAAGCAAAATTTCCTCCTGGGAATAAATTATATTAGTGATAAATGCCCAAGGCATTCATGTCATTAGATCAGTCTGAGTTAAGAGTACATTTTTGCAGACTGACTGTAGTAAGTTGGAAGAGGCTAGTAACTTATAAAAGGGAACTAACCATAGCCATTTGGATTCAAATATTGCATTGTCTTTTAATGTATATCTAATAGGCACTCATAAAGTTCCTTTTATATTTTAAGCACTTTAAACCCAGAAGTATTACTTACACTGAATCTGAGTTGAAGTAGCCAATGAATCAAAGTGTCCTTAAATACATGTACTCAATTATTGGGGGCAGGGGGGTGCTATCCTGAGTCCACAATCTGCATTCTTTCCATTACTGTACATTGCTTCCCAAATACTAGTAGTGCTAAAAGCCTAAAGAAAAGGAGAAATTTTGTGGAGACAGTAAATACATAGTAAACAAGGCTCCAAACAGCATGCAATTCCTTGGTATTCTTGCAAAAAATGAGAAAGGTTTGTAAAACCTGATTTTATCAAGCTCGTTGATAGCTAACCTTTAATAATGCTATTGCAAATTCCCAAACAGTCATCATTCATGGGGAGCATGACATTTTGATTTAATATCTTTGCTAGAAAAAAAACCAAATCATTAAATATTTTTTAAACAAAGGGAAATAACTTTACTATTCTTTCTTATTAATACCTGTTTATTATGAAAGATTTAAATAACACAACCAAATGATATAAAGAAGAAAGTGAAAATCTGGAGAAACATAACCATCTAATATTAATAACTATTCACACAAGTAGTGTCTAGATATACACCAAATATGTTAAAATACAAACATATTTTATGTATTTATTTATTTTTCATTGAACGCTTGATTTTATTTTATTCTTAATTACTACTATTTTAATATATTTTTATTGATTTCAGAGAGGAAGGGAGAGAGAGAGAAATAGAAACATTAATGATGAGAGAGAAATCATTGATTGGCTGTCTTCTGCATGTCCCCTACTGGGGATTGAGCCTGCAACCCGGGCATGTGCCCTTGACTGGAATCAAACCCAAAACCTTTTAGTCCGCAGGTTGACGCTCTATCCACTGAGCCAAACCGGCTAGGGCCAGACATATTTTAAACCATAGTGTATTTATGCTGTAATTATACCACAATTATTCATGCTGTTTTGCAGCTCTTTTTTAAAATTTTAAAATAATGAGGACTGGAGGAATGGGGAGGACAAAATGGTGGCGGAATATACGTATGTGTCCCAAGCCTTGTCCCGGAGTAGATAGATGAGCAGCTGAAACAAATAACATCCACCCTGAACTGGCGAAAGAGACTCAGCTGGTGAGACAATTTGCAGCTGGGAAGGGCAGAGGACCCCTGGAGAAAGGTAAAATCAAGGATCTGGGCAGGAGAGATCTGCCAGACCTCCAAGCCCAGAGGGTCAGAGGGAAACCGCACGGCACCGAGCCACATCCCTTGGGATAGGCAGAGCGTCTCACTGTGGAAAGGAGGTCCACAGGACTACTGGTGGCAGGGGATTCTAGATCTGGGTCCACAATCACGAAAGACTGAGCCCAGAGGGGTCAGCCTGAAGGGCTGACCAGACCACATAGTGCCGGCAGGAGAGGAGCTTGCAGAGGCGCAGTCTTTCCCCTGTCCAAGGAGCAGCAGTTGTGTGAGTGGCCCACTCCCCCATCCAAGGAACAGAAACCACACAAGCAGCCTTTCCCTGTCTGAGGAGCAGCAGCTGCACGAGCAGCCTGTCCCCATCTGGAGGAGAAGTAGCTGTGTGAGCAGCCCACCCCAGTCCGAGGAGCAGCAGCTCCGTGAGAAGCCGCCCCCGTCCAAGGAGCAGCAGCTGCATGAGCAGCCCACTCCTGTCTGAGGAGCAACAGCCGCATGAGCAGACTGCCCACATCTGAGGAGCGGCAGCCCTGCGCGGCCTACACCCATCCGACGAGCGGCAGCCGGGCAAGCGGCCCACCCTCGCCTGCGGAGCAGCAGGCGCACGTGCAGCTCACTCCTGTCTGAGGAGCAGCAGCAGCGCAAGCAGCCCGTCCCCCATCTGAGGAGCAGCAGCCGTGCGAGCAGCCCGTCCCCCATCTGAGGAGCAGCAGCCGTGCGAGCAGCCTGCCCCTGTGTGAGGAGCAGCAGCTGTGTGAGCAGCCCACCCTCGAACAAGGAGTAGCAGCCCTGTGAGCAACCTTCTCATGTTCAAAAAGCAACAGCCTCACAAGCAGCTTGCCCTATCCAAGGAGAAGCAGCGCATGCAGCCCGCCCTCGTCCGAGGAGCAGCAGCCGCATGCAGTTTGCCCCCATCCAAAGAGCAGCAGCCTTGTGATCAGCCCACCCCCATCTAAAGAGCAGCAGCTGTGCAAGCAACCTCCCCCCACCAGCCAGAGGAGCCACCACTGCTGCGAACAGCACCCACCAGAGGAGCCATTGCCAACTGAGGAGAAGCCGCTGCCGCGACCACCCAAGGAGCAACTGCAGCCTGAGGAGCCACTGACACCCAAGGAGCAGTCCCTGCATGACTCAACATCTAGATCTGTTGGTGAGTTCAAAAATGGGGAGACAAAGAAACCCCCAAAGGAAAGCAAAGGAAGAATCACCATAAAAACAGCTAAGTGGAACAGAGGCATGCAATATGTCAGAAAAAAGAATTCAGAATAAGGGTCATACAGTTCATAAACTGGATGGATGAAAAAAATCAACAAGTTATGTAAGAATCAAGAAGAAATGAAGAGCCGAAACCGGTTTGGCTCAGTGGATAGAGCATTGGTCTGCGGACTGGAAGGTCCCAGGTTCAATTCCGGTCAAGGGCATGTACATTGGTTGCGGGCACATCCCCCGGTGGGGGGAGTGCAGGAGGCAGCTGGTCGATGTCTCTATCTCATTGATGTTTCTAGCTCTCTATCCCTCTCCCTTCCTCTCTGTGAAGAATCAATAAAATCTATTTAAAAAAAAAAAGAAATGAAGAGTGATATAGCTGCAACAAAACACCATGGAAAGTTTCAACAGTAGACTAGGAGAAGCAGAGGACTGAATTAGCGAATTAGAAGATAGGGAAGCAAAACACACCCAAACTGAACTACAATTGGAGAAAAAAATTTAAAAGACAGGAGGAGAGCCTAAGGAAGCTATGGGACAACATGAAACGAAGCAACATACAAACAATAGGGGTTCCAGAACAACAGGAAGAGGAACAAGGGTTAGAAAACCTATTTGAATAAATAATGTCAGAAAACTTCCCTTATGTGGGGAAAAAAAATGTCACACAAGCACAGAGAGTCCCAAACAAGATGAACCTGAAAAGACCCACAGCAAGACATATCATAATTATGATGGCAAATGTTCAGGACAAAGGGAGAATCTATTTTTTTTAAATATATTTTATTGATTTTTTTACAGAGAGGAAGGGAGAGGAATAGAGAGCTAGAAACATCAATGAGAGAGAAACATCAGCTGCCTCCTGCACGCCCCCTACTGGGAATGTGCTCACAACCCAGGTACATGTCTTTGACCGGAATCGAACCTGGGACCCTTCAGTCCGCAGGCCGACGCTCTATCTACTGAGCCAAACTGGGTAGGCCAAAGAGAGAATCTTAAAGGCTGCAACAGAGAGACATAAAGTTAGGTATAAGGGATCTCCCATTATATTATCAAAATATTTCTCAACAGAAACACATCAGGCCAGAAAAGAATGGAAGGAAATTTACAAAGTGATGCAAAGCAAGGGACTGAATCCAAGAATACTCTATCCATCAAGGGTATCATTCAAAATTGAAGGGGAAATAAGGAGCTTCACAGGCAAAAAAAGGCTAAGGGAGTTTATCACTACCAAGCTGGCAATGCAAGAAATGCTAAAGGGACTGGTGTAAAAAGAAGGGAAAAAAAGGTAAGAAGGAATACAGGCAGAAAAAATAAAAATGGCTACAAACAAGTACCTATCAATAATAACTTTAAATATATAAAGACTAAATGCTCCAATCAAAAGATTTTGAGTGGCTGAATGGATAAAAAAAAATGACCCATATATATGCTGTCTACAAGAGACCCACCTCAGAACAGGGACTCACACAGACTGAAAGTGAAGGGATGGAAAAATATCTTTCAGGCAAATGGAAATGAAAAAAAAGCTGGGGTAGCAATACTTATATCTGACAAAATAGACCTCAAAGTGAAGACATAACAAGAGATAAGGAAGGCCACTTCATTATACTAAAGAGATCAATACAACAAGAGGATATAACCTGATAAACACATATGCACCCAATGCAGGAGCACCCAAATACATAAAAAAAACTCCTGGAAGATATCAAGGGAGAGATCAACAACAATACAATCATAGTAGGGGACTTTAATACACCACTGACATCACTGGATAAATCCTCTAGACAAAAAATTAGCAAAGAAACAGCAATCCCAAATGACTCACTAGAGCAGATTGACTTAACTGACATCTTCAGCACATTTCACCCCAAAGCCACGGAATATATGTTCTTCTCAAGTGCACATGGGACATTTTCAAAAATAGACCACATATTGGGTCACAAGCAAAATCTCTCCAAATTCAAGAAGATTGAAATCATATCAAGCATCTTCTCAGACAACAATGGCATAATATTAGAAATAAACTACAATAAAAATAATCCAAAAAATTCAAACACTTGGAAGTTGAATAGCATGTTATTAAACAATGATTGGGTTACCAAAGAGATCAAAGAAGAAATTAAAAACATCCTGGAAACTAATGACAATAAAAACACAACAATCCAAAATCTATGGGACACAACGAAAGCAGTCCTGAGAGGGAAGTTTATAGCTCTACAGGCCTACCTCAAAAAACAAGAAAAAATGGTAGTAAATCATCTAACTCTACAACTTAAAGAATTAGAAAGAGAGCAACAAGAAAAGCCCAGAGTAAGCAGAAGGAAGGAGATAATAAAGATCAGACCAGAAATAAATGACATAGAGACCAAAAAAATAATATAAAAGATCAATGAAACCAAGAGCTGGTTCTTTGAAAGTATAAACAAGATTGATGAACCTCTAGCCAGGCTCACCAAGAAGCAAAGAGAGAGGACCTAAATAAACAAAATCAGAAATGAAAGAGGTGAAATAACAACAGACCCCACAAAAAATACAAAGGATTGTTAAAAAATACTATGAACAACTCTATTCCAACAAACTAGACAACCTGGAGGAAATGGACATATTCCTAGAAAAATACAACCTTCCAAAACTCAATCAGGAAGATTCTAAAAATCTCAATAGGCTGATAACTATGGAAGAAATTGAAGCAGTCATCAAAAAGCTTCCAGCAAACAAAAGCCCGGGGCCAGACGGCTTCAGAGGGGAGTTTTACCAAACATTCAAGGGAGAACTAAAACCTATCCTCCTCAGACTATTCCAAAAAGTTCAAGAGGAAGGAACGCTTCCAAGCTCATTCTATGATGCCAGCATCACTCTAACACCAAAACCAGATAAAGACAACACAATGAAAGAGAATTACAGGCCAATATTCCTCATGAACATAGATGTCAAAATCCTTAACAAAATTCTAGCAAATCGGATCCAGCAGTATATCAGAAAGATCATACACCATGACCAAGTAGGATTTATCTTGGGGATGCAAGGATGGTACAATATCCGCAAATCAATAAACATGATACATCACATAAACAAACTGAGAGATAAAAATCACATAGTCATATCAATTGATGCAGAAAAAAGCATTTGACAAAATCCAACACCCTTTCTTGATAAAAACTCTCAGCAAGGTGGGAATAGAAGGATCATACCTCAACATAATAAAAGCCATATATGACAAACTCACAGCCAACATCATACTCCATGGGCAAAAACTAAAACCATTTCCCCTAAGAACAGGAACAAGACAGGGATGCCCACTCTCACCAATCCTGTTCAACATAGTACTGGAAGTACTAGCCATTGTGATTAGACAAGAAGAAGAAGAAGAAGAAATAAAAGGCATCCAAATTGGAAAAGAAGAAGTAAAACTGTCCTTATTCACAGAAGACATGATACTGTACATAGAAAACCTTAAATACTCCATAAAAATATTACTAGACTTAATAAATGAATTTGGCAATGTAGCAGGATACAAAATTAACGCCAAGAAATCTATGGCATTTCTATACACCAATAGTGAACGTACAGAAAGAGAGACTAAAAAAGCAATCCCATTTACTATTGCACCAAAAAAATTAAGATAACTAGGAATATACTTAACTAAGGAAGTAAAAGACCTATATGGGGAAAACAACAGGACACTGAAAAAAGAGATAGAGGAAAACATAAACAGATGGAAGAACATACCGTGTTCATGGATTGGTAGAATCATCATCATGAAAATGTCCATATTACCCAAAGCACTCTATAGATTCAATGCACTCCACATTAAAATACCAACAGCATATTTCACAGACCTAGAACAAACTTTCCAAAAATTCATCTGGAATAAAAAGAGACCCTGAATAGCTGCTGCAATCCTGAGAAAGAAGAACAAAGTAGGTGGGATCTCAATACCAGATATCAAGCTGTATTACAAAGCCACTGTTCTCAAAACAGCCTGGTACTGGCACAAGAACAGATACATAGATCAATGGAATAGAATAGAGAACCCAGAAATCGACCCAAACCGCTCTGCTCAATTAATATTTGACAAAGGAGGCATGAACATACAATGGAGTCAATACAGTTTCTTCAATAGATGGTGTTGCGAAAATTGGACAGATACATGCAAAAAAATGACACTAGACCACCAAATTACACCATACACAAAAATAAACTCAAAATGGATAAAGGACTTAAACATAAGATGGGAAACCATACAAATACTAGAGGGATCCACAGGCAGCAAAATCTCAGACATATGCCAAAGGAACTTCTTCACTGATACTGCTCTTAGGGCAATGGAAACTAAAGAGAAAATAAACAAATGGGACTACATCAAAATAAAAAGCTTTTGCACAGCAAAAGAAACCATCAATAAAACAACAAGAAAGCCCACTGCATGGGAGAACATATTTGCCAATGTTATCACTGATAAGGGTTTAATCTCCACCATTTACAGGGAACTCATACAACTTAACAAAAGGAAGATAAACAATCCAATCAAAAAATGGGCAAAGGACCTAAATAGATACTTTTCAAAAGAAGACAGAAGGAAGGCCAAGAGACCTATGAAAACATGTTCAAAGTCACTAATCATCTGAGAGATGCAACTCAAAACGACAATGCGGTACCATCTCAGACCTGTCAGAATGGCTATCATCAACAAATCACCAAATGACAAGTGCTGGCGAGGATGCGGAGAAAAAGGAACCCTTGTGCATTGCTGGTGGGAATGCAGACTGGTGCAGCCACTGTGGAGAACAGTATGGAGTTTCCTCAAAAAACTAAAAATGGAACTCCCATTTGACCCAGTGATCCCACTTCTAGGAATATATCCCAAGAAACAAGAAACACCAATCAGAAAGGATATATGCACCCCTATGTTCATAGTGGCACAATTCACCATAGCTAAGATTTGGAAACAGCCTAAGTGTCCATCAGCAGATGAGTGGATTAGAAAACTGTGGTATATCTACACAATGGAATACTGCGCTGGGCTAAAAAAGAAGGAATTCTTACCATTTGCAACAGCATGGATGGAACTGGAGAGCATTATGCTAAGTGAAAGAAACCAGTCAGAGAAAGAGAAATATAACACGATCTCACTCATTTATGGAATACAAGAGGCCCAGTGCATGAAATTTGTGCATGGGAGGGGGTTCCCTCAGCCCAGCCTGCACCCTCTTCAATCGGGTACTCCTTGGGGGATGTCAGACTGCCTGTTTAGGCCCTATCCCTGTGGGCCTGGCATTCGGACATCCCTCTTGCAATCTGGGATTCCTGGCTCCTAATCGCTCACCTTCCTGCTTGCCTAATCACCCCTAACCACTCTGCCTGCCTGCCTGTTTGCTCCTAATCACCTCTGCCTGCCAGCCTGATCGCCCCCAACTGCCCTCCCCTGATGGCCTGATCACCTCCAACTGCTCTCCCCTGCTGGCCTGATTGCCCCTAACTGCCTCTGCCTTGGCCCCCACCACCATGGCTTTGTCTAGAAAGAAGTTAGATGTCCAGTCGACCCAGTCTAATTCACATATTTCATTTTTATTAGGATAGGTAGATTATATAGGATAGGATTGCTTAAATGGGGTGGGGAAGCCTTTTTCAGCAGGAGAGATGCTCTTGGCAGACAAAAATACATAATCTCAATATCTGGACTGACAGCCAGCCATATGCACTATACTGCCAAACCGATCATTAAAAAATTGAACCGCTTTCTTACACCTTACACCAAACAGCTGTTGCTCTTAAAACCCTTCCTCAGCCCCCACCTTTGGTTCTGCCTTTGCAGTTCACTCAGATTAGGTTCTGATTGGTCTGTTTCTATGCCAGTCAGAGTCAAAAGCTCCGCCTCTTAGTCAGCCATTGGCTCCTTGCAGTTCACCCAGATTTGATTCTGATTGGTTGGTTTCTATGCCAGTCAGCGTCTCCGGGTCTATCTCTGGGCCTGATCCGCAGCCTCCGTGGCAGCTGCAGATCAGACCTTGTCTCTCTCTCTCCAGGTCTCGCCATCAGCCGCAGTGGCTGTGGATCAGGCCCTGCTTCTCTCTCCGGGCCTGATCCACAGCCGCTGCACCCACCTTGTCCCGCCCCCCCCCCCACCACCCTGCCCATCCGCAGGCTGCCAGCCTTGCTGTGATAGGAGCCTGTGGGCTGCAGGGGAGGGACCGAGAGGTGCTCCATGCACTTCCTGGTGACCAGTCATCTGTCTGGTTGTTTAGGTTGTGATGGCCCCTGGCCTTTTATAATGTAGACTAGTGGCCCGGTGTACAAAATTTGTGCACATTAAAAGGTGATTAATTAGAGGAAATATTTTAATATTGCTATTTGCCCTTTCTCTATAATAGAAGTGTCAGAGATGAAAGAAAATTAGTAAAATGTATATGAAAATCTTCCTCCTGTCAGAGTCTGGGGCGTACCACGGGACCCACAGTCAAGTCCCCACCCACCCACATGCACCTCAAAATCACGTAAGACCCAGACCTGGCCTGCCCTCCCCCCTGAATTGGGCTATATCCAGACCTAGCCAGTCTCACCCTTGTCAAGCCCCGCCTGGCAGGGTGCACAACCTCAGGTCCCCTGGCCCGGCGTCAGGGTAGGGGGCATGGCCTGAAGTCCCCCAGCACAGGCTAGGATGGGGGTGTGCACCTTGAGGTCCCTCATCAAGCCCCGCTGGGTGGGGTACATGGCCTGAGGTCTCCTGTGAAACCCCGCTGGGCGGGGGGGGCACAGCTTGAGGTTCTCAGCCTGGCGCTGGGTGGGGGGTGTGGCCTGAGGTCCCCCGGCCTGGCGCTGGGGTTGGGGAAGCAGCCTGAGGTCCACCGGCCTAGCACCAGGGTGGGGGGGTTGCACCTTGAAGTCCCCCATCAAGCCACGCCGGGTGGGGGGCACAGCCTCAGGTCCCTCATCAAACCCCACTGGGCATGGGGCATGACCTGAGGTCCCCCGGCCTGGTGCCAGGGTGGGGGGAGCAGCCTGAGGTCCCCTGTCAAGCTGGGGAAAGAGGGTGTGCAGACTTAGGTCCCTGGGGAAAGAGGGTGTGCAGACTTAGGTCCCTGCTGATTGCTTGTTAAGGCTCATTACGGGAACTTGGCCTCCGCTGTGGGTGCAGCCATTTTGTGTTATGGAAACCCTGCCTCCGCTGTGGGCACAGCCATCTTGTTTTACAGAAACCCCCGCCTCCGCTGTGGGCACCACCATCTTTGTGGCAGAGTGATGGTCAATTTGCATATCTCCTCTTTATTATATATGTAGATAATGAACAACATAAACTGATGAACAAAAACAGATCCAGAAACAGAGAAGCATCGATCAGACCATCAAACCTCAGAGGGAAGGTAGGGGAGGGTCGGGGTAAGGAGAAGAGATCAGCCAAAAGACTTGTATGCATGCATAGAAGCCTAACCAATGGACACAGACAACAGGGGGGTGAGATCATGAGTGGGTGGTTGGGGGGGAGGGGTTGGGGGTATAAGGACACATATGTAATACCTTAATCAATAAAGAAATTTAATAAGTAATAAAATAATGAGGACTTTTTATGTCCACAAATTCCACTAGACACCATTTTAACTTGCAGCATGACATTGCACTATATGCTCACTCATTCAGTTTTGGTGATCATTATTTCTAATTCTTTTATATTGAAAAGTTTGTCAAGAAATTCTTGTTCATATATGTTTTATGTGTACCTAATTATTTAATAAATCCTCAGAAGTAAAAATTCTTGTTAAAGAATATACCTATATAAAACATTGATACAAGATACTATATTGCTTTCTAGAAAGAGTGCACCAATTTCTACAATCACCAACAGCAAATGCTGTTGAATCGTCTTCATCTTTACTCTGGCAAAAGGTAAAAGAGAATATCTCATTGTTTTTATTTGAATTTCTGGATATCTTTTAAAATGTTAAATGACCATAGATTTTCATTTATTTGTATGTGTATGTCAATTACCTGAAGCTGTACCCATTTTCTATTGGGATATTCTCTTCTTCAATTTTGGTAAAAATCACCTTTTATTAAAGATTTGAACCCAACATTTCCCCCTCAACATATTTTTTCCTTAATTAAAAATTTTTTTTCAATTACAGCTTGAAAAAATAGTCAATATCATTTTGTATTAGTTTCAGGTGTACACTGGTTAGACACTCATATATTTTGCAAAGTGTTTCCAATACCCAACTGACATTATACATAGTTATTACAGAATTATTGACTATATTTCCAATGCTGTACTTTATATCCTCATAACTATTTTGTAACTTTCAATCTGTACTTCTCAATCCATTCACTTTTTCACCCAGTCCTCCAACCCCTCTCTTCTCTGTCAACCACCAGTTTCTCTGAATCTATGAGACTTTTTCTGTTTTGTTTGTTCATTTATATTGTTCTTTAGGTTCCATCCTACCTAATAAAGGAGTAATATGCAAATTGACCGTTCCTTCACTACACCCACCAGCCATGCCCACCAGCCACGCCCACCAGCCAATCAGGAGCAAATATGCACGTTAACCCAGCAAAGATGGTGGGGGGAGGGGCCAGCTCCCGCTGCCGGTGGGATCCAAGCCATGATGGTGGACCAGGGCAGGCGGCATGGGTTAGCGCCCACAGCTGCCTGACCAGGTCCCCGATAGGGACTTGGAGTCTAGCATAACAAAAAGAATATTCAGCAAAAGCAGGAGACAAGGTTTCATAAGTTCTCCCCCAGGTCACCACTGTTCTCTTATACATTTTAATTATCCCAGACTTTGCCTGATGGGATTTGATTTGAATTATGCCTGATAGAGATTACATGGCATGAATTGTAGGCTCATTCTTTTTGTGGTTGCCTGACTGAAAAAGGCCTTGGAATGAGAGAAGGCACTTTTATTTTCCTTTTTCATCCTAGAGAGACTGAGGAATTACAGTTATATGAAGAAATTAGTGAGAGAATGAAAGTCTCATGCTGTATGTTTCTGTAAGTTTTATCATGTGGACTATCAAAAACTTGGTGGGATCCTTTTCAGAGGTGTTACAAAAATTATGTTAGAATTAACATTCAAGAGTAAAAGGAGAGAAGTGAGTGGTGGGTAAAGGAAAGAACTTTGTCCTAGAAACCATATAGAAGCCACATAAACCTTCAGATTCTTACTCATTGTGCTTTGGAGGTATTAAAGGATAATTTTTTAAAAGGTAAAATCATGACTCATAATCTGGATAGATAAAAGGCTAAGTGACCGACATTTGTCCATCTGTCCGACCAACCGGTACATATGACGCACTGGAAATATAAAAATAAACTTTGACTCGCACACGTGCCATACATATAAAGCTCTCGCTGGCGCTAATTTGAATGTTGCATTTGGTGGGAAAGTTCTTTTCAGAGGGGATTTTTGTGCTGCCATGCTATACGATTGGCCATAGTACAAATAAGTTTAAAGTACTGTAGTGTTTGGGGATGTTTCAGACAGTTGTCTCTTAAAACAAATATGAGATCAGAGGATTCTGCTTATAGTGAATGGTTAGTAAAACTTGGAGATGGCAAACTTGATAGCAGTTTTCATTTAGGAATGGATATTATTGAAATTCCCCATGAAATGATTTTTAATGGATCTATTATTAAAGCCACCTTTGGAAATAGTATATCTATAGTTAATATTAAAAATATATCTAAACCTGCAATTCTTTGTCCAAAAAATGAGTATGTTCAAAAATTAAATGAATAAATTTTGGATATACTTGATGGAGATTTTCACACCTATTTGAGTGATGATTCCATTGACTCAACAGATGATGCTGAAAAGGAAAATTTTCCTATTGAATTTCTTAATGGTATTACTCCTTCTGGAATGCCGTGTCATAAATTAAAATTGAAAGTGGGTGCAATCATCATGCTATTGAGAAATCTTAATAGTAAATGGGGTCTTTGTAATGGTACCAGATTTATTATCAAAAGATTGCGACCTAACATTATCAAAGCTGAAATATTAACAGGATCTGCAGAGGGAGAGATTGTTCTGATTCCAAGAATTAATTTGTCCCCATCTGACACTGGCCACCCATTTAAATTAATTCGAAGATAGTTTCCCGTTATGCCAGCATTTGTGATGACTATTAATAAATCACAAGGACAAACTCTAGACAGAGTAGGAATATTCCTATCTGAACCCATTTTTGGACATGGTCAGTTATATGTTGATTTCTCTCTCTTTTTTTTTTCCCAAAGTATTTTTAAAAAATATTTTATTGATTTTTTTACAGAGAAGAAGGGAAAGGGATAGAGAGTTAGAAACATCGATGAGAGAGAAGCATCGATCAGCTGCCTCCTGCACACCTCCTACGGTGGATGTGCCTGCAACCAAGGTACATGCCCTTGACCGGAATCGAACCTGGGACCTTTCAGTCCACAGGGCGACACTCTATCCACTGAGCCACACCAGTTATGGCTGTTGCTTTCTCTTGAGTTCAAAGAGCATGTGACATTAAAGTTAAAGTTGTAAATACTTTATCTCAAGGGAAATTAGTCAAGCACTCTGAAAGTGTTTTTACTCTTAATGTGGTATACAGGGAGATATTAGAATAAGTTTAATCACTTTATCAGTCATTATTTGCATCAATGTTGTTTTATATTATGAGTTTGTTATTGTTGTTATATCATTTTGTTATTGTTTAGTTATTAATAAAATTATGTATTATTTTCATATACATTGTACTCATTTTCTTTTATCTCTCACACTTTTATTATAGAGAAAGGGCAAATAGCAATATTAAAATATTTCATCTAATAAATTCCCTTTCAATGTGCACGAATTTCATGCACCGAGCCACTAGTATATAGATAAAATTATATGCTTTTTGTCTTTCTCTGACTGACTTATTTCACTTAGTATAATTACCTTTAAGTCCATCCATGTTGTTGCAAATAGTAAAATTTTATTGTTTTTTATGGTGGAGTAATAGTCCATCATATATACTAGTATATGTACCACAGCCTTTTTTTTTTTTTAACCATAGCTTTTTTTATCCACTCAGTTATTGATGGGCACTTGTCTAGGAAGCTCTTTATTTCTCCTTCAATTTTAAATGATAACCTTTGTGGGTAAAGTAGTTTTGGTTGTAGGTCCTTGCTTTTTTTTAAATTTAAATTCTTTATTATTTAAAGTATACATATGTCTCCTTCCCCCCCCCCCCCCCGCCCCCATTGACCTCTCTCTGGCCACTTCCACCCCCAGCATATGCCTTCACCCCCCTACTGTCTGTGTCCATTGGTTGTGCTTATATGCATGCATACAAGTCCTTTGGTTGAACTCTTACCCACCCCCCTCCCACCTCTAGATCCTTGCTTTTTATCACTTTGAATACTTCATGCCAATCCCTTTGGGCCTGAAATGTTTTTGTTTCAAAATCAGCTGACAATTTTATGGTAGCTCCCTTGTAGGTAACTAATTGTCTTTCTCTTGCAGCCTTTTAGATTCTCTTTTTGTCTTTAACCTTTGCCATTTTAATTATAATGTGTCTCTTGGTATGGTCCTCCTTGGGTTCATCTTTTTTAGACTCTCTGGATTTATGTGTCTTTTTCCTTCACCTGGTTAGGGAACTTTTCAGTCATTATTTCTTTAAATAGATCTCAACTTCTTGTGCTCGCTCTTCTCCTTCTGGTACTCCTATGCTGTAGATGTTGTTACACTTCATGTTGTCCCAAATGTCCCTTAAACTAGTCTCATGTTTTTTAATTCTTTTTTTTCTTTTTGCTGCTCTGATTGGGTGTTTTCTGCTACCTTGTCTTCAAATCACTTATTCTATCCTCTGCTTCTTCTAACCTACTGTTTATCCCTTCTAATGTATTCTTCATTTCAGATATTGTATTCTTCCTTTCTGTATTTTTTTCTTTATGGTTTCTATGTTTGTTTTTTCATGCTTACTATATCTTTGTTTAAGTTCTCACTGATTTCATCCATTCTTTCCCTAAGTTCCTTGAACAGCCTTATAACCATTGCTTTGAACTCTATATCTGGTAGATTGCTTGCTTCCATTTCCTTTAGCTCCTTTTCTGGAGATTTCTTGTGTTTTTTCATTTGAGACATGTTTCTCTGTGTTCATATTTTGGCTGCCTCTTTGTGTTCGTTTCTGTGTATTAGGTAGATCTGCTATGTCTCCCAGTCTTGGTAGAGTGGTCTTTGTAATAGGTGTCCTGTGGGACCCAGTAGTGCTGTCTCCTTGATCACCTGAGCTGGGTGCACCAGGAATGTCCTTTGTGCGGGTTATGTGAGCCCTTGTGTTGTAATCGAGTCTTGTTTGTTGTTGACCATTTGTGCATGGGGTTTACCCTCAGGCAGGCTGACGGTTGAATTGACCCCAACCATCATGCATTAGCTGCTGTGCAGGTGGAATTTGGCTCAGCACGGTCTGTAGCCTGCTGAGATCTCCCTTTGGATATGCCATTTGTGAAACTAATTGGATCCTCCTCTGATGTTGTCCGAAGTTTGTTGCTGGTCTATTGGTTCTGGGGCCTCTTGGGAGGGACTCTGGTGCCTGTGACTTGCCCTGGGCAACCTGTGTGGAGCTAAAAATCTACCCACCATTTGTGGCTGCCTCTGCTGGGACTGGGTGTGAATGAGAGGGATCAAGTTGTACACTAAGGCCTGCTTCCACCAGCAACACACCCAGGGGCAGGTCAGCCCAAAGCACCTCAAGATCTGCCTCTACCCACCTCCACCTGCCTTCACCTGTCAGCTGCCTGTTAGCCCCAGTCACTGAAAGAGCCTCTGGTGGTACTTGAATTGCATGAGATAGGTTCTCCATGAGTCACCAGGTAGGGGCAAAGCGGTGTTTGCCAAATTAATACAGGTTCACATTCAGTGTCAGTGCTGGGTCTGAGGCCACTCAGGAGATGTCCCAAGGTACACCAAGGTTAGCTGCTATCAGTGATGGGCAACCTTTTGAGCTTGGTGTGTCAAACTTTGCCAAAAAACTGAGCATAACTCGGGTAGTATGTCACTTTGAGGAAAAAACATTATTTCGCAAATGTTTCATCCTCAGGAGCAGCAAATGTTTCATCCTCGGCATGAGGCCGCCTCAGCAGCCGCGTGTCATTAGAAATGGCTACGCGTGTCGCCATTACTGTTTCTGGTTGCCTGCAAACCCCTGTGGTAAGGCAGGGTCTCAGGGAGTCATCAGGGTGAGGCCAGCAGAGTTTATCAGGCCCAAACTGACCAAGATTTGGCCCTGTGAAGGGAGGACTGTGTACCGGTTGGGTGAGCGAGGGAAAAATGGTCCTAATCCTAGAGCCATACAACTCAGTCTGTCCTGGATTCTGCCTGGACCTCCTGGAGAGCCTGAGCTGGCAGGGCGGAGCAACAGGGAATCCAGAGGGTGGGGCTAGTGAGTCTCCCCACCCATCAGACCCAAAGGTGGGTAGAGGGAATGGTCACTACCCCAGAGCCACACAACTCAGTCTGTCCCAGATTCTACCCAGACCTCCTGGTGAACCTGAGCTCTTCAGGGTGGGCTGCCAGGAGTTGGGAGTGTGGGGCCACTGGGAGTCCAGAGAGTGGGGCTAGTGGATCTCCTGTGAGGGGGAGGTGCTTGTGAGCCTCACGGGAAGGTGCGGGAAATAGAGCACACCACAGAGCACAGAATTCAGTTACTGACCTTCCCTAAATCTGCCCAGACCTCTACACCCTGGGCCCAGACAGCTAACTCCTCCCTAGGGAGTGAGCTCCACAGGGTCGGGTGACAAGGAGACCAGAGGGTGGTGGCGCTCTTGCATTCCCCCAGACGAATGCTATATGGAGGGGGAATGCTCCACCCAAGAAAGTTGGCATCTGCAGTGTGAGAGAGGGACTCAGCTCAGGGACCCTCGCGTGGCTGTCCCTTCAGCTCTCTCTCTCTGGAGCTATAAACCCCAGTCTCTCCTCACACAACTCTAGTCTGTTCCACCCTCCCTCTGCCAGAGCCTTGTGTGAGTGGCTATAAGTGATATTTTGTATGCTGGCCCTTTAAGCGGCCACCTGAGTGTCTAGTGGACTCCCATCTCTCCCTGATGGAGAGAATCCTCACTGATTTTCCCAGCCAGATGTTATGTAGGTGACTTTTCCTGGCTGTGGTGCTCTGGGTTGGGGATCCCGGAGTGGGGTTGAGACCTCACATTCCTCAGGGGAAACATTTGCATCTGTGATATCCCCCTGATTCTCAGCCACCACCCATGAGAGTGAGACCAGCCCTTTTTGTGTCTTCACCCTTCCTATCAGTCTCAATGTGGCTTTTTTGGTAAATCCTTGGTTGTAAGACTTCTGTTCAGCTAGTCTTCAGTTGGATATTCGGGTTGATTGTTCTACATTTAGTTGTAATTCCAGTTTGGGCCTGGGAGGAGGTGAGTGTAACTTCTACATACGCTATCGCCATCTTGGATCTATCCCCTCAACGTATTATTTATTTTTTAATGTTATTTCTTGTATCTCTGAACATATAGAATATAGATATATAGAAACACATATTTAGATATGTGGCTATATGTATACAGAGACCATATAAAGATAGAGGAGGAAAGAAAGAGAAGAAGAAAAGAAAGAAAGAAAGAAAGAAAGAAAGAAAGAAAGAAAGAAAGAAAGAAAGAAAGAAAGAAAAGTTAGCAAACATATCAACATATCTTTGGTGCTTTTCTTAGAAAAATGGTCAGATGCTCACCTAAATTATTTTCTAGAATGTTTCTTTTCCCAACTGATATACAAACTAAATGTCTTCGCCTCACCTCTCAGGTCTTTGCCATTCCTCAGCCTCACCAGAGAGAGAAAGAGTCAGAAAAGGAAGGAATGAGAGTTATTTTGTGGAGGTAGGAGTCACATAGACACCAAAACAACCCTATCAAAATGATGGATGAGGAGGTGTGCCTGCTCCTGCTTGAGGCAAAATGGCCGTATCAAAGCTATGTCAACAGTGTCCTGCTGCTTTTTTGAGGCTCATTATGAATTAAGCTCCTCCATACAGTACTCATGGGATTTTCCAGTGCTTCAGGTGTCTGTGTCCTAAGATATCTGTGCTGTGATAACTTTCTGGATGTAGGAATGGGTGAAGGACTAGAACCCAGATTAGCAGGTAAATTGGAGAGAAGAATTGGGGGAAGGTTCATAATGCTCTGTAGACTTCAGAGATCAATGATCAAGAAACCCCTCCCACTGCTGTTTTGAGGAGGGCCTCAGATCCACAGGTGAGCGAGCAGCTTCATACCCAGGCCTTGAGTCAGCTCTTCAGACCACTGCTTCTAGAACTCATAAAATAGCAGCTACTGGTGAGGCTTTGCAGTTTCAAATGAATTATGTAGTTATTATTGAAATGACACATTTGAGTTCTGAGTTCCTTTTCTTATAAATTTGTAATTTCTTTATATATTCTGGATAAGTCTTATATATCTCAAGTATCTTCTCCTACTCTATGGCTTCTCTTTTCACTCTCAATGCTATCTTTTGATAAAAAGAGGTTTTTAATTTTAATATAACCCAATTTACCAATTCTTTCTTTTATGGAGCGTGCTTTTTGTGTCTCAATGAAACATCAATTTTTTTTTATTTCTTTAAAAATTTTTAAAACAAATTTAGTGAAATACAGTTGACACATAATAAACTGCACATATTTAAAGTGTACGATTTTTTAACCTTTTGGGAGTGATGGACCGTGTACATCAAGCATGTCAAACTCAAAGGCTAACATGGGCCAAATAAACAAGGTTTAAGTTTATGTGAGCCGCAAAAAAACAAAAGCTTCAATTTTCATAGAAACATAGGTTTATTTCAATAGAGACATGCTGAATACAAAGGGCTGAAATAAATGAGTCACCGTTAACATAAAATAATAGAACATTTTAATAAAAATTAATATTTCTTTCTTGAACATTAACTTACCAGGCACTGAATAACTGCTCAAATTAATAAGTGTAACGCAAATAAACCTATTTTTCTTGTTCTCCGAAAGCAAAATATTTCCTGTTGCACACACCAAACAAGTCAGTCCAAGACTATGTGGCCATTGGCTGCTAAAATATTTGCTGCTAGTATTAGTGGAGAGGAGTGGTGCGCCTGCATGTAAGGCGCGTTAATGGAAATGAATGCAACAGGATTATAGTAATCAGTCATTAGTGAACATTGTAGTTCATTATTAATAATTATGTATAACAGGATATTGTAAAAATTAAGTTATGAAATTTTTATTAAAATGTTTTGCTGGGCTGCAAAAATATTCATTGTGGGCTGCATGCGGCTTGTAGGCTGCGAGTTTGACATGCTTGGTGTACATTATCTTGGTTGTGATGATAATTTCATGGTTAAATACATATGTCAAAACATCAATTTTAATAGTTCACTAACATTTCATCCTATGAAGGTATTGTACTTTGTTTTCCATTTCTCTATTATTGTGCAATAAAATTATTTTCCTTTTCCTCCACCATAAAAGAAATACTTCTGGTAAGTGTCACAGGGATGCAGCAGCATGAACAGGAAATAATGGATATGGTTTGTGGAAGAAAAGATATGTGGTAGGTTGCTTGGCAATGCCCTCACGTGAGGAAAGAATAGCTAGAGCGCTGCCCGGGATGATGAGGAATGCTCAGGTTGTGCTGTGCTTCAGTAATGAGCTGTCATGTGTTGTGATGTACAGTTCTTAAGTGATAAAGTATGCAGGCAGCATAGCAAGAGGTGCTGGCTCAGGCTGGTGACAGCTGCCTACTTTGGGAGAAACTGACTGAAGCAGGAAAGAAAAGGATCTTTCTCTTCTTAAAAATGGCTTTTAATTACATTTTTTAAACATCAGAAAATATTTGTGCTTAAAGTGAAATTTATTCCATAGTCCCAGGTCCCACTTTCCATAGATAACTTCCTGGAACTATTTTGGCATGTAACCTTTTAGATATTTTCTATACATACTAGAGGCCCAGTGCATGAAATCTGTGCACAGGTAGGGTCCCTAGCAGCTGCTAGCTGCTGGCCGGGGCCTCCCTTCCCTGGCTGCTGGCTGCCGGCCAGGGCCTTCCTTTGTTCCATGCCGCCCCCTGATGGTCAGCACACATCATAGCAAGCGATTGAACTCCTGGTTAGTTGAACTCCTGAGGGGACACTTTGCATATTAGGCTTTTATATAGATAGATTAACTACACACACACACACACACACACACACACACACAGTTTATTTGTCTTCTAAAAGCAGGACTGCATTAAAAATAATGCTTGGCGCCCTAGCCAGTTTGGCTCAGTGGATAGAGCATTGGCCTATGGGCTGAAGGGTCTTGGGTTCTCTTCCGGTCAAGGGCACATACCTCCGTTGCAGACTTGGTCAGAGTGTGTGCGGGAGGCAACCAATGGATGTGTCTCATTTACATCAGTGTTTCTCTCTGTCTCCCCACCTTCCTTCCACTCTCTAAAAGTCAATGGTAAAATATCCTTGGGTGAGGATTAACACAAATAGATAGATAAATAAATAAATAGATAAATAAATAAATAGATAAATAAATAAATAAATGCTTGATTACTTGCTCTATTCACTTTCTATCTACGTCCCCCTTTCTATGCCAGCGTGCTACAAGGGGACCTGCTTCCATCTTTCTCAAAACACAGCTCAGGGTGCTGCAGATAGGCCTCAGTCTCAATCTCAACACCTGCAGTGACCAAGACAGCCGTGGCTGAGACCCTGCTGCAGAGTGGCTGGCAGAAATGGCACTACAAGATCCCCCTCTACAGCAGGCTTTGCCCTGTTCCCACACAACCACACTTCCAGCCCCCTTAGCCCTGAGGCACTTTCTCCCTGCCTGTCCCATAGCCCCTCCTCCAGGCCACAACTCAGATGCCTAAAGAAGCCCAGCAAGTCAAGAAGATGAGTGAAAAAGGCTCCACAGAGGAGTACTGTAACCGTAAGAAGTAGAGAGCGCTAGCCCTGATTGAGTCCCTACTCACACACATCCCCTTGTAAGGAGGGAACATTGACAGAGGCCTACATTTTCCTGGAAAAAGCCACGAGAAGCCAGAAAAGGCCTTAGGAAGCTAGAAATACAAATTTTTATGAGAAATCTTCTGATTTTCAAATGTCAGCAGCTAAGTGTTTTGAATGCATCTAGGTATTTACCTTTTATTTTAAAATTAAACTTTATTTTTTAGAATAGCTTTACCGAAAAATGGCAAAGATAGTAGAGAGAGTTCCCATCTACCCCATACTCAGTTTTCCCTATTATTAACATTTTACATTAAGTATGGTATATCTGTTATAACTAATCAGCCAATAATAACACATTGTTATTAACCGTTTATTCAGATTTCTTTAGTTTTTATCTGATGTCCCTTTTCTGTTCCAGGATTCCATCCAGAATAGCCTTTACATTTAGTTTTCATGTGTCCTCAGGCTCCTCTTGGCTGTGACAGTTTCTCAGACTTCCCTTGTTTTTAATGACCTTGACAGTTTGGAGGATTACTCATCAGATATTTTGTAGAATGTCTTTCAATTTGGCTTTTCTGATACTTTTCTCATGATTAGACAGAGGCTATGGGTTTTCAGGAGATTGCCACAGAAGTGCCTTTCTCATCACACCATATCAAGGGTACATACTGTCAACATAATTTATCACTGTTGGTGTTGACCTTGATCACCTAGATGAGGTAATAGCTGTCAGGTCTCTCCATTGTAAAGTTACCCCCTGCCCCCTTTCCATACTGAACTCTATGAAAGGAGGTCTCTGCACAGCCCACAGTTAAGGAGTGGGCAGTTATGCTTCACCTCCTTGAGGACAATGTCTCTCCATAAATTTTGGGGGATTCTTCTCAGCACAATCTTCCATAACCAACTGCTACCTTTTTTAGCTTCATCCAGCCACGCCCTCTTCCCCCCACTACAGGTTCATCACACTGCAGAGTGCTACTGGCAGATCCTTGATAGCACTATTCCTTCTCTAGTCTCTTTGTCTTTGCTATTGCCCGTCTCTGTGCATGAACACCCCTCCCTCCCTTGCATGTTCAATTTCCCTTTAACCTTTAAGGCTGCTCAAGTTCCCTGCACTCTAGGAAGTTCTCCCAGAACACAATCTGCATCAAGAGACTCCCCCGCTCCTCCCCAGCCCCCCCCCCCCAGTCCCCAAGTACCCCGTTTACGTTTCCATCATGGTGTTCATTCCTATTGTTCATTCTTAACACTCTTGCCTGTTAGACTGAGAATCTGAGAACAGGGGCTGTCCTTTAGTTGCCTTTCCCCTGTGCCTGTACAGGGCACACATCAGACACTTAGTTGATGTTTTTTGAATGAATGAATGAAAAAGCTTCCAGAATCCCAGATATGAGATTGCTTCTTTGAATTTCCAGTCCTCTGTCTTGTCAACAATCACTATATTCTGTCTTCCATTATGGTTACTTGGGTGCTTGTCTTACTCATTTTAATTCCAATGGTCTTCAAGGGCTGGGGCCATTTTTTGTTTTTCATGTAGTTTCATAATGTTTCTTACTGCCTTTGTCTTTCCTGTACTTTCTAGGTCAGTGTCTTGCACAAAATAGGTGCTTAATAAATCTTTTTGGAATGAGTGAATGAGTTAATGAACAAATAAATGAACCTCCATGCAAATGTAATTGATGAGAATAAATTACACAAGGAAAGAAGGGATAATGAACTGGAAAATCAATGGTAGAATTTCCAAACTAAACAAAGTTGATTGGTAATACACTGTGTCCTAGCACATTATTTCCGAATTTTTATCATGTGCAAATAGATGTTGTTGCATTTTTATTTTAGTGGAGAAACTTAAAAACATCACTGCATTCTGAGTGAAAACAAAAGCCACTTTCACAGCTCCTTAACAACAGAAAGTCAAGCCTGATTTAGCTCTTAGATGGATCTTCCCCTCAAAAGACATACTCGGTTACTCTTGAAATTATCTGACCGGTGTATAACATATGTTTCTTCCTTCCCTTTAAAGACCAAAAGGGTTCAAATCCAAGATTTTTAAAAAAATAACCTTTTTCTCTATAATAAAATATGAATTTTCTAATTGTTCATTGTTGGGGAGAAGTGAACAGAGACCATCCATTCTGGAAGGGAAAATAATTCTTTAGAGCAAGATATAGTCCCATTGTCACCAACACCAAACTCCGCTGCTGCAGAAGAACCCCACTCTGAGGAATCTGAATTAGGAAACTGAGTACCTCTTTTTCTCTACCAAAAAGGACATTTCATGGATTATTTTTTAATTACTGGTGTTTGATTAGAACAACCTGTAGAGGGCGTCCTTGCACCAAGAGCCATAGGGGCTTGAGTAATACTAAGCAAAAAAATTCAATTAAAACCACACTTTCTGGAGTCAAAGAAAATGTCCATTGTTTTGTGAAATTATCTTTACCTAGGAGGCAATTGGCATTGCAATGCTAAAGTGCTTTAAAGATTGCCCAGTGCATATGAATACATTACATAAATGAATATTCTCTGAAATTTTTGAAAAGATGTTAACTATTTTTATTTTAAAGGGAGAACAATTGTGAAGTTTTGGATTCAAACAGACTTAAATGTGATTTACTTATCAGTATGAAGTATAGCAGTGAAGAGCTTGGGCTTTGAAATCACCGAGCCTGGGTTTTGAACCCTGACTCTGCCACTTACCAGCTAGGTAACCACAGTCAACTTATTGGGCCTTTTTGAGCCTTGTTTCACCATCAATAAAATGGAAATAATTACAGTGCCTACTTAAAAGAGTTGTGAGGATTAAGTAAGCACTTCAAATAAAAATCCTTTTAAAATTAAGACACTGTAAGTTCAAATAGTCACGGGCTTATCTAAATCTCTTCAAAGATCAACCATTGTACAACTGAAAATATTTCGTACCTGGAACCGCATATTCTGCTCTTTTTAGTAACTTCTCACGACCTAACATTGAATAACCTCTCCTGACCTAACGTTTATTTAACTCAATGTGTGCACATGTTCAGCGTCTCCTCTGTTGTTTCTGTTTGGTTTTCCCTCTTGAACTGTCCACAAAGCGCCGAGCGAAACACCGCCACCGCCCAGACACTCAGTCCTTGGGCACTTGTCGCAGCATCTGGGCACTAAAGAACAAAGAGAAGCAAACAACCCTTTTCTGAGTCTGAAATCTTTCTTTAAAAATAAAAAATAACCCCAACCGTTTGCTTCTGTTTTCTTTGCGCACCCAAGGGGCTGGGTGAGGGGAAAGTTAAGTCCTTTCTGCTGGGGGCGGGCGGGCGGGTGAGGCTGTCGTTCACGGCCAGTCAACTCTTCCCACGGCAAGACCAGCGCCTTGGGCTTGTCCTCCGGCGCCTGTGATTTCAGGACCAGAGCACGCCTCCAGGTTTTTGGAAACACCAGTAAATATAAAGCTATTCACAACTTTTGGGCGCCCTACACCTACGGGGTCAGGGACTCCTGTCATCCAGAGCCCAGGGAACTCTTCCTGGCGCTGCCGGGTCAGCGGAGCGAAGGGCCTCCCCAACTGTGCAAGCACCGTCCAGGGTGCCTGACAAGGGCGGAATGAAAGCCCGCGCCCCGCGTCAAGCCCAGTGCCCGCGATCGGGGCAGCACTGGACGCCGGAGACTCGGGTTTTCGGTGCAGGGCAACGCGCAACATGTCAGCGTAGCGCGGATCAGAGAGGATGGCTTTGCAGAGAGAGAGGAATGACAGGCGGAAAGGGAGACGGGGGAGAAAACGCGCCTTCATTTAGCACCAGGGTACAAATGGGACCCGTCTTCTCCATCATCGGCGCTCAATCAAGCCCTGAGAGCTCAGCTCACACTATTTCCCTAGGCCCGTGCCTCGCCTGGCTGGAGTCATAGGCTAGCGCAGTCCTAGGGGTGCCTCCCAACACCCCCTTTTCGCAGCCACCTCCACCAGGCGCCCGCTTTGCACGCGTTCCCTCTGGGCCCACCGCCGGGGAAACGCAGCCTCTGGGGTCCCGCGCCGCCCCGCCCCCGCGCGCTCCGCAGCGCCCCCCAGCGGCGGCTCGCTGGGCCTCGTCACTCCTCACACGCACCCCGCTGGCGCCCTCCCTTCCCGCTCTTCCTCTCTCCCCGTATTTAACCCTCTGGCTGTGGGTCTCGCCGGGCGTGCTGGCATCTGCTGCTCTGCCAGCCTCGCGTCTGTGCTGTCCCCTCTCGCTCCCGCGCCCTCGCCTGCAGCCCGGCTCGCGCCGCTCTTTCCCTCCCTCCTCCTCCTCCGGGTCCCCCGGGCTCACTCGCCCCGAGCGGGACGCTACGCGCGCAGACGTCTCCGCGGGAGCCGCGGAGGGACAGCTTCGCCGCTGCAGGTTGGGGTCGGTGCGGCCGGAGGAGTCTCAGCGGCGAGAGCCACCCG
This sequence comes from Cnephaeus nilssonii, assembly GCF_951640355.1. Classification (NCBI taxonomy): domain Eukaryota; kingdom Metazoa; phylum Chordata; class Mammalia; order Chiroptera; family Vespertilionidae; genus Cnephaeus; species Cnephaeus nilssonii. The sequence continues at coordinate 60,472,836 of NC_137077.1, read as the reverse complement.
CGAGGAGGTCCGCACTAGCATGGCCCGAAGGAGCGCCCTTCCTGCCGCCGCGCTCGGGCTCTGGAGCATCCTCCCGTGCCTGTTGGGGCTGCGGGCGGAGGTCGGGCAGCCGCGGGAGGAAAGCCTGTACCTGTGGATCGATGCTCACCAGGCAAGAGTGCTCATAGGTAAGGAAGGCTCCAGAGCCCAGCACCTTCCTCTGCCTGTATCTTCACTCTTTCCAACTCGCCCGTTACAGAAGGAGTGATGCACGACTTTAGTATGTTTTTAAAACTTAATTTCCAAGGAAGGCTGCTCCCCCTTCTAATGAGCTATTCCATCTGAAAGCGTATCAACTTCTCTCTCGCGAAACTTAGGCTCATCTAACATTCGGATCTTGCTGTTGCTAGTTTCTACAATCCTCCGTTTTTAGGTGGACCCAGCATTTGTTACCACCAGTTAACACTCCTTCTCCCTGTAAGCGTGTGCCTGTTGGCATCATTCTTGTCACATACAGAGGAGGAAAATGAATCGGTACCAAGGCAGGTGCTTTGTGGAAAGCAAGGAACCATGCTGATTCTTTGGTGTTCTTCTTGCATGCAGTGCTGATTTTGATTCTTCTAAATCCACCTAGTTTGATAGTTTTGTCTCTTTTTCTAAAACCAGGATTTGAAGAAGATATCCTGATTGTTTCAGAAGGGAAAATGGCCCCCTTCACACATGATTTCAGAAAAGCACAACAGAGAATGCCAGCTATTCCTGTCAATATCCACTCCATGAATTTTACCTGGCAAGCTGCAGGCAAGGTAAGTTCTGATAACCAGAAAGGGTGGAGAAAATGACCCTTTAATATTTCCACTGCTTAATGACAGTGTATATAATGACTGTATAGTGTGCTGTCTGGTATATTTTTATAATGTTTAAGAATGGTTTCTCATCTGACCTCCAAAACAAATAAAGAATTAACCCCCATTTATTTAAACATGCTACATAAATTAAGGATTCCCAAAGGAAAAGAGCAAGCAATGTGCCTAAAAACTCACCATTTTGATAAGACTCGGTGTCTTCAGACTGCTGGAATATAAAGACCTCAAATACCAACATCACTTATTTCTGTAATTATTGACATTAAAATTTAACATAATATTTAAAAGGCTCTTTTTCCCCCATAGCATATACTAATTACTTATGGCATTTATACTTTACAGTTTTAAAGCCTATATGTATTTTTGACATTGTGCACTTGAAAAAAATTGGTATGTTGAATGTTACTGGAATGATGTGAAAGCTATATATTTCTGGTAGAAGTTCACAGACTCAAAAAGTGTCATATAAGAACATTTGGCTCTGGCCAGTTTGGCTCAGTGGATAAAGCGTCAGTCTGAAGGGTCCTGGGTTCTATTCTGGTCAAGGGCACGTGCCCAAGTTGTGGGCTCTATCCCCGGGGGATTGGGGTGCAGGAGGTAGCCGATCAATGATTGTTTCTCATCATTGGTGTTTCTATCTCTCTCTCCCTCTCCCTTCCTCTCTGAAATCAATAAAAAAAATATATGTATAAAAGAACATTTGTAAAATATTGCAGGCTATTGACTTTTTAAAGTTACAATTTAAATAATTTTACATGGAAAAAGAAAATTGCAATATATTTTTATAAAGAAGTATTTCTTTTATTTCCTGGCACATTAGCATCTTTTATATGTTACCTTTTGTACAGTTTCAGTATCACATAGATTACCTCTAATGACAAATGGTAAGTAATAAATTCTTTTGCTCATTGGTTGGTAAAATGTATCTAATATAAAAACCATTGTAATTTTAATTAAAATCACATTTTCAGGTCTTTTTTTAATTGGTTGGTAAAATGTGTCTAATATGAAAATCATTGTAATTCTCATTAAAATCACATTTTCAGGCCTTTTTTAAAATTCTAAAATAATTAAATGGATATTTTCATGAAGACTGTGATCCAGAAAAAAACCTATTTATAAAAAGTAACTATTTTAAATTGAGAAGCCACATTGGTTCCCCTTAATTACTTGTTATAGTATGGGCATGACCATTTTAGCTGTCTCTTTTCCCTCAGATCTATTCTCTCATTTTTCTTTTCCAAAGTAGATCAAACCTAAATCCTTTGACACTTCATTGTTGCAACACCAACAAAATAAATGAGAGAGATGTTTTGTATCCACTGAAGTTCATAGCCAGAAGGCCATCTATTCTGATACCCTCATTTTGCATTAGAGTTCACTGAGGCTCTTACTGCTCTATAGAAAGATTATTGCTTTTTCTTCCTACAATTCCCTCTTTATAGATACTTAATGGACAGTTAATTTTGGAATAATGTAAAACCAGCAATAAATCAATAAATGACCTTTTTATTATCATTTCGTTTCACCTGAATCTGTTTACTTGTGTTTGGCTCATATCAAATGGGGTCAATATTAATTATGTGTTTTTAAAAAGAACATTTTCCTTACCTATACTTTTATGGATTCATAAGAACCATTAGAAAGTAGCTTGACTTACACCCCTCCCTAGCTGAAAGGGTTTGGTAACTGTAGAAGAAGCAGAAAATGTCAATAGCTCTTATCTATTTATTATCTACTTATTTATTTTTCATCTGAGTTTGTCTTCCAAAGAATGGAATTAGAAGCAATGGCTTAAATTTCATGTTATCTCCCCTGTTGCTTTATGGCATAGTGTGTGTTTGCAAACATTGGCACATTGTTGAGTACAAAATGGAATACATACCAAACAACCTCAGGAAAAATTTTTTGTAGGGGATTAGAGGAGATGGTAGAACTGGCATGGAGATGAAGCTTCCAGCATCTTTCTCTCTCCTGTTTGAGTGTTGATTACCCATGTGGATTATCTCATTATGCAGGACAATGCTAGCACCTCAATTAAATTATCTCCCTCTCTGTGCCAGGTCTGCTCTGGATAGGCTACCATAGGTAACTGTGAAATCTGGTGTCTGTTCTTAGGGAGGAGGGTAGTGACAGGGTAGGATCTTTACAATGCCCAACAGCAAGACGTCTGAATATATTATTTAAATTTGACTCATTTTACTCCATAAAGTTATGTAATCCTAGCACCATAATTTTTGAAATGTGTGGAAATTTTGAAGGTGGGAAAAATAATGACTTCAATACTAATTAAATATTTTGAAAGGCATCTCTAGCTAAAGCCAAACCACATCAAAACATCTACATGGAAAATGTAAAGTTCATTCCATGATCTAGTTATTTCATCCAAATAATAGCAAACATTTAGGGATTTCAACACAAGCAAAACACATAACTGATTAATGAAAATTTAAACTTACTATGTAAGTGTTTTGGCAACATGTGAAGAAAGTTAAAATAATTTTAGGATTGAAGAGCTTGTAGAGGCAATAGGTGTTATCTACTTCCAATAAGTGATCAGTCCAATAACCCAAGGTGTTCTTGGACGATTTAAAATAACGTTCATGTTCTACATCAAGCAAATACAAATAAAAATTACAGTGATATTCATTTCTCCACATCAAGTTGGTCAAGTTTTTTTTTTTTTTTTTTTTTAGTGTTTTTAGTATGTGGAGAATTGTGCATATTTATATGTGGCTGATGCATGTTAGCCCTTTTGCAAGGCAATTAGAATCTGATGGCAAAAGGTTTGATTTAGATCCTTTGACTGGGCAATTTTACTTCCAGAGGTTCATCCTAAAGATATCATGGATTTGAGTAAAAATTTTAGTGCAAGACTGTTCCTCATCATACTTTTTATAAAAATTAAAAAATGGGTGGAACCTAGGAGTCCACTGATAGTGACAGGAGAATGCAATGAAGCATTAATGAGAACATTCTAGACCTCTACTCAAAGCCATGAAAGATGTTCATGAAAAATTGTCAGTAGTCCATAACAGCATATTCTGTTTGATTGCATCACAAAATATGTGGGCAGACATAGGAAAAAACATTTTATAAATGTCTGATCCTCCATGGTGTAAACATTGGTTACATCTGCATGTTGTATTTTGTTTTTTCCCCCCACAATGAATGTGCATTGATTTAGAATTAAAAATTATTTTATATTACATGTGTGTAAAAAGGTGTACTTTAGAGTTTAAAGTTATATGATGTTTGTCTTATAGTTTATGGATGTTTATTATCTAGTGTCATTTTTATACTACACATTACAAAATGGTAAAACAAACGGTTTTCATAGCTGATCATAACTATGGATCCAAAAGAATTCCCTAACACTTGTTGGATGGTCACCAGTATCTTTTGAGATCCCTGAAAATCTGCTTTGGAAGGCTTTCCTGCCTGAAATCAAATGACCTGACCTCTTCCTCTTCCTGAAATCCTCATTTTCCATGGAAAACCCTGTCTCCACTTTATCATCTACTTAAAATACTAATTTTCTGTCATGCCCCTTTTCAAGGCTTTTAGATGAGAGAAGAATTTCTACAAAAGAAGCTTAAGGCTTAAAGGATTTTTAGTAATTAAGGAAAATACCCTTTGTTACTGTATATAACTTTTAATAGTTGATATTTTTTCAATGAAGCATTCCTTATTCTAACCTTTCCCTGAATTTGAGACAGGTAGAGGTCATGAGCAACCACCTTAGTTTTCTAAACTATGCACTAATTAAACATTTTATTTGGAAAATCACTCCTTTCTAAACCATTAGGTTTAGAAAGTCTAAAAGTCTCAAAGTCTCAATAAAATTTTAATGAGAAGTTTGTTAGACAAATCTGAATTCTAATATTAGGACACTGCTGCTCATTTCCATAGGAACCAATTTAGTATAAGGCCAAGTTTTTTCCATTTATGTAGATCATACAATAAACGTGTGTCTAATACAATCTTATAAAATTTGTAAAGATCTTATAGGCTTGATTTTAATAACTCTAATATATTCTTTCACCTGCATTACAATGCTAAGGCACTATGCATCGAGAACCTAGTTAATAGGGCATCTCTTTTAGGTTGGCTTTTTTAGCAGCGGTCATGGATTTATGCTGAGCCATCTATATACTACTTCTCCAGCCTCCTTGTGACCAAATGCCTGGTTTTCTTAGATGGTTGGTAAGGGCTGGGCTGAAACTGGTGTCTATGGAATAGAAATTCTCTGGGTGAAGAGAACTGGTCAATATTAACTCTAAACCTACCACTGGGATTACTAGCAAGTTCTAATCACTGTACCAACAGATCCAGATCTTAGAATAAGCTTTTTATCGTGTATAGGGATCACAATTCTTTTAAAAAATATATTTTATTGATTTTTTTTACAGAGAGGAAGGGAGAGGGAAAGGGAGAGAGAGAGTTAGAAACATCAATCAGCTGCCTCCTGCACACCTCCTTCTGGGGATGTGCCTGCAACAAACCTTCAGTCCGAAGGCCAACACTCTATCCACTGAGCCAATCCGGTTACGGTGGGATCACAATTCCTATAACCACTTTCAGAAGTCAGTGATATAGATTTATTTTACTCAATTTCAAGATGTTTAAAACAAAAATGAAAAGTACTACTGTGAGTACAGGATGGGAATTGCAGAATTTTGTCTGTTGTCCTAGGGAGCTGGGTGGTCATGTGTATATTGTAGAAGGATTGGTTTTATTGGGTTAAACTGCAGAAATATGTTCCTTTGTTTTATGTATAACCATTGAAAATGGGAAATATTAGATATGCTGAAGATACAATGTATCCATGAGATATTTTCCAACATGAAAGGTTATTTATAAACGTGTTCATAACCCTTGCTAGCTCCCTATCAATGAAAAACAAAACTTGTTGAATTATTGAAAACTGCCCAAAATAATAACAATAAAAAGAATTCAAAATCAAGTCTAAAGAAAGCTTGATAACTTTGCCTGGATAGTGGTGTCTTTGTGAATGATTCCTATCAGTAACACCCAAATTCAGCTTTAAAATGAGGAAAATTCCATTGGGGGGGGGGGGGGAAAGAAGTCATAAACAGGCTATTTTCCTGACAACTGACCCACATTTTTTGCTGATGCTTTAAAAAATAGAATCACTCTATTGTTTCTGTAATATCAACTGGACACGTTTCTGTAATATCAACTGGATAATCCAATTCTGTTATTAAAATGCCCGTAAAGCTCTGGATAGCTTGTTTTTGCAATGTAAGGTTTGATATGATGTAATACTGGTCCCATTAAACTGGCTACAGTTTGCAGTCTCAAATTTCCTATTAGGCTGGTTGAGTTAAGGAGAACTGTATTAAAATACTTTTCCCCCTTCCTTTCTCCCCATGACAAAAATCAAAGAAAAACAATAGTGAATTTAAATTCAAGTACCTCCTCTCCCTCTTCAAAGAAACTGCCAAATACCCCTACACGCCTCCTTTCAACTCTGAAGTTACGGTAACACTCATTATTAGCAGTATTATTTAAATCCCTTAATGTATACTGTCCGCATTTTTTCCTAATGGAGTTATGATTGTTTTGCTAGTTACAATCCGTGGCTGCAGACCTCTGCCCTCCTGGAGTTGGCCGGCATACCTTCGCGGTGGTTTTATATCACCAAATGGAGGAAATGCCTTATTTTGTGACCCCTGTTCCATGGTTTCAAAGTGGGAATGTGAATATGTTTACATACTGTGGGCATGATTTTTTTTTTTAAAGAAGGTACTCATATCAAAAGCACAGCTTTAAACCTTTAATGTTTAGATACTGCTATGCTGTGGTGTTTTGCATTGTGGTGTTGTGGATATGCCACAAGGGATCAAAGAGTAATTCTGCAGAGAGCCCATTTCATTTAGCAAAGTAGGCATGTGCCAGCCATCTGTTGTATCTGCTGATAGAAAACAGCAGTAAGTTTCTCAAACTTTTGCCAGAAAAAAAAAAAAAGACTTTATTGCTTAGAGGAGATGAGTTACAAGGTACCTTGTAAGCAACATCTGGTTCTGTAGCGATTTACATGGCATAAATGTAAACTCCACTATGTCTTCCTTACACAGTGGCATAAAGGCGCGTAAACAGCCCCTTCCCCGCTATCCTCCGTGTTTATTCCTGACTTTACAAAGCTTGCACAAATAAAAATCTCTTAAGTGGTCATGGTGAAGCGAAAGGTATGATATTCAATAAAGCATTTTGTTTTGGATTAAATTCATTGAACTTAAATGTCCCTGATGAACAGGAGGGGTGCTGTGAAGGGGAAACTGTGGGGATTAAGAGTTCAGTGAAAACGCTTCATCCTGTAGCCGGAGCGCTGTTGGAGCAGGGCTTCTTTCAATGCAGTGATTAAACCAGCTTGCCCCACTTGCCAACATGGGAGCAGTTTGGTCACATTCCCTTAGGATGGGGCAGTTTTCCCCCCAAGCATTTTTTCTGTATGCTTGAAGCACTCACTCAATCAATAAACACAGGCACTGAGTTAGTCACAGATCATACCAAGGGAAACAAACATGGTCCTTGCCCTCAGGGAGCTCATAGTCTGGGAAACAAATATTCATCACACTCATTGAAGTGAGGTTGGAAAGTATGGGATTGGCTTCTCACAAAAAAGGCCACTCTTTCCCCTGCTTGGGGGAGGAAGGAAGCCAGCCGGGAGCCCTTCCCTGAGCTCACTGAGCAGGTGTTGTCTAAAGTAATTCCTGAAGGTAATAAGCATTCATCAGACCAGCAAGGGGGGCAAATGCCTTCCAAGTGGTGAGCTCGGGCAGTTCAAGTGCCTGGAGGTCTTAAAGGGGAAGGCACATTCTATCAGGGGTGGGGAACCTTTTTTCTGCCAAGGGCCATTTGGATATTTATAACATCATTTTCGGGATAGACAAAATTGTCAACTTAAAAATTAGCCTGCTATATTTGGTCAACCATTTAATTAACTCACCCCTAATGCCTTGGCAGGGCCAGACCAAATGAGTTCTCAGTCCTTACATGGCCTGTGGGTGCCACCCCTGTTCTAGGTAAGCATGAGGGGCCTCATATCTGAGAGGTAATGGACATTCAATGAAGGGGACTTCAAGGTCAAATAATGGAGAAAGATTCTGGGGAGGACAAAAAGATAAAAACAATTCAGGGAGGTTTCTCTCTTCTCTGCTGTGAAGAGAATAGACTCAACATTTTGCAAGTTTGTCCCAGGGATGTATTAAGTCAATCTTTGGTTTATGTGTTGGGAGGACAGTGGTTTTTCCACACCATGATTTAGCTCTTCTTTTTCACTTAACTTTGGGAGAGTTTGTAATAATTAGTATCAGCTCCAGATTAATTTTTTTAGGTAAGTAGGAAGGAACTATAAACAACTGCTTTTTTTTTTTTTTTTTAGTGCATAGGACTTTTAAAAAATCAATTTAATTTTCTAATGCAACCTAGAACTTTGAACTTAATGTAAAACAATGCATAAATAAGAAAAATAATGTTAATTTGAAAAAGAATTGATTTAGCATCTATTCTCAACTCCTATATTACTCTTTAAAGTATCATGAGAAGTATAATAAAGGTATAGAAATTACATTTGGCTGGAGATCCTTTAGTTTAAATAATGAGAGGTTGAACACTAGAAATGGGTTTATTTAAAACAAACCTGCTTCTTCAAGTGTTCTATGTTCACTTAAAACTTATTAAAATTTGAAAGTCACGGGACAATTTCTGTTCTTCCCTGTTTTTCTCAGATAGACCTATGGATATCTATCCTCCCGAGCTGTACGCTTTGTCTTCTTTTTAAATGTTATGGACAAATATGATTAAAGACTCTGGGAAATTTTCAGGCATCTTTTGAAACTCATTCACCTGAACAAAATATCACAGAGCAGCTGTGTGTTTTGAAGGACTTGAAGGACACACTTGAAGCATATTGAACCTGGGACAAGGGACAGATAAGGGAGTGAGTTCTTCGCTGGCAACTTTGGAAAGGAGCTAAACCCAGTCCTGGCTTCACCACTTGGGGCCAGAACTCAGATCATGTCATGGTGGGAAAACATGGTTTAGAATCAATTCCCTGACCTTGAGAAAATTTGAAGCTATCAGGAGAGGCAGACATATATAAACAGATCACCTTAATAATTCCTGTTTCGTGACACTGTGGAAGTGCTGGGGTGTTCCTAGGTTATAATGAGCGAGGAGAGAAGTAACTCTGAGCTGTCTGATTTGAGTTAGCCAAGCAACGCCTGGGAATGGGATGATTTCTAGGGAAGGGAAACGGTTTGAAGTAAGGCATAGAGCTTAGAAATGCTTTATTTGGGGAATTAGTACTTTGGTGTGGCTGGAGTGTTCATGAAAAGTAGGAAGTGGAGAGGTAGGCAGGGGCTAGGTCCTAAAGGACTTTGTCCAGCATTAAAGCATTTGGGACTTACTCTACAAGCAATAAGAAGTCAACCCATGGAAAAGTCTAAAACAGAACAATAGGGTCAGAGTTAACTATTTAGATCATCTTGTCAGCAGGATGGAAAAAAAGCTTCGAGGGGAGTTGACTGTAAGGGGAGAAATCAGGGATAATGAGATACAAAATCAGCGAAGATGGGAAGGGAAAAATAGATTGGGGGGGCATTTAAGAGACAACAATCCGAAAGTCTTGGTGCTAGGAAGGAGCACCTCATTTCTTCCACTCCCTGCTTTGCGAACTTGGCAGTAGTCCTGTTAGCCTTTCTGTCCCCCAAACCCTCAAGCTCATCCTTCCTGCCTCAGGGCCTTTGCACTTTAACTTTCCTCCACCTAAATGCATTCCTGCCTGATTTCTGTGTGGCTTGCTCCTGGGTTTCCCCCAGGTCTGATCAAATGTTACATCTTTTAAAAGACTTTTTCCTGACTTTCCCTCTTTAAAACAACACCCCCCCCCCACCCCCCAGTCACTCTGAGTCTCTCTCTACTGTCTATTCTTTTAAATGGCCTTTAGTATAATGATACTTGATTATATTTTACTAGAGGCCTGGTGCACGAAATTCGTGAACTTGGGGTGGGGGGTCCCTCAGCCCAGCCTGTGCCCTCTTGCAGTCCAGGAGCCCTTAGGGGATGTCTGACTGATGGCTTAAGCCCGCTCCTCTCGGGGAGTGGGCCTAAGCGGGCAGTTGGATATCCTTAGTGCTGCGTGGAGGCAGGAGAGGTTCCTGCCACTGCCGCTGTGCTTGCCAGCTGTGAGCCCGGCTTCTGGCTGAGTGGTGCCCCCCCTGTGGGAGCACACTCACCACCAGGGGGCAGCTCCTGCATTGAGTGTCTTTCCCCTGGTGGTCAGTGAGCATCATAGCGACTGGTCATTCTGCTGTTGGGCCAAAACCGGCTCTCTGACATCCCCCGAGGGGTCCCGGATTGCACAGGCCGGGCACAGGCCGGGCCAAGGGACCCCACTCGTGCATGATTGGGGCCAGAGAGGGATGTGGGAGGTTGGCCAGGTGGGGCGGGACCACAGGAGGGCTCCAGGGCATATCCGGCACGTCTCAGTCCTGATGGGCCGGACCCCAGCAGCAAGCTAACCTACTGGTCAGAGTGTCTGCCCCCTGGTGGTCAGTGTATGTCATAGCGAGTGGTTGAGTGGCTTTAGCATATCATTTGCATATTACACTTTGATTGGTTGAACGGCCAACCGGACACTTAGCACATTAGGCTTTTATTATATAGGATTTTAATTGTTTGACTCTCCCATTCAATGTAAGCTCATGAGGGCAAGGACTTTGTCCTGTTAAACATATAACTCCAGCCCCTGGAACAGCTCCTGACACAATAATAAGCAGTCAATAACTATTTGTTGAATAATGAATGCATGAGGCAGGTCTCATTATTATTCCCATTTGATAGGTAGTAAGTGAGAGAGCTGGGATTCAAACCTAGGCAGTTGGGATTCAAACCTAATCCTTGCTCTGATAAGTGCTAAATAGAGGTGTGAATACAGAGTGAGCTCTGGAACACAGAGGAGAAAGCAGCGAATTTTGGCTAAGGAAGTAGGGGGAAAGCTACTATAGAACTAGGATTTGAAGGACACACTTGAAGCATAGCCAATGCTACCATGTCCTAGGTTCTGAAAATACACACTTTAATCATCGGAGGTGGGAGTGGGGCACAGGAGGCAGGGCCATCACAGGCAGAGGCAAGGGAGTTGTGAGAGTGCATTCTGGGAGATGCTAACGGTGCCCAAGTCTGGGATTGATGTGTGGAAGGAAGAATACTGGGGGCTAGGGTGGGGGAAGATGAGGCTAGACTTTTGGTAAGGCCAGATATAGAAATACTAGAAGCCATGAAAGGTCATGTAACTCAATTCTTTTATCTATTAGAAAAGCAGTTTGGATTGCCTCCAAACTCCTTCCAAATTCTAATATATACATAATGTTCTTATTGATTTCAGAGAGAGGAATGGAGAGGGAGATAGGTATAGAAACATCAATGATGAGAGAGAATCATCAATCAGCTGCCTCCTGCTTGCCACCTACTGGGGATGGAGCCTGCAACATGGGCATGTACCCTGACCAGGAATCGAACTGTGACCTCCTGGTTCAAAGGTTGATGCTCAACCACTGAGCAACACTGGCTGGGCTAAATTCTAAAATATTTTTATTCTATTTCTTAAGTAGAACATCTTCCATCATTTAACATGTATGGTCATATCTTTATACAAACTGGATATCTGTTTATATGTTTTTAAAAACCAAGGGAGAAATATTCTTCCTCCAAAATTGTCTTGATGTCAAACTTAAAAGAATTCACCTCAGAATACTCTATTTATTCTATGTTAATAATAATGAACAGCACCTACATAATGCATATTCTGGGCTGGGCAATCTTCTAAGCACTTACTATCACATTGTCACAATTACCATTATTATCCCTATAGATGAGGAAACTAGAACATTAGAAAGTCAGGTTACTTGCCCAAAATTCCATAGCTAAGAACACTTATGTACATGTTTATTATACGCTTCGGAGATCTTCCTTTGATAACTTTTTAAATATCTTCTCATTTCAAAAAATAACAATTCAAAAAACATTTATCAGTGCTACTATGTCCTAGGTTCTTAGTATATACACTTTAATTGACCCAACTGCCTTCTGGGAATTCACCAGCTGGTGGCAAAGACTGTGGCATCAATAAGGCAATCATAATAATTGTGATAAGTTCTCAGGACCAACATGTGCAGTTGAATAAGGTTTTTCATTGCATAAGGGAACCTGACCAAACCAGCAAGTTCAACCCAACCAAGTTGAAATCCAGCCCACATTTCATTTGTCCAGTCTTACAGCTGGACACAGAGCCTCACAGTTTAGCAGGGACACTTCTACCTAATTTGCACAGAGCCTTCATATGGGCTAGCTGTGGCCCCATTAAATACCCTATGAAAAGTCCTATGGGAGCATAAAGCCAGAGGATTTGCCGTTGATTGGGTAAATTTAGAATTTCGTATGTTCTGGAGAAGATACCACAGAAGAGGTAACATCTACACACAAAAGATGATCAGTAGGCAGACAGTGGCCACGGCAGGTGGGGATGAGATGGGCCTTCTAGGTATACTGAATGACCCACAGGGAGGTACACAGGATTCAGAATCATTGGTGTACTTGGAAAATGACAGTTCAGAACGGTTGGGGTTTATGGAACAGATCTGAGTAATATAGATCTAAAACAGTAAGTTTGGGAAGTTATGAGGATTTCTGTATGCCATAGTTGACTTGTCTTATAGAAAATGGGAAGCCATTGAAAGTTTAAAAGTAGATGACAATATCATATCTGTGAGAAAGATAACATTGGTGGCAGATGGAGGGTAAGGATGAGGTGCCTGGCTGAGTTCTAGGTGCCAAATAGGAAGTTAAGACACCACAAGAGCTGACAAGGATGTGAATTAAGGCAAGCAGTGAGGAGAGAAGAAGGAACAGACTCTAGAGCTATCTGTCGGTGGAGTTGACAGGACTTAGTGAATGGAGGTGTTATGGAAATGAGAGAGTAGAGGATGACTCTGAGATGGTTATGTCTTAACTGAGAAATTGATTACAGGAAATGGATGAACAGTTTGAGCTTCAAAGACAGTGGAGTCCATTTGGAAATCGCTGAACATGCATTTCTGCTCAGCATTTAGAGGGAAAAGTCTCCTATGCATTTGAAAATGAGTCTAGAACTAAGACATGAGGTGTAAAATAGAAGTACTGACTTTGGAAACTGTGGATCCTTCTCTTCCTTCCTCTCTTCTTTTGACTTCAACTCAATAAATACTTATTGAGGGCCTACCTAATGCCAAAACTTGTGCTGAATGCTAAAAAGACAACACCACACACACAAAAGTAGTCTGGCCCGTGTGGCTCAGTGGTTGAAGCATTGACCTATGAACCAAGAGGTCTTGGTTTGATTCCCCATCAGGGCACATGCCTGGGTTGCGGGCTTGATCCCCAGTGCGGGGTGTGCAGGAGGCAGCCGATCAATGATTCTCTTTCCTCATTGATGTTTCTATCTCTCTTTTCCTCTCAGAAATCAATAAAAATATATTAAAAAAAGAAATGTAAATTGTGTATGGCACTTGCTTACAGGAGATTACAATAATACAATGTTAAATGTGTTATCATTGCCATATGAACAAGGTGCTGTGAAAGTACTGAGGAGGGAGCATTAACTGTTGGGGGAGGAGTGAATTATCTGCACAGGGTTCCTGGTGTTGTTCAGGACATAGCTTGAGCAATGTATACCTAAGACATGCACATCTGGAACACCTTCTTTGCTTAACTCAGGGCTTTTATATACTTGAGATAGTTTGGCCTAATGTATTCTGCCTTTCACTTGTATTTTCTGGAAATGAATACAAGTGACACTATACCACTAGGTGACAGAGCAAGTCAGCTCTCGCAAATTAAACATCTACTAGTAGAACTACTCTTGAGGAAACAGTCTGTGGGAGCTGAAGATAGGCTTGAATAAACCCACATTGTATGGCTTGTTAGGTTGTCTCGTTTCCAAGGGCTGTTTCAGTATTAGTCATGGATGCACCATTGGGAGGATTCACATCGGAAGTCAAGTCCGAGTAGGACATCTCCTGCTTAAGGCAATAACCAGATGGATCCCCAGTAGACTTGTAAAATTATTCTGTTATTTGGCTTTTGAGTACTTAGTGAAGTAACTTGATTCTTATCATTTGGAAGTTCAGTCAATATTCGTATTTCCAGTTGGACCTTCAATAGGATGTGAGATTACATTTATGTTTCTGTCCACTTATAGCAGTAGCCAGCAGGTGGCAATGTAAAAAGTTACTTCTTTGTAAAATTTTCCAACTCAACATTTTTTAAGGCTGTGCAGGTGCTCTCTAAGAGGCCCGTTTGTGGGGTACTGTGATCTTTAGGTAGTTAATTTCAATAGACCATTAATACATCCAATAAGTCAGAAAAAAAATACTTTCTCAAATTCAGTGTCACTGAAAGCATTACAACTCATCATTTGTTTGAGAGCTCATCCTAAATAACCAAAAATGTGAATGATTTCACTATACACTGATCACCTCTCCCTTTCTATTAAATAATTGCTTGATTTCATCTAGGAATCAGGTTTTGAGTTATCATCTCTGTATGCTCATCCAATTTTTTTCTTTGCTTTCTCTGGCTGTACTTTTAGATAGAATAGCAGAGTTGGAAGAGTTCCCAGAGTTCATCTACCCCGTCAAGCCCAACCTTTCTCTGAAGCATCCATGAGTTATGGTCTCTCAACCTCTAGTTGAACATGCTCAGGGGCAGGGAACTTACTAAAGCAGAATTTATTTCATAATGTTGATTGTGGTGACCATAGGAAGTTGTTCTCTATCATGGGTCAAAACCTGCCTTCCAGGTGTAACTTGAATATTGCAAGACCACTGGTCTCTGGACTCCCATTTGGAGAGTCGTACCTTGCATTTATACCCTAAAGATGGCTGATTGGTCACCTCCATTGCTGATATAGGGCCTCAGGTTCATTTACTCCTGCTACTCCTCTAGCAAAGAGCAGCTATTTCTGAGTTCTTAGAAAGGCTGTAACACGCCATCCGGGAGGGAGATGTCTTGACCTCTGCCGCTGCAGTGGGGCCTGGAAGAGGCTGCGTCTCAGGTCCAGGTGCAGCCTCTCCAAGCTCCTAAGCTATAAGGACTCAAGGGGCTGGTCTATGTTCCCCACAGGCCTTATGACTTCAGAGCAGCTTGGCGTTTTCTGGAGAAATGAGGAGTCTAGCCCTTTCCTCAGTTTGGCATTGCACTTTGTCATTTGGTACCTAAAGCAGCATGGCTTAATACCCTGACCCCAACTGAGGTCCCCATAGAAGTTAGGCCTTGTCCTTAGCACCAGGCCCTAGTATCTCTCAGTCTAAATGTGCATCTTGCACTGGCCAGTGTAGCTCAGTTGTAAGAGTGCTGTCAGTGTACCACAGGATCTCGGGTTCGATTCCAGTCAATAGTACATCCTGGGTTGCAGGTTTGATCCCTGGCCCCAGTCAGAGTGTGTATGGAAGGCAACCAATAGATCAATGTGTCTCTCGCACATCAATGTTTCTCTCTCTCTTTCCCCCCAACCCTCTGTGCCTTCCACTCTCTCTAAAAATCAATGGAAAAAATATGCCTGGTGCCTCCTGTCCCCTTACACCCCAGGCAACTGCATAAAGAAATGTCTCTATTATCAGGTCCCCTGAATCTCATGAGTGCCAATGGGTGCCGCAGACCACCAGACACAGCTGAACCCCAAATCCCAAATGAGGCTCTACTGGAATGCTTATCACATCTATAATTCCTGGCCTTCGTCCTCTGCCTGACCTCTGGACCCTGAGGGAGTATGTTTTAACCTCTTTTTGATTGGCAACCAACCCACAGGCATTTGAGGACAGCTCACATTGTCTGTTCTCTTTGCCAACATCCCCAATTTCTTCAGCTACTTCACATAAGCAGTTCTGTATTTCTTCAACCTTGACTCCTAAATACTTATCAAAAGTATAAAATTGTCAGAGATGAAATTTACTGGTACTTTACTCTTTATACTCTGATACGAAGAGTTCATTGCTAAATTAGAGATTAACTTTATTAGTTCTGGAATTGTGAAATCAGTTACTGGTCTGTAAATCTTGTGTGATAAGGAAAAGAAGAAAGGAGGACAAGATAAAAAGAGGGAAATAGCTAACACGTACTAAGTATATTTTACTTGCCATCATTGTGAAAATCACTTTTCTTCTAGTTTAATCCTCACAGCAACCCTTTGAGATAAGCACTACTAATATTCTCATTTTACAAAAATGGCAACTGAGTCACAAAAAGGTTAAACAACTTGCCTAAGGTCACTCAACTAAGGGGTAATGGAGCCAGGATTTAAAATCAGGCGGTCTGACTCCAGAATCCGCGATGAAACTGCAATATAAACCCTTTGAAACTGAGATTTTCCTGAACCTGCATCTATATTATTGAAACATTTTATTTCATCCATACTGCATGCTGTGGAGCATGAGTTAGGTAAGGACCCTGACCAGTAAAACCCTTATACTATTCAAGGAGGTTAAAATAGCATCACTTTACTAAATATTAGGTTGATGCACTTGAAGTTGTCATTTTTAGTCGGTCAGAATGGTTGAATTTCATCTGATTTAACCTAATAAGAACTGACCTTTATTGGACATTCACTGTGTGCACGCAGTTCTTCTCAGTAATTGACATAGATTATCTCATTTCATATTGGGACCTATTCTATGAGCTGAAGGTACTATTTTCATCTCCAGTAAAACATGTAAGAAGACTGAGATGTAGAGGAATTAAGTAACTTGCCCAAGATCATATCTTAGTCACCTGTAGAGCCTGGGTGTCAACCCTGGTAGTCGTATGGCAAAGTAGGCATATATATGTATATAGTTTCCCACCTCTATGTTATAAATGAGTAGCCAATCTATCTATCCAAATTACGTTTTAAAGAAGACTTTCATTTAGAGAGACCCATCTTACAAGGTAAATATCAAATCATCTAAGTCAAGACACGTTTAGGAGCCAGAGAGAACGAATGCAAAATCCCACTTGCCTCCAGACTGGCTGGATGTCTTTGGTTCCCAAAGTTGGATTTCTAAACTTACCTGATTTCTTGGGTATCTGCGGACTTGAGTTGGAGTCCTATGTTATCCAGGACTTGAAGGAACATTTACTCATGAACTGAGGGAGAGAGTATAAATTGGTACAAGTAAGAGTTGTCCTATATTCTGCTAATAGCAGTGACACCTTTCTGTATTGCACTTAATAGTTTAAAACATTCTTCCATTTATATAATCTCATAAGGTTAATTTAATCCTCACAATGACTGTGAAAAATCCTGCATTAATGAAACTGCAGATAACTCAATATGAGGAATAACTGTATACTAGTAATTTGCAGTGAGTGGCCCATTGCCAAAAGTAAAATAATTCAAACCTGATCTTTACTAGCTGTGCATTTTTCTTCAATGTACAAAATATTTGTTTGTTTATGCTTTTATAGAAATGCTTTTGCCTTTCAATAAAAATAAGTAAGGTCCCATTCAATAAATACTATATAAATTATAAGGAAACTTTCATTGGAAAATGTAAATGGATTACCATTCCATTCCATAGTAAGCATACAAATAATTACCCTTAGTCTGTTTTCATACTCAGTATTTCAGATATTTTTTTTTTTGCCATCAGTTCCTTGAGAAATTGTGCGTACACAAGATTCTTCTAGAATGGTATTTATATACCATATTTTCTGTCTTCCTGCCTAACAGTGAGAGAAGTTACTATCAAAGAGGCACCTCTAAATTTGTGCTCTGAGTGCCTTGCTTGCCTCCCCCTAGTCCAGGCCCTGAACATACTAGAGGACACGATGTGTGATGGGTAATTGTACGTGTCCAGACATTTGGTCAAACATTATTCTTGATGTATCTGTGAAGGCATTTTGGAAACGATTAATATTTGACTTGGGCGGGCCTCATCCAATCAGTTGAATGCCTGAACAGAACAAAAAGGCAGACTCTCCCAGAAATAAGAGAGAACTCTTGTCTGACCTCCTGCGAACTGAAACACTGGCTCCTCTTGGGTCTGAGCCTGCCTGCTCTCAGACTGGAACTTACACCATTGGCTCTCCTCATTCCCAGGCCTTCGGACTCGGATCGAACTAAACCACTGGTCCTCAGTCTCTAGCTTGCCAACTACAGATCCGGGGACTTGTCAGCCTCCATGATCACATGAAACAATTCCTTATAATAAATCTATCTATCTATCTATCTATCTATCTATCTATCTATCTATCTATCTATCTAATCTATCTCTGTTTTTCTCTCTATCCTATTGGTTCCTTTTCTCTGGAGAACTCTGACTAACATACCATATTTTCTGTCTTCACTGCCTAACAGTGGGAGAAGTTACTATCAAAGAGGCAAACGGCAGCAAGGGGTCAAATCTTGATCAACTTAAACTTTTGGGGACCTTGGTTTCTTCAAGTATTAAAAGGAAATAATTAATTTTCTGTTTACAGATGCAGCAAAATGCAGTTGCATAATGTGTACAAAATACTTGACACGTAGTAGACACTGAAAAAGTAGGGTCCTTTCTTCCCTTTGTATTAGTGAGCTGTGAGTGCTAAGTGGGAGTCATGAGGCCAAAGAAAGGGAGTCTGCCAGACCCCAGGCTGGGGAGTGCGCTGGCAGGATGCCCAAATTCCACTCTAAGTGATGGCGTCCCACTCTCTGAACTCAGTGTCACACTGAGCTGGCCTGAGGAGACCTGGCTTCTGGCCCGGCTCCCACACCATCTATCTGGGACCTCAGACAAGTATTTCATTTTCTCATCTGTAAAATAATGGGGTTCCTTTTAGGTCTAAAAAGTCTGTGATTTATTATTAGTCATTATCATTTCTGCATTGTTCTTGGTTTTGTGTTTGAATTCAAATCACAGAAAGAAAAACAGCTTGGACAATGAGGTTAATTGTAATAAAAGAATAAAACAAACTCTGGGCAGAATTAACTTTTCAAAATACCATTTGCCCAAATAATGCTAATAAAAGCTACTAAAATCTATTTTAGGTAACTTTTATCTCGTTTCCCTACTATCTTGATTTCAGACCATTCCATTTGACTAATAAACTGACTTGGGGAATTATATTCTGAGGCAGGTAAACAGGACAGCTATATTGCTACTATTTCCCCTTTAAGACCTTCCCCAAACAGTAGCTCCTTTTAGATACCGAGAACAGTTATTCCTGGCATGGTTCTTTACAAAGAATTGAGGAATCAACTCTGAGATTTTTGTCTCTGTTGCAAATTGAGGTTGTTCACATTTCGAGCTGTCTTTGTAGTAATTATAACTTGCGAAACTCGTTACTCACTTGGGAACATGAACTGGACTTCATTAGAGTTTGCAATACTTAATTTCCTGGGTATAACTATTTCTTTTTATGAATCCTTACAGAGTTTTATTTTAAGTTCATTACTTTTTTCCATCATAAACTAGTATACCCTCTAAAACTACAGAAAAAGAGAAAGCAGAATGGGAGAGGGTAATTCATGTATAGTTAACTCATGTAAGAAAATTTTAATATTTTGGTGTTTTCCCATCTAGTATTTTTCCATTGGAGTACCAATTTGTATCCTTTTTTTGTTTTGTTGTTTGCTTAAAGACAGTGGGGCAGTTTCCCATGTTGTTACATATTCTATAAATGATTTTTTTAATGGCTGCACAATATTCTGTAATTTATTTAAACATTCTCTTATTTAGATGATGTCTCTGGATACCTTTTCACTGTTATAAATAACACTGTGAATAGCAACTTGATGCATAAAACTTTTTCCACATTAGCTTTACTACTTCCTTAGGACTGAGTTCCACAAGTGGAATTTCTGAGTCAAAGCATCTGATCATTTCACAGGCTCTTGGCACGTATGTGATTGCTGAATGGCTTGTAACGGCTACTCCATATCCCAACAGCATTATACCAGGATGTCATTTTTAGTATCCTTTTGTGGCTTATTTCTAAACCTCCAAATGAAACTTTCCAAATGGTACTGGTGATTGTTGATTTGTGCCTGCATTTTTAAGTTCTGACAGGTTTATCTCAGTGGGAATTTCATACTGTAGGGGGCAGTGAGGGATCAGTAAGCGGCTTCTCCCTTTCCGAACAGGGATAAGGCCCATCATGGTAAAAAGTTCTGCATGAGGTTGATTATTAATTGTGAACATAGGACTCTTCAAATAGATATTAATTATAAACTATACTTCTAGTCTACATATATAAAACTAATGGGTGATTTCTAAAAAATACAATAGGTAATTTTTTTAACATAGCAAGGAAACACATTTTCTACTAATTTTAACTGAATATGAATAAACATTTATACGAGTTTCTCTGCACATATGTAGATATTTTTATCCAGAAATATTTTGAAATAACAGTGATTGGAACATTTATTTTTGCACATATGTTCTTTAACTTTTTATGTATTAAGTAATTTATTTCCCCAACACTCAGTGGTATAATATCCTCAGTTTTCATAGGGGCAAGGCAGACAGGCATTAGCAAGTAGAGTTATTGTCATCAGTGGCTAGAACATAGCACTCTCTAAGAGGAAGAATGGTGTATTTGCTACATTTATCAAAATAAGGGCACTCCAAGCAAATAAATAAACTCTTATGGGTGTTCTGTAAAAGGGAAGACAAGTTTATTTGCTAGTCAGAGCTCCCAGAGCTGTACATCCAAGTGGAGGAAGGGGAAAGAGTAGAGCTGTACAGGGCAGTCTTTAAGAGAAAGCACTCAGCAGACTACGAGCTGGTTTCACTTGAATCAGCAGTCCTGGTATCTTAGTAAATACTCCGCATGTTAGCCTTTGAAGTGTCTGTTAACTTCTGCTGAATTTGCTCTCTGTGGAATAGAATGTTTCAGGGAGTAACAAGAGCCTGGTAGGTAGACACAGATTATTGTTTATAAACTGCTGGCTTCTCGGCTGCAGAGCATCTTCCGCAGCCACTTCAAAGCCGGCAGCCCTTGTGTGCTTCTTTGAGCAAAATCTCCTGTGGCGAACACAAGGCAAACAGAAGGGAAACAGGCAGGTCTGATGGAGGGAAGTCATTCTCAATCACACTGTTGGCTCACTCTGAGAGATCTCGTCAATTGGTTATTAAAATGTATCTCTGCATTTTGAAAACACCAGAAATCGATTAAGGCAAGAGTGTGCATCCAAGGATGTCTGTGCAGCAATTTCCAGGTGTGTATGTATTGGAAAAGGTTACTCATTAGGTCTTAGATCATTAAAAGCACAGAACTAATATACTGAGACTTTAATATTAAGAACTAACTCTTTACTGAGCCCGATCCTCTACCTAGTTATCTAAGCAGAATGAATTGTATTCTTCACAGATGCTCAGGACTGTATATTAACCCTTAGATGAATTTGTCAAGGGCCTCCACTTAGAATCATAAACTCTTAGAATGGAAGGAATCTTAAAGATTCCTTCAACCACCTAATTTTTCAGATGGGAGAACTGAGGACCCGAGATGATGACCAACTCTCTGAGGATCCCAGAGAGAACTGGCAACAGAGGTGACAAAAGAGCCAAGCTCTCCACATCACCACTGCATCACAATTCAAAGGTCCCATAAAGTGGAAGGGAAGAATTGCCTACAATTTTTCTCCCAGAATGGAGTATGAGGAAGTCTGCTGATCTGTTATCCAGTCTAATAATCTCTCTCTCTCTCTCCCTCCCTCCCTTCCACCCTCCTTCCTTCCTTCCCTCCTCCTCCTCCTTCTCCTCCTTTCTTCCTCCTCCTCCTCCTCCTCCTCCTTTCTTCTTCCTCCTCCTCCCCCTCCTCCTTCTTTCTTCTTCCTCCTCCTCATCCTCCTCCTCCTTTCTTCTCCTTCTCCTTCTCCTTCTTCTCCTCCTTCTCCTTCTCTCTCTCTCTCTCTCTCTCTCTCTCTCTCTCTCTCTCTCTCTGTGTGTGTGTGTGTGTGTGTGTGTGTGTGTGTGTGTAAAGAATTCATCTCCAAGAAAGAGCCAACATTCTAACATGAATCAAGAGAAGGACAACAGAACATAAGGGTCAACATGTTGTGAGGAGATAGCTAGAGGGGTGGTTAAGACACTGCAGTTCTGGCTGTGATGCATTTCACTCAGCTTGTACCCAGGACATGGTAGATATTTAACAATGGTGGTCCCCAAATCTCAGGCTAATGTCAGTGTTGGGTTTCCCCCTTTAATTTCAGCATTACCACAATGGAAGTGGTTGGTAGGGTGGCAGTATGGTATCATGAAAAGCATGCTGAACCAGTCCTGATGGATGGGACTTGGAATATAACAACCTCCCTAGCCTGCAGTTTCCCCACATGCTCTCCTAGAATTTTTCCAGCTCAAAAGTGTCTTGTTTGGCCATTTTAGCTTAGAGGATCTTTGGGAAGACTAACTTGTTCACATATATATATTTTAAAATAACATTGTTTTTACATAACTTTGAAAAGTTGTCCTGACTCTGTGCTAACCTGTTTCTAAGAGATGAGTTCATAGATTGACTTTGTCTTTTATCCACTGCCGATGGAGGAAGAAAGACACAACATGTTGACCCTTATGTTCTGTTGTCCTTCTCTTGATTCATGTTAGAATGTTGGCTCTTTCTTAGAGATGAATTCTTTACCTCAGAATCCACCAAACTAGCATTATAACCCCTCTTCCTTTCCTTCCTTCTTTCATTTAATAAACATGATACCTCCCCCCCATGGTACTAGAATTTCTGTTACTTTAATTTCCTTTAATAATTTTACCTAAAGTGATGTGGTTGATGTGGCACAACTGAGGAAAAACAATAAGGACAGAAATACATGAGAGATAATTTCAAGTTGATTCTAAAAAAGGCTGATGGGGAAATCATCAATAAATTAACAAACAACAAATGTTGGTGAGGATGTGGAGAAAAGAGAACCCTCATGCACTGTGGTGGGAATGCAGATTGGTACAAACATTTTGGAAAATAGTATGGAGGTTCCTCAAAATATTAAAAATGAAACTTCCTTATGACCCAACAATTCCACTTCTGGGTATATATCTGAAGAGATCCAAAACATTATTTTGAAAGACTATATGCACCCCTATATTTATTGTAGTGTTATTTACAATAGTCAAGATATGGAAGCAACCCAAGTGCCCTTCAGTATACAAGTGGATAAAAAAGTGGTGGTACATCTATACAATGAAATATTATTTGGCCATAAAAAAGAATGAAACCATACCATTTGTGACAGCATGAATGGTCCTAGTTGGTATTATGCTAAGTGAAATAAGTCAGAGAGAGATATACAAATACCATATGATTTTACTTATATGTGGAATCTAAAAAGCAAAGTAAACAAAACAAAAACAGACTCATAGACACAGACATCAGACTGATGGTTGCCAGAGGGGAGGCAGGTTGGGGGACTGGGTAAAGATAGTTTAGGGATTAATATTATCTTGTGACAGATTGATAGTCAGAAAATAGTCACGGGGATGTAAAGTACATTATAGGGAATATAGTCAATAACATTGTAATAACTATATATGGAGCTAGTGAAATATCAGGGGGGCCACTTTATAAAGTATATGATTATCTAACCACTATGCTGTCCACCTGAAACTAATCTATAATAATAAAAGCTTAATATGCAAATCAACTGAACTGCCCAGATGTCCTTCGAAGGACCTTCCGGAGGAAGCCAGGGCTGCAGCCACAGGAGGGATTGAGGCAGCTGCTGTGGCTGCAAGGGAGGGATTGCGGTAGCTGCCGCAGCTGCAAAGGCCTACTCTGGCAGAATTTCGTGCATCAGGCCTCTAGTACAAAATAATATTGGATATAAACTGTTATTAAAAAACAAAATGTTAAAAAAGAAAGAGCTCTATGGAAATATTTACTCTTTGGGAAGAAGATAATTTAGAAATAATTGTTAGGGAAGGATTTGACTTTTTGGAACAAAGTAATTTTGGATTCGGAAGAGTAGTACAGAATAGCATGAGCAAATGAGAATACTTGGGAGTGGAAAAAGTAGAAAAAGAAGTTGACAATGGACCGGTACAGAGCAGAAGAGTGAGGAGGGATTGTTGGCAGGAAGACCACTTGTGAATTCAAGTATTTAAAAAAAAAAATAATAGTTGGCATACAACATCATATTATTTTCAGGTATACAACACAGTGACTTGACTACTATATACCTTACAAAACGATCACCATGATAAGTCTAATAACCATCTGTCACCATACAAAGTTATTACAATATTATTGACTGTATTCTCTACGCTGTACTTTACATCCCTGTGACTTATTTATTTTATAACTAGAAGTTTGTGCCTTTCAGTCCCCCTCACTTTCACCCTTTCCCCCATTGCCCTTCCCTCTGGCGACCATCAGTTTGTTCAAAAATAAACTGAACGAATAAACAAAACAAAACAGAAACAGCAGGAGCTTTTTA
Organism: Cnephaeus nilssonii; assembly: GCF_951640355.1. Lineage (NCBI taxonomy): Eukaryota > Metazoa > Chordata > Mammalia > Chiroptera > Vespertilionidae > Cnephaeus > Cnephaeus nilssonii. The sequence continues at coordinate 60,448,524 of NC_137077.1, read as the reverse complement.
AGATCAACCATAGATTAGCAGTGCAGGAAGGGATCTGCTAACAGGAAGCATATAGGCAGACCTTTAACTACCTTCCGTAAGAACCCCGCCATCACTGTGGCTATCCAGAGTTTCAACATTTAAACAAATTTTTTTAATTGATTTCAGAGAGGAAGAGAGAGATAGAAACATCAGTGATGAGAGACAATCATTGGTCAGCTGCCTCCTGCACACCCCAGGTATCCTGACCAGGAATCGAACCTTGACCTCTTAGTTCAGTGATGGGCAACCTTTTGAGCTTGGTATGTCAAACTTCGCCAAAAAACTGAGCATAACTCGGGTAGTGTGTCACTTTGAGGAAAAAACATTATTTCGCAAATGTTTCATCCTCAGGAGCAGCAAATGTTTCATCCTCGGCATGCGGCCGCCTCAGTGGCCATGTGTCATCAGAAATGGCTATGCGTGTCAGTGCTGACACGCGTGTCATAGGTTCGCCATCACTGTCCTACTTCATAGGTCAATGCTCAACCACTGAGCCACACCAACTGGGATGGAGTTTCAACATTTTGATCGCCTACACTTTATCTCCATCCAGAATCTTCATTGGTACAATGAAGTCTTATTTCTTTTTGTTATACTTTTCAGGGCTTTAGAACAATAGACAAAAATTCAAGAACTATAGACAACCATGAACTTGGTAAAGTGATTAATCTGAATACTTAATTAAAAAAAACAGTTCTTCATAAGACTTTTTAAATAGTTTCATAAATTTTGATGTTTTTCTGAATCCTAATTCATTCATATCATTTAAAATAGATACTAGTATTATATCTAATGCATAGCATGGAGGAAGAATTTTTAAAAATATATTTTTATTGACTTTAGAGAGAGAGGAAGGGAGACAGAGATAGAAACATCAATGAGAGAGAAACATTGATCAGATGCCTCCTGCATACTACCCACTGGGGATGGAGCCCCCAACCCAGGCATGTGCCCTGACCAGGTATTGAACCCAGGGACCTCTTGGTGCTTGGGTCGACATTCAACCACGGAGCCATGCCGGCCGGAATAAAGGAAGAATTTTACAGGCAAGTTCACTTTTTTCATATAACATAATATTTCTAACTCATATTTAGCTTGTAGTAAACTATGATTTTCCAAATCTGATTTGCCTAGTCTCAGTTGTCTCATTACGCTTCCCATTATGCAACCCATTCTGTGGTTGGCTTTTTGAACCTGAAAATTTTAATTCTAATTTTAATGTTGTCATATTTAATTAGTTAAGAGTTTTTAGATACTTCTTTCAGAGAATTAAAACCTGATTAGTTTTAAAAAGTCTACAGCTTTTGTGGGTACCCTCACATTTTGTTTATAAAAGTCGCTAATCAGAATATCTAATAGATTGGTTTTCAAGACCAATCTGAATGAAACACCACCCAGTATGTGTTCCAGGCTGACACAGGTTTATGCTTTGGGTGTGGCTCTTAAGTGCATTGTTTAGCCATCCATAGAATGGTAAAGACGGGAATTCTCATTGAGGGAAGGAATCAGTAGTGATTTTGAAATAGAGGTAGTCTCTTTCTATTGCTTCTTATCCTCTCTTTTGAGTAAGAACAGTTCTGTCAGGCACTGTTTGCTTCTTGTGACTCTATATTGATGTCTAGGTTATTCCTCTAGGTATTAAAAGAGCCATGAAAACAGATGCTGATGCTGTCTGGTCTACAATTTCCAGAGCCATCTATCTTTGTATGTGTGTGTGTGCAAAAAAAAAAAAATAAAAAAAAAATTCCTAGTGCCTTTGAGCTTCCATACATTCACACAAATCATGATTCAGCTCATATCAGCCCTGCTGATTTGCACACATCCAGTTTTCCCATTGGTCTGTTTCTTTTCCACTTTATGTAGTCTGTTATCCTCTGTCACAACTGGAGACCAAAACCAGTTCACTGATATTTTCTTAAAGAACAATTAGTCAAGCTGAGCCTTCTCCCCATTGGTGTTACTGGTCTTCTTTGATCATCATCCCTTCTTTTGTGTGTGTGTGAAAGACATTTGAGATTACTTTATAAGATAAAATTGGACAATTGAAAACAGATGGGTAAATTGTTATTTACCAATGTATATGTCTCTGTCTTTAGGAATTAAAATTGAATAGAGGAGATATGGGGCCAAATATCACTTTTTAAAATGTAGATGATTACAATGAAGGGAGTCAGTAATAATTAAAATTTTAATTTGAAAGCTATTTTTATGTGAAGAAGTTCAATATAGTGGCAGTAGTGTCACAAAGATTAATTTAACAGTGATATTTTGAACTAAAAAAATCTAAATGTAATCAATTTGCTGGAAATTAGCTTTGACAACTTTTGAATATGTTCCAAAAGAAAAATAATCATGATACAGGTAACAAAACTGAATCAGGTGACAATGGGGTGGGGTAGTATGGTTGTGAGGAAGGAGGCAAAATGCAAAAATAGCTGCTTTCATGTGCCCTCTTATTACTTACTGGTTTTGTCTTTGTCAACTCAACTCACTTTAAAGATCGGATGTTTAGTCCAAAAAGATGGGACTAATCTTTTTTGGACATCTTTTATTCTGTCATTAAGTGTCCCTTCAATTCAGACTTCTTTGTCCTCTCAGATCAGAAAACTCTGGGGTTTTTGTTTTGTTTCTTAACTGCTGTGGGCCTGGGTTGGATACTTTTCCTCCCAAATATTCTCTTGTAAGCTTACTGCCCTTATTCCCAAAGAGAAGCCAATTAAGTTACACTGAACACCTACATTTTAAATTGAGTAATAATATAATTTAACTGGGAGGGAGAAGGAGAGGAAGAGGAAGGGAGAGGGAAGAGAGAGAGAGAGAGAGAGAGAGAGAGAGAGAGAGAGAGAGAGAGAGAGAGAGAGAGAGAAGAGAAATATAAATGTTAGGTAATGTAGATAATGACATAATGGCTTCCTAACCAGGTCCCAGTCATTTGAGAACTTGACATGAGAGCATGCCTTTGCTAAATGAATATACTTTCCACTTATGCTTTTAACAATGATTTGTTGGAAAAGCCTTTTCTTTTCCAGGATACTGTATATTTTTAAAGCACACAAGCCATGCAGTTAAGTAAAAAGTTACTGGCTTAGATTAAATTGCTTTACACAAATGAGCATCAAATGGATTCAAGGGAAATATTTATTTTTTTAAGCTTTCCAAAAATTCTGTCCATTAGGTCCCCACACCCTAACTTAAGGGCCTGAACAGTTCGAGGTTGACAGTAGCTGTGAAAAGTTTCATAGCCTTTTGAGAAAGTTCAACAGCTATGTTTGGGGAAGAGCTATATGTATTATGCAAGACTGCTAGCGAGTACAGAGATTGTTACATATGGGATTCATAAAGGTCCAATTACAGGACCGTCACTGTTTGCCATGGTTTTAACTTATGTAAGTTATTGATTATACTTTCATGAGATCATAATCAAAAGGTTATTCTTTGGTAATGGTGTGTTAGAAGAGCTTTATCCCGAACTTCAAAGCTGTCCTCTGAGCCCTGAGAACAAAGGCTTAGAAGTTTGAAGCAGGAGCAGAATCAGTCTGTATGAGTTAACGACGTTCCAACCATCCGGGAGCTGAATCAGCCCATCCACGTGCGTGGACTTCCTCTCATCACATCAGATCAACAGTCATCACTAAAAGATGACAGTTGATTCAGCTTTAATGTGCCTTTAAAAAAAATGAATCAGCCTGACTAACCATGGTGTCTGCTCACATCTGCTCCGTAACCATTTATTTTAACTATAAAGTCCTGTCATTCACGATGCTTGCGGCAGAGACTGATGATCGTTAACTAGGTTTACATCTAGGAAGGGGAATGGCAAGTACTCAAATATGTACAGAAAATAATTCTTAGAAATGAGAAAGCCGTATGTAACACACAGTAATTAAAAAGTAATAAAGGAGAGTTCAGATTTGTCCTAATATTCTGGCATGCTTTCAGTGAAGTTGGTTACAATGGAAAATATGCTGCCCCCCTCCTTGGCTCTTCACATCCTAATAAGGATCTAAGAGCTTAAAGCTATTACACAAATGAGCATCTTTACTTTTTCACAAAGCCCCACAGACCTACCATGCAGGCTGCTTCCTCCCCGGGCCTTCCTTGAGCCCTCAGGCAGACCCTGGAATTCTCTCGTCAGCCAGAGGTAATAAAGTAATCTTCTGATTACTTTAGTGCTAAGCTTATTCTCATCTCAGTAATTAAAATACCCACCTCTCTAGTAGTTAAAATTCTGATTTTTATTCATAGTTAAAACACCTCCCATGGCTGCCTTTTCTCCCTAGCCAGTGATGGCGAACCTATGACACGCGTGTCAGCACTGAAAGGTCCCAGGTTCAATTCTGAGGCGGCCGCATGCCGAGGATGAAACATTTACTGCTCCTGAGGATGAAACATTTGCGAAATAATGTTTTTTCCTCAAAGTGACATACTACCCGAGTTATGCTCAGTTTTTTGGTGAAGTTTGACACACCAAGCTCAAAAGGTTGCCCATCACTGCAGACCGTACCTCCTGCTCCTGGAGGGCTGAAGGCCAGTGTGCAGGTAGGGGGCATGGAAGAGAGAGACAGGAGATAAGAAGCAGGGCATCGAGGTCGCCTGCAGGGTTTCCCTCTGGCCTCAGAGGATGTGTGGAGCTGGATCTTGTTACTATGGGCCCTTTCCAGGGTTCCTCCACTGGGAGCATCTGATCCTTTGCCTGTCACAGGGCAGTGCTTCCCCTCTGGCCACATACTGAGAACTACAGCGCCTCCCGCACTCTGGTCTTGCCACACTGGCCTCCCTTCTATTTCCTGATCATTCCAGGGGCCATCCCATCTGGGGTACTTGACACTAACTATTCCTTCTGCTGTAGTGGTTTAGTCCCTGGTATTTGTTCAATTACTTACAAGTTTTCTAACACTCATATCCCCCTACCTGTATGGCTATAGAAACTTTTCTGACGAAGACAAAAATACATAATACGTTTTAAAGAAATAATGGTTTCAGTCAATAGTATTTATCGCCTATATGGTCTAGTACAGTGTTAGGCAAGGTGAGTGCTACAGTCTGTCCTTATCTTTGAGAAACTCTGATGTATCTATAAAAGATAACTTTAAAAAAAACCTCAGTCCTGCCAGTGTGGCTCAGTGGTTGAGCATTGACCTATGAACCAGGAGGTCATGGTTCTATTCCCGGTCAGGGCACATGCCTGGGTTGTGGGTATGATCCCCAGTACGGGGCGTACAGGAGGCAGCAGATTGACGAGTCTCTGTCATCATTGATACTAATCTTTCTCTCTCTCTCTCTCCCTTCTTCTCTGAAATCAATAAAAAATATATATTTTTAAAATACCCTCAAACCAATTAGATATTATTTTTTAATGTAATCAAATATCCAGTTAAATTTTCAACTGTCTCATAAATGTCATACTTTTTAACAGACATTTTAATGTCATATACTTTAAAAGGTCTGTGTATTTGAATGAGAACCCAGAAAAGGTCCGCACATCATGATTGGTTGATCGGTCTTTTAGGTCTTTTAGTCTGTGGGTTTCCCATCCACCTCTCATTTTTCATTCCTACAATTTTTTGTTGAGTAAACAGGATTTTGTCCTACAAACTTTCCTTGCCTCGATTTTGCTGATTACATCTTCGTGGGGTAGTTTTACTTGTTTTCTGTCCTATAAATTTCCTGTAAATTAATAGTTCAATAAGACATTTCTAATTTGTTTTCAATCTAAAAAAATAAGGTGCCCAAGCTCGTTTGGCTCAGTGGATAGAGCATCGGCCTGCAGACTGAAGGGTCCCAGGTTCTATTCCAGTCAAGGGCACGTACCATGGTTGCAGGCTTATTCCCCAGTAGGGGCCATGCAAGAGGCAGCCAATTGATAATGTTCCTCTCTCATTGATGTTTCTATCTCTCTATCCTCTCCCTTCCTCTCTCTCTCTAAGAAATCAATAAAAACATTTAAAAAAATGAAATAAGGTAATTGTAATTTCGTCTATATATACTAACCTGAACTGTAAACTCACATCTGCAGTAAGCAGAAAAGGAAAAGAATTTTTAGACTATCTTCACAGCCCCTACTCTTCTTTTGAACTCTTCTCCCAATACACACAGCACATGGCTGATATCCTTCAGGAATGTGAGAGTGCCCTTGATCACCCTCCTCCAGCCCCAAACACCCAGAAATACAAAGACTGCTCCTTCCTACCTACAGGTTCCCCCACTGTCTAGAAACTTCTGCCACATTCCCCCAACAAGAGTGGGTATTCTACTTGTGCATTAATCTACACTAATAAAAGAGAAAGATGCAAATTGACAGTACCTTCACAATGCCCACCAGCCAATCAGGCGCGAGTATGCAAATTAATCCAACAAACATGGTGGGTTAATTTTCATACACAGGCCCCAGCCGCTGGGGGTGGGATGCTTGCATCATCGCCATGGCGATGACACAGGTGTTCCACACTGCCCCAGAAGCTCTGGGCCTCTGGGCAGTGTGGGAAGGCGGAAAGGCAGCTCCAGGACCTGAGCAAAAGCGGTGCCAGCACCCAGAGGAAGGAAGGCCCATTCTTACACGAATCTTTGTGCATCGGGCCTCTAGTCCTGTTAATAATGACCACAATTTGTTCAATGCTTGTTGTGTATCAACATTTGCTACCTACTTTACACGTTCTTTAATCCTCCCAGCAATGCTATCAAGTAGGTGCTGGCCTCTCTTTAGTTCTTCAAGCTTGCTGACGTCCTGTCAGAGCTTATACCCCTGACCTTCCTTCTGCTGAAAATGCTTCCCCCTCTTTCATCTGTTTAACTTCATCTAGCAGATCTCAGTTGTGCCTTCTTTCTCGGGCAAGCCTTTCTTGACCCCCTAGCTAAATCAAATTACATATTCTCCCAAGTACAACATACTTCTCCTCTGAAGCACTTTACCACAGTCTTAATTTTATAATTATTTGATTAATGATCAACTTTTGTCCAGCCTGCAAGCCAGACAGATTTCTCCATAAGGACAAATACTAGATCTCCTTTTATTCATCCTTGCAATTGTGGGCATGCACAATGCTTAGTGCCTGACACACTCAATGCCTATGTGTTGAATGAATAAAAGGCAAAGACTTTGCCCAAGGCCAGCTGGTAAGTAGTGGAATTAGAATTCAAGCCAAGTTGGTCTGACTATAGCTCCAATTTTACCCCAGTTCACCCCTGCCTGTGCATGCTGTTGTTTGGACTATTAGGTGTCTCTGTGGATAGCCAGATCAGGACCAGCTTAGTCTCCTGTGCATGGCCAGGTATTGCCCATTTCCTGCTGACCTGTGATTGGGATGCCGATGTCAACCTCTCTCAATCAAGGCTTCACTCGTATACTTGGGTTTCTTTTTCATTTAATGTCAGAAATTTCATGACTTGGAGTAGACATGGTAAGACATGATTCACCTATTTTTTGAGGGGATATCACTAATTTGTCTTAACACATTCATTTTTTTATAAACAGTTTTTGAGCCACAAAGAATATGCTAGTCCCTGGGGATTCAAATAAAAAATAAATCCTCTTCCAAGACTTAAGTTTAATGGGGAAGACAAGTAAATAGATTGTTACTATAAGTATAATAATAAACATAAGGGAAAGTACAGGAAAAAAGCATGTGGAGCAGGAAAGCTTTACAAAGAGGTGACATTTCACCTGAGCCTGGAGCGGGAGGTCAGTTTTTCAGGAAGTAGACATTCCAGGCATAAAATAAGGGCAGGGTTCCTGAGAGAGCGTGGTGACTGGGTGGACTCAAAGCTTGCTGTGGCTGGGTCAAGGACTTGGAAAGGAAGACATGAGAGAAGAGGCAGGTAGTTAGGCAGAACTACCCAAATTGTTTCTATTTGGTAGTAACAATAGAAAGCAAGAGAAGAGAATAGATCTGAGAAATCAATGAAAGTTTATGGAGATGTTTGATAAAAGAAAAGTTAGTCTAGAAAGACTGCCAAGTTTATGTCTTGGGCAGTCAGGTACATAGTGCTTGCTTTCTAAAGAAGATAAGTGAACAGGTTCATTGGGGAGGTAATGAGTTTGGTTCAGACATGTTAAGTCCAAGGCAGAGATGTCTGGTAGACAGCTATTGATATGAATCTAGAGCTCGGAAGAAGGGTGAAACTGGAGATAGAAATGGGAGGTCACTGAAATGTAGGTGTGAATTGAAGTTATGGAAACAGATAAGAGCCTGAGAGTCATGGACTCTAAGAATGAGATGAAAGAGCTGAGTTCTGCTGTCCCATGAGTCATATACATATGAACACAAAAGCTATGGGTTTTCTAAGGGTGCATTGAACCCACATTCAGATCGCTTCGCAAGGTGCAGTTATATAAAGAGAAGCATATGAAGGTCATTCGCGATAGACTGATCAGAGAAGGAAAAGGAAAACTCAAAGACACTGTTGTTGCTATATATAGGTCAAAAAAGAAGAGAAAGAGAAGTTAATTATAATAAAAAATTTCAGAGAATATAGGAGAGATTAAGGTGGAAAAGTGTTCAATGGATATAACAACTTGGACATCATCAGTGACCTTTCATCAAAACATTTTAATAGTAATGGGGGCAAAAGCCATACTGTAGTAAGCTGAAGACTTATGGGCAAGAAAACTGAGGCCATGATTATAGATGCATTGTAATGTCAGGAAGGAAGGAAGATAGCCTGGTAGAGACAGTGTTTGGTTCTTAATCTTTTCATCACATTAATATATATGAAGGAAGATGACATTATTTAGGGAACCAATCTCAGAGGATATGGGAAGGAAGTAGGAATGAATGTGGCTGTAGCCTTTTTGTAGGTGGATGGAGGAAAACTTGAGAGAATTCACCACTAGCAAAATCTTTTCTTTGAGGTAATCAGTTGAGTGAAGATAGCAGGAATGGGGTGGAGGACTTTGGTGAATCTATGTAATTGTTGTGTGTAGGAGAAGGGAGAGACTAGTAATATTAAAAAGAATTGCTCAGGGGCGTTAGGGGGCAATGAAGTTGGCCACATAGATTTAACCAATCCTCAGATTATGGACTTTCATTATCAGTGTTATCCAGGAAATTGCTTCTGTTCTGCCTCAGTTTCTCTTTTTCTTAAGGAGGTTGAATGGTGCAAATATCCAGAGGAGCTTAGAAAATTAAAAAGGCTAATTGTGCTGCATGTTCTAGGGCCTATGGAAAAATTTATAGTGATAACTATGAGTTGAATCTTCTGTTAGCAAGACTTGTTCCCTAAATTTTGGACTTTGAAAATCTGTAACTGTGAAGCTACAGACTTACTTTTTTCTGTTTGGCTCTTGGACTGGAATGGAACAACTAGACGTATCTTGTAATGCAGTACTCTGATACATGAAATTGCAACTATATGAACAAAGACGTCAAATTAAGGCATATTTCATAACCTTTACCAAAGTAGTTTAATGCCTTTTTCCAAAACATAAAGTTAAAGAGAAAAGTCTGTTTTTTTCCTGGTTTTCATAAAAAAAGTAAGTTAATAATGTCCATGTGGATTCAATGAAAAAATACACCAAGGAATTTCAGAAAACTACCTAAGGCTAAAACTAAGAAAAATATGGCCTAATGTCAAATCATTTGAAAGCCATCATTGGGAATATCTCCTGACATTTCTATGACAGCTAAAAATTTTCACTCACCTTTTATCAGTAGAGTTAAATTATACCCCTAGAAATAATGATACATTATACAGAACTCTGAAAGAAATGGGACATTAATTTTGCCTCTTTTGAGCTACGTGTCTGTGCTACCCAAATTTGTTTGTACATTTTATAAATGTTATTCTGTGTTTTAAAATGTGGTCTGTTGAAATACACTGCCATGTTACTTGCATGAAGAAAAGGTAACAAGGGGATGAGATGCTGATGAAGAATAAATGTACTGCATGATCTGTAAGAATAATGGTTCAGTTTAAAAATTATCGTTAAAGAAATAACTCTTGGCAATTCTCTCCCCCCCCCCTTATAAACGAATATCCAATGACTACTGCTTTTAAAGATATAAGAAATATTCAAATATAAATCTTGTCCAGCTAGTGTGGCTCAGTGGATTGAGTGCTGTCCGATGCACCAAGAGGTCATTGGTTCGATTCTCAGTCAGGGCACATGCCGGGGTTGCAATCCCCAGTAGGGGGCATGCAGGAGACAGCCAATCAGTGTTTTTTTGTATTTTTTCTTTGGTACCAATCAGTGTTTCTAATCAATGTTTCTATCTCTCCCACTCCCTCTGTATCTAAAAATCAATAAAAACATGTTTAAAAACAAAACAAAGATAAATCTTGATATGACAAGAAAAGATAGAAAAGGTATTCCTGTTTCTTTTTTCAGAAATGAAACCTTCCTCTCTCATCTCTTCCAGAACACCTGCATTCATTAGCTCATTCATATTTTTCAATAATTATTCCATCTTAGTATCCAGAAGAACTTAGAGCCGTGCTCCCAAGAGCCTCTACACTGTTTCTTTTCCCACGCCTTCTAGTTGGATTGTCCCCACCTGTGCCACTTGTAATGAACCCTTTTCTCCCTGGTCCCTTACATTACCCCACCCAAGATTGCCCAATACTGACTATCATTCTTCTCGGTGCCCAGCTGTTAGGTTGGCATTGACCCATAACTGTGAAATGCTTGAATTAGGGCAGGCTTACTGTGAGAAGGAGCCACTGTCCCAGAAACCTTGAGAAATAATGAGGAATGAAGTTTTCAGAAGCCCCACTGCCGCCTACATTGCCCTTTCCATGGAAAGCATTGTGCTGAATGGGGACTCTATTTTGTTTAGAGCTTACTTTGTGTTTATACTGATATACCTTTCCCCCCGCCCCCCCCAGTCTTTAAGAATGTAAAAATAAAACTTTTCCATTCCCCAATGCTCTGGTTTTCTATTTTCTTTTTTACCTCTCCCTCAGCATTAACAAATAAAACACTGTAGCTTTGGGTTTTATCTAATTTTGAATTCATATCTAATATGAATACATTGTTTCATATCTTAAAAGAGAGTGACTAGCCAGTGATTTGTCAAATATCCTGGTCTGTTTCTGGTTTGCATGAGCAATGGTGATTCCAAACCGTAGGAGGAAAAGAATGGAAATGTTTTAGATATTTCAGATTTATGTGAAGCCAAACTGTGTGATCTCCTGCCAGTTTTAGTTTACAAAACTCTCATCCTGGATGTGTTTACTTGGACTTTAAGTTTTAACATTACCATTATATTCCAATAACTTTACTCCCTCCACCCAGCCCTCTGACTGGTCTAATGTGTATAAAGATGATTACTAGGACAGATTGAGATTCTCTCTTTAAGCAATGTTCATTTAAATGTCAATTTAAGCCAAGACCAGTGAAAAGATTAACTACTCTGCAAGAGAAGGGACTGTTCCTTTTTGTTTCTGAAACAAGTTCTTCTTAGAGCCAGTTTCAAAGAAGTCAGGAAAAAAGTTATCATTGATATTTCAGTTTCCGCGTGATGTTGTAATTAAATATTATAATTTAGAGAAGGCAAAACTTATACAGTTTTACAAAACATAAACTTTTAAAATTAAATCAATTACATAAATCACAATATATGTAACTTTTGGAAGGAGACTCATGGGTAATGAAGAGCATTGGACAAAGTCATGTTTCAGAACTGGGCCTTGTTTGCACTATCTGCTCACATTCTTTCTGGGGGCCCCATTGCCTAGGTTTTGTCCCATAACAAGTATAAAACAATTATAAACTACACACAGATTGGCTGGATATCAAATGTCAATGTTCCTTCGATTGCTATTTTTTTCAAAAATGTTCTCTATGTATGCTGTGGTGACTAGCCATACAGCAAAGTAAAAGAGATGGAACTAGTTGCCTTATGACCCAGCAATTCCACTTCTGGGAATGTATCCTAAGAATCCCAAAACACCAATCAGAAAGAATATATGAACCCCTATGTTCTTCGTTGCAGCATTATTTACAATAGCCAAGATCTGGACCCAAGTGCCCATCAGTAGACGAGTGGATAAAAAAAGCTGTGGCACATTTACACAATGGAATACTACCAGGCTATAAAAAAGAAGGAAATCTTACCTTTTGTTACAACATGGAGGCACCTGGAGGGTATTATGCTAAGTGAAATAAGCCAGTCAGAGAAAGACAAATACCATATGACTTTACTTACATGTGGAATCTAATGAACAAAATAAGCTAACAAATAAAATAGAACCATAGATACATAGAATAGACTGACAGCTGTCAGAAAGGAGGTGGTTTAGGGGGACTGGGTGAAAAAGATGAAGGGATTAATAAAAAAAAACACATAGATACAGACAACAGTATGGTGATTACCAGAGGGAAAGGGGCTGGGGGAGGTGAAAGAGGGTAAAGGGTGAATAAATGGTGACAGAAAGAGACTTGACTTAGGGTGGTGAACACATGATGAAGCATTCAGATGATGTGTTATAGAGTTGTACACTTGAAACCTGTATGGTTTCTAACCAATATCATCCCAATAAGTTCAATATATATGTAAAAAGATAATCTTTTGACCCATAAAAGTAATTTAGCAATTGCCAGAACAGAAAAGCTGCTGTTTGTCAGTGGAACCAGAGGCTAATGCCATTTCATCACAACAATGTGTTCAGGGATGCCCTGGCTTATGCATCTGGATGCTTCTCAGTAGATCATTCATTCATCCAGCAGATACTTATTAAATACCTTGCTTGTGCACAATGCTGCATGACTGCCTATAGAATGTTGGGAAAAAAATGCAGCTTCATCCTTAACCACAAATAATTCAAAATGTATATGATGATACATGACCTATACCTGTGAAACGTTTAATAATAATGCATGGTGGTATATGTTTAAAGGCTGAGCTGATTTAAGTCCTATCACCGGTCAGTACAGATGAAAACACTAGGATAGAGAACATGGCTATGTTATAGTCAGAGCAGGCCAGGTGAGTTGCAGAAGACCCCTGTTGGAGAGTAGTAATCTAAAGAACAAAATAAGCAAACAAATGCAATTGAAACAGACTCAGACACTGAGAGTGGACTTGTGGTTGCCAGAGGGGAGAGGAGATGGGGAACTGGGTGAAAGAGGTGAAGAAATTGAGAAGTACAGATTGGTAGTTACAAATGGTCACAGGGATGTAAAATACAGCTTAGGGAATATAGTCAATAATATTGTAATAACCATGTATGGTGCCAGGTGGGTACTGGAAATATCGGAAAAAACAATAATGATTGTCTCTAACCACTATGCTGCACACCTGAAACCAATACAAAATAATATTGAAAGTAAACTGTAATTGATAAATTAAAGTAAAAAAATAAATAAAATTTAGAGGACACTTAGGCCAAAGGCCTTATCTTGGAGATAAGGGAGACAGGAAAGGATTATGACATGGCAAAAGTTATGTTTTAATTAGATATATTGGTTTATATTATGGCAGATATGTTAAAGAGGAAAGCAAGATAGATATTTCAGAAAATGTTATGATAATGCCAGTGAAGAAATAAAGGCTGGGTTAAGATGGAAGCAGTGGGAATGAAAGGAAGGGACAGAATCAAAAGACAGATAATGAAAAAGGATAAGATTTTGATGTCTGGCTATCGGGAGATGAGGTAGAGGCAAGAAACAATGACAAGTCTGAGGTTCAGTACCTTTGTGATAGGAAAAATGATAATACTCTTGACAAACATAAAGAAATCAGGAGGGGAAGCTGGTTTGGGATGACAATAATTAGACTCCACGCGGCAAGCATGGCCATGAGGCAGTGCCAATGGTTCACATCGAGCATCATTGCCCGAAAGGAAATAGTTCCATTTGTGAGAGTGCATGAATTTTATGACAGAATATAAAGAGAGAAGAGCTGAGGCCCAAGTCTTAGCGATTTTTTGTGATCAAGTGCTGAGAGGTGGAGAGTTAATGAGGAAATGTCGGAAACTTGGGACCTGGGAGGAGAGTCAGCAGAGTGTCACAGAATCCAAGGAGAATGAGTTTTGAGTTTGAAGGATGAAATTTTACAGAGAGGTGACAAGAAGAATGCCGAGGGAGAATGTGAGATCTGAAAATTTCTGGTCTAGACATTCAGGCGTCAGGTTATTTTAAGCATTGGGCATGCTTATACGTTTGAGACTTTCACATTGAACTATTTTCCTCTCTTCATCATTTCGGTAGATTTCTTCTTGCCTTTCACACACATTGTAGGAGCTATTCCATAACCCTTTAATAATTCTCTAACTCCCTGTGCTGCTAATCTGGACATACATCTATGCTATAAAAAATAGTAGGCTGCTGTGAGAATGAAATGAATAGTGACTCAACAAAAATTAGTTCTAAAGTTTTAAACCTTAAGGCATCTCTATGTTTTGTATCTCTAAACCACCTGAAAGTTTCTTTGGGACAAATGTTTTTTTGGGGGACAAAAAGTTTATTTGGGACAAATTGTTTTGGTGTTTTCCCATGAGCACTTAGCTCAGCATCAGGATATATGAAATTAAAAGAGGTTTGAGCGCCTCTTTGAGAGCCTTCATGGTTTTATGAAGAACCTTTGATTCTTAACTCGGAGGATCCTGCAATTATTGTGCTTATTAGATTAAATATACACCATAAACCCAGAACTTCAAAGGTGGAAAAGAAATACTGGGTTTTCTCCATTCCTCCCAATGGTTAATGCAATTCTCTGTTCTCTTTGTCTACCCAAAGAAAGCGCGCCAGAATGAAGGCCGTATGAGTTGTCCCATGTTGCTGTTTAAATGATATCTTCATCACTTCTGAAAGGAACAACCCCAATATTCAGCCAAGTCTCTTAGGAGCAAGTTAAATGGCCTCCAGCACTCCTCTCTTGATAAAGTTTGTGTGTCTTTTATACTTCTTCATGAAAAGAAAATTTACTGCATGCAAACCAGGCCAGCATGATTTTTCAGCAATTTAATTTAGAAGTGAATTATTCTCCTGAATAGGCCCATTCTTTGTTTGAATACAAGGCAATCTTTCATGTGTTTCCCAAATAAGCACTCTCCATGCCTCTACCTGAGTTTCCACCAGTGTCATTTAATGAAACAAAATGTACTTTTTCCTAATAGAGGTTTGCATGCTCTCCAATATGCCACCTCCCTATTACAGTTCCTGCTCTGACTTCCTTTTATCTAAGTAGTAAATCTACAATTTGTGAAACTTGTTCCCAAACTTTAAGGCTGGCTCTCTGTTCTCTTTGGCATAGAAGTTAGGTTTTCTTTGACCCCCAAATAGTTTTTCCAGTGAAGAGGTTTGGGACTAAGAATATTTATTATATTATAAACAAAGTGAAAACAGAGAGTCCTGTCTAGAAGTTAGAATATGACATTACAAATCTATTGCTTATTTCATCAACTATTTTCTGTAACATTGAGGGAAATATTTAAAATTTAAGTTAAATGAGTAATATATTTCATCTCTGCCTCATGGTGATGATTGTCTATGGAAATATTTATATGGTATTGGTGGTTTTGGTAGATCTCTTTATAATGACAAAGTGAAACTTTAAAAGAAATCAGTGTCAAAATCAGAGACAAAGGGTTAGTCAATCTCTAAGTGGTTTTCAAGTTGGAATTCTTAATAAGGCAATGAAAACAATACACAAGCAAACCACTTTTTAAAAAATATGCTAAGTATAAAGAAAATTATATATTTCAGAGATTATGAAACACTATCATCTTCTACAAGAGAGACAAACAAACAAAAATGTTGACTCTGGCAAATGCCTTTGCTGATAAGATCCAAGTAAGAAATTGTTTGAATCAGTTCTTGACCTGTGATACAGTCTTAGAACTGCAGGAGAAAAACCGTAACATAGACTGATTCTCAAAGAAATCACCCTAAAGCCTCTGTAGTGTGAAATTTGTTGTTGATAAGATCAGAGTATTGGCTGTCCAGAGAAGTCCATCAAGCCTAAATGCATCATGTTGAATGGTCATGCCAACTCCCTGATATTGAATACAGTGGATTCCATGCTTCTCAGCCTCCTTAATGTGGCCATTCTCAAAAGCTACAACAGGAGACCCAAATGCTCTATGCAGTGATGTTCAGCCGGTGTGCCACATCACACTGGTGTGCTGAAAGAATTTTTAAACCATGCAGCATCTATTTAGTCAGAGGCACTGACCTCTTTTTCCTAGAATTTGTGAAACTTGTTCCCAAACTTTAAGGCTGGCTCTGTTCTCTTTGGTATAGAAGTTAGGTTTTCTTTGACCCCAAACATTATCAGTAAAGTGTAAAGGGAAGTGTAGCTGGGAGATGTAATTTATGATACCATTTTATTTATGTCATATAAAAAGATGACAACAGCCAGCACAACAATAGCTGTCTGGTGTGAATAAATTAAAATTATACCCTTTTTTTGCCAGGTTGGCAAAAAATATATTTTTTGGTGTGCCGCAGAATTTTAGTAGTTTATGTGCTATGATATGAGAAAGGTTGAAAATCGCTGCTCTTCTGGACTCTGAGTGAAATTCTTTCAGTTCCACATTCTTTGAACATCATCAACAGTTTCTGGAATAGACATTCAGAAGCTACTTTAATAGTGAGTGAAGGGTGGGGGCAGGCTAGAAGGGGTCAATGGGGGGAGAAAGGGGACATATGTAAATACTTTCAACAATAAATATTTTTTTAAGTGAGTATTGTTTTCTTGAAGCACACTTTCAAGGAGACATGCAAGAGTTTTAAATGAGATTGTTATGTGAGCACAGCCACACTAAATAGGAGTCCAAGAAGAATATTCCATCGATGATCAGATGGGTACATGATTAATGTTTGCTTTTAAATAAATGTATTTATTTCACTATAAAATGTATGGAACTACATGTAAAAAATTTGAAAGAGAGAAGGAAAAAAGTTATTTATCCTACACTATCATTGTTTTAATCTCTATCTAATTTTTCATCCCTTTTCTTATTAACACATAAAATGATTTTTATAAATTACTGGGTACAAATATACACTGGAATACTACTCAGCCATAAGAAAAAATGAAATACTTCCATTTGCAACAATATGGATTCCTCTTGAGAATATCATGCTAAGCGAAATAAGTCAGATGGAAAAGGATAAGAGCCATATGATTTCACTCATGTGGGATATAAAACAGAAAGCAACAAATGAACAGACAAAACAAAAAGTTCATATACACAGACAACAGTATGAAGGTTACCAGAGGGGAAGGGGGCTGAGGGGAGGGTGAAGAAGGTTAAGGGGGTCAGATATATGGTCACTTTGGGTGGTGAGCACATAAGTAATATACAGATGATGTATTTATAGAATCATACACTTGAAACTTATATAATCTTATTAATAAATGTCACCCCATTAAATAGTTTTTAAAACTTATTGAAATTGTTTTTATAATTGTAATTTTAAATATACCAGCCATATAAACATAGATTTAATTTAGAATGTGATAAAGCTAGAGTATATATAATTATGGAGCAGCAAATGATAACTTATTAGAGGGTATTGGAAACAATATAGCCACTGAAATACTTTTTTCCCCAGAGTGTTTGCACTTCATCCATGCAATTCTTTTCCATTGTTATATGTACTGTTAATACAAATGTTTAGAATAAGTCTTGGCACATGGTATGCATACATGGACGTTTGTTGTATCATTGTCGCTAGTTGTTATTATTGTACCTGGCAATATAAATAATCCAAAGTTATTAAATATTAGTGCATCCAGCACTCAATCTGTTCATAAAACCAACTAAAATACGTTTTGGAACAAAATGTTAAGTGATAAACATTATCAGTAAAGTGTAAGGGAAGTGTAGCTGGGAGAAGTAATTCATGATACACAATTTTAAGTGGTTATGTGTTCCAGAGGTCCTGTAGTGAAAATGTCACTCTCCCTCAAAGGGATGAGTTGAGAAATGCCTTCTCACTCTCTGTGGTTTCCATGGTGCTGACTGTCATGCCTTTTTTTGTAGGCAGAATACTTCTATGAATTCCTGTCCTTGCGCTCTCTGGATAAAGGCATCATGGCAGATCCAACTGTCAATGTCCCTCTGCTGGGAACAGTGCCTCACAAGGCCTCAGGTGGGTGGTCTTTGCCTCAGAGAAAGGTTTACCCTTAAAATGTAATGATGACGGGAATAATATTTAAGAGACAGATACCACCCATTAGAGGGATTATGGAATATTTTCCTGAAGAGATTACTTGATTTTAGGGCAGCTCAGTTGTTATGTCTTTACTAGTATATCCTTTGGGCAAAAAATAAGGATGGAAGTGAAGAAATGGCAGTTTTATAAATTCCTAAAAAACGTTAGGTAGTCCCAGCTCATATATTTCCAGATTAAAAATAAGAAAGTTGCCAGGTGAGATATATCTGGCCAGTGAGTGTGGATTATCGTAATGCACAGAAATGTGGCAAAGATGGAAAGTGAGTGACTGGGGGCCAATGGGGTAAATGAAGAAAAACTGCAAAGTGAGCATTGTACAGTAGTTCCCCCCTTATCTGCAGTTTCACTCTCTGTGGTTTCAGTTGCCCTTGGATAATTGTGCTCCAAAAATACTAAATGGAAAATTCCAGAAATAAACAATTTATAAATTTTAAATCGTGCACTGTTCTGAGTAGTGTGATGAAACTCACGCCACCCCTCTGTCCAGCCCACAACGTGAATTATCCTTTTGTCCAGCACATCCATGCTGAATATGCTACCCACCCATCTCAGGTATCAGACTATCACAGGGCTTGTGTTTAAGTAACCCTTATGTTACTCAATAAGGGCCCCAAAGCAAAATAATAGTGATGCTGGCAATTTGAATATGCCAAAGAGACACCAAAGTGCTTCCTTTAAGTGAAAAGGTGAATATAGTACAGTAAGTTATTTTTCAGAGAGACCACATTTACATAACGCTTATTGCAGTATCCTATATAATAAAACCCCAATATGCTCAGTGTCCAGTCATCCAGTAGGCTGTTCAACCAATCAAAGCGTAATATGCTAATGATATGTTAAGGCTGCTCAACTGCTCGCTCTAACTTGCACTGACCACCAAGGGGCAGATGCTCTGACTAGTAGGTTAGCTTGCTGCTGGGGTCCAGCCGCTCGGGACTGAGCAAGACGGGCCGGACATGCCCTGAAGCCTCCTGCGGTCCAGCCCCAGCTGGCCAACCTCCTGTGTCCCTCCCCGGCCCCAATCGTGCGCTGGTGGAGTCCCTTGGACTGGCCTGCACCCTCTCGCAATCTGGGAACCCTCAGGGGATGTTGAAGAGCCAGTTTTGGCCCGATCCTGCAGGCCAGGCCGAGGGACCCCACTGGTGCATGAATTGGTACACCAGGCCGCTAGTATTATTAGAATTGTTCTATTGTATTATATTTCTTATTGTTAACCTCTTACTGTGCCTAATTCATAAATTAAACTTTATCATAGGTATGTATGTGTAGTGAAAAACAGTATAGGGTTTGGTACTGTCTGTGGTTTCAGGCATCCACTGGGGGTCTTGGAACATCTCCCTCACAGGTAAGGGTGGACTACTGTATTAAATAGGAATTTTCCATATGAAAAAAGGGGAAGAAAGGGGTTTAGTCTTTCAGATCTAATCATTCTTCTTTGCTAAGAAAATAAAAGTATGTGATATTTAGTTAGAGCTTTTAGTTTGCAAAGTACCCATTCATGCATTATCTAATTTGAGTTCTGGGAGGCAGTCAAGGCCAGAATCACAGCTCCATTTTACAAATTAGAAAATGAAGGTTTATGAGGTTTAATTGACTTTCTCAAAGTCATATATTGGTAATAAGCAATGAAGCTGAGACTAGAGCCCAGGTTTTATGACTTTTAGAAAAATACAGATCACTTATGTTAACATGTTCAAATATTTTCTTCCAGTCTTTTTTCTATGAGCATATTTTTCATAGTTGTGGTAAAATTATATAACTTTGGTTTTGCATCAATACTTTTTTTTCTTTTAACATTTTAACATAAGCATTTTCCTGTTTCATAGATTTTTCCAAAAGTTGTTTTTAATGCCCTTATAATATTCCATTTTATGAACCTGACATGATTTATTTACTCATTCCTTTATTGTGTGCTACTTAGATTGTTATCAGGGTCTGAATCTAGAAATATCACAATACACATCCTTTTTAAGTAGCAGTCACTGGGCAGGAGTTCTGTGTTTTATTCACTGCAATTGCCAACACAGGGCCCAGCACAGAGCGGGCATTCAGAAAATACTTGTTGATTAATGTGTGTGTCAAAATCTTGGTGCTCATCTCATTATTTTGGTAAAATAGATTCTTAGAAGTCGAATTATTATGTCAAAGGATATGAACTATGCACTTTTTAAAAGACTCTTAGACCAAATTGTCAAAATGCAATTACTTGCCACCAAGATTGCCCCCATTTGTACCCTGGCTAGCAGCGTGGGAGAGTGCCTGGCTTACTGTGTGTAACCTCTCAACATGGGTTATTAATCATCTTAACTGCTTGGCTGACTTTAAAAAGTGAAAAGTGGTTTCTCAGTGTTCTTTTAATTTAACTTTTTAAAATTTCTATTGAGGTAGAACATTTACTTTTATCTATTAGACAATGTAAAATGTCTGTGTACCATCCTCATTTTTACACTGAAATAATAGTGTTCTTATTGATTTGCAAAGCTCCCTATATGCTAAATGTATTTACCCTTTAATGCAATTCTTTTCTTTTTTACTGAATGTATTGATTGGAGTGACATTGGTTAATAAAATTATATAGGTTTCAGGTGTACAATTCTACAATACATCATCTGTATATTGTATTGTGTGTTCACCAACTCAAATCATGTCTCCTTTCATCACCATTTATCTCCCCTTTTCCCTCTGGTAATCACCATACTGTTATCTTTGTCTATGAGGGTTTTTTTCTTAATCCCTTCACCTTTTTTCACCATGCCCCTCCCCTATGACACCTGTCAGTCTGTTCTCTATCTATAAATCTGTCTCTATTTTGTTTGTTAGTTTGTTTAAATACATTTTTTATTGATTTCAGAGAGGAAGGGAGAGGGAGAGAGATAGAAACATCAATAATGAGAGAGAATCATTGATTGGCTGCACTGGGGATCAAGCCTGCAACCCGGGCATGTGCCCTGGCCTGGAATTGAACTGTGACCTCTTGGTTCATAGATTGACACTCAACCACTGA
Organism: Cnephaeus nilssonii; assembly: GCF_951640355.1. Lineage (NCBI taxonomy): Eukaryota > Metazoa > Chordata > Mammalia > Chiroptera > Vespertilionidae > Cnephaeus > Cnephaeus nilssonii. The sequence continues at coordinate 60,427,378 of NC_137077.1, read as the reverse complement.
GCAACACTGGCCAGGCTGTTTATTTTGTTCATTTGATTCCACATGAGATCATATGGCACTTGTCTTTCTCTGACTGGCTTATTTCACTTAGCATAATCATCTCCAGTTTCCTCTGCTGTCATAAAGAGATCCTTCTTTTTTTAATGGCTGAGTAGTATCCCATTGTGTAAATGTGTACCACAGCTTTTTTTATCCATTCATTTACTGATGGACACTTGGATTCCTTCCATAGCGTGGCTATTGTAAATAACACTACAATGAACATAGTAGGGTGTGTATATTCTTTCAAATTAGCGTAATTCTTATTTAATATATATTTTTTATATTTTTTGAGGGAGGTGGAGTTTGCAGGGTCTTTAAAACTCTATGTGGTCAAACCTACCTTTTCTTTGTGATTTTTAAAATTACTTTTATGCTTGGAAATTAATTCCTCTTCTAAAGAGCAGGTAAGTGATAACTTAGAGATGCTTCTAATGTTTTATATAAATTTATTTTGGCAAATGGTAAGGCTGTCACCTGAATTATTTTTCTGAGTCGTCAACTTTACCAATTTGAGATGTTGAATCAATTCATGATATGCTCTTTATTTCATACTAGAGGCCCAGTGCACGGAATTCATGCATGGGGGGGGTCCCCTCAGCCCAGCCTGCACCCTCTCCAATCTGGGACCCCTTGGGGGATGTCCGACTGCTGGCTCCTAATTGCTCACCTGCCTGCCTGCCTGGTTGCCCTCAAATGCCCCCCTCCCCCCTTCTGATGTAGTCGCCCCTCACTGCCCCTCCCCGCCAGCCTGATCGCCCCTCATTGCCTCTGCGTGCTGGCCTGATCACCCCTAACTGTCCCCTGCTGCTGGCCTGGTTGCCCCAACTGCACCCCCCCACCAGCCTGGTTGCCCCTAACTGCCCCCCCTGCTGGCCTGGTCACCCCCAACTGCCCCCCTCTGCCAGCCTGATTGCCCCTAACTGCCCCCCCCCCCACTGGCCTGGTTGCCTCCAACTGCCTCCCTGCTGGCCTGGTCACCCCCAACTACCCCCCTACCGGCCTGGTTGCCCCTCACGGCCCTCCCGCCGTCCTGGTCGCCCCACGCAGCCTGCTGTTCAGTCATTTGGTCATCCCTCACTAACCCCCCTGCCGACATGGTCGCCCCATGCAGACTGTTCAGTCGTTTGGTTGTTCCTCACTAACCCCCCTGCCAGCCTGGTCGCCCCACGCAGCCTGCTTGTTCAATCGTTTGGTCGTCCCTCACTAACCCTCCTGCTGGTCATAGGCAGCCATCTTGTGAGGGTGTGATGGTCAACTTGCATATCACCTATTTATTATATAGGATTAACTTCTTTTATACATAGGGGTTGTTTTAGAGCATACTGTTTGTTCTAATATGGTATTATTTGTAGTTTTATAATATTTTTTAAATAATTGGTAATATAACCTCTTTCTTTTAATTAATCTTCTTCTAGAGAGATGTTAATTTTGTCAGATGTCAAATGAAGATCTCATTAGGAACTAATTTAAATCTATTATATAATCAGGAAATCAGTTTACAGTTATCTACTATTTCCAATGGCTCAGTACTGCCATATCCCAGCATAAGAGCTGGGGACTGAATGAGCACAGAGCCTTCCTAATTTCCTGGCATAGTGCCAGTGTGAGTGTAGACAGGAAGAGTGAATTTGTGTTTCTCTTGGGTCATCCCAGTGCTGCAGTGTGACTAGCAGCCCACCCAGAGGATCTGCTTCCAATCTAATGGGCTTGAGGTTCTCGAAAGCCCATCTGAATGAATGAGGCCTTGGGTTCTGGAGATTCATTAGCCTGTGATATGAGGCTGTAGGGACAGGGATATCCCATCCCAGAGACAGGGATATCCTAATTCCACTCAAATGGCATTTCTGGGGCTTTACTATATCATGGAGACACAGAAGACCCTCTGGTCACCAAGTTCTGGAATATGACCATGTCACGTGTCTCATATCATGTTATTTTTTTATTTTTTAAAATTTATTTTTATTGATTTCAGAGAGGGGTAGAGAGATGGAAACATCAATGATGATAATCATTGATCAGTTGCTTCCTGCATGCCCCCAACTGGGGATGGAGCCTGCAACCCAGGCATGTGCCCTGGGAATTAAACCATGACCTCCTGGTTCATGGGTCAATGCTCAACCACTGAGCTACGCCAGCTAGGCCTAAAATGCATAATTACATTAATTACACAGTTATACCTGCTCAATTCCAATAAGTCTTAATTTTTTGAATTTATAATTTAATGCTTGAATCTTAAATCGTCCCAGCTTTATTCACTTTTTGTAGTAAAAAAAGCTTACTGAAATTCTGCTTCTTAGGATATTGAAACAATAAGAATTTGAACATATGATGTGAGACGATTTTAATAGATCATGTTTAGATACAACATCATGTTCTAATAATTTAGAATCTTTATACGTAATAAAATTTAGAGGGGGAAAAATGGATGATGCTTTGGGCAAGGAGACTTGAAAAAGAACAAGCCTTCTAGGACCAGGTGATTTGTGCACACACACACACACTCACACACCCACACACCCCCACACACACTTTGCATGTACAACTCCCCCACACAATAGGTTTTGGAGGCAGATGTAGGATTTGTTTGCAAAAAATGCAGGTGCAAGAAGTTTATGGGAATTTCAGTCCATTGCAGGGCAGTTATTCATTAGCCTCATTAGCTCAGTCCCCACAGTAGGAGCAGTGAGGGTACCTTGAATTATTAAAAAGTAACCAAATCAGTGTGTCTTTGCTACTAAGCATTCAGGTAGTGTTCATTATTCTACTGGCCTATTTTATACCCCCAAGCTGCTAAGCCATTCTTTTATCCCACTGATTCCTTATATGCCTACCCATTGAAAAAGAAAACTCTTGATCTTTAACAGTTATGAAGTGCCTGCCTCTGGCATCTGCAGGGATCAAAAACAGGAAATACAAACTGCAGGGTGGTTCCGTAAAATAACGGAGTTGGATAACAAAAAACATAAAGTTTCCATAAAGCCCAGGCTTTGCCTCTTTGAACACTCCGTCTGTGTCATACCAGGAAACCAAGAGAGCAGTGGTGTTTCTCAATCAAGACTTTCAGGAATCCAATGTCTAGAAACTTTTAAACAGGTGCTGAGGCTGGGAGGACCATCTTCTTGGTGCCCCAGTCCTTAGCAGAAAGTGAAGTCCAGAGGAGGTGCTCAGTATTTGCTGAGGGAACGAATGGCTGTCAGCACAGCTCCGAGCACTGAGGACTGTTTGTGTGGATGGTTTATAATCCCGGAGCAGCGTATAATCACGTAGTGCTGAGAATGAGCTCTCTCCCCCCTTTCTCACCTTCTCCCTTGTGAGGGCAGTGGCTCCGGTGACTGGAGGCTGAGGCTGCATGAGCACCATGCTCATCTCAGTGTGGAAGAGGTATTTCATCAGAACACATTTGTTGTTTACTTCTGTAGAAGAGGTTGTTTATATGCAATCAATCGCGCATCAGTGTGTACTTGAACGCCATGTGAGTTATGTTCAATCTGCTTTAGTTTTTCTGAGTTGTTTTAATTTACCTCAGTTTCAATTATACAACCTAGACCACATTGGATTTTACAGCATCTGGTCTAATTTCATCTAGCTTTTGGTAAAAATGGCTCTCTATTCATTATTGTTGTAAAAGCACAACGTAATTTTCACATTTCTACTGTTCTTTGGAAGTGGAGACTATGCTTTTTCTGCTTTCAATGTCTCTTACTCTTTGTACATGTGTTTTTCAGGGTGCACGTTGTTAATATTCTTTCACCTATATCTCCCACTGTCTATGGTGAATTCTTGTCTCTTTCTGTGTAGTGTGAGTGTGCATGTGTATATGTGCAAGTGTATGCCTGTGTGTATAAAGGTATATTGGTGTGTCTCCCATGAGGTATATCTTTGTGTCTGTCAGTGCCTAGGTTGTGACAGACAAATACTTGATGGTTAGATCACAAATAAGATATGGTCCTTGCCTTTGAAAATCTCAGATCTAGCAAAGGATGCAGAATCATAACTAAATCATGATGTCATGATTTAATAGTTATCATGCCGCATAACTAAATCATGCAATCATGGAGAGAGGTGTTTGTGAAGTAGGTAAGTGAAATGACATAGGCAGGGGGTGTTTGGAAAGGCTACAGAGAGCAGGTGCAGTTTAATTTGCATCTTGAAAGGTGAGTGGAAGGACAGAAAAGAGGAGAAAGAGCACTCCACGCAGCAGGTGGGTGTGCAGTCAGGGCACTGTGGGTAGAGTCATTTGCTGAGATAAGGCTAACATATCCACCACTCACAAAAAGGAACTCAAAATGGATTAAAGACTTAAATGTACAACCTAAAACCATGAAACTCCTAGAAGAAAACAAAGGCATAAAGCTCCTTGACATAGGTCTTGGTAGTAACTTTTTGGATATGACACCTAAAACACAAGCAAAAATATAAACAATAAATAAGTGGGACTACATCAAACTAAAAAGCTTCTGCATAGCAAAGGAAACAATCAACAAAGTGAAAAGAAAACCTATGGCATAGGAATAAGTATTGGCAAACCATATACCTGATAAGGTTTAATATCCAAAATATATAAAGAACTCATACAATTCAATAGCAGAAAGAAAATAATTTAAAAATGCCAAGAACCTGAGTAGACATTTCTCCAAAGAAGATATATGAAAGGCCAACAGGTACATGAAAAGATGCTCAACATTATGAGTCATTAGGTGAATGCAAATTAAAACCACAATGAAAGCAAAATAACCCAGTCAGAGGAAGAGAAGTCTCACATGATCTCACTCATATGTGGAATTTTATAAACCAAATAAACTGATGAACAAAATAGATCCAGAGACATAGAAGCATGGTACAGACTCACAAATCTCAGAAGGAAGGCAGGGGTGGGGAGAGATTAACCAGGGAACTTACATGCATATATGCAATAGTGTGGTGAAAGCCTGGGAGGGGTAGGTGCTGGGTAGAGAGAGTCAAGGTGGAAAAAGAGGGGGACATCTGTAATACTAGTACTTTCAACAATAAAGATAAAAAAAAAAACCACGAGACATCACCTCATGCCTGTTAGAATGGCTATTATTGAAAGACAAGAGACAACAAATGATGGCATGGATGTGGAGAAAGGGCTCATTTCTGCCCTGTTGGTGGGAATGTAATTTGGTACAGCTACTAGGCAAAAACAGTATGGAGGTTCCTCAAAAATAAAAAAATAAAATACTATAGGATCCAGCAATTTGACTTCTAGGAAATACCCAAAGGAAATGAAAACATTAACTCAAAAAGATATCTACAACCACATGTTTATAGTAGCATTATTTACAATAGCCAAGCCATAGAAACCTAAGTGTCTATGAATGAATGGAGATTTTTCTAGATTTTTTAAATGATTAAAATATTTTACTATCACAAAATGTCTTCAAAATAAATCACTGAAACATAATCACCGAAAAGAGCAGGGGTTTTCATTTGTCTTTCCCACTAAAGTATCCTCAGTGTTTAGAACAGTGACTGGCACATAGTAATTACTCAGTAAAGCTTCATCTGTTCAATGAATTGGTATGTATTTTGACTCAAACCTGTATTTAACCATTTAGAGGGAAAATTCATCTTGAAAACCCTAAAGAAAGTTAGTTATGGTGTTTTCCTCCTTGAAGTTTCTATTGGATTTTACATCCTGGTTTTTCTCCCCTGGGATGATTCAGAGCCATATGTTTTAGAACCCCAGGCCGGAGCTCTCTGTGCATCTCTTCACTTTGACGGACTTAGAAGCCAGGTTAGCAAACCACACACTTTCACGCGAGCACTCCAAACCTTCTAGAAGCACCCTCAGATGATGGGAGCGTGTGAACATGCAATCATACCTTAACCAGATTTGAAAATGGTTTACTTTTAGCACATCTGAAAATATGGACAAACTAGCAGTTCTTAACAATGCTGATAAACAGAAACGAAGCATTTACTTACAAACATCTCTTGCATACCAATATTCTGAAAGCTAAAATAAAACTTGAAAGCCTCTTTGAAAGAATTGGGAGGGCTACAAAGTGGAGGCTGAATAAGGTCCAGGAAAAAGATACACCCGGAACATAATAGTGTGGATAATGACATTTGGTGAGGAAGATTCTAAAAGTTCTATCTTGAAGCAGCCCTGTAGGTTGCTTGGTGAAAAGAAAGACAATAATTTTTAAAAGTTCTATCTTTAAGTATCCTTTCAGGTTCTTCCACCCCCCCCCCTTTTTTTTTTACCGTGAGGCAATTATTGGCCTACCTATTCATGCTGAGGATTCATGAGAATAGACTTGACTCAAAGGATCTGCTGAGCTAAAGCTAGTCGATGGTGATGGAAGATTTGACTTTGGTGGTGGGTACACAATGTACTATACAAATGATGTATTATAGAAGGGTACACTTGAAACCTATGTAACTTTATTAGCCAATGTTATCCCAATAAATTTAATTAATAATAATAATAAGCAAGCCAAAATATTCATGAGAAAGATAAATAAAAGTTTATAATTGAACAAAGTGAAAATTATAACAGAGTTAACAGGTGAAAGAAATCCTTCATAAGCTCCTTTGCTTCCCTCTGAAGTGGAAATACCCACAATGGATTTTTGTGTTGTGTAAACTGGCGTTTTCATATATAAGATTTCATTAAACCAAGGCTTCCCTTCCTCCCTCCCTCCCTCCCTCCCCCCTCCCTTCCCTCCTTCCTATCTTTATTGTTGAAAGTATTACATAGTCCTCCTTTTCTCCCCATTAACCTCTTCCAGCCTGCTTCCGCCTCCCCCGCCCTCGCCCTCACCACCATATTGTCTGTGTCCACAGGTTATGCATATATGCATACAAGTTCATTGGTTGACCTCTTCCCACCCACCTTCCCTCTGAGGTTAACAGTCTGTTCATGTTTCTATGAAACCAAGGCTTTCAGTGGGGACAATTTTACTTTGGAACTTCAGGCACACCTTTAGCTTTTTCTCTCTTTATTTCTGTTGAAATATCTGTATATCCTTTTCATCACATAATTGATTATTTGCAATGCTAGCATCTTAAGGTTCAGGAGAACTGGAAATCCATGTTATTTTGAAATTGGCACAGTAATGAACACTGACAATGCCAAAACCTTGCGAGGAGTGTTGGTTGCCAAAGCACGTTAAGAAGATTGTACAACCAGCTTGTGTGCAGTGCCGTATGGAAAAGAGCAGACCAATTTCCAGCTCATTTTTTCTTATAAACCTAAGGGAAAGGCTTATGAAAACTCTAAAGGGAAAGGATTTTTCTTGGCTTGGTATACCTTTCCCAAACTTGGCAGTAGCTATTACCTGCCATACAAAAACAAAGTGAAGCAAAATTTCATGTGTATATCTCTTAGCCATATTTTTTCCTATTTCTAAGGAAGAACTAAAGTCTAATGGATCAGCTAGATCAGTCCCAGTAGATATGTTATGATAATCAAGTGGCTTTTAGAAATTTACATGATCAGTCTCTCAGCCAGTGACTTGAGCCAATTCCCACCATTGGTGGCCTTCTCGCCCTCTCTACAGCACCGTTTGTTCCTAAGTCAGCACATACACACCCTAAATGATGACTAGATTCACAAAGTAGAAGTGGCCTCTTTAGGAACCTAAACCATTAGAAATAAGACTATCATGAGATTATTTTAATCACACCAACCTCTCTTCTAGATTCCCCAAGATATGGGCACTTCTTAATATTAACCAACTAGAGGCCTGGTGCATGAAATTCTTGCACGGGGGGAGGGAGTCCCCTTAGCCCAGCCTGCACCCTCTCCAATCTGGGACATCCCTCTCACAATCCTGGACCGCTGGCTCCTAATTGCTCACATGCCTGCCTGCCTGGTCTAACTGCCCCCCTCTGCCGGCCTGATTGCCCCTAACTGCCCTCCCCTGCTGGCCTGGTCACCCCTAACTTCCCTCCCCTGCCGGCCTGGTTACCCCTAACTGCCCTCCCCTGCTGGCCTGGTCACCCCTAACTGCCCTCCCTGCAGGCCCAGTTGCCCCTAACTGCTCTCCCCTGCAGGCCTGGGTCCCCCGCAACTGCCCTCCCCTGCTGGCCTGGTTGCTCCTAACTGAGCCCCCCCCCCCACACCGGCCTGGTCAGCCCTAACTGCCCCCCCCCACCAGCCTGGTTGCCCCCAATTACCCCCCTCTGCAGGCCTGGTTGCCCCCAACTGCCCTCCCCTGCTGGTCACCTTGTGGCAGCCAGCTTGTGTCCATATGGGAGTGGCCATCTTTGACCACATGGGGGCAGCCATCTTGTGTGTTGGAGTGATGGTCAATTTGCATATTACCTCTTTATTATATAGGATAGCCCGAGAAAATATTAACTTCATTAACTCAGTCCAGTGATTGGAGTCTAGTCTGATTTACAGAATATTTCCAAAGAAGATACTTTGTCACGTTCAAGCACACAGAGTAAACTAGTGGGGTATTGCTTATAGGGATTTATTTAATGGATTCTGAAATGTTGAGTTTTAGTTGTTTTTTGGATTATATGGAAGCTGGTGAAGATACCCACAAAATTTCTCCCCAACTAATTAATTTATGCTGCCTATTTGTACCTTTACTTTTCAGAGAAAATCTTTTTGGGATAGTACAAGCCAGACTACAAACAAAATATCCCCAAGGATATTTTTAGTAGGGTAATTCATTCTTTCTCCACCCAGCATCATGTACAAGTTCTGTGGAGAATGTCCAGATGATCAAAATGCACTCCCTACTTCAGTGGAGGTACAAAGATGTCAAATTATGAAATGTGAACATTATTGCCTTGCTGTTTGTCTCTCTTACCAGGATTTCTGTGAAACTGGAAGGGAATGGATAAACAATTTCGCAATACTTTCTTTTTTTTTAGTTGTTCAAGTTGGTTTCCCATGCCTTGGAAAACAAGACGGAGTAGCAGCATTTGAAGTGAATGTGATTGTAATGAATTCTGAAGGCAACACCATCCTACAAACGCCTCAGAATGCTATCTTCTTTAAAACGTGTCAACAAGGTAATCAGTGATGGTGATTCAAGAGAAAGCTCATAAGGCTTCCAGGTGTGATTTGGGTCAAAATTATAGGTAGGTAGGTAGATAAGTGTTTGTGTAATTATAATCATACCAATGGGAGGAGAGGGTGATACACACAGGGGCCAGTAACAGTACCTAGAAAGACTTTCTCTGCCCTGACCCCACTCATATTTTAGGAACTCTAATACCTCCTTCAAAATGCCCTGCCTTCTACCTCCCTCCTTCCCCTCATCCAGTGCAACCTTTGGGAGTCCTCAGGGGTATCTCACCTATGGTCACGACTTCCCCCCTTTTCTTATTCTGGATCCTCATAGCAAGGCTGGCAGTCATAGCAGCAACTGCCACCTGTCAAGGCAACACTCCCCACTCCCCCGCCCAAAGCTTGGTGCTGCTGACTTCCATGGAGGACAGGGTGCCACCATTATGCTAGCGATCTCCACCAGGCAAAGGCACCTCATCCCCACACTCTGGATGCCCATTTAAGCATGAAGGCCTGGCTCCTTTCCCATCCTGGTACAAACTTTTCCAGCATAGAATTTACGCTCTGGAAACTTTCCGTGCTGTAAAGATGCACCAAGAGGTCATTCCACCCTCTGAAAGTGACTATTGAGAGCACAGTCATTCATTCCATTTCAGCATGAAGTTAAGGAGGTACAGCAGATTGATAAGTGGGAATGATGGCAGAATAAGGCTTCCTTTGCCTTCTTCCATGAGTCCCCTACTGTTCGAAGTCAGATTGAGATACACAATCTTACTTTGAAGACGACTTGATGAAGTCCAAGTGGTATAGAGAGAAAGGGGTAGAAGTATTGTTATTCAATGAATCATGATCATTGGTGCACTGTGGAAAAATGACCACTCCCTCTTCATGCTCGCTGTAGTTCACCCAACATGATTTCAAAGGTGTCCACTTAATCTTGTTTCTTTCTCTTTGGTGAAGCTGAATGCCCAGGAGGGTGCCGAAATGGAGGGTTTTGTAATGAGAGGCGTGTCTGTGAGTGCCCTGATGGATTCTATGGCCCTCACTGTGAGAAAGGTAAAGGCGCTTCCCTGGCTTGCTCCCTAAGGACATGGAGGTCACACAGGAGCCCCACATGAACTTTTAACACATCCCCCGAAATTATTTTTCTGGTCACATTATTAAGGGTTGATGAAATCTTAAAAAAGCCACAGAAGAGCTATTGGAAATTATTTCGTCTAGGAATGGTTTTCTGTTGAATCCAAATATGTGGTGACAGGGTCAGAGAACTCTGGCGCAATGTCTACATTTTTTGTGGCCACTCCTCCCTTGCCCTGACTCTGAAAAATATTAACAATTATATACACTATGCTTTGACATTATCTTATTAAAGTTTTGAGGTTTTTTTACTCTACCTAAATTGCATTTTAAAAGCTCGTATTCTGATGGATTTGAAAGTTTCTTCTCCAATTAAAAGTAATTTAATTCACAATTAAGTCTATACCTGAGTTATGAAGTTTCTATAAGGCAAAAAATAAAAAAAGATGAATATCATTTGTGTAGTGAGTACATCCATTTAAATGAAATCACTATTAAGTTATATGAAAAAAAGAGATAAAAAAGAGAAAATGTGTATTAACCACAATATACTTAAATACTAAGAGTTTATTTCACCAAAATACTGAATATATTTTTCATTTTCAAGAAGTAAGAATTTGTCTTGTTTGATTTTATTTTAGAAAATCAAGGAAATAGGGCAGGAAAATATATTTACAGTCTTAAGGCCATATCTTAGTTGAAATAATAATCCAGGGCAAATTTTCATCAGTCATTCAAAGAGAATAATTCCAAAATTCTCTTCCATGAAAATGGTTAAAGAAATAGTCTGATGTGAAAAAACATTGTCTGATTTATAGCGCAAAAATAAATTTTAATTTAGAGAACTTACATCTCTTAAGAATGACAATTTTTAAGTCAACCACCAAACTTGAAAATGTAGACCCGTTATCGCATTGACATTTTTAAAATGCTGCTGCCCCCAAACCCTACTTGGCCTTAATCAGAGCTCTCTCTCCCTACTAGCCCTTTGCACACCACGGTGTATGAATGGCGGGCTTTGTGTTACTCCTGGTTTCTGCATCTGCCCACCTGGATTCTATGGAGTCAATTGTGATAAAGGTAACAAGTGTTGTTGTTTTTAAGAACAAGGAACTTTCTGCTTTTTGTTGTTAATCCTCACCCAAGGATATTTTTCCCATTGATTTTTAGAGAGAATGGAAGGGAGGAAGGGAGGGGGAGAGACACAGAGAGAAACCTGGATGTGAGAGAGACACACAAATTGGTTCCCTCCCACACATGCCCCAACAGGGCTGGGGCTCGAGCCTACAACCCAGGTACTTGCCCTTGATGGGGAATCAAACTCTTGACACCTCGGTGCCCAGGGTGATGCTCTAACCACTTAGCACACTGGCCAGGTCTCTATATTTACTTTTTAAATGTTTAATAAAAGACATATTTAATATATTATCACTCTTCATAACAGTGTGTATCACTTAGCTGGCTGCTGTAATAACTTTAACCCCAACTTTTAGTATAGCTTAACACAGTAGAAGTTTATTTTCACCCACAGAATGCCCCTGTGCAGGAATTACCTACCTGGTCAGTGGGCAAGGCAGCTTTGCTCCTTGTAGTGGACTCAGGGATTCGGGGGCCTTGCATCTGTTGTCCTATCTGGGGCCTTTGGAGCTCTTTGGATCCAACCAATAAGCAGAGAAAGATTGGAGCAGGCACTGCTTAAAAACAAAACACACACAAACCTGGCTCAGTAGTGACCCGCAGAAGTTCCACACCTATCCCATAGGTAGGAATTAACCCCATGGTTCTCCCTAGATGCAGGCAGGAGAAATGTCATCCCTGGCAGAACAGCTGTCTTCCACAGACAACTAACTGTATGGGAGGGGAGCTGGCTTTCTGTGAACAACTACCTGTCCCTGCCACATGGGTTTTGGTAGGTCCTAATCAGTTTTTTAAGACGGAGATGAAACAACCTGCTCCAAATTGCCTGACCCAGAAGTCCACTGACCCCCAATTCAATGCTCTGTTTATAGATCACATCCCTGAGCGATCAGGTTCCTCCTTCCTATAACGCAGCATCACAGCCAGAGTTTACTCTTAAAAAGTGAACTCAAACTCAGTCCTAACTATTATTGAATGATTTATACTCTTTACAAGATACCTGTCTATTTTGCCCAGTTCACATCTTTTATGGAAAAAGATTAAATAATATGCTGCAAAAGGTATGCATTTAATGAACTTGTCCTTGTGTCAAAAGTGATGGTTGCATGAGTAGAGCACTATTTTTAAAATAAATATATGTTTGAAATAAAATGAGTGTTATTTTTTAGCAATGTCTCTTCAGTGATAATGCAGTTAGCACCAATTAAGACTGAAATGAGCAGCTTTAAAAAATAAATAATAAAAGGAAGAAAAGCTAAAGGAAAGAGCATGAGTCAGAATAAAAATTGCCTGCTATTTTCTGGTACAGAGTACTTTCATACAATTATCTGATTTTATTCCCAACAACCCATGTAAAATGTTACCCATCACATTCCCAGTTAAATGAGGTTTTCAGAGCTGGAGGGGCTTGGTCCAGATTCACGTCTTCCACTGTACCATGTTGACACTCAGGCCACCTGTTTTGGGTCCTGGTTCCTCCAGGAGTCACTCTGGATCTGGGCAAATATCTCGATCTCTCTGTGGGTTCTGCTTTTCCCATTCCTAAACTGGAAATTAACCACTGACCCTTGATCTCCCCACCCCACAGCTAATTGAGATAATATGTGAGACCATCTCTACCTTTTATTTTTAAATAATCTTTTAAAAGTAGAGCATTGGGTTAAAAACAATTTTAAAATTTTGTATTCATAAAAATTAAGCACTGATGACACTGATAATAATTAACAGCCAGTGGGTAAAATTCTTTATTGTGAATCTTTGTTGTTGTTTTTTTTTTACTTGTCTAAATTTTTCATTCAGCAGCTCGGCTACTTCAAAACTGGGCATTTTTTGCAGCTGAATTAAATTCATGTTATATCGAAACTATTAGGAAATAAAGCAAATCCTTCAGAGATTTGGGTGAGGAACTCAGGCATTAACCGGTTTAACAAGAACATCTGCGAGCCCTGCTTACCCACATGTGGCTGTTACTGATGTAGGCTGCACAGTGGCGTGACGGTGGCATTGCTTTTTCTATCGGTATGGGTTCACAAACACTACATGCTCACTGGTGAGGGAAAATATCTATATTCCAGTACTTTTTACACTTGGCAATATTTTATCTTTAAGTGAAAATTTTCCTCCTTGTTCGATTCCAAATAATTTTTAAAATTCTTTTAGAAAGTCTGTTGAAATTTCATTTGGTCTCACTAGAGACCAGGGAACATTAAAAAACATTGTTTTACTCCCTCAACAAAGAATGCTTTTATTGTTTAAAGGGAGTATAGAGCTTCTGAAAAAATGGTTTAGTTACTGGCATGGAGCTAGACCTTAGCTCTGCATACTGAGAGAAACATTAAAGAGTAATTTTCATTGGCTCTTGGGACGTCAGGCACAAACTTCAGGAACTGAGTAGTTAAGTATTGGCCTGCATACGCTCTGCGCCTGTGAAAGTCACTTAGTGTCTGCGGTTCTTTTTCTGGTCAAGAATGATCGCACAGCAGAAATGTAGATGAGCTTGGTCAGGACAGTAACATATTATGCAAATGCTAAGAGTGAGGCCAGATTCTATGACCAGCTTTGTCATATTCTATAACTTTCAAATAAGCTCCCAGGTTCACTGCATTCTACATGTTAATAAGGGACAGTGCCCAGAGGGCTGCGGCCAAGTGGGCACTGATCCTAATGTTTTCACATCATACTATCCCCAGGAGAAGCTGGGACCAGTGGGGGGACAGGATGCACTCACAGACTCAACTTCCAGCCCTAACAATCCTAGCACCAAGTAGCAAAGGGGAAACTCAAAGAGCTGGTTCTCCTAAATCCAAATTCCGAATCCTATACCCAAATGCTGCTGCTCCCTTCCCTCCCCGCCCCCCCACCCGCCCCTGCCTCTACGTCAGGAGGCTTGATTTTGCCTAAATGAGTACATCATTGTCTTAAGCTGAGAAATACTTAGGATTTTAAACAAAAACATTTCTCATTTAAGATATTCGTAGAACATTCTAGTTGGACTTCTTTTTCACAAAGAAAGCACACACTTATGACTTTTGGATTGCCTTTCTGAAGGTTACTTCAGCTTTTGTTCATCTATAGCCAACGTTGGCCTGTTTTATATAGGACAAGAACAAATAGGCCATATAATTGGAATTGCTGAGAATCTGAGAATCCAAGCTTTTATTTTAATCTCTTTTCTAGAATGAGCCAACTTGTCTATTTTTAGATATTTGCTCCTTCCCTCCCCCCCACCCCCGTCCCCATTTCTATCATCCCTCTATTTTAGGTGCCAGTGAACAGTCAAATTTCAGAGAGAGGGTTTAGTGTGAATCCCACACAGTCGATTTTTACCTGGATGGCCCAGTGAATTGGACGCCCACAATAATATACCCAAGTTCTTCATCCCTGCCTCATGCTGCTGCCACTTCCCTGCATATGGGGCCTCATGAGGGTCGGCAGGCTGTCTTTTCCTGAGTACAGTGATCCTTTCTTCCAAACACCATAAAAAGTTTAAAAAAAATCCTTTTTACATAAGATGAATCTCTGTGCTTATTCTGAAAAAAAAAAAAAAAAAAAAGAAGTTGCTTTCTCCTCTGTTGGATCTGAATACTTAGGGCTTCTCTTTCTTTTACCTATTTCAACTTTGAAAGTTTTCTCCATTTTCCTCTTCCTTTAGCTTAAAAAAGGAAGGGAGATGTTTTCCATGGAGCATTATGTGGAAGTAGGACATTACTTCCCTTTAGACATTGTATTTCCCCCTTTCACTATTCCAAACAGCTTTTAAGGCAAATCTGGCTCAAGAATATAAGTGAGGAGCTTTACAAAGGGTCCACTGAGTGTCACCTTAACTGGAGAGGAGGTGACATGAATTGGGTTTGAGCAGGGTGAAGGCTGAAGATGTAGTCCAAACAAATTTCTTTGAAGGGTTATATTTTACCTTTAAACATCATGCAAAATTTCTATCATATCCATATAGCTTCACGTCTGTTTTACAAAAAAAGCAATGTTTTAATTTCTTAAAAAATGTGGGGGATTTATAGTGGTTTTCTTTTAAAGGTATAGATGTTTATAAGAAAATAAAAAATAATTTTTTACACCCTGTACCTCTTTCCACTAAGATGTAACCACTTGGGGTGGGTACTACATAGCATGCATGGTATCCCATTGTGTTGTTGGAGTCTGCATATGGTCAGGCAGTTGGTTCCAATTCCTGTGTTTGAAAAGTGGGGGGTGAGAAGCAGATGCCTCCAAAGTATCACCTAACTGTAAGTGAAGTTTTCCCTTCTTTAGATTTAACCTACCGTCTAACGCAACACCCTGTAATTCATTCTCACAGCGAACTGCTCAACTACCTGCTTTAATGGAGGGACCTGTTTCTACCCTGGAAAGTGTATTTGCCCTCCAGGACTAGAGGGAGAACAGTGTGAAATAAGTGAGTATTGGCCTTCTGCATTTTCTTTTATTTTCAGGGACCTTAGTAACTCCATCTAACCCAGTGATGGCGAACCTATGACACGCGTGTCAGCACTAACACGCATAGCCATTTCTGATGACACGCGGCCGCTGAGGCGGCCGCATGCCGAGGATGAAACATTTGCTGCTCCTGAGGATGAAACATTTGCGAAATAATGTTTTTCCTCAAAGTGACACACTACCTGAGTTATGCTCAGTTTTTTGGCGAAGTTTGACACACCAAGCTCAAAAGGTTGCCCATCACTGATCTAACCCTTTTATCAATGAGCAATCTGAAGCCCAGAGACAATGAAGTGCTTGTCCAAGGTCTCAGGCCAGTGGTTTATTTTCACAACACTCAGCCCCCATTCACTTGGCTAAAGGTGAGGCAGAGGGACATAGCTCAGTCAGATGACTCAGAGCAAAGGCTCTCTGACTCGGTTACGTCTGGGTGTGGGCTGCTCCGCATGTTGCGTTGTTCTCGGTGATTTTGTCCCCCTCGCGTGTGCAGAGCCTGTAGTTCAGCCTGGTTGGATGGGTCCCTGAGCTGAGTAGTAGCCCATCGAAGAGAAAAGGGCAGACCCAAGAAAAAGGAGAAAAAAGGTGCCCAGCAATAAAGAACAAACCAATAGCACACACCACAACATGAATGAATCGCACCGACGTTGAGTAAAAGGAGCTAGACATAAAAACATACACACTGCATGATTCCATTTTTATGAAGTTCAAGAACAGGCAAAACTAATGGATGATGGTAGAAACCAGGGTAGTGGTTAGGGCACAAAGGAACTTTGATGGGCTGCCAAAAAATGCTCTGTATCTTGATTGATGAAGTGTCACATGAGTGTTTTATTTATGTAAAAAAATAGTTGAGCTGTCAAGTTAAGATTGGGGTATGTTATGCCTTCACTATATATTAGCCCTGGTCCAATACAAAAAAAGTAAAAATTTACCAGTAGAATGTGGTAGATAATCATTGCTTTGGGAATCAGGACATCAAACTGCCTGTCCTGGCTTTGCCACCTACCATCCACGTAACCCTCAGCAAGTCACTGACGTTCTATTAAACTCAGAAATGAGCTGACCCCCATTCTAGGTGGCTTTATGACCCAGAAGGCAGGTAACATGGGAGCTCTGCTCAGGAAGGCGCAAAAGCAATGCGAGCATGTCCCTGCCTTTCTGCAGGTTCTGGAATATGGCGTTTTCATTTCCAGCCACATTATATCTGTGGAACACCACAGCGTTTGGTACAGTCATAGTTTCTGAAGTTGTGGGTTCAAAATTGAATAAAACCGACTTCCTATTTTAACTTTCAACCTCTAATTTATTTGTGGGTTTTTGTACTTTAATGAGTACTAGATGAAGTAACCATTTTTTATAGAGTTCACATGAAATACCTCTGAAGTTTCCATAGAACATGTAATTAACTGTCAGGATGTGGTTCTGTTCTTATTAGTGACCCAGCCCTGATAAAGATATCTGTGAGCTCACTCCCCTCAATTTTGCCCTGTACTTACTCTCAGACTTTGCATAGTTAGTTGGTTCATGTTTATGGATCTTTGTTTATGGCCTCATTTCTCTTCATATAAGTGTGCCCTTTCATGCTTTCAGGTTTACGACCTTTCCATTGGCAGTGACAATGTTTTCTACTCTTATTTTATTTTTTTCCCCTATCTGCACCAAAAATGTGGGCTTTTGAAAGCTCCTGATTATCCCTATCATAAATCATATTCAAATCCTTTTAGGAAAATTTCTGTTTCAATCACAGGAGCCACATTACAAAAAAAAAAAAAAAAAAGGTGGAAATAGGTCTCGAATAGAAGTACCTCTGGTGTAATAGAGACAAAAAGTTTAATTATGTGTTCTTTTTAAAAAATAACAACCTGTGTTTTATGGTATACCTCAGAAAATAAAGGAGAAATTAAGAGAAAATTTAAAAGCAAATAAAAGAAATAACTTCCAACTATAATAACTGCTTTACAATCTTTTGTAATTCTTTGAATTCTGGAGTATTCTCTCATAGCTGGGCCATTGATGAAACAGTTCCTTGAGTTAAATAATGCTATTATTTTATGTATTCTTCTTTTTTAATTGAGATATAGTTTACATGCCATAAAATTTACCATTGTAAAGTATGCAATTCGGTATATTCACAAAATCATGCAGCACTTCTAGCTAATACCAAAACATGCCATCACCCTGAAAAGAAACCCTGTACCCATTAGCAGTCACTCCTTATTTCCCTCTCCTCAAGACCCTGGAAACCACTAATCTACATTCTCTGTCTTTAGATTTTCCTATTCTGTATCTAGATTTTCCTATTCCTACTCATATAAGTATAATCATATAACATATGGCCATTTGTGTCTGACTTCTTTCACTTAGCATGATATTTTCAAGGTTCCTCCATACTATAGTATATATCATACTTCCTTTTAATTGCGGATAATATTCCATTGTATGGATATACCAACCTCATTTTGTTTACCAATTCATCAATTGATAAACATTTGTTTGTTTCCTCTTTGGGGCTATTATGAATAATGCTGCTATGAACATTCATGTATAAGTTTTGTGTGAACGTATGTTTTCAGGTCTCTTGGGTCTCTAGGAGTAGAATTGCCAGACTGTATGTTAACTCTATATTTAATTTTTTGAGGAGCTGCCAAACTATTTTCTAAAGAGGCTGTGCCATTTTACATTCCCTCAGTAAGGACAAGGGTTCCAATTTCTCCATATCCTTGCCAATACTTGTTATTTATGGTCCTTTTTAAGTGAAAATATATATTGATGCTATCTGTATTTTCTTTTTTTCTGGCCTCTATTAGGATTGATCTCTTCTCAAATTTCATTCTGACTTGATTATGAGAAACATTTGTAGGTTAACAAATAAGACCATGAGTAGAGGTATCTGGATGTAATATATATTTTTTATTATTTAAGGTGTATAGGTTTCCCTAAAATTTGTAATGAACCTTCAATTAAAAAGATCACACAAATTATTTATACTGTATGGTAAATGGGTTTTTAAAATAACTTCACGGATTCTTATGATTATAAAAGTTCTCTGTAAAAATTTTAGAGTATTGAATGAAATAATTACAAATCATCCATAATCCTAGAACCCAGAGATGATGACTGTTGGTACTTATTGTAAACCTTTCTAATCTTTTTCTATGTGAAGTGGAGTAGCAAATTGGAAGGTGTCCCACAATCCAGTGGGTGGAGGATGTTTAATGCTTTATTTTGTCAATATTTCATTGTCCTCACCAGACTCATCCACCAAAAATGCTAACTGATCAAACTTAAATCTGTTTGTCTCCAGCAATCCTTGGCCTCTTTTTGGTAATCTCTCAAGTTGACTCAATTTTCCACTGTCTAATGGATAGAATTTGGTTATAAAATACTTTCAGGAAAAAGAAGTCAATATTAAAGATACTTATGAGCCTCTGAGTTTTAAAACAATCAATCTTTGAGATTTTGGCTTCATGAGGTTTGATCTAGGAGTGGCCTTCTACCAGTTGCCTGCAGTCACATTTCTGTTGTGTGATAACCAGGAGAGAACGTCCTCCTTCCTGGCTGCAGTGAACCTCTTGCCAAGAAAACATAAGACCCGGGGAGTCCATGAAAAAGTTCTCTCCACCAATCATTCTCTGTGTGACCACGTTCACTTCTCATAGAACACGGGGAAAGTTGGGCTTACCAAGTATTTCACAATAAGTACTAGATCTTTTCTGCCATATAATTATTGTCCCACATCTTGCTTTCTTGAAAAACCTCAGTGCATTGCAGAACACTGTGATATGATCCAATTTTGTGCATACAATAGAGTCAGATTTTTAAAAATGCAAACAGAAATTCAGAGTTAGGTACTCCTTTTCTTTAGGGAAGGGTTAGGATCTTAACCAAACAGTAAGCGCTATTCTTTGTATCCAAGCCTAGCAAAAAGGACCCTTTGAGTTTTTAATGGTCAATGATAAGGTGGTAATCTATTATTAAGGTTGTTTTAATAATTAAGGTTGTTCCTGTTTCTGGAACACCCCATGCATCAGAAAAACCTAAAGGTCTAATGGCATCCTAGGTTTTTGAGAGATTCTAACCTTTCAACATTAAGTCTATATTGTCTCACTATGACCAAATGCTGCTTCATTTGGTTTATATGTGAAGAAAGTTCTTTTGGATAAGTAAAAGGAAAAGTAAAGTGTGTTTTTAGCAAAATGATTTTCATAATGGAATTCACTTCATGTTTGTTAAGCATAGTGCTTGCCGGTAAACTATTATAGTAATTCACTTGTTTCAAAGCTTCATTTGACCATAAAAGAACTTAGAGAAGGAAAGGTGGGTTGTTATTTTAGGATAAAGATTTAATTTCTTCTCCTTATGTATTTAGGCCTTTGCAGTGAGTATTCTGCTAAAGTGGAAAAGAAGAATAACAACAATAACAAAAATACGTTATCCAAACTACTCCACTACTTGCAACATCATTGTGCCAGTGACAGGATGTGGTTTCAGCTCTGGGTGGACAAACCTTACTCTTGTACTTCTTCAAAAAATTCAGCCTTAGGATGGAAAATTCTAGGTTGCAGAGGGATAATAAGTAGCTTCTGAAGTAAGAAGAAAATTATTATATAGTTTTTACATCTAAGGCCCTATTCAGCTCTAAAATCCTGTGATTCAAAGATCTGTGAAAACATTAGCAATATTCATTTGGCATATAGATTTTTAAAAAAAGAATGATGTGTTATTAGGATCTGAGACATTCCAGAAAAATGCACAGGTGTGGTATTAGGCACCTTTTGTGCACCTCTGACATCCTTCTCAACCAGCCTTTCACTCCAGCCACTACTGCGACAACCTGATTTTCATATGAATAACCTGATTGCACCTCATCTTAGCTGTTCCACAGTTCTCTTGCTTTCTACTCACACTCCTCTGAGTCCTAAAAAAATACCGCCTGTACTCACACAGTTGCAGAATGGAAGCACAAGGAAGTTATCCTATGGGGTGACCCTTGACCAGTGGGACACAGGTGCTGATGAATAGATGCTCCCCTTTCCCTTCTTGAAGGTGCCATCTACAGGGCTCCTCAGCAGGACGCAATAGGGTAGAACCCGAGTGCCATAGTGATGACCCACTCACAAACATACTTTAGTGTTGGCTTTCCCTCCTGTTTCACTCTTCCCATTCCCCATTCCTGTTTCCTAGGATCACTTCCCCAAGTAACCTATGTGCATGTAAGCCCTCCTTTCTGGAGAATCTTAGGCTAAGACAGATGCTATCAGGTACAGGTGTCAGCCTGCTTCAGAAAAAATGATACTCAAAAATCAGAACGCAAAGGAAAGATCATTTACAGGGACATCATATCTCAGCTGTTAGTATATCTTAAACAATAAGGGCTTATGAATCAATTAAAATATTGTTTATGAAAAAGTAATGTAAAGATAGCATTTGGGCAACGCAAAAGATATATATTCAAAATTATAAGTAAAAATACTAGCCTAATTGTTCCAAAAATGAAATTCAAACAGAATCAAAGCCAGATTAAATATGAAATAAATGGAAATAACTGTCATTTAGTAGCTTTATCCTCCCAAAGCCTGGCAGTTTCTTTGAAAAATGTAAGTACCTCTGAACGAAACACAGAGTTCCTTGCTTATTTGCATTCTTCTTTGTTTCAGGCAAATGCCCACAACCCTGTCGAAATGGAGGTAAATGCATTGGTAAAAGCAAATGTAAGTGCTCCAAAGGTTACCAAGGAGACCTCTGTTCAAAGCGTGAGTACCCCGTACACATGGGTCAGGGTAAGGGATTATGAAAGTAGCCCTAGTCTTATTCTGCATAACTTCTGTGCCTGCTGCATGTTACCTAGACATGAACCTTTCTTTCCTGACATATACACTGAGTGGCCAGATTATTATGCTCTCTGAATGCATAATAATCTGGCCTCTCAGTGAATATCCTATATAATAAAAGGCTAATATGAAAATTGTCCCCTTGACCAGGAATTCGACCAACAGGCAGGCTGGCCAACTGCCCATGCCCCCTCCCCCTGGCCAGACTGGCAAGACCCCATCCATGCACAAATTCATGCACGGGGCCTCTAATATATATATTAGAGGCCTGGTGCACAAAATTCATGCACAGGGTGGGGGAGTGTCCCTCAGCCCAGCCTGCACCCTCTCCAATCTGGGACCCCTTGAGGGATGTCCGACTGCCCGTTTAGGCCTAACCGGGCAGTCGGATATCCCTCTCACAATCCAGGACTGCTGGCTTCCAACTGCTCGCCTGCCTGCCTTCCTGACTGCCCCTAACTGCTTCTGCCTACCAGCCTGATCACCCCCTAACCACACCCCTGCAGCCTAATTGATGCCTAACTGCTCCCCTGCAAGCCTGTTTGCCCCTAATTGCCCTCCCCTGCAGGCCTGGTCACCCCTAACTGCCCTCCCCTGCAGGCCTGGTCCCCCCCAACTGCTCTCCCCTGCAGGCCTGGGTCCCCCACAACTGCCCTTCCCTGCAGGCCCGGAAACCCCCAACTTCCCTCCTCTGCCAGCCTGGTCACCCCTAACTGCCCTCCCCTGCAGGTTTGATCGTCCCTAACTGCCCTCCCTTGCAAGCCTGGTCCCTCCCAACTGCCCTCTCCTGCTGGCCTGATCACCCACAACTGCCCTCCCTTGCAGGCCTGGTCCCTCTCAACTGCCCTCCCCTGCTGGCCATCTTGTGTCCACATGGGGGCAGGATCTTTGACCACATGGGGGCAGCCATCTTGTGTGTTGGAGTGGTGGTCAATTTGCATATTACTCTTTTATTAGATAGGATAAAGGCCTGGTGCATGGGCAGGGGCCAGCTGGTTTGCCCTGAAGGGTGTCCCTGAAGGGTGTCCCAGATCAGGGTGGGGGTTCCCTTGGGGCGTGGGGCCGCTGGGCAGAGGGGCCTGTGGTGGTTTGCAGGCTGGCCACACCCCCCAGCGACCCAAGCAGAGGCCCTGGTATCTGGAATTTATTTATCTTCTACAACTGAAACTTTGTAGCCTGGAGTGGAGCCAAGCCTCCTACTCGCTCCATGGCGGCAGCCATTTCTGTTGGTTTTTATCTTCTATAATTGAAACTTTGTAGCCTGGAGTGAAGGCCTGAGCCGGCCAAGGCTGCAGAAGCTTGGCTTCCTCCATCGCCTGGGGCAACCCTAGCCTCCTGCTCTTCCAGTTCCGTGGCTGCCGCCATTTCTGTTGGAATTTATTTACCTTCTATAATTGAAACTTTGTACCCTTGAGTGGAGGCTTGGGCCCACCAGGGTGTGTGGAAAGCTTGGCTTCCTCCATTGCCAGGGAAACCCAAGCCTCCCTCCTGCTCTCTGTGGCTGCAGCCATCTTGGTTGGGGTTAATTTGCATACTTGCTCTGATGGGCTGGTGGATGTGGCTAGTGGGCGTGGCTTGTGGGTGTAGCGGAGTGATGGTTAATTTGCATATTACTCTTTTATTAGATAGGAGATATATATATATATATATATATATATATATATATATATATATATAGCATTCAGAGATCATAATAATCTGGCCACTCAGTGTAGGTTTCCTTTATGTAGACTAAAAACGTCGTATGGAATTGACACATGTATAAAAAGTTAGACACATTCACACATAGAAATGAACTTTTTAACCTTTTAGGAGTTTTCTTAAGGGAAATAAACTTCCATTGCCCAGCAGTTTTGAAGTCTTGTGGAGTGTCTCTTGTGAATGAGAAACATCAAACTTAGTTTAAGATCACTCTCAGGACCTTCTCAATAAGTCCCAAACCAACTTGGAGCTGAAGATTGACAGGAAAAAAAAGAAATGAGGGGATGAAGCCAATACTAACACATTCTAAAGAACAGCAAGGAAAACAGCTGTGTACTTCTGTTGAGAAATGAAAGCTCAGGAAACATCCTTTTTATCTCCTTTGATTCTAGCTGTCTGCGAGCCTGGCTGTGGGACACATGGAACCTGTCATGAGCCCAACAAATGCCAGTGTCAGGAAGGCTGGCATGGAAGACATTGCAATAAAAGTGAGTGAGATGGCCTCTTTTACGTCTGTTCCTTGGCTCCAAAGACTGAAAGACAACTCATAACTCAGCCTGCTTTCCATTTCATTAAAGTAACTTCTTCTCTGCCTCTTCTCTCCCATGCTTCCTCCTGCTGCCTGCAGCTCTCTACACTTTAGTCTAAGCTTGAGAGTGTAAAGAGAATGCCTCATTGCAAAATATCACCACAAAGATTTCCTAGATTAAATTAGTAAAACAGGTTGATTTGGAAATACGGGTCTATTAAGTATGGAAGCAATGACAAGTAAAAGTAAGATTTTAAGTCAAATATAGAATTGTATATTCATGGCTCTGATTTTGTCATTCAAGATTTATCAACTAGCGTATCTAACAAAGAGTTCTGCTGTTTAAAATCTTTAAAAATTGTACTGGTATGTTTTAAATGAGCTCTTTTGAGGGAGAGAAAGGGTTAAGAAGTATGGGAGAGATGCTATAATGGAGTTGCATTTTTTTTCCAATTTATTGGTGATCAGACACAAACTGATCATCAGTAAATTATTATTTTTGAGATAATAAACCACTGGCCTGTTTTATACACAAAATGAGACTTGCTAAACGCAACTGTTTCATTGTGGTTGATATCTTCTCTGTGCTAAGCATGAATCTGGGCACTGGGGACACACCAGTGAACAGGGAGAGGAGGCTCTGCTGCGTGAAGCCCAGGTTCTGGTGGGAGGGACAGGCAATTTGCAAGTGAACCAAAGAAACAATGCAGATTCAGTGTGGTCGGCAGCTAGAGCTCAGTCTCCTAAGCTGTGCCCACTGTCTACTCTGCTTCCAGGAGAGGAAGACTTTAGCCTACAACACCCTGCGATAACAGAAGTCCACATGTGTCCAGCACAGCCATGTTCAACCTTTTTCATCTCATAGTGTACCCAGACTTACTAATATTCTGCAGCACATCAAAATACATATTTTGCCCATCTGACAAAAAAAAAAAAAAGTAGGTAGAATTTTGATTCATTCACACCAGATGCTATAGTTGTGTTGGCTGTTGTCATTTTTTTTTTTTTTTGACAATCTAAGGGAAAAAGAGGTCAGTGTCCCTGACTAGTCAGATATAGCATGTTTTAAACATTCTTGTGGCACACCGGTTGAAAATCGCTGGTTTAGCATATGGTGTCTCCAAAATAATGGATACAATTGAACACATCATTTACAGGTCAGATATTTTTCTAGATCAAGGGTCTCCAAAGGATGAAGCATGTAGCCCAGTAAATGTGGAAATGATCAACAGAGGTGCTGAGAAGAATATATTCGTTTTAAAATATATCTGATATTATTTTATTAGTATTAATACAAATAGGTAACCTAAGTATTTACATTTTCAACCTCAAATTTATTTTTGTGCAGATTTGAAAATGCTCACATTATATTATTCTTATGTATATGTAATACACTAATATGTAGGTGCACATGTTTATTTTAAGGTAGTTGGGTCTGGTCTAGGCTACACTAATACACTGACTGCATTCTTTTTCACCTACTGAATTGATTGGATGGTAGACTGAATTGGCTTCAGGTGGGCAAAGTTTAAAAAGAAATGTGGCTCCTCTGGGAAATAGCCCTTTACCCAAGTGGTGATGGTTGAATGGTATCCCTGTTAGGACAAACGTACCAGGAAACCTTCTTTGGACCAAAAGGCCTATAGAAAGCTAACCTTTTCTGGAGCTATTTTGGGAAAGAGTAAACCAAACCCTTTGTTCTACCCTGAACTGGATACAAACCTTGAGGCTTGTCCCAAAATCAGATTACCTTTTCAGAAGTCCTAGGGATGAGGTCAGACCACCCACCCCAGGATTCAACTACAAAGGCCCTCTGGGACTCACGTCTGGAGCCTGGTGGCCCCTGAGAGTGATGGGAGGACAGCATGAGGGGCACTGTCCCTGCTGACACTCCTGGCACTCTTCCAAAAAGAAGGCAGGCCAGGGGCGTTGTGGAGCACAGATGAGCAATTCTGACAGGTCTGCCAACTTCAGATAGCACCCCCCTTGTAGACCATGCTGCTGAAAGCTCCGTCATCAGTCTCCCTCCTTCTGAGCAAGGCACTGCACACCCAGAAGATGCCCTGGTGCTTAATTAAAATGCAAATGTGTGTTTGGGAGAGGCCACACAACTATTTTATACATTAGCTAAGAGAATCAAGGCAGAAAGAACGAAGTTTATTTCGACTAGAGGGTGGTAACAAGGAAGCTCTAAGACACAGAGTTCTTCTGTGAACAGATTCCCAGTGGGGTGACACGTTGGGAGGTCCCCGGCACCCAGGCATCTCAGTGGGAAGGATGATACTGGAGACAGACTTCTCTGCTTAGGCTCACCCTCACCAGCAGGGAGGTTTGGGCTTCATGGGTGGCAGGGCGAGAGGCAGGGTAGGGATTTCCTCCAGCACATTGTTGGCTCATGTTTTGGCTGTCCCATGAGCTACTAGCCTGCATACTGACAATTCAAAGAAACACATTCAGGCACAAAGTATTCTGTTCTCAGTACGTATTTAATGGCATGCTTGCATTTAAAAACCACGAGGAACAAATGAAATGCCGAACTTGACTCTAATGCACAGAAAGATGGAGGCAGATTTTTACAATGTGATTGCTGTCTTGGATCAGTGTTAGGAAATCAGTAGAAATGAGCCGGTGCTCTGAGCACCTCCAAAAGTTCGCAAGTAGGAGCAAGGGAGGTCTCAAGTTGTGTAACTTAGTGCTACACTCTACTTAACAACAACTGAGCTGGAAATAGATACATGCCCACCTCAACTAAACTCACAAATCCTCACTGATAAGGAGTCAGTTCAAATCACAACCCTTTCTCTAAATGTGCAATGGAAGTCCTTAATTTTTACAAAATTCCTATTTTGTGTTAGTGCAATAGCCACACCTGATCGTGTGGTCTATATGAAGAGTGGAGGTTATTATATTGAACAATATAATCTAGGCTAGTTTATGTGTGAAAAGAATCAATAGTCAAACCTTCTGCAAAAGTCTCCCTACATTCGAGACCTCAGCGCTACCTCGTTCCCAGCCCTTGGGTGGAGAAGATCCTTCCATTCAATCATATTCATCCAAAGTCTGCATCAGGAGTTTCTGCAGGGCCAAAATACATAGTGAGTCATACATTCCATGGAAGCCGGAGTTGATGGAGTTAGTAAAATGGATTTCTTTTAACAGGGATTTTGAACGTGTAGCATCTCTTCCTTCAGGTAGCTTTTTGTGGTTGCTGTGGTCTTCCACTCTGGGTTGAAAAGGGAAAATGGATTTCATTTGAATGGTTAATAATGAATCTGAAGAGCCTGTTTTTATAGTTTCTTTTCTTTTAAGCTGTGAATAATTTTGCAGGGTACGGAGCCAGCCTCATGCATGCCCTGAGGCCAGCAGGCACAGGGCTCAGGCAGCACACGCCTTCACCTAAAAAGGCCGAGGAGCGGCAGGATCCACCTGAATCCAATTACATCTGGTGAACTCCGACATCTGAAACGTTTTAAGTTACACCAAGTTCATAGCCTTTGTTAACCTTTCATGTGTTGAATGTTCAAATAATGTTCATTACAGTTAAGAATACTGGCCTGAATTTTATTAGCTTCATTATAAATCACTGAGCTGATATTTACTCTTCCTTTTAAGTTTTCTAAGTACATCTGTAGCATGATGGTATCGATTTTCTAGTTTCAGTGCTTTGGGACAGATTTTATATTATGGCAGTTGATCAGGTTAACATTTTGTCTTTTCAGTGTGTAGTTGACAGGTAATTTCCAAAATCACAATGCATCCATGGTGTGGAAGGGCTGGGGTACGTTAGAGAAGGTAAGTGGAACAAACAAGCATAAATCACAAAGGTTTGGATGAAACAGTTAATCGTGAAGTTATAGCATTTCAAATTTTACTGTCATGTATTTAGACATTTGTCATTTTTAATTGTTTTCTTTTTAAACTCTCAATACAATATATTTGACCTTACCATGATTCCAGAGAATTCACTATTAAAAAAAGAAAAGAAGTAACACTGTGGGAGTGGCATTTAAACAATATAATATATTGTGAACACAATAAAATAGGGAATATAATGTATGAACTTTTGGCATTGGCTTGAAGCAATATAATATATTGTAAACAAAACACAGCTCTTACATAATAAACATTTTATACTGTTTGTATGTATAAAATAAAGGTGCTGCTTTAGTTTTCAGAGTGTTTTATGGAGTGATCTTTGCATGTGCCATCTTATGGAAATAAAGTTGGTTACAGTTGAGCGGTAGTTGAAACTCCAGCACTCTTAAGAAGAGAAGCTCTCCCCCTTATCCCCACCCTCCCCTACCTTCCCTCTGAGGTTTGATGGTAACACCTTAATCAATCAAGAAATTAAAAAAAAAAAAAGAAGCTATTCCATCCTCAGACCCTGTCCTAGTCTCTATCCTCGTCTCTCCTTCCCAACTCGCTCTCTCTACACAGCACCCCGTTGTCACTGCCTGCAGCACTCCCATTTATGTCCGTTCTCAGCTCAGTTGTCTTTCAAGAGGTCTTTCCTAACTGGAATGTGTCAAATATCCATCTGTGGAAGACTTTCTGAAGGTGTCAGAATGGCATCAATGAAAAGTGCTATCATAGTTAAAAACCTGTTGATTCTCACAAACATTATGTGTGTTATCTTACAATCCGAGGAGGCAGGTATCACTGTGCACTTTTACAGACAAAAAAACTGAGTCATGGTGACAAGAAGCAATTTACCAAGATCACACCCGATAGGGAATGTTTCAAATGATAGGGACAGGTTTCAATCCTCGCATCTGACTCTGGAGCCTTAGACTCTGCTGTCATTTCTCCTTCCTTTCTCTCAGCAAATATAGTAGAAGGCAAAACTCCACAAATCCTAGGTAGCAACTTTCCAACATATTTTATTCTTCCAAGGAAATGTGAACTTTATTTTACATATAGTCTAAAGTCTACAAGTTTTCCTATGCTAGGGAGTGGCAATGATCAGCTGTGGGATTTAGGGAAGTGTCTGTTATAGGAGGTGGTCCAGGCAGAGGTGGCAGCAGAGGGAACATACCTTGTTATGGCAATGGACCTTGGCAGTCTTTCTCTTCTAACTAGCCAGAGCCCAGAGTGTCAGCCTGGGGTCACACAGAGCTCGCAAAGCAGACCAGCAACCAGGAAACTAACCTTGGGATCCTAACATGAGAATCAACTTATTTAAGACTTTTAAGTAAAAATCCAATTGCATGATAATAAGGATCTAAGTGGCAGAAAATTAAATTTGGGAATAGAATGATAATCCTATCTAATAAAAGAGTTATATGCAAATTGACCATACTTCCACTACACCCACAAGCCATGCCCACCAGCCAATCAGGAGCAAGTATGCAAATTAACCCAACCAAGATGGCTGCGGCCACAGAGCTGCAGCAAGCAGAAGGCTTGGGTTTCCCCGGCAATGAAGGAAGCCAAGCTTCCCTGCCACCCTGGCCCAGGCCTACACTCAAGACTACAAAGTTTCAATTATAGAAGATAAATAAATCCCAACAAAAATGGTGGCAGCCACGGAGCTGGAGAGAGCAGGAGGCTTGAGTTGCCCCCAGTGATGGAGGAAGCCAAACTTTCCGCACATCCTGGCCAGCCCTGAACTCCACGCAAGGCTACAAAGTTTCAATTATAGAAGATAAATAAATCCCAACAAAAATGGCTGCGACCACAGAGCGAGCAGGAGGCTTGGCTCCACTCAAGGCTACAAAGTTTCAATTATAGAAGAGAAATAAATCCCAGATACCAGGGCCTCTGCTTAGGTCGCTGGGGGGCGTGGCCGGCCTCCAAACCACCACATGCCCCTCGCCCAGGCTGCCCCATGCCCTAAGGGAACCCCCACCCTGATCCGGGACACCCTTCAGGGCAAACCAGCTGGCCCCCATCCATGCACTAGGCCTCTATCCTATCTAATAAAAAAGTAATATGCAAATTGACCATCACTCCAATACACAAGATGGCTGCCCCCATGTGGTCAAAGATGGCTGTCCCCATGTGGACACAAGATGGCCACAACAAGATGGCCACAACAAGATGGCCAGCAGGGGAGGGCAGTTGGGAGGAACCAGGTCTGCAAGGGAGGGCAGTTGTGGGCGATCAGGCCAGCAGGGGAGGGCAGTTAGGGGTGACCAGGCCAGCAGAGGAGGGAAGCTGGGGGCGACTGGGCCTGCAGGGAAGGGCAGTTGGGGGGGACCCAGGCCTGCAGGGGAGAGCAGTTGGGGGGGACTAGGCCTGCTGGGGAGGCCATTTAGGGGTGACTAGGCCTGCAGGGGAGGGCAGTTAGGGGCAATCAGGCTGGCAGGGGAGCAGTTAGGCATCAATCAGGCTGGCAGGGGAGTGGTTAGGTGGTGATCAGGCTGGCAGGCAGAAGTGGTTAGGGGCAATCAGGAAGGCAAGCAGGCAAGCAGTTGGGAGCCAGCGGTCCTGGATTGTGAGAGGGATGTCCGACTGCCCGTTTAGGCCCATTCCTACTTGGATCGGGCCAAAAAGGCAGTCAGACATCCCTCGAGGGGTCCCAGATTGGAGAGGGTGCAGGCTGGGCTGAGGGACACACACCCCCGTGCATGAATTTTGTGCACCGGGCCTCTAGTAATTATAATAATAACAGAGCTAACATTTATATAGTGCTTAGTTTATTCTAAGCACTTTACTTGTAAGCTCATAGATGAAAAATAGGATGGTGGGAAGTTAGACCGGAGGCAGGGTGGCAAACTGTAATAGACTAGGTTGGTCATCCCCAGACCATTCTGATTGCATAACCCATTATAAATAGTTGAGCACATACTCTTATGTATATATGACTATATAATGTATACATTATAAGAGCCAGAAATGTTAAAATGAAGAGAGAAAAATATAAATAGAAGCTCTAATATTTTCTTCACTTACCCAAAAGATGGTTTGGTGTACACCCTGGAGCACACACACACCCTATAGGAGACCTCAGGTAAAGGGGAGAGGTAATAGAATCTGAAATGGCGTTAGTGTCAGAGAAGAGAGTTTGGACTCAGCAGAGAGTTCACGTTTAAGCAGGGGACTAGATGACTGGGAGTCCAGGGGTTCAGAAGAGAGGAACCTGGACAGCCATGCTATTCACTAGGGAGGAATGGTGTGGGCTTCCAGAGATAGGAGTTCAGTTTTGAAGATATTGAGTTTAAAGTTCCTTTAGGACATCTTGGTGGGAAATGTCTTGAAAATACAGTTAGAAGGTTAGGCCAGTATTTTTTTAAGTATTATTTACATTATAAATGAATAATACTAATTATATGTTGAATTACTTTAAATAAATATATCTAGTGGCTTTGGTGAAATGCAGTAGGCTTCACTTGTGTTTTTAGACTCCACATACAGTAAACATCCCTTGCTGCTTACCTATGTATATCTTTATTTATGTAACAGTACGGACTTCACTCTTTGGCAAACTCATTGAGCACTTCATCGCTCCCCTCTCCCCATAACCATATATATTATGAGTTTTTATCCAAGATATACCCTTTCGCTACTTTGTCACTTTATGTGGAATCACAACAGTGGAGATCGGCTCTTGAAACAAATGCCACTAAACTGGGATATGAAATAATTGTTATTATACTCACATGAAGTTATACCACAGAAGAGGAAGAGGGGGAGGAAGAGGAATGAGAAAGAGGAGAAAGAGGAGGAGGAGAATATTTAAAACACCTCTAAATAATAATTTAAAAGTTAAAGTAGTAAGGAGTGAAGGCAGTCTGAAAAGATGTATACTATTTGCTAAGATAAAATGAGTGGGAAAATGAGGCTAAAGGAAATCAAGGTTAGAACACAAAATGGGTCCCAGGGAGACCCCTGCACACTTGTGAGATGTGCACCGCATATTTAGCTCTAAGCTCTGCTCCAGCCACCTCGAATGGGAAGCCATGCCTCATTTCAGTTCCCAAAGACCATAAACACAAAAACTAACTAGTTGCTCAGGAGAAGTTAAACCAGGGGTCCTCAAACTTTTTAAACAGGGGGCCAGTTCACTGTCCCTCAGACCGTTGGAGGGCCGGACTATAGTTAAAAAAAAACTATGAACAAATTCCTATGCACACTGCACATATCTTATTTTGAAGTAAAAAAACAAAACGGCAAATACACCCACATGTGGCCCGCGGGCTGTAGTTTGAGGACGCCTGAGTTAAACTATACAAAGAACTTACATTTGGGCTGGATCAAGACATATAGGTCAACAGGAAAGCTACTTCTTGGCATCCCTTCCATTTGAGAGTCTTCAAAATAAACTCTTCCACAGTTATTTATAGAGGAGCTACATGAATAAGAGGTTAAAAATAAAAAAATGTGACTGAGAGATTTCAGCTTCTCATCCACCATCTCAGGAAATTTGTCTCTGACCCAAAAATCCTGTGCCCCACCCAGCCAACGAAAACTCTCCAGTTAAATCCAGCCAAGCTACTCAGAGGGAAGTTCATTAAGCATATTGTTACTTGAGCAAGCTCCTTGAAATTCTTAACATCCCCTCCAAGTGGCTTCTCAAAGTATTCCCTCCAACCATATGCAGTGCTCCTTCTAAAAAAAATTTTGGGGAATTCTTTTACCATCTCATTCCAAGTCCAGTGAGCCTTATAACACAATTTTAGGCTGATACGCTGAGGCATAGCCGAAGATGAAGCCCTTATTCTGTTCTAATTGAGAGCAGAGAGCAGTGTTCCCCGTGGGTTCCCATAAAGAGCTGAGAGTGCTTGTAATACACAGTGCTCTCCATAACAGGGAGTAATCACAGATAGAACTGTTCTCATGTTCTTGAAGAAGGCACACATCATCACAATGATGTGCAGTTTAATAAAAACATTTCTACCAAAGTAGGGGAGAGGAAGGGGTAAAAAGGAAAAAAAAACACCCACAAACAAATGACTGTCCAAGGACAGGAGTGTCGTCGTCATAATTTTTAGATGGTTTATCCAAGTGGTACAAATATAAAGGTTTAATAAGCATATTGAATAAATGTCCTCCATATGGATTTCTATACAAAATGGAAACCACATTCAGGAAACTGACACCATAAAACCAAGTATTCAGGTGTTCAGTAAGATTTCTTAAAATTCTAATGAAAACTCCAAATGTAAATGGACTTTGCAGCTGTTTACTGATTGATTGTCAATAAGAGTATACACATTACAAATGAAAAATAATTTTTATTAAGCATTGGCATTGCACGGTTTTCCTTGGAAACACATTTGCCTTCCTAATCGTGTTCAATTTGCACAACTGTTGAAATTACCGGGCATTTCTTGAAGTCCAAAGCAAGAAAAAGCTACTTTGCAATGACAAATCATCCATCAAATCCACAGGAGGATCAATCAAACTTGACTCACTGTGGGCTGAATACCCAGCACCCTGCTCCTGGGGACATGACACTAGACAGTCCAGCCTTGAGCATGGTCTTGAGGCTGGATCGGGGCCATGGCTGAGCAGCTATAACCCAGGAGAACAACCAGCGATATAATTTGAGGGGCCCAAAGAAAAGTTTAAATGTGGGACCCTTGTTTTAAATGTATTAAGAATTTTAAGAAGGTGACAGAGCATCAAACGAAGCCTGGAGGTCATCCTAGTGCCAGGCCCTGTGCAGCTGCACATGTCACATACCTATGAAGTTGGCCTTGTCAAGGAGCACGTTCTCAGGTCCATGTACAAGGAAGTTCAGGTAAAAACATCTGCCTCTCTTCAGGCACTGGCCAAATGAGCTCTTCCCTTGCCTTTCCC
The DNA here is from genome assembly GCF_951640355.1 of Cnephaeus nilssonii. Taxonomy (NCBI): domain Eukaryota; kingdom Metazoa; phylum Chordata; class Mammalia; order Chiroptera; family Vespertilionidae; genus Cnephaeus; species Cnephaeus nilssonii. The sequence goes on along the minus strand of NC_137077.1, from coordinate 60,393,870 downwards.
TCTCTCAACACCAGCCTCACGGTGGACTGTCACAACCCAAGCTTTGAGAATGGAAGAATCATTAACCAGCAAACCAGCTAAGTCAGTGACCATTTACTGAATTTCTCCTGTTCATAGCATGGCAAACATAAAAATAAGAGAGAAAGTAGAGGGCAAATTAAGGGAACACAATTTACTATATTCTGCTTCAATCCAGTCAGGTCATTTGAACCTCAGTTCCTGCTTTAGAAAGAAAGAATTTGTAGCTTTAAGTTTATAGCTCACAAGGGAAAGGTAGTTTTCAGAATTCTGTGAACAATCCATTTTAACAAAAAAGATAATCGTGGGTCATTCCTACTTATAATTGCTGTTTTTTATTAGGAGACAGAAAGGCAGAAACCTGGCTGGAGTGGGGAGCTTAAGCCTTGTGACAGAAACGAAGTTCATCCCCACCCATAGAAGCCTGATTTAATGAAGAGCCTCGAAATGCTCTCCAGAAACCCCAAATCCAAATGTCCCCAAATCCAAATGAATTTTGCCTCACTTCGAGGAAACACCCCAAACAAAAAAGCAAATCTGTTACCTTTTTCTATTCTGCAAAGATGAATATTTCAGAGTCTGCATCTGTGCCTACAACACAACACAACACACTTTGGGAAGGAGCAAGTGCTGCCTCTGAAGAAGCCAGCTAGCTAGCGGCTCCCATCCCCCGGGCACCTTGGTGAATAATGAATCCTTGGCTTGTGTCACAAGAGGTAAACCCTACTGGAGTTTGAAAGTTGCTTTGCTTCTCAGTCAGTTGGATAGTCTGCCCTGGCTTGTTTATTTGGATTACGTACTACTTTGTTTCTAAACCAAAACCAGACTTGAGAAGGCAGCTTCAGAGTAACGAGCCGAGGTAAGCCTTCAGGCTGCAGCCGTCCTGGCTCCACATGTAAGCCACCCTTGAAATGATGTGAACACAGGTTATTCCATGACAACTTGTCTCCAGCTAAATGGCTAAAAACATACAAAAGGAAATTACTACAGTGGTTGCGCCTTTAGAAGAAAAATATGACCTTTGAAACAGACCATCACGTTGAAATTGAAGCAAGTTGTAGCTCCCCTGGCTTTGCCAAGTGTCCGAGCTTTTCCATGTGTGCCAACCCGAAACCGAGACCTTAGGGAGGTACCTTAGTGAGAGTCCTAGCAGAGTGGAGTAACAGAACCAGGAAGGTGGCTTTCCGGTAGTGAGCATTCGCCCAACACAGAAGTAGCCTCCCAAAGCTTTTAGAGAACCCTTCTGTGGAAATTCCAGGTCACAGCATCTCTGAGAGGGGGTTGTTCATTCAAAGGAGAAACAGCGCAGGATGTGGAAATCACAAAACAGTTTAGAAGCAGTAATCACCCTGGTGTGGGGATTCCGAACTCCGCCTTGTACATCTCAAAGAGGGCACTGACATTCAGCATTCTCCAAACCTAACTTGATCAAAGAGAACTTTTCCCCTGAAGTATTTCCCAGGAATAAAATTCCACACAGCACACCTTGGGGAACATAGCCCTAGAATAACAGGTCTCTGAAGCTGGGGCTTTACTACATTCTTTTTTTTTCTTCAAAAAATTTAATGCAATCTAATTCAAGGAAAATGGGAGCTTGTAATTTGCAACACAAAGAAATTCCATTTTATTATTTAAAAATATATATTTTTTTATTGATTCCAGAGAGGAAGGGAGAGGGAGAGAGAGCTTAAACATCAATGATGAGAGAGAATCATTGATTGGCTGCCTCCTGCAGGCCCCCTATTGGGGATCGCGCCCACAACCCGAGCATGTGCCCTTGACTGGAATCGAACCTGGGACCCTTTAGTCCGCAGGCTGATGCTCTATCCACTGAGCCAAACCAGCAAGGGTAGAGACTTCCGTTTTAAATAGTAAATCAGTTGGCTTTTGGTAATTGGCCTCTTTTCCCCTATGTATTAACATTGTTGAAAACATTTCTTAAAATGGTATTTCCATGTATTTAGAAATCAGGCACTCTAAGCTAACCTCAGCTTAATGACCATACATCAGGGTACACATAAACAAAGAACATTTACTTGTAATAAGTAAAAAGGGGTGAGTTTGAAACCTCCCAACTTAACAGGAAACAGAGTGGAGACGGAAATGATATCCTCTTGTTCTTTCATAAATCTGTGTCTTGGGGTCTTATACAAAGCAGATTCAAAATTAATGCATATTGGATTGGTTCATTCAAAAAACTAATAACTACATTCCCTTTTCCTAAAATTCCAGACTCATATAATCAATCACCAGCCAACTCTTCTTGGATTCTGAAATCCAACAGGGAAAATCATTTATTGAACAAATGCTATTGGGTTTCTTCAGGAGACAAATGCTATTGGTTTTCTTCTGCGAGAAGGTGTGTGCTTGCTCCAGCTGACACTCACATGTGCATAGTTGCTTCACGAGAGCCAGAATGTCACTGGCGTTGGCCTTTCTGCTAAAGTAACAAGGAAATGGCTATGGAGATAAGCTCTAGAAATGTTTCTTTCATAAAACTATCAGTGATTTTTTTTTTTAATCTCAGAAAGACCTTAGGATAGACTTCAGAAATTAGATACCTACTGTAAAAATTGCAGTTTACCAGGATTACAGGTTAGTCTTGGGTCTCAAGTCACATGTTATAAAGATGTAAAGGCCATCATTTGGAGAAACAGTTTGTAACATACTGGTATGCTCTGATAACAACCTCTCTGGGGCCCCAAAACATGATGGTAACTACTTCACAAGATTGGTGAAGGGATAACATGTTATGTGCAGGGATTGGCACATACCAAGTAGCACCTAATAAATGATTGTGGTAATGGTGGTTATCACTCTTTAAATATAAAGAAAAAGAGGAGGAAAGGTAAATAATAATCTTTTGAAAGGACATTCAATCTCCTTAGTGAGCACCCAGGTAAATGCAAATTTAAACAAAAAACGGGATCCCATTTTTTTTGGTTACTCCAGCACAGTACCAAGAGTTAGAAAAAATGTGAAGCAACAGGGATGCCCAACCACTGCTATGGGAACATAAGCTGATACAACAGAGTTGGAAAAGAGTTTCACATTATCTTGAAAAGTTGAGCATACCCATCCTCTATGACCCAGCAATTCCACCACCAAAAATCTAGAAAGGTTTTGCATATAATGCCTCAGGAATCATGAGCAAGAATGTTTGTCACAGTGTTGTTTATAATACCAAGACGTTAGAAACAGCCCAACTCTCCAACAGACACTAGATGAATAAGTGATGGTATATACACACAAGAGAATACTGTACAGCGGTAAAAACTAATGAACTACAGCTGTAGAAATCAAACATTGGTGAATTTTAGAAATACTAAGTTGAAATGAAGACTACACACAATATGATTCTATTTTCATGCCATTTGGGGACACAAAAAGACAATGGTTCCTTTGTGAAGATGCTGAGGAATGAGATTGGGAGGCACCCATGGGGTTTCAAAAAAAAAATTGGTGGCATCCTATTTCTGAAGCTGGGTGGTAGGTTCAGGAGTGTTTATTTCTCTAAATATGTTTCCTGGCATGTATAAATTATTTCTAATTAAAATGAAAATAAATCATAATTCACAACAGAAAAATCAATAAAGAATTTGATCAGGTAATCCCCAAAAGAAGAGATGTCAATGACTAATGAACTGATTTTTAAATCTTCAAATTTACTAGTAATTAAATAGTTGTAAATTTTTTATTGTAATTTTTTTAATGAGCAGCATTTTCATCAATCAGAATGGCAAAAATATTTTTTTAATAATACTTAATACATGTGTTAATGCGATGAGGTGGACATAGTTATACTCTGCAGCTGAAAGTGTTGCCAGACAACTTTCTAAAAAGCTATTAAATGATATTTATTAGGAAGCCTTAAAATTTGTTCTTTTAAATCAGTATTCAAAAAAATCACAAAATATTTAGTCAAAGATTTAGACTCAATACAGCATTGTTCACAACAGCCAAAAAATGCAAAACATTTATCCATTCATTTGACAAATATTAGTTGAGTACCTACTATAGTGTTTTGGGACCTGCAATACGTTGGTGAACAAAATTAACAAAAATATCTACCCTCCTGGAATTTACATTATAGAGGGAAGAATAGAAAATAGAAAACTTGGTAAATAACTAATGTAAAATACTGCATGAGAAAATAATAGATGCTGTTGGAAAAAAATTTAAAGCAAAGCAAGATATGGGAGAGCAGAAGTGGCTGGAGGCAAGATGGAGAGAAGCATGTTGCTTCGTTAAGCAAATAACACTTGAGCAAAGATTTGAAGGAGGTGAGATATCTGGGTAGTAGGTCCTTGGGCATTCCAGTAAGAGGGAACAGGGGTGCAAAGGTCCAGGGGTACAAATCTGCCTGGCAATTAGAGTGATAATAGGGAGTCTAGTGTATCTGAAATGGCCTGAGAATTGAAAGGAATAGGAGATGAATACAGAGACCAGAGAGGTAATCTGGGGGTAGCTGTGAAGGGCCTCAAAGGACTTAAGCTTTTACTCTTAGCAAAACAGGGAGCCCTTGCAGGCTTTGGAGCAGAGGACCATGATGTGACATATTTTTAAAGGATCCAAATGTTTAAACAATAGGGAAATATCTAAATACATTATAGTAAATCCTGTGCTTGTTCATCATAGAAGCTAAAAAAATATTTAAAGGACAAATGAATATAATGGAATATTATACAACTATTAAAGTTATAACTTCAAAGAATATTTAATGACAAGGAAAATGTTTGTCATACATAGTAAATGAAAATAATCTAATTTAAAAATTACATGAAAGTTAATGGCTCCAATTTTGGATAGAGAGATGAATAGACAGATAGGTAATAGAAAAAGAAATAGATAAAAACCATAATGAAATACCATCAAATATGAAATGGTTTTAAGTAAGTGGTAAAATTATAGGTGTTTTAATAGTATTTGTTATACTTTTAAATTTTCTATAATAATAATGTATTACTTTTATAATCAGAACAAATGCAATTTTAAAATACCTACCATAACCACAAAATATTCTTTGTGAACTTAATAGTAAATGTCAGAAAATATGTCCATTGATCAAAATTATTAGATATTTCCTGGGTTTCTTGGAAAACAGCAGGTATTTGATATTCGTTGGCTGAATTTAGCAGCCTGCAGTTCATCAGTGTGGCTGTCACCAGTAGTTCAATAAATCCATTGGAATCACTACAGAAGAATTTCTAATGGGATCATGGAAACAATTTGGCCAGTAAAAAACAAATGATTAAAAAGCCATTACATTATCTACACAGGCAAGAGAATTGCCTAATTTAATCATGAAAGTCACTGCAAAAGACCAAAATAATTACAGTGTAAATGGATACCCAAAATAAGGGAATCATTTGATTTTAATGATACCTTGAGAGAAAATTAGGGGTGCGGGGTGAGTTTGCCAGAACCGTGTAAAACAGCTCATTAGCACCCTCATTGGACTCAATTGACTGCTCATTTGGATCTGAAGAGTCCCATCCCCCTCCTGGGAGCTCCTTGCCGTTAATTTCATTTTGGTGTTGAGTCTGATGTCTTCAGATGCCTGAGTCTCAGGTAAGGCATGCCAAGGGCAGGTTTCCCATGAGATTTATCTCCTTTTAAGTTCCAACAAGACTCAAATTTTAGCAGGATTCCAGCCTTCTGTCACCAAGAATATATTGAACCACCAGGAAAAAATGTGGTAAATTGGTTCGTGAGGTATATAGAGTGATGAACAAAGAAAGAGTCCTAAACAAAACCAAAAGTGGGATTCCCAAGACACATTTGAAAAGCTCCCAGAAATTTGCTTTCCCTCCCTAAAGGGAAGGTTCCATGTCCTGAGGAACTGGTACAACTCCCTTCCTTGTACAACCTAATCTTCAAATCAGACGTGTCTTACCGGCAAAGGTGGCTGCGGAATTAAATTGTTGCTCATTTATTTAATCATGTAACCGATATTCACTGAGTTTCTACCATGTGCCAAGTGTAAAGATGAATGGGTCCCTGCATTAAGAAGTGAATCATTTAGGAGGGAAAGCAGGTAATTTATTAGCCTTCTGTAGAGCAGAGGGTGCTGTGGGCACACAATGAAGAGGCATGAGCTAGGGTGGCTAAGTTTCCTTCTACAGGAAATGCCTCAAGTTAATTCCTAAACAAGTTAGACAGGTGGAAAGGGGGGGTGATGGGATAGTTTTTATAGTGTCTGACATAAAACATTCCACAAATAAGCCTGAAACTGCTGGTTTTTATTGTTATTGGTGTTGTTTTATTTTTATGAAAACAGCTTTTCCCTCTAATTATAAATGTAATGCATGCTAAGCATGAAGTTCTTGTATTTCACCAGTCGGAGATAATAAATCTTACACTCCAAAGGTCTTAATCTGGGTGTTTAGCCTGCAAGCAGGATCATCTCACACATTTTTTCAAACAGCCAAGATTCTTATAGGAAAGGTTAATTGAAACAGAAATCAGCAAGCTTTTATATTAAATTCCCTCTTTTGAATTAAGAGGCAATACATTCTCTCCCTGTAGAGCTCAGAGGTGAGCTTTTGGAGCTACTATAATCATGTAACTAATACAGATCAAGGAATTCCAAATCCTTCCCTGACCACCACCCTTCTCATCACAGAATTTCTGTACTCATAGGAAATAATAAACAAACTGCAACAAAATCCCACTTTATTAGCATCTATGCAAGTCCCAATACCCCAGCAAAGTGCTTATTTAGATGTGGAAGTTTAAATAGGACTTCTTGTTTTCTTTGCCCATTTTCTCAAAATCTAAATAATATTAAAGTATGTTTTCCAGAAGAAAGAAGCTGAAGCAAAGATAGAGAGAAACAGAGAGATATAAATTATAAATAAAAAGCAACTGCTATCAAGTTTACCCACCCAGCTTTTTCTTTAAAATAGATGTGATATTTAGGGTATCACTAGCTGCTATGACTAAAACCCCCCAAATTTAGAGACTTATCCAAATAAGTTAATTTCTGGTGGTGCCTTCCTGTAGCTGAGCAGCTTTCCTCTATAGAGTGACTCAGGGACCCACTCTCCTTTCATCTTCTAGCTCTGCTTCTGGACTTAGATATATTTTTTAAAATCATAATCCACAGCAGTATACTAGCATTAATTTACATTATTTTTAATTCATTTTTTAGATAATGAGGGAAGATGTTTAGTTAATAAGATAGGAGACAACATGATGGTGTAGAAAGGACACAGGTTGAGAGGCATAAATGATATTAATTCCTAATGTTGCCCAAGTGTTGACTCTGTCACAAGTTCTACTCTAAGTGCTTTGCCTTCATGAACTTGCTCAGTCCTCATAACAGCCTATGAAACTCCTGAATATAGGCAGTTGGCTTCAAAACCTATGCTCTTAACCATTATAGGTTATTCTTTCTCTAAATGGGTTTGAAATCAGGGTCTACCCTTTAAAAATCTATGCATATGTGCACAAGTTCCTTAATTTCTCAGATCCTGTCTCCCAATCAATAAAAGTGGTTATTATTAAGATCAAATAATGTGAGGTCAATGACATCATAATGGGTGCTCAGGAAATATTAATTCATTCATTTAAATATTTTAAGCTCTATGTGCTAAGCACTGTGTTAAGCTCTGGATTATTCGAGCCTGATAAAATTCATGTCCTCAAGGAGCCTAAAGTCTAGTGGGAAACAGCCATTAAATAAACAATTGTGTAAATGGATACCCAAAATAAGGGTATAAATAAATATACAGTTTACTATCTAAACTGTATACTTATGATATACAGTTTAGATAGTTCACAAAAGATACGGGTGAACTATCTAAAGATACCGTAATCAAAAGATACGGGTGAACTATCTAAACTGTATATCATAAATCCACAGGAGTAATTAACTATAACTGGGTAAGCTCTATATAACAAGACCAGGGTGACGGACTCAACCTTGTTCAGAAATGGGATGATCCATAGCAATGTGTAAGTAAAGTCCAGAAAAATGGTTAGGAATCCCATTTTTATTTATGTCTAGGCTCAAAGGAAAAGAAACGGATAAGCACTAATAAGGTCACTACTGTTAACTTATTCTACCTGTGCTTTTTCATGACTGTTATTATTGATTACTATAATCTCATTATCTTATTTCTGGATCTTTTAAAATAGATTATTTTATTTTTTATTAAATTTATTAGGGTGACATTGGTTAACAAGCAATTATTTTAAATTTAGGGAAAATTATAGAAAACAGTGGGGTCCTCTGGTTTACCAGCACAAGCTCCAAGAGAACTTCGGGTCCTGGAAGAATGTAGATAATGACGTTGCAACTGATGCTTGTGTTTTAGGACCCTGGATTAAGCACCTCAACCAGGAAAAGAGGCCCAAAACTGACCTCAAACTCCTGGGAGTGCCTTCAAGTGGGTAGGGTTTTTCTGAGGTGGACAAAGATCAAGGATCCTGGGAAAAAACAGAGCAGTCACATGGGTGTGATGGGAAGGCAGTGCCACTGGAATGCCCTCTAGCTTGGGGTTAATGAAATAGAATCCAACCGCTCCCTCACCCCTCCCTTCTCCACAATAACGATGTGACAGGTCTGGGCTGTGCCCAAGATCCCTTTGGTAGAAGGAAGGGTGGCAACTCCACTTCCAGTGCTTCTCTTTATTGAGAGCTACTAATTAAAGGCAGTCTTCTGTTCTAACGGAAATTGTTACCCAGTCTTCAATTTTATGGATTAGCCCAGGGTTACTGGAAATTATAATAAGACTAGGGGCCCGGTGCACGAAATTCGTGCACTGGGGTTGGGGGTCCCTCAGCCCAACCTGCCCCCTCTCTCATACTGGGTGCCCTCAGGGGATGTCCTACTGATGATGGCTTAGGCCCGCTCCCCACGCTCCTTTGTGGGAGGCAACCGGGCTGATCAGGGGAAGGCACCAGCCCCATCACCCTGCTGCTGCAGCCACTGCCAGTCACCACAGCCACCAAGGTGTTTTCATCAACATGCACTCCAGTCCCTTCACCAAGAAAAAATGACAACTTTCTTTAGGCATTTTCAAGATGTGTCTTTCATAGGATATGCATTTTTTTTTTTAATCCTCACCTGAGGGTATGTTCCCATTGATTTTTAGAGAGTGTGGAAGAGAGAGGGAGAGACAGAGAGAAACATCAATGTGAGAGGGACACTTTGATTGGTTGCCTCCTGTATGAGCCCTGACCATGGGCGCCAGGCTGGGGGGCATGCAGGGGCCCCTGGGCTGCACGCAGCAGTGGCCGCCGGGAGTCTCCACACACCCCAGAGGCCAGCAGCCAGCCCCCCATCGTGTGCGCCAGGCTGGGGGCGTGGACCCAAACTGCCTCTTGGTGCTGGAGCATTCCCAAGCGGCTGGGGGCACTATGGTGACACGGGATGTTCCCGCCCCGCCCCGCCCCCAGCCCCTTGGCGCCTGCACCTATAGGCTCAAAGTGGCCAGGGGGCGTTCTGGGACCCCTGCCACTCAGGACCTAAGCAAGGGGCCTACAGGCTCGGACTGGCCTGGGTCCTGAGGATGTTTGCGGGACCCAGCCCCTTGGCGCCTGCACCCTTAGGCTCCAAGTGGCCAGGGGGCATTCTGGGACCCTGCTGCTCAGGACCTAAGCACGGGCCTACAGGCTCTGAGCAGCCTGGATCCGGAGGATGTTTACGGGACCCAGGCCGCTCAGCGCTCGTATATGCAAATTAACTGCCATCTTGTTCGCTTTGATTGGCTGTGGGCATAGCGGAGGTGCGGTCAATATGCATGTTTGTCTATTATTAGGTTAGATTTACATGGTGAACACTTTTCTGAAAACTATGATACAAAAAATCAGATATTTCTCCTTACTAGTCTGAAGTATACCTCTTTCTCAATTCAAAAGATACGGGTGAACTATCTAAACTGTATATCATAAATCCTTAAAAAATTATGCTGAATACATTTTTCTGGGCCAAAAGTTAAAACTCTTCTTCCCCCTATTTCACTTCCCCCTTATTTCTCTTTTCCTTCTTTCCCCAAAAATTCAGTCCTAAACCTATTGGGGATCGACCGAGATGGGCTTCTATACCGGCAGTAGGAGAGGGAAGGGAGCTGCAGGGCCCAGAGCAAAGTGCCAGAGTCCAGGTAGGATAAGAAGGGGTCCATACATGGAGACAGCAACGACGGGTGTCAGAGTCCAGATAAGGGAAGGAGGGAGCCATGTGCAGGTACAGTCCAGCACACAGAGTGTCAGAGCCTTGTGAAGGGTGGGCAGCACAGGTGGCGAGAGACAAGAGCAGGTGAACAGGGTGCCCAACAGGCAGTGGTCCAGCATGGATGTCAGGGTCCAACCACGGTGAAGAAAGGCCACAGGAGGGGCCACCCAATGGAGGGTGAGCCCCAGCAGGGTATGAGGGTGTGGGGGGTGACCATACAGAAGAGGGGTTGATGGTGGGGGGGGGGGGGAAGAAGGGAGATCAGTTATGTTCAAGGAGATAGATCAAATAAGCAAACATATTAGGGATAATAATGTCTCTCATTATCAGAAAAGGAAGCTACACATATAAGCCCTGTGATGTTGGTTTTAGACAAGAATAAAAGGTATGGATGTGAACTCGTAGTTTTCTATATACAAAGCAAGTCATAGAAATAAAGGGGTGTGTGTGTGTGTGTGTGTGTGTGTGTGTGTGTGTGTGTGTGGTACTTGAAGAAAGTACAAGATGAGTCTGGAATATGTTATGCCCGGAAACAAAGAAGTACTCAAAGAATGATGAAGATTTGTCATATGACACAGAAGCCAACTTGAAGGGGGTCCACTGACCAAATTGAGGGACAATTAGAGCATCTGAAGAAATAATGATAGTAATCAATCACACATAGCCCACTAAATAAATAGGAAGAAACCATGAGTCCATACAGACTTAATAAATGAATAAACTAAAAGTTTGATGATGAATGGAATATTTACATAGTTTCAAATTGCCTTCCCCCCCAAATAACTATAATTATAAGTAACTATACAGTGGAGAAACCAGGCACACACCACCTTAATCAAGTAATCAAAGGGAACATTTCCAGTTATGGGACAAATTAAAGTCCTGCACAACTGACAAGAGGCAATGAGAGGAACACAGCCTCACTTCTGTGGTTTCACTGCCAAAAACAAGTAACCAAAATCTAATGAGAAAGCAACAGAGAAACCCAAATTGAGGGAGAGTCTACTAAATAAATGGCCTGAAATCTTTTAAAGTGTGAAGGTCATGGAAGTGAAGGAAAGACAGAAGAACTGCTGCCCACTGAAGGAAACCGAAGAGACATGACAACTAAAGGCAAAGCATGGCTGTGAACTGCGTCTGTGTCCTGTAAAGAGCAGTACTGAGACGGCTCAGTAATGTGACACTCTGAAGGAGACTGCAGTTTAGATGGCCATCGCCTCTCTGTTAACTTCCTGAATCCGATGGTTGTACTGTGGCTATGTAGGAAAAAGTCCTCATGTGTTCAATCCACAAGGTAACATTCAGTGACGAGGGGCATCAGGTGGGCAACTTACTCTTACATAGTTCAGAAGACATGTTTTTATAGCACAGTTGCCACATTTCTGTAAGTTTATGACTGTATAAGGAAAATTTTAAGTATTTTTTTTTTAATGCCAGGACAAATACGTCCTCTAGTGACAACAAAATACCTGACAAGAAGGCTGTCCTGGAAATGTCGGGGTGTCTGCTGTTTATCAACTGGGACAAAACAGAATCCCGGGGGTGAGGGGAGTTCTTTTGTTTCTTCCAAGGCCAGCTGGGCTTTTACACCTGTTTGATTTTCTCTCTGTCATGGAGCTTTTGTCCCAGATGAGCCACATTTATTAGCATGGTTTCCCCAGGCTTGAAAATCCATCCTATGCTTAAGAGAACTTAAATCACAAAAAGGCCAGGCCCTTGTCCACTGAGCTTCCCTGCCAGAGCAGCACTGAGATGCTGCCACCAGCTGACATCTGTGAACTGGGTGGGGGCCATTTCCCACTTTTGAAGGACAACAAATGGTTGGTGCCAGAAAATCAAAGGAAAGCCATTCTTTCCTTTTTGATTGAATAAATATTAAGTACTTATTATGAGGCAAATGTTGTACCCAGAGTAGGGGACAGAGCTGTGAATAAAAACACAATCTCTCTCCTCAAGGAAAGCACATGGCGCTTTTTTAATTTTAATTTTTTTGAGAGAGAGAGAGGAAAGGAGAGGGAGAGAGACAGAGAGAAACATTGATTGGTTGCCTCCCGCAGGTGCCCCAACCAGGTATCCCTCAACCCGGGTATGTGACCTGACAGGGAATTGAACCAGAGACCTTTTGGTACCCTAGACAATGTCCAACCAACTGAGCCACACAAGCCAGGGTACAAGGACACTTTTAAAAAATGTATCTTTTTTTATTGATTTCAGAGAGGGAGGGAGAGAGAGAGAGAAACATCAATGATGAGAGAGAATCATTGATAGGCTGCTTCCTGCATGCCCCACACTGGGGATTGAGCTCGCAACCTGGGCATGTGCCCTGACTGGGAATTGAACTATGACCTCCTGGTTCATAGGTTGATGCTCAACCACTGAGCCACACCAGCCAGGCTAAGGAACTTTTTAAAGACAACTTTTTAAAATTGAACAGTAACATACACACACACAAAGCACACAGATCCTAACTGTACTGCTCAGTGAATTTTCACAAACCAAACACGTCTGTGTAACCGGCACCCAGGAGCCATGTTGCTATTTCCAATCACTACCACTCCTCCTGACCCCCAGGGTTGGTTTTGCCAGAAGCAGTTCACTTTCAAAGAAGATTTCAAGGAGGAAAAATATCAGGGTGATCATTTCCTGAGTTATGTAAATGACTAATCACTGGGTTGTACACCTGAAACTAATCTAATATTGTACATCAACTATAATAAAAATTATTTAAAAATAAAAATTTAAACTCTTGTGCACTGCTGGTGGGAATGTTGACTGGTGCAGCCACTGTGGAGAACAGTATGGAGTTTCCTCAAAAAACTAAAAATGGAGCTCCCATTTGACCCAGTGATCCCACTTCTAGGAATATATCCCAAGAAACGACAAACACCAATCATAAAGGATATATGCACCCCTATATTCATAGCAGCACAATTTACAATAGCTAAGATTTGGAAACAGCCTAAGTGCCCATCAGCAGATGAGTGGATTAAAAAACTTGGAACATCTACACAATGGAATACTATGCTGAGATAAAAAAGAAGGAATTCTTACCATTTGCAACAGCATGGATGGAACTGGAGAGCATTAGGCTAAGCGAAATAAGCCAGTCAGAGAAAGATAAATTTCACATGATTTCACTCATTTGTGGAATATAATGAACAACATAAACTGATGAACAAAAACAGATCCAGAGACAGAGAAGCATTGATCAGACCATCAAACCTCAGAGGGAAGGTAGGGGAGGGTGGGGGTAAGGGAGAGATCAACCAAAGGACATGTATGCATGCATATAAGCCTAACCAATGGACACAGACACCAGGGGGGAGGGTGAGGGCATGAGGGGGGGGCAATGGGAGGATAAGGACACATATGTAATACCTTAATCAATAAAGAACAAATTAAAAAAAAAATTTAAAATAAAAATTTAAAAATGTTTAAATCCAGGAGGAAAACTAAGTACTATTGGTTCTTCCAGAACAGAGCTTCTCATCCCAGGGACCAGGGTCACCCAGCGCTAACAGCGTTTCTGTGCAGGGAGCTGGTCTGCTTCCCCACAGTGCTGGAATTGCTGACTAGTGGGTGACAACCTGAGCCTTGCCTGGCATGGACCTGGACAATAATTCCCACATCAAAGAGTTTGAGTAGAGCTGCTGAGTTTGGTTGCCAGGAGGGGGCCCCTGCTGAAATCCAGCCTGGTCCCTTTTGTCAGAGCAAGTGCAACATGGCAGGATACTGCCTTTGTCCCTCTCCCACAAAGGCCTTGTGGCAACCCTGAGTGTGTGAGCTATTTGGGCTGGGAAAGTGAGTGGAGAGGTGTAGTGAGCTTTATCCTTGGGTCCAATGGGCCATTAATGGGCTTGTGTGATTTTTGGGTGATTAATGGTCTTGCGTGATCGAAAGGAGCCCAGCCCGATTCTTGCACAGGCTGTAAAGGATGCTCCCCAAATTTTCCTGGTGGCGCTGCTCCTCTTGTCAATGGGTTCTTCTTCTGTGCCCAAGACTGTTGAGCTCAAGGGCTCTTTTTTATAACATGAAGCCCCATAGAGCTCAAGAGGATATAGGTGTATATTTCCAATGAGGCCAGTTGAAGCATCTCTAGTTTCTTGGTGTTATTTCTTTTTAGGAAATTTTGAGCAATAGGGGGGCTGTTGAGCCCAGAAGCTGAGCTCACTCATTCCAAGGGTTGCCCAGGACAAAGTCCATTCCTCACAGTGGCTGTAGTTTCTTGCCTCACCAATCTCTGGCTCATGTCCTCTTCCTTTTCCTCTCATGTTGGCCAGACTTTCCTTTTCACTCTTCTCTTCCTTTCCTTCCTTTTTCCTCTCACTCTGTATAGTTATTAAGGATTCTACTTGGGCCTCATCACTTGCAATCATATGAAAAACAGAAAGAAAGGAAGATGACTTTCCCCCAAAGAAAGGCAGAAAGGAGAACACTCGTCAAATGGCAATCATGTATGCCAAAAGCATTTAGCAAATAGAAACTAGACACACATATTGCATTGTAAGGAAAGAAAAATTTCTCCTTTTCCCTCTTAGGGACTCTAGCTGGGTCTAAGAATTAAACTGACAGAAGATAGATTAACAAGGGGAAAAGCACCAAAGTTTTAATTATTGTTTATATGCACACTAGAGGCTGGTGCACGAAAATTAGTGCACTCAGTGGTGGTGGTGGGGGGGCCCTCAGCCCAGCCTGCGCCCTCTGGCAGCCCAGGAGCCCTCAGGGGATGTCCGACTAATGGCTTAGGTCCATGGGGAGCCGGCTTCTGGCTGAGCGATGCTCCCCCTGTGGAAGTGCACTGACCACCAGGGGGCAACTCCTGCATTGAGTGTCTGCCCCCTGGTGGTCAGTGTGTGTCATAGCGACTGGTCATTCCTGGTTGTTCTGCCATTAGGGTCAATTTGCATATTACCCTTTTATTATATAGGATTGGAGCCCTCACAAGAAAAATGAAGACCCAAAGAAGCAACTAGAGTCTAATGCTTATACACCAAGTTGGACAAAGAGTAGTGAATTGTGAAAATGTGTCAAGGCCAAGGGGCTTGGGCTAGGGTGGTTAGTTATGGGGAAGTGACTAGGAAGATAAGAATTGGTATAACAAGGTTTGTTTGCACAGATTTCTCTTGGCCTCAACTCCTCATTCCTGGTGATAAGAATGTTTCTTTCCTCCTGGTATATGGAGGACATCTCCCATATGGGAGTTTCCTCTCTTGCTTTTAGAAAGAAAAAAGGTCAGAGGGCCCTTCTTGCATCTGCTGTTTTTCAAATGCTTTTTTTTTCTTTATTAAGGTATTACATGTGTCCTTATCCTCCCATTGCTCCCCATCTCCCCACTCATGCCCTCACCCACCCCTAGTGTCTGTGTCCATTGGTTATGCTTATATGCATGCATACAAGTCCTTTGTTTGATATCTCCCCCTTCTCCCCACCCTCCCCTGCCTTCCCTCTAGGTTTGACGGTCTGATCGATGCTTCTCTAATTAATATGCAGCATGTTTTGGGATGGTGTATTCTGAAGTATTTCACTATATAGGAAATATTCTATGTGAGGTTTTTCCTTTAAAGAGAATCTTAAGAAAGGATGACTAAGAGTTATGTCCATTGGAAGGAATAAAATAAATTTAAAGTTATAGAATATTTAATTTGAAGGCACTTATAGAATTTAGAGGGTTTTGATTAGAAAGCAGACCCAGAGATGCTATCTGATTTACTTACAGGTACACAAGTAGTCAGTGGCAGGAGCCCCATCTGCAGTTCCCAAAACTGTGCTCTTTCTCTCATGATTGTTCTTGTAAATTGGAAAGACACAAACCAACTTCATCCTAGGTGTCCTGCTCTGACAAGCTCCAGCAAGTTGAGAAATTAAGAACTACAGTATTATTTGCAAAAGCATCCATCAGAACTTATTCCAGCCTTCAGAAGCACAATACAAAGGAACCCTCTCCCCTACTACCTTAAATTATGGGCAGCACATTTAGTGAGGTTTCCCTAACTTACTTGTTTTGGAAGTGTTGAAACTTTGCTGAGGAGTCCAATCTTTTTGTCTTCCTGTGGTTTGTTTGAAATTCATTACCCCCTTTCATCCCCTCTGATCCCTTTCTCGCTCTCTCCCTTCTCCACCCTTCCACCCCACCCCACCCCAGTCCCGTGTCAAATCTAAAGGATCTTAAAGAGAAATATCACAGTCACTAAGGACTTATCATCACCAAGATTGATCCCATATGGTGTCAGATGAAGAGTGAGGCTACAGCTCTCATGGGCTCCACAGGGACAATGTGGGAACACAACTCTTTTTGCTCTTCATTCCCTATCCCCGAGATGAGCTCAGACTGCTAGAACCAAGAATTTCTACTCCCCTGGCTTCAATAGAGTTTCCAGCCATGCTTTTTTTTTTTTCAACTCCATTTCAAGAGCAACAGAATTCAGAGTTTTGAAAGGCATACAAAAATATATTTCATCTGATCCCATGCCTACAGAATTCATGCTCCAATTTACCTTTGAGCTCTTGCCTATTTTTACTAATTCAATTCTTTCTTTTGTGTCTATAAATTGTGTTTGGATTTTTTTCTTTCCTCTAGTTTGTTTAGTTTCCAGGATGGAAGAAATCTCATCTCAGACTTTAATTACAGCTCCAGCACTAATCTGTCATTTGTTTCCAAGATGTTGGAAGAATTGTCTCACTGAGTTCTTCCACTTGGAGCTGGTGTCTCAGAATGTCAGTAGAGATTTCCAGAAGCTTCTTCCATTGGTCATGCATTGATCTGGAACCTGATCGTTTTCCCCAAGGTAATGTCCCACCATGGAGGCAGGGAGGCAGCAAAGAGCAAGCCCAGGAAATGCCGGGCGAGGATGGCACCCAGCCACCAGCTCTGACATTATTCCTGTGGCATCGGTTTCCGAAGCATCTTGTTCTCAAGGACAAAATGGCAACTATTTATACTGTCTTGAATTTGTTTCTCTTAAAGAAAGAAGTGACTTACTGTTTGGTTTCTTCCCATGGTCTTTGTTTGGCCGGCTGTGTTTGGAGAAGCCAGGAAAGCCTGGCTGAAGAAGGAAGAGCTGTCTGGCTTCACTAACTGCTTGCCCAGCTATCCCAGCATCACAGCTCATGCCAAAGGCCTTGCTATTGAAGAGACAGCCAGAAATGGAATGAAAGGGAAAGGACACATAAAAGCAATTCTGCTCTGGTAAACTGCTTCATGGCATTCAAAGGGGGAAAGACAAACAACTCAAAATACAACCTTAAACTGCACTCAGCAAGAAACAAACTGCCCACCGAGGGCCTTTGGAACTTTGTTCTGATACAGAGTTCAATTGTACAAGAAGTACCTAGTGAGGGAAGGCCAGGCGGTGGTGCAAGAGAATAGGCACCCTCGTCCTACAGAGTGCGGCTCTGAAAAAGATTTATCACATTCATGATGGACTTGCCACATGTTGAGGACTTGCTTTAATTTCATGAATTCTTTCCTTCTCTCCCTTCCCCCCTCCCCCCACATACACAAAAAGGTAATTGTGGTGATGGGAAAATGTCTGTAACAATTTTAACATATGTGAGGTTACCCAAGAGGTGTATCATATTTAGAAGGCTTCAGAATTTCATTAATCCACCTTCTAGGAATGTGATATCTTACAGATTGTACTTGTACACACTACAAAGACAGACAGCTAATTCTTAACAGACACCGAGGAGCAAGCCCTCCTTTTGCAACATGCTCCTCACATTCCTCTAGGTATTCAAACACAGAAAAGTAACTTACTGGATGCTCAGCCCCTGGCTTTGTGTCCAGATCCCCTTCAGAAAACAACTAATTTCCGCTTGAATAAAGCTGACATAAGATTGGATTCAGGGCCAGACATTCTATTAGCTAATTGGACGGGAGTGGCACCTGTTAATTTCTCTGTTAGATTTGCTACAAACTTCAGTTCAAAGATATAAAAATACGTATCACCAAGGTGAAGCATCTATGCAGGGCAGACCAGGCAAATTCCAGCAATGAATTTTCAGGGATGACCATTTACAACTGTCTCATTTACCTAAATATTAAATAAGAATGCCACTCTTTTTTTTTTTTTAAGGCAAAAACATCTGTTACCCATGAGCCTCTGTGCTTTTGTTAAATGCCATTGTTAATCTGAAGACTTTTTCCTCGCTTGGAATGTGATCTCTGAATGTGTTATTGAATCAAGGCATAGCACGGAATGAGTATCTTCTTGTTAGGATCCGACTCATTGACTCTCTGCCAACAAAACAAGCAGAGATCTGAATTTAAACTGGAAATGTTTCACCATAATTCAGAATGAAGTGTCACCATTGTCCAAAATTTGTAAATATGGAGAACTACAAATGGGAATTTAGCTCATCACTAGATAGAACCCTGTCCACATAATTCTCCAAAAGGTTTTAAAATTTAAAAAGAATGAGATTCAGTAATTGTTGAGTGTTTCCAGTGCTGGGGGAAAAAAACGAAAGTATTATACACATCTTGGCTAAAGGAGCTAACATTTTGATGGTAAAAAGAGTTATACAAAATGATTATAGAGGATTATGCGACCCTGCCCCATTTTCATAAGTCCTCTCACTGCAGTCACTAGTGTTCCTTCTCCCCATATTGTCTCACTTGTTGCAGGCCTGCTGGTCTCCTTCCTGTGTGCCAGTCACACTCCCTCCTTAGGGCGATGCTACTCCCTCTGCCCAGAACTCTCACCCCCAGATGTCCAATTGGCCAGCTCAGGCACCTCCTCCAATCCTTTGCTCAATATCACCTTCTGAATTGGGCCTACCCTGACCACTCTACTTAAAATTGAAACCAGTCCTCCAGGCCCACACTCATTTCACCTCCCCTACCCCCTTCCTTTTTTTCCTTTTCAATAACATTTATGATCTTCAATTATTCTATATAATTTACTTATTTTCTATGTCTACTGGTTCTTCCTCCCCACCCCTCCCACTAGAATGTAAACTTCACAAAGACAGGAGTCTTTGTATTGACCACTGGTATATCCTGCGAGTATAGGCTAGTGTCCAGTACATTTTCGTGTCCCTTAAATATATAAGCAATGGCCCAAGGAAGCAGAGCATATCAAAGATGATCACAGTGGAGAGAAGAATATCTCTCACACCCAAAGAAAGTATGAGCTCCTCCCTTGCTGGGGAAAACTTTTGAGGAAAAGAAAGGGAGAAAGCAAAGAGGTCAAACCAGAGGGCCCTGGCTCTGCACAGGGCTGAAAAATCCTGGGAGGAAAAAACTGGGCGGGAGGTCTGGACCCTTTAGGGGTCTTTTTAGAGATTTTGAACCCTGCACCTCTGCCCTCAATGGGACGTGATAGCTCTGATTCTACAGGAGAATTGGGCAGGAGGAATGAGTTTGCTTTTAGTTGGCTTCCCCACTGTGGGCTTAGCCCCCAACTTGGTTCCCAGGTCAACAGCAGCCAGGCTTCCAAGCCTGGTTACTATTGTCCTGGGAACCAAGTTGTAAGCTCAGAATTTTACCATTAACCTCGATGGCTTTTAATTGTTCCCTATTTTGAGTATGATTCTTCACCACCTCTGGCCCCCAATGTGCCTGGTGTGCCTGAGTCTAAAGACCTCTCCCCAAAGTAAACTTCCCTTCTTAGGCCAAAATGAGGGAGGAATAGTTAGTTGTTTGGATGTGTGGGTGGAGAAGAAGATCTGGGGGTTCTAAACACTCTTTTTAAAGACTTTAAACCGTGGACCTCTACCTTCCACGGAGAGTGACAGCTCTGATATCACAGGGGAATTTGAAAGAAGGACCAGCTTGCTTTAAGTTGGCCTCCCCACTGTGGGCTTAGTTTTCAGCCTTTTCTGATTTGCCAAGTGAATTACTGTATCAGTTAGCTATTATTAGGTAACAAACTATCCCCCCTCCAAATTTAGTGACTTAACACACAATCATTTATGATTACACCTGAGTTTATTAATCAGCTGCATGATTCTTTTGTTTTCAGCTGAGCTTCCTTAGGTCTCTGCAGTCATGTACATGCCTGGAAGACAGTTCTGCCAATCTTGGCTGAGTTCACTCACATACTTGCAGCTTTGACTGGGACAAGTGGGCTGACTCTGCCTGCCCCACATATTCCCTCATCTTTCATCAGATTAGTCCAGAATTGTTCATGGCAGAGGCAGCGGTTCCTAGACTCAGAGCAGAAAACACACAGGCTTTTTGAGGTCTAGGCTAGAACTGGTAAACTTTCTCTCTGTCCCTTTCTATTGGTCAAAGCCAATGACAAAGCCAGTTCACATTCAAGAAACAGGGAAAAAGGCTGTATGTAGTTTTTGATGGAAGGATCTGCAAAGTCACATTGCAATGGACATAAATAAAGGAAATAAAGAAGGACTGTACTACAATCTGTCTATCACAGTGACCTCTGATGGATCAGTTTTTTAGCAACCAAGTTATTTCTGTTCCCATTTTCACTGTGGTTCATCCTCTTTATTCAGCCATCCATTCATACAACAAACATTTACAGACCTACTAGCATATCAGGCACTATCCTATGTACTGGGAATACAGACATGGAAAACGTAGTCAAAATCCCCATCCTCCCCTTGTGGGGTGTATATTGTAGTGGAAGGACACAAACAATAAACAAAATACTTAAATAAATTTTTATGGTTTTCTCAAAAGTTATAAATCCTATGGAGAAAATAAAGCAGAGAGGTGGAATAGGGAGTGCTTAGCATGTGCATTCTTAAGTAGGATAACTGTGATCCTGTGAGACTTGAGGAGGAAGTAAAAGTCAATGTTCAGTCTGCTATGTTTAATCTGCAATTGCCCCAATGAAATATCATGCATCCATTAAAAATTAAGTTATGGAAGACTATTTGACTTTTAGAAATGTATGATTTAAGGTACCTTCCTATGCTAATCACACAGAAATGATAAATAAAATTCAAAAAGAGAAAGTAGAGACAGCCTAGCCAGATTAAATTAGAAGACCATAATTTTGTGAACCACAGACAGAACATACTGGTAAATACAAACCAGAAAGTAAGATGAAGCTGTAGATAGTCTAGGACCTGAGCCAGGTTTACTGCTCAAATGCAGGGACTTAAGTGTGGTTTCCTGCCCTTAAAAAGTCTGAAAATGCTTTAATTAACCACTTCCTAAGGCTACACCATACATATGCCCACTTATCTATGACAGTAGGAAAATGCACATATGTATAGCCCCAAGTGCAGGACTGAGTTGCTCATGTGCTTGTTGAAAAGATTTACTCTCTCTTTAGTATCGCCACAGGGCTGTGGCCCCAGTCACTAACTTAAGACCTGGTTCTATAATAAGAATTGGACAGAGGCCTACCAAGGATGGGGTGAGCCCAGAGAGAGAAAGCAAAACCAAGTAAGAAAAGGAAAAAAAACACCCAACTCCATTTCAAGATGAGCCTATAACCTAACATTTTTAAACATATGAGCAAAACTAAGAAAATAGTCAATAAAATCTACAATCATGAGATAAAATCTATCCAAGTAAAATAAAATTGAATTATATAAAATAACTTTAATATAAGTATGTTTATGGTCCTCAAAGAGATAAAAGAACTTATAATAACTACAAAAAGAATGAAAAATCATGTAGCAAAAAACAGCCAGAAATTAAATCAGAACAGATGGATCAGAAAAAGAACAATTAGAAATAAATGAAATATATAGTCATTGAAACAAGATAATCCAATAGATGACATAAATTCTGGGCTGGACAGAGATGAAGAGCAAAATATAAATTGGGAGATAGTACTGAGAAATTAAGATATGCAGATGACACCATCTTACTGGCAGAAAGTAGCAATGATTTGAATCTACTTCTGATGAAAGTTGAAGAAGAAAGTGCCAAAGCAGGACTGCATTTGAACATCAAGAAGACAAAAATCATGACTACAGAAGATGTGCACAAATTTAACACAGACAATAAAGACATTGAAATTGTGAAAGATTTTGCTTAGCTTGGTTCAGACATCAATTTAAATGGTGACTGTAGCCAAAAATCAAGATAAGGCTGAGACTCCGAAGGGCAGCAATGAAAGAATTAGGAAAGATCATCAAGTGCAAAGATATGTCATTAGAGTTATGTCCAAAGTTATGATCATTTACACCCCCACATTCCCAAATACTATGTACAAATCTAAAAGTTGGACAGTGAAGAAGGCTGAAAGGAAAAAAAATGATTCACTTGAAATATGGTGTTGGAGGAGAGCTCCATGGATACCATGGACGGCCAGAAAGATAAACAAGTAGGTCCTTAGAGCAAAGTAAGCCTGAAACATTGCTGGAAACAAAAGTGACAAAACTGAAGCTATCCTACTTTGGGAACATCATGAATTGTAGAGTTCTTTGAAAAAGACAACAATGCTGAGATAAAAAGAAGGCAGCAGGAAAAGAGGAAGATCAACTATAAGATGGATTGACTCCATAAAAGAAGGCATAGGCCTGAGTCTACAGGAGCTGAGCAGGGCTGTTGATGACAGGACACTGTGGACATCACTGATTCACGGGGTCACCAGGAGTTGGAGCCAACTCAATGGCATATCATACACACACTAAGAAATTCACACAGAGAACAAAAAGAAAAATAAATATTAAAGAGCAATGAAGAGATACAGAGTATGGATTGAGAGGTATCAACTTATGTCCAATAAGATTCTAGTATCAGTCCATCAAGCAAACAAAAAATATTTATTGAGCACCTATTATATTCCAGACACTTTTCCAGGTACGGGACATATCAGTGAACAAAAGGAGAGGAAAATCCCTGCCCTCGTAGAGTTTGCATTCTTGATGGGGGAGAAAGACAAATAGTATATCAGGATCCTCTCAGGAAATAGATGGCACACTCAAAAGATGAACCTATAGTTAAATGGCTCTTGGGTGTGATAAAGCACTCCAAGGCTAGTAACATGAGGAAGTCACTACCTGAGGCTTGAAAAGAGCAAAGCACAGCATGACAGAGAGATGAGAATTCAAAAGTTCCCACAATCTTAGAAAAAGACTGATTATTAGAGCCACAGAAATAAGTAACCATCAAAACCAGTTTTAAACCAGTTCAAATGATCAACAAAAACTCACTTCAGTGAACATGCTTTTGCAAACCAACCACTGTCAGGCCCTCATTCTGAAAGTTAACCAAATAGGGATAGACACACTCCAATAAACAGGCCTCTGGAAGTCAACTAATCAAGAAGAGTCTTGCTAAGTAACAATACTTTGCAGATGAAACCAACCCACTAGAGCCTCTGAAAGCCTGCCAATCCCTCACCTCCTTGCTTCTCCAAAACCCTATGTGAGACCAGTAGTTTGCTCTGTCTGGGGACACTATGCTGACTAGCATAGTCTCCTCGGATAGAGGAGTTTGGGGAAACACATACCCTGAACTGTCTCTCTTCCCCACATGCAACCTTTTGACAGTGCCTTCTGTGGCTGAACTCAACTAGAAGCCAGAGAACAAAGAAGATATGTTGATCCCACCCACAGATGTCAGCTTCCCAGGGCACAGAACAGGATGGGTAAGGTGAAGAGTGGATCAGAAGGGGCAAAGGAAATATCTAGAACAATAACAAACATACCACATCTTTATATATAAAAGCCTAAGCAACCATTATGACTGGTTGACTGAACGACTGTTCAACCAGTCGCTATGATGCGCACTGACCACCAGGGGGCAGACACTCAGCACACGAGCTGCCCCCTGGTCATCAGTGCATTCCCATAGCCAACCTCCTGTGGCTGGCCAAACTTCCACAGTCCCTCCCCCAGCCGGCCAACCTCCTGCGCTCCCTCCCCCAAGCCCGCTGGCCCTGCCCCCATTGGGAGAGGGTGAGACAGCCCCAATCAGCCCTGATTGCTAGCCAGGCCAGGGGACCCCACCCATGCACTAATTCGTGCACCTGGCCTCTAGTAAATAAATAATGTAATAAATTAGAAGGTTAAAAAACAGAGAAAGTAGGGTTGTGAGTATTAGGGAAGAGAGGGAAAAAGATTGAAGTATTATCTGGGGTTTTCAGGGTAGGTTTCATTACAAAAACCACATTTGAGCAGAGACTTGAGAGAAGAGAAGGAATTAGCTGTTTATATTTGAGAGGAGAATAGTCCAGGCGGCAGGAACAATTTGGGCAAAGGCCAAGCAAGAGATTGCCTGGCATGTTCCAAAACAGTGTGGCTGGAGTAGCATGGGCGAGGGGGGTGAGGAATAGGTCCTCATACGCCACTGAAAGGATTTGGGCTTTGTATTAGTTTGCTAAGGCTTCCATAACAAAGTACCACACACTGGTTGGCTTAAACCAGAGAAAGTTATTTTCTCACAGTTCTGCAGGCTAGATGTCCAAGATGAAGGTGTCAACAGGGTTGTTTTCTTCTCAGGCCTCTTTTTTTGACTTGCAGATGGCTGCCTTCTCACTGAATGTTCACATGGTCATCCCTTGGTCTGTGTGCTGTCTGAATTATTTTAAGGACATCAGTCATATTGGATGAGGGCCTACCCATATGATCTCATTTTACTTTAAATACCTCTGTAAAGGCCCTATCTCCAAACACAGACATACTCTGAGGTATTGGGGGTTTGGACTTCAACATATTAATTTGGGGGTGTATCATTCAGCCCATGACAGGCTTTTACTCTGAGCATAGGGAGCCACTGGATGGTTTTGAAGAGATGACTGGCATAATTTGATTTATGTTATAAATGTCCAATCTGGGTGCTGTTCAGAGCTTAGGTTAAAGTGGAGTGAGGATAAGATTGGAAGCAAAGAGACTGATTAGGAAGATATTTTAAGATGAAATATCAATAATTCAAGGGGAAAGTGATGGTGACTAGATCCATCACTAGTGGTAGCAGTAGAGGTGATAAAAAGAGTCATATTCGGGATATATCTCTAAGGTAGTCCATGGGATTTCCTGATAATTAGGATGTATAATGTAAGAGACAGCTTTTGGCTTGAGCAATTTGAAGAATGGAACTGCTACAGCTGACTTTGGGAAGGCTAAAGGGAAATAACCTTGTGAGAAAAGAGGTAAGAGCTCAAGATGAGGCATTTGAGATGCCTACTAGACATTCAGAGGATATGCCAATAGGTGTGGAGATCAGAAAGGAGGCCTGGATAAGAGGTATAAACATGAGAGTCATCAGAACATAAGTGGTTTTTATTTTTTTAAAAATATTTTTATTGATTTCAGAGAGGAAGGGAGAAAGAGAGCTAGAAACATCAATGATGAGAGAGAATCATTGATTGGCTACCTCCTGCACGCCCCCTACTGGGGATCGAACCAGCAACCCAGGCATATGCCCTTGACCGGAATCAAACCAGTGACCCTTCAGTCCACAGGCCCATGCTCTATCCACTGAGCCAAGCCAGCTAGGGCAGAACATAAGTGGTATTTAATGCCATTAGACTAAGTCCAGCCGGTGTGGGTCAGTGGTTGTGCGTGGACCTATGAACCAGGAGGTTATGGTTCAATTTCTGGTCAGGGCACATGCCCAGGTTGCAGGCTTGATCCCCAGTGTGGGGCCTACAGGAGGCAGTTGACCAATGATTCTCTCTCATCATTGATGTTTCTCTCTCTCTTCCTCTCTGAAGTCAAGAAAAAAATACATTTAACAAAATAAAATAAAGCCATGAGATTAGATGATCAACAATGGAGTAACTGTAGAAGGGAGGAGAGACCAAGGGTTGAGCCCTATGTCACTCCAATATTAAGGATTAGAAGAAAAGAGGGACCTGCAAAGGAAACTGAGAAGCAGCAGCGAGTGAAGTACAAAGGAAATGAAGGGAGTTTTGGCTCCTTGAAACGAAGTGAAGAATGTTCATCAAGTAAAAGAATGTTTATGTCAAATGCTACTAAAAGTCAATGTTCAGATCATAAGCAAGATTTTTTTCCTCAGCTGTTTAGAGTTTATGGATGAGCCTGTAGAAGGAATTCCTCATGTCTGTTACTGTTTTCCATTTATGTATTTCCACCAGTTCTTTTCCTATTGTTTCCATCTCTATGCTGAATTTAGCCATCTTTCCATGCATGTTGTCCACCTTTTTCATTAGAGCTCTTAGCATATTAGTCATCACTATTTTAAATTCCCTGTCTGATAGTCCCAATATCTGTATAATATATGAGTCTGGTGCTATTAAATGCTTTGCCTCCTGACTGTGTGTGTGTGTGTGTGTGTGTGTGTGTGTGTGTGTGTGTGTTCTTGCTTCTTTGTCTGCCTTGTAATTTTTTGTTGAAAGCCAGACATCTTATGTATGTCAGTAGATACTCAGGCTACTAGTTATTATTTATGTGTGTAGTAGTTTAAGTACATGTTCCACATGACAGACAGGGGAGGACTGGGGCCATCCCCACAGTGGCAGCTGTTCCTCACCCCCAGGTCTGCACCATGATGGAAGCTTTCTCAGGATTTTCATCCTGACCCCAATCTTTTTTGTGAATCCATGCAGAAGATCCCCAAAGTAGCTGTGAATTCCGCTTGCGTCTGTGGCCCCTGAGGTTATATATTATCTAACTAGCCTACATTCAGGCTCTAGCAATTTGTTAAAAATCTTAGCCAAGTTCTATTCACCAGTGGGTCTGCCCCTGTAAACAAGTGCTTGAGTCTCATTGCTCCTTGGAGGTACCTGTCTCTCTTTAGATTTCAGGTTAATTGATTTCCCTGTGACTTCAGTGCTCTGATGGGTTTAAGAAACTTCTGAATTTGCATACTGGAACTTTTTATGGTTGTTAGCGTGAGAGTGGTGCTCTTTCCAGCTTCCTACATCATACACAGACTCCATAAGTCCCATTTCATTAATCTTTACCTCTGTGACTTCAGGCAAGCCATTTATTCTCTCTGGATCTCACTCAGATGAAGTATGCCAGAAAATCTCTAACGTCCCTTCCAGCACACATGTTCCATGGCTCCAATAAACAAAGCATCTTCTAGAGAAGACAGTTGCAGTTACCTCATTGGCCCCTATCACAGCTGCATCAGCTCACAACATAGGAAGCAATGGGATTGAAGAGAATTCAAACTCAACTTCTATATAATAATCTCTATCAGCAGTAGATCTAAAATCATAATGTGGCCTGACTTCCTAGATCACCCTCTATTCCTCAGTTCCAAGACAGCAAGCTAGTTTCAATTCAATGAGTAGTGCAGGATTCTGTAACTCATTTCCCCTTAGTTAACTGTCATCTCTAACATTTATTTTCTTTCATGCTGGACTTTGTGACATCTTTAACACATTCTTGGATGGCTCTACTATTCTCTTACGTTCTCTTCTTCCTATGATCTTTGGCAACTTTGAAAAAGCTTAGAAGTTGTTCCTGCCAGGAAGTGCTTGTATCTCCCTGGTTCTATTGCTCAGACTATGGAGTGCTTTATCCTGAGGGTAGATGCTGGAGAGGTATGAAGAGTGAGAGTCACATGGACCAACTCTACCAACTTCACAGGCCATCATCACAGAGGAAGACTAAAAGGTAGTCTCTTCCTCCTTGGATATTCCAAAGGGAAAAAAAAAAAGAGTTTTTAAATCTATAAACCAGTACAGCTAGAAAGGAGCCTAACACGATTCCCAAACCATTGAGTGTGGCATGGCAATATACACATGGCATTGATGAATCCTTAGCCTGTCGTTTCCTCCAAGTCTCATACAATTGATTACTGGGTTTTACAGACCAGAGTTGGCTACGACATAGAAGCAAGTGTCCTAAGTTCTGGAGAGCTTTGCCTCATGCCTGTCCAGCTTTTCTGTTTATTTTTATGTCTTACTCAAGCCCCTTCTCTTTTGTAACTGATGACTTTCCAGGCTTAATGTTTAGCCAGGGGAATTAGCAGATAACCCAAGGCAATGATTTCATTGCTATTGACTCAAACACTGCCATTATCCTGGAGAATACAGAACCTTATGGTTTCTCCTTTCTAGATTCCTTTCAAAAGAGTGCAAAATCAAATGGTTGTTAGATGGCAGGAAGCTGAACTGGGCTTAGGGCTTTGGACAGAGTGACTGTCTGTTGGCAGAGCTTTGCTACCTGGGGAATGAGGGAGCCACACACCTTCTCTTTAGAGTGGCCTCAGTGAAGACAAGTTTTATAAAATGTCTTGACACTCAATCAGTCCATTATGTACTGAAACAATGTTTCCTTTCTTTTGATTTCCATAACTTGTTTAAGATTTGTAAATTTCCTGGATCAAATTTTTGAGAACTATTTTAACTTTTTATTTCTTTTCTATACTGTCTCCACCCCTCAATTTCCACTCTTTCTTCTTCCTGAATTTACATCTGGCAAACTAAAGTTGGTGGCTCTCCAATGGTTTGAGTCCCTCTAACATTCACAGGGAATGCTTGAAAATAGGAGGAGACCAATGAATAATGGACAGACCAATATGCTTCACTTCAACTTAGGATAGGGGTAATAAACATTTAGTTTAGTCTGATCGAAAATGTGGACTCTGCAATATACCTCCTTTTATGGACTCTTCAACACAGTCACTTGACATATGCTTATGACACAGCCAAAGAGAATGGGGGGAAGAATATCTGATCTCACACACCTTTCCTGACAGAATTACAAGAAGTAAGGTTACACCACGGGAACACTCAATCCTGAAATGAGGTGCAGAGTATAGCCCTTGTTAGAATGAGACTGGAAAATGAAGAGAAAAGAGGAGAGGAACAAAGTAAAAAAGAAGAAGGAGAAGAAGGAAGAGGAGTAGGTGGAAGAGGAGGAGGAGGAGGAGGAGGAAGCATTTTTTAGTACTTACTATGTACTTGACAATACAATGCACTGACCTTCATCATCAGAAGATAATGCTGGGCTCATTATCTTCTCACCAGCTGTGATGACCTGGGCAAGTTACCTAACCACTTGGTGCCTCAGTTTTCTCACCTTGGACGTGAGAGTTAAATGAGATAATACCAATTAAGAGCACAGAACAGTGCCTGGTAAACAATGAATCTATTCTGGCTATTACTGCTATTCATCACATTTAGTTAGATTATTTGTCACAGAATCAAGAAAGTGTTTCCATCCAGGATATGGGCTAGTCATTCATTCACTTATCAATTCTTTTACCTTACTTTAAATGTCAGGGCCTCAGGAAAACATTCCAGTCATAATTTGCATCAAGTAATCTTTCTATTCTCAACTAATGGGTGTGTAATTCACTTAACTCCTAATCATACTTTTTCCTTGCAATGTCCCTGTTGAGCTTTAAAAACTACTAAATCCTGACACCCCCAGTGTATCTGATTCAATTTATTTGCGGTGTTGTCTAGACATCAGAATTTTTTAAGCTCTCCATATGATTCTAACATGCAGCCAATGTTGAGACCAATAGTATAGACTGAAAGGTTACTGAAAGCAGAGACTAGTTGTTATTTGTCTTTGAAGAATTAAGAGAGAAGTATTTGAGTCAAAGAAAACAAGATGTGCAAAGACCCTGAGGTGATAGGAAATTTAGAAAGTTCCAAGGACTGAAAGATCCCCACTGTCACTGGAGCACAGAGGGTGAGGGAGAAACCTAAGATGAAACTAGATATAGGAATATGAAGTCCTTACAGGTTTTTAAAAGAATGCTAAGCTTTATTTTAAGAACAACAGAAAACCACTGTTGTAAGTATGAGTGTCAGTGTACTGAATAGGATTCTCCAGAGAAACAGAACCAATAGGATATAGGTAGGTAGATGGATAAATGATAATCACATATATGTATATAATTTATATAATTAATTATATATAATTACATATATAACTAGAAGCCCGGTGCACGAAATTCGTGCACGGCGGGGAGTTGTCCCTCAGCCCAGCCTGTACCCTCTCCAATCTGGGACTCCTGGAGGGATGTCCGATTGCCCGTTTAGGCCCGATCATGTTCGACTTCCCGTTTAGGCCCGATCCCAACAGGATTGGGCCTAAACAGGCAGTCGGACATCCCTCTCACAATCCAGGACTGCTGGCTCCCAACTGCTTGCCTGCCTGCCTTCCTGATTGCGCCTAACCGCTTCTGCCTGCCAGCCTGATCACCCCCTAACCACTTCGCTGCCAGCCTGGTTGATGCTTAACTGCTCCCCTGCCAGCCTGTTTGCCCCCAGCTTCTCTCCTCTGCTGGCCTGGTCACCCCTAACTGCCCTCCCCTGCAAGGCTGATCACCTCCAACTGCCCTCCCTTGCAGGCCGGGTGCCTCCTAACTGCCCTCTCCTGCTGGCCATCTTGTGTCCACGTGAGGGCAGGATCTTTTACCACATGGGGGCAGCTATATTGTGTGTTGCAGTGATGATCAATCTGTATATTACTCTTTTATTAGATAAGATAGAGGCCTGGTGCACGGGTGGGGGCCAGCTGGTTTGCCCTGAAGGGTGTCCCGGATCAGGGTGGGGTTCCCTTGGGGCGTGGGGCGGCCTGAGCGAGGGGCCTATGGTGGTTTGCAGGCCGGCCACGCCCCCTGGCGACCCAAGCGGAGGCCCTGGTATCTGGAATTTATTTTCCTTCTACAATTGAAACTTTGTAGCCTTAAGCGGGTGGGCCCGGCCAGGGTATGCAGAAAGCTTTGCTTCCCCTGTTGCCGCCGGCAACCCTGGCCTGCTCTCTCAAGCTCCATTCTGCCGCCATTTGTTTCAATTTGTTTACCTTCTATAACTGAAACTTTGTAGCTTGAGTGGAGGCTTAGGCCTGCAACGGCTATGGAAAGCTTGGCTTGCTCTGTTACCTGGGAAACCTTGCTCTCTGTGGCTGTAGCCATCTTGGATTAGGGTTAATTTGCATACTCGCCCTGATTGGCCGGTGGGCGTGGCTTGGCTGGTGGGCGTGGCTTATGTAGTGGAGTGATGGTTAATTTGCATATTACCATTTTATTAGAGAGGATATTATTACATTTTATGTATATGAAGAAATTTATTATAAGGATTGGTTCATGTAATTAAGGACACTGAGAAGTCCCACAATCTGCTGATCTACCAACTTCAATCTGAAGACCCAGAAAAGCCAGTGTGTAGTCCCAGTTTAAGTCCAAAGGCCCAAGAATTGAAGCACCAATGGTGTATATCCTAGTTCAAGGGCAGGAGAAGACTGATGTTGCAACTCATCAGTCCGGCAGAGAGAGCCAGTTCTTTCTTTGCCTTTTTATTCTATTCAGGCCCTCAATGGATTGGGTGAGGCTCAGCCACTTTAGGGAGAGCAATCTGCCTTAGTCTCTCGATTCAAATGCTAATCTCACCTGGAATCACCCACACAGACACACCCAGAAATCATGCTTAACCTAGTATCTGCACACTCCACAGCCCTGTCTAGCGGACACATAAAACTAACCATCACAGTGAGAGAGATGCCAGAGATGGTTTTATTTTTTTATTTTTTATTTTTTATTTTTTTAATTTCTTTATTGATTAAGGTGTCACATATTTGTCCTCATCCCCCCATTCCCATCCCACACCCCTCCCCTTGGATGCCCCAACCCTCTGTTGAACTTAAGCATTGGTTAGGCTCATATGCATGCACACAAGACCTTTGGTTGATCTCTCCCCCCTCCCCCCACCCTCCCCTATCCTCCCTCTGAGGCCCGATAGTCCGATCGATGCCTCCTTGTTTCTGGTTCTGTTCTTGTTCATCAGTCTATGTTGTTCATCATTTCCCCTAGATGAGCGAAATCATGTGTCACTATAGATATACTTATAAGAATTGAATGTGCGACGAGCAATAATAGTTATGCTGACAGGCAAATGAATCAGTCTGTAGTGAGTTTCTTTCTGGACCAACAGTTCTTTTGAGACCCAATATCAATGTCAACCGGTTCCCTATGAGTACATGTCGGCACTGACCCCTCAGCTCTGGATGGTGGACAAATGGTGGTAATGCAGGTCCGACTCCCTCTGGTTTGGTCTCGGCTGGACCCAGGGGCACTGCTTCACCCGGATCCAGGGGCCCACGGCCTCACCTGGACCCGGGGCCAGGCTCACCCGGATCCAGGGGCCCGCATCCTCGCCCGGACCCGGGGCCCAGGGCTCACCCGGCTCCAGGGGCCCGCGGCCTCGCCCGGACCCGGGGCCCAGGGCTCACCCGGCTCCAGGGGCCCGCGGCCTCGCCCGGACCCGGGGCCCAGGGCTCACCCGGCTCCAGGGGCCCGCGGCCTCGCCCGGACCCGGGGCCCAGGGCTCACCCGGCTCCAGGGGCCCGCGGCCTCGCCCGGACCCGGGGCCCAGGGCTCACCCGGCTCCAGGGGCCCGCGGCCTCGCCCGGACCCGGGGCCCAGGGCTCACCCGGCTCCAGGGGCCCGCGGCCTCGCCCGGACCCGGGGCCCAGGGCTCACCCGGCTCCAGGGGCCCGCGGCCTCGCCCGGTCCCGGGGCCCAGGGCTCACCCGGCTCCAGGGGCCCGCGGCCTCGCCCGGTCCCGGGGCCCAGGGCTCACCCGGCTCCAGGGGCCCGCGGCCTCGCCCGGACCCGGGGCCCAGGGCTCACCCGGCTCCAGGGGCCCGCGGCCTCGCCCGGACCCGGGGCCCAGGGCTCACCCGGCTCCAGGGGCCCGCGGCCTCGCCCGGACCCGGGGCCCAGGGCTCACCCGGCTCCAGGGGCCCGCGGCCTCGCCCGGACCCGGGGCCCAGGGCTCACCCGGCTCCAGGGGCCCGCGGCCTCGCCCGGACCCGGGGCCCAGGGCTCACCCGGCTCCAGGGGCCCGCGGCCTCGCCCGGACCCGGGGCCCAGGGCTCACCCGGCTCCAGGGGCCCGCGGCCTCGCCCGGACCCGGGGCCCAGGGCTCACCCGGCTCCAGGGGCCCGCGGCCTCGCCCGGACCCGGGGCCCAGGGCTCACCCGGCTCCAGGGGCCCGCGGCCTCGCCCGGACCCGGGGCCCAGGGCTCACCCGGCTCCAGGGGCCCGCGGCCTCGCCCGGTCCCGGGGCCCAGGGCTCACCCGGCTCCAGGGTCCCGCGGCCTCGCCCGGACCCGGGGCCCAGGGCTCACCCGGCTCCAGGGTCCCGCGGCCTCGCCCGGACCCGGGGCCCAGGGCTCACCCGGCTCCAGGGGCCCGCGGCCTCGCCCGGACCCGGGGCCCAGGGCTCACCCGGATCCAGGGGCGCACGGCCTTGCCCAGACCCAGGATTCAGCCTCACCCGGACCCAGGGGCGCACGGCCTCGCCCAGACCCAGGATTCAGCCTCACCCGGACCCAGGGGCGCATGGCCTCGCCCGGACCCAGGGGCACGTGGCCTCACCCGGACTCGGGGCCCAGCCTCACCCTGACCCAGTGTCCAGCCTCACCCAGACCCAGGGGCACGCGGCTTCACCCGGATTCAGGACCCAGCGGGGTTTCGTCTTCTTGATCCCATTTCCTGTTGGTCAATTCCATCTCAGTAATTCCTTCGGCCATTTTCTCAGAGCTCCAGGGCAGCCGCCACAGAACTCGTTGGGCGGCGGGCTCGGCGAAGCTCCGGTGTGCCCGGTGCGCGGCAGCGGGCTGGTCCGGGGTGGCTGCGTCGGCCCTTGGGTCTGCAGCGGTGGCCAGTCACCGAGCGTGCGCACCTGGCCGCTTCCGGGGCGTTGAGATTCTTGAAGGACTCGGAGGTCAGCAAGCGCGGAGTCTCCCACCCCATGACTCCTAGGGGCTCGTCTGTCCGTGCTCGGCAGCGAGTGGGGCCTTCCCCTCAGCCGGAGACCGCTGGGGGAACTGCGCCGAGCACGTTCCAGGCCGCCACTGTGTCGTCTGAGCCGTAGTTCTTAAAGTGTGATCTTTGGGTCGCCGGCATCAGCATCATCCCGAGTACCCCTCTCTTTTATTCTAGTTGTAGAGCGTCTGCTCAGTCAGCCCTCCGGTGGTTCTGGATGGTGTCTGCTCCGCTCTCCTGTCGTAGACTCAAAATTGTTGTGGTGGGCAGCAATCAGGCTTCCGCCCTATGCCTCCGTCTTGGTTTTCCTTTGTATAGTTAAGTCTTGATTGTTGTTGGTGTCGCTGGGAGGAATTGTCCTCCAGGCCAATTGGCCGTGCAGATCCTCTGTGTCTATAAAGGAAGAGTTGCTGTGTAGGAGACAGATTTATGGGCCGGGTCTTGGTGCAGCAAGGCTTTGGCGCTCATTGATTCTGCCTCTGGAATGTGTCCTTTATGCGAGTGGTTGAAGTCTGGTGTCATCTCACACCGACCACTAGATGCCCTCGTTTCTGGGTCTCCAATGGTGTGTAGGTCAGCTACTACCTGAGACCACTCAGCAGGACTTACGGCAGAAACTGCAGTTTCCTCCTCCTGTCTGAGCGTCCCTAGAGCAGTCCGACTAGAACCGCAGTTTATCTGGTCAAGCTGCCATAGGTCAGGCCACCCACATGCAAAAGCCGTTGCTTGGAGCCCAGGTGTGCCTGCCAGACGTGCGGGGCGGGTCTGCAAAACGAGCGGGGCGGGTCCCAGGGCGGGGCGGGTCTCAGGGCGGGGCGGGGCCTCAGGGCGCCACCAGGCCATGGCGAGGCGAACCGCTCTGGCTGTAAGTCTGCTTTTTCTGTTTTCCACGTTTCCAAGCCCCCTCATTCCGCACTCCAGCGCAGCAAACACTGATTGCTGGGCGCACCTCCACAAGGAAGTGACTCCCACTCTCCGACAGGAAGGCCGAGAGTCGCGCCTCTCCCCGCAGGCGTCTGGGGAGCTAATCTCCCCTAGGGTTGGAACAAAAGCCACAAGTCCCTTCCCCCGACCCACGCGCCTCCGCACCTCAGTTTCTCCAGAGTTCGCTCTTTCCTCTTCTCTCTTAGCTGTAAATCCATCATTCAGCCAGCTCTCCTGTGGTTCTGGGTGGCAGACGCTCTGTGCGCGGCGAAGTTCCTTTGTTTAACTTTGAAATTGTTGTGCGCGAAGTTCCTTTGTTTGATTCTGCTGCCTTCTTGGTCCTCCTCTCTCAAAATGGCTAGAGGACTTGAGTGTAAGACAGGAAGTCTTAAGAATCCTCTAAGTCGGTGTTGGCGGTCTCCGGGGCCCCGAGGATCTCAGTGGGGAGCTGGGCCAGGTCGGTGACGCGGGTGAGCCCGTCTCGCAGAAAGATGGTCTCTTCCTTCACCGAGAGCCGCTGCGCCGAGTCCGCGGTCGCCGCCACAGCAGCTGCCGTGGCGCCCACGAGCTCATGGCCCCGGCTGCGGTGCTGGCTGAGAGGAGCCGCCGCCCGGTCTGGGGAGACGCGAGCAGGAGTCGCCGCACTCACCAGTCCATCTTTTAGTTGTTTTTCCATAACTGCCATGCGAGGCAGCAGATCAGCCGTTCACCTCCGCCGCCATCTTCCTCCTCTCCCGGTAATCCAGAGATGGTTTTAGAATTCCTCTTTGGAAATACTTGGTGGTGACAATCTGATTCACAAGGAGGGCCCACGTTTGAGTTCAATTTGCAGAGCAAGCACTCTGTTTATGAAGACTGCTTCTTTAATACAGATCTGGGGGTGGTATGAGGAAGGAGCTAGAGGTTTCCAGGATACCCCGGTGTTGGCTGTCATGAAAACGCAACTCTCAGATTGCCTGCATTGGGGAGAGTAACAGGTGGCCCACATGCTGTGCTCTGAACCTGTTACTGTGTCCACACCAAGGCCACACTTCCCACAGGTGCTCCCAGCCAACAACAGAATATGGCATGGATACTAATGCAGGCCCATTTCTGTGAGACATGGGATGAGATGGCAATTTTGACAGACTCCTCATGAGCCAGGGAGAAACTTTTTTAGAACTGCACTGTAGTCCGAAACTCTTCCTACCCAACCTTTCTTCCTTCCCTCTCTATTTTCGAGGGATCAGGCCAGCATCTCTCAGTGTAGGCTGCTGTCAGCTTTCCTGACAGTAATGTAAATACCTAACATTAAGTGTTTGATTGCCCAGGCAAACACTTCAAAGACACCATCTCAAATAAACACATTGCCAGCTACACAAATAGATGAAGAACCAGGCCTCCCCACCCATGAAGTTCCCCTTTTTAGAAAGCTCTAGTTGGCTTAGATAACTGACCATTTGACTGAATGCTTGATTTTGCCATGTACCCTCCAGGATCTGTGAGTTATAAACCTTGTGTTCTCCAAGTTCCTGATGGTTGTTGCTGAGGTGCATCATCATAAGAAGAATCACAAGGGCCAGTCCAGCCACACATTGGCTGCCGTCAGGGAAATGTCTATGGGCCTCACCACAAGTAGCACAGGTCCAGTTGAGGGACCCCAAGCATTTCAAGCCAACAGCATCACCATCGATAGGCTGAGACCGGCCCATCTCCTTCAACTTCTTCCCCAGTAAATCCTTGCACATCTAACCATGTCTTGGCATATGCTTTTCAGGGGACCCAAACTAACAAAACTCAAAGACAAAATCAGATTGCCATTTTGGAAAGCTCACTCTGGATGCTGTGTAACAATGGATTGGAGGAGTGTCAGAGTAGACTTGGGTAGACCAGATAAGAGATAGTATCAATAAGCCAGGCAAGAGTTAGTGGTGTCTTATAGCAGGATGGTGTCAACCCACATTCACAGTAAGCATAACAGACACCAGATTTAATGATGATTTCAAGTTTTAGATCCCACCTGCCTATTTGTGGAGATCAGCTCCTCATATCCTGTGAGTACCTTAAGGTCTAAAAGAAGTAGAAAGTATATTTGGAGGACTTCTGTACCTGTAGCCAAACCAACGTGGTGAAAACAAGTACTGACACCATGGAATTTGGGATGGTTTACTTCAGCTAGTTTTAAAATATTCTACAATTCAGATCACGTTCAAGGTTTTAGCGTTATGAGATTGTTCAATGACAGAAAGATTACAGCATTGCTATTTGTACAGCATTACAACTTGTTGAAATAGGGCATGCAAAGTTAGCCACAAAAAAGTTTCTAAATTTCCCCCATAGACTCTGTCACTCAGTTCTTGAAAAGCAAAAATGGAAATGTAAGTAGAAGGTAGTTTAGAATTCATTTAACTTAAGAGGGTGACTTCTATTTTATAATCAAACTGGTAATGAAAAATCTCCCTGGAAGAAGCAAGGATTTTCCAGAGATATCCCATCAGAGAGTCACTAAAAAAGTATACTTAAGAAAGTGAGTCTCTTTCATTCGCCTTCATAATCATGTGTAGGCAGCATCTTAACTGATATTGCTGCAGTTGTGAATGAGCTGCAAGTATATTTTAAAGATCAATCTCCCCACGAAAGGGGAGCCATTTGACTAAAAATTTCAGTGGCGCCTTGGTGACACAGCAAGGGAAACCTCTCAGACTCTGAGTGCTGGAGCAGGAAGTTGGAGGGTGGGGCGGGGGTTTCCACCTACCAGTAGAATGGGTGTTTGTCATTTCCTCAAATTCCTTGAGACCACCCACAGGCATGAAGGATGATGAGCAAAGCTTGAGGAATAGAGACAATCTTCAAAAAGGGCTTCCTGGGAGACTCAGACAATAAGAAAGTAATTTGTTGTTTTTTATGTCAGCTGATGTGGCTTTTGATCATTCAGATGGGACAGTTCTGCCTGGAAGGGATCAATCTTTTTTTGTTCCAAACCCTAACACAAACAGATACAAATCAAAGGAGGTGTTCTTTCAATAAAGGAAATTCCAGAAAGGATGCCTAGGCTTAATTAAAATATAACCCTTTGTTTCAAGGGCTCTTCGTCCCCTTAAAAAGGAAACACGCTACCCGGGAAGCATGTGCTGGGGCTGGTGAGATAGAATTCTTCTGCAAGTAAGGATCTGTCCACACTGGGGCAACATCTTGGGGAAGCCTTGAAGGGAATGTGCCTGGAGTCCCGTCTGACTTAACTCATCATCACAGTCCTTCATCACAACATAATGAGTGTTATTACTTCCTCATGTGGCCTGTGGGCTTTGTTAATTAAAGAATGGAAAGGTAAGTAGTTCCAACAGTTTGCTTTTAATTAATCAAAAGATGTGTTTTCCATCTTCAAGTTGCTGGGCAGCAAGTATTTCCTCTGCCTTCCAATACCCAAAAGAGTTAAGGGGAAAAAACTCAGCTGCTGGTTTGAGATTTTGTAGACAGCACAGCAGATAACTGATAGTCTGCTCCTTTTCTAACTTTAAAACCGATTCTGTTGGCCAGACTTCTGCCTATAACATAATGGTAGTTGAAAAGAAATAAGAGGTTGCCCCATACCATCCTATCAATATAAATAAAATCGTCTTAAAGGTCCATATCTTAAACTCTGGTGGGTATCTGACACAGTATTAGGTAATCAGGAAGCACTCAGCACAGAGGAAAACTGGAACTAACAATTACTGAATGCCTATGATGCCAAAACTCTGTCATAGTATGCTATCTTTCTGCTCACTTGACTTACTGACACTTCTAGCGTTAGGGTCATCCTTTACCATCAAGCATTCTCTACACTTTAAACAGAAATATATTACCTGGAAGGCAAACACACCAACCCACTCCCAAGCATAACACCTTAGGAAAGGTAGCATTTCAGAAAACGAGCAGGTTAGGGAGAGGTGGGGGAGATAAGAGATCAATCAAAGGACTTGTATGCATGCATATAAGCATAACCAATGGATGCAAAACTCTGGGGGGTGAGGGCATATATGGGAGTGGGGTGGGGGGGGGGCAATGGTAAGATATGTACACATATAATCTATAATAATAAAAGCCTAAGCAACCATCACAACCGAACGGATGACCAAACAGGCTGCGTGGGGCGACAAGGCCTGCAGGGGGGACAGTTGGGGGTGACCAGGCTGGCGGGGGGGGGGGGGGGGGAGTGAGGGGCAAACAGACTAGCAAGGGGGGACAGTGAGGGGTGACCAGGCTGGTGGGGGGGAGAAGATGGGGGCAACCAGGCCAGCAGGGGGGGGCAGTGAGGGGTGACCAGGCTGGTGGGGGGGCAGTTAGGGGTGACCAGGCAGGCAGGCAGGTGAGCAGTTAGGAGCCAGTAGTCCCGGATTGTGAGAGGGATGTCTGACTGCCGGTCTAGGCCCGATCCCCAGGATCTGGCCTAAACCAGCAGTTGGACAACCCCCGAGGGGTCCTGGATTGGAGAGGGTGTAGGCTGGGCTGGGGGAACCCCCCCCCCCGTGCACGAATTTCGTGCACCGGGCCTCTAGTACCTTAATAAAAAAATTGGAGAAAAAAAGAGAAAAAAAAAAAAAAAAGAAAACGAGCAGGGCACCAGTATGTTTCCTTTTGGAGGGAAGTTAGGAAAAGTCCGGAGCAGGGGTGTCACATCAGCTTTAACTGAATGTGTCAGCCCTCCACAATCAGTGTTGGCTGCTGCCCAGAGCTCTGTTTTGAGAAGGAGACGAGGCAAAGAGTCTAAACTCTGTGGCAAAGAGAGCTGCAATGGCTTGGTGATATCTGCCTTGCCAGAGGGAAGATAGCAAAGGAGGAGCAGCTATGGAGCCCTGCTGGGAAAACTGGGCCTTCTGAGCTACTGAGAAGTAGAAATATAAAGGGAAAACTGTCTTGTAATAAATACCCAAATCTTTTAAGTTCATTTCTACAAGAGAATCTCTGTACAGCTGTGGCGGAAGACCAGAAAGCCTCACTCTTCTTCCAAACTCACTTTCCCCTTGGGGATGTCTCATACCATGGTGGCCAGCGAGGAGGCAGGCCATGTTCCTGTTCACTTAATAACTATTCTGGCTCATATGTAGACAAGTGGCCCTTCCCTCAACAGCCTATAGCACAGCTGAAACAGGTTGGTTTCTTTGAAGACAATATCAAAAACATTGAATGTTAAGAATCTTTCACTATTCCTTTTCTCTAATTCTAAGCCCAATTCTTCCCAGTTCTCCTTCTGAATATAGATGGGGTGGGGTGGGGTGGGGAGAAGTTCTCCCCTTTCCAAGTCAAACACTCACCTCCTTTCTGTTCTAGGAGAAATGAACAGGAACAATTCCTCTTAGTTAAAATCTTGCCCTGAGCTGTGGGCTCTGCAAAGTAGATTGTCCTCCCCAATGTGGGTAGGCATTATTCTATCCACTGAGGGCCTAAATTAAAAAAAAATGTGGAAGGAGGAGAAATGTACCCCACTTGTCCCCTCACCTTTCTTTTTGCTTCACTGATTAAGTTGGGACATCTCATCGTATCTTATCTGTACCTCAGAGTGGAATCAACACCATATGCCACCCTGGTTTACAGCTCTCCGACTCAGATTGAATTATACCATCAGCTTTCCGGGGTCTGCAGCTTACAGGTGGCAGATCATGTTGCTCATTAGATTCCATAACTGTGTGAGCCAATTCCTCATAATATATATGTGTATACATGTACACACATATATATTCTACTGGTTCTATTTCTCTGGAGAACCCTGGTTAATATACTATGTATGGAGTGCCAACAAAATGGTCCAGTCAGCTCTAATTTTTTTTTTTCTATTAGCTTAAATCAATTCAAAGATCAGGCCTCTACATGAGCAGGGACGCTGGGTGCTGCCGAGCCCAAGGCCACCGCCTGGGGCCAAGCCCCGACCCTGAAAAAGGCAGAAGGCGGTGGCCACAGCCAAGGCCTGGGTCCCCGGTGCCGGCAGAAAACTGGTGCAGGCAGCCAGGTGAATGAAGGTCTATTGCACGAATCTTCGTGCAAACGGGTTACTAGTCTATAATAATAAAAGCGTAATATGCTAATTAGACCGGACAGCTGAATAACCTTCTGTATGTCCTTCTGGACGACCTTTTGGATGACCACGCTATGACACCCACTGGTGCCAGGCCAGCCAAGGCAAGTGTGATGCGATTGGTCGGGGGCCCGGCCATAGCCCCATGATCACCCTGCAGAGGGAGGCCCAGGCCACCAACAGGTGGGCTGAGGCGGTGGGCGGGGCCTCCCTCTGCAGGGGCTCGATCAATTGCCCCAAACAGTGAGGCCCAGGCTACCCCACGGGGGCGCTGTGGTGGGTGGGTGGGGTCTCCCTCTGCAGGGGCGATCCATCATGGAGCCCCAGCCGGGTGGGCAGGGCCTACCTCTTTGGGGTGATCAATTGCGGGGCTCCCGGACTATGAGAGGGCACAGGCCAGGCTGAGGTACCCTGCCCCCGCCAGTGCACGAATTTCATGCACCGGGCCTCTAATCCTATCTAATAAAAGAGAAACATGCAAATTGACCGTAACTCCGCTACACCCACAAGCCATGCCCACCAGCCAATCAGGAGAGAGTATGCAAATTAACCCAACAAATATGGGAGCTGGAGCAAGCAGGAGGCTTGGGTTGTCTCCAGCGATGGAGGAAGCCAAGCTTCCTGCCCGCCCTGGCCGGCCCTGGCCTCTGCTCAAGGCTACAATGTTTCAATTATAGAAGATAAATAAATCCCAACCAAAATGGTGGCAGCCACAGAGCTGGAGAGAGCAGGAGGCTTGGGTTGCCCCCGGTGATGGAGGAAGCCAAGCTTCCCACCTGCCCTGACCGGCCCTGGCCTCCGCTCAAGGCTACGAAGTTCAATTATAGAAGATAAGTAAATCCCAGATACCAGGGCCTCCGCTTGGGTGGCCGGGGGGCGTGGCTGGCCTGAAAACCACCACAGACCCCTCACCCAGGCCGCCCCACGCCCAAAGGGAACCCCCACCCTGATCTGGGACACCCTTCAGGGCAAACCAGCCGCCCCCCACCTGTGCACCAGGCCTCTATCCTATCTAATAAAAGAGTAATATGCAAATTGACAATCACTCCAACACACAAGATGGCTGCCCCGATGTGGTCAAAGATGGCTGCCCCCATGTGGACACAAGATGACCACCACAAGATGGCCAGCAGGGGAGGGGAGTTGGGAGGGACCAGGCCTGCAGGGGAGGGCAGTTAGGGGCAATCAGGCTGGCAGGGGAGCAGTTAGGCATCAATCAGGCTAGCAGGGGAGTGGTTAGGGGGTGCTCAGGCTGGCAGGCAGAAGCAGTTAGGGGCAATCAGGAAGGCAGGCAGGTGAGCAGTTGGGAGCCAGCAGTCCCAGATTGGAGAGGGTGCAGGCTGGGCTGAGGGACACACACCCCTGTGCACAAATTTCATGCACTGGGCCTCTAGTCCTACCTAATAAAATAGTAATATGCAAATTGACCGCACCTTCACTACGCCCACCAGCCAAAGCCACGCCCACCAGCCAATCAGGGTGAGTATGCAAATTACCCAACAAAGATGGCGGTTAATTTGCATACGCTGAGGGAGGGAGGAGTGAAGACTGAAGACAACTTAGAAGGAAGAGGGAGGAAAAGCGGAAAGCAAGGAGCCTGCCAGAGGGAAAGCTGCGGAGGGGCGGAGCGGGGCGGAGCGGGGGCGGGGTGGGCGGCAGCGGCGTGTGGGTGCAGGGGCAGCGGCTGCAAAGGCGGCGGCAGCAGCAGTGCACGCGGCCGCAGCGGCCGCTTGCAGGATTCTTCCTGCAAATGGGCTACTAGTGTTCAAATAATATTACCAACAGAAATTTCAACGTCTTGGCCAAACTTCCATTGCTCTTACTCAAATAAAATCACGGGGGGAGTGGGGAGACATAGAAACATCTTTAAAGTATCCATGAACTAGCAAGAAACTAAGTCATATTCAGGCTAAAAACAAAGTGAAAGTGGGAACCCAGAAAGTTAAGGAGAGCAAGGTAGACATCTTTTACCCTGAAAGCATTACCAAATCAGCTGATCTTAAACATTAGTTGTCTTAGAATACAGTTAACAAGTACTGGAGAATTCATAAGTGGATTGTATAATGGGAGACTATTCACAAAGTGAGGATCCCAAAGGCCTGCACTCTTAGTGTAAGGATAAAATACTAGTATAACCAATAAGCCCCACTTGAAAGCACTGAAGGGAAAATTGCCTTCAAACATTGATGCTGAATAGAGAGGGGGTGGGGAGAAGAATGAAATTCCCTTTGAGGAATCACCCTCATAAGCCAACTCTCATATATAATTGAGCCCAAATTTATACAACTGAATGGTCTAATGATCCTCAAAATAAGAATTTACTAGGCCCTGGGTGACATGTCTCAGCCCACGCACCAAAGGGTCCCGGGTTCCATTCCTAGTCAAGGGCACATACTTGGGTTGTAGGTTTGATGCCTGGTTCCTAGTCAGGGAGCTTGTGGGAGGCAATCAACCAATGTGTCTCTCTCACATCGATGTTCCCCCCCCTCTCTCCCTCTCCCTCTCTCCCTTACTCTCTCCCTTCCACTTCCTCTAAAAATTAATTGGGGAAAATATCCTCCATCGAGAATTAATTTTAAAAAATTTACTAGACAGGGACCAGACTCTTAGTGCCCTCAAGTATGTTACAGAAACAAATGCAAACTCACATTGGAAGAGCCTCAAAGAATTTCATCCTAGAAAAATGGGTAGTTCTCAGTAAAAAAACAAAAACAAAAACAAACAAACCCTCTATGAATAAAAGCTAAAAGAAACCACAAACTACAGAATCAGATTCTCAGTGACTTCAGGCACTAGAATCGTAAGAATCACAATATGAATAAGTATGTTTAATACATTTCAATAAATAGAATATAGTCTGGATTATGTGATTAGGTAGTGAGCATACTTTTAAAGGAACAAAACAGAACTTCTGGAGGTGAAAAATATAGTAACTGAAATTAAAAAATCAAGAAATGGTTTCAACAGCATAAGACATAGCCACAGAAAGATGTGAGGAATTGGAAAACAAAACTGAAGAAATTATCTAAAATTCACCCTAAAGAGAAAGGAAAGACTAAATACAGTAAGGTACATAGAAGATAGAATGAGAAAAACATTTTCAAAATATTAAAAGAAAAGACCCTAGCACTGCCTGTTACTCAGATATGTGGGCAACACAAAAACTTCTCAGCCTTTCAGGGTCTCAGAAGAATTG
Organism: Cnephaeus nilssonii; assembly: GCF_951640355.1. Classification (NCBI taxonomy): domain Eukaryota; kingdom Metazoa; phylum Chordata; class Mammalia; order Chiroptera; family Vespertilionidae; genus Cnephaeus; species Cnephaeus nilssonii. The sequence continues at coordinate 60,349,949 of NC_137077.1, read as the reverse complement.
TCACATTAAGACACACTGAACTTTTCACGCTACCCAGGGTGGGCTCCATACAGCATTGCTCTCAGTTCCCACGTAACTTAAAGGGAAACTTTTCACAATGTCTGGAGCCCTCAATGTCCTGCAAATGAAAGAGGAGGATGTCCTCCAATTCCTTGCAGCAGGAACCCACTTAGGTGGTATCAAATTTGACTTCCAAATGGAACAGCACATCTACAAAATGAAAAGTGATGGCATCTACATCATCAATCTGAAGAGAACCTGGGGGAAGCTTCAGCTGGCAGCTCGTGCCATTGTTGCCATTGAAAACCCTGCTGATGTGTCATATTGTCCAGGAATACCAGCCAGCAAGCTGTGCTAAAGTTTGCTGCTGCCACTGCAGCCACTCCTATTACTGCCACTTCACTTCTGGAACCTTCACCAACCAGATCCAGGCAGCCTTCTGGGAGCCAAGACTTCTGGTGGTTACTGATCCCAGGGCTGAGAACCAGCCTCTCACAGAGGCATCTTATGTTAACCTGCCCACCATCGCTCTGTGTAACACAGACTCTCCTCTGCACTGTGTGGACATTGTGATCCCTTGCAACAAGGGGCTCACTCAGTGGGTCTGATATGGAGGATGCTGGCCCAGGACGTATTGCGCATGTGTGGTACAATCTCCCATGAACACCCGTGGGAGGTCATGCCTGATCTTTACTTCTACAGAGATCTTGAAGAGATTGAAAAGGAAGAGCAGGCCGCTGCTGAAAAGGAGGAATTTCAGGGTGAATGGACTGCTCCTGCTCCTGAGTTCACTGCTGCTCAGCCTGAGGGCGCAGACTAATCTGAAGGTGTGCAGGTGCCCTCTGTGCCCATTCAGCAGTTTCCTACTGAAGACGAGCACTCAGCCTGCCACTGAAGACTGGTCTGCAGCCCCCCTGCTCAGGCTACTGAATGGGTAGGAACAACCACTGAGTGGTCCTGAGCTGTTCTTCCACAAATTTTAACAGAACGAAAATAAGGTTGACGGAAAATAAACAGTTTCTAAAAGTCGTAAAACAACAACACACTGAAGAAGTGTTTTGGATGAAATACTTAAAAAAGAGAAAAAAATCTAAGAAATGCAGTATGACATATATGAAATAAAGGTATTCTTAAATCTTAGTTAAGAAAAAACAAGATATTCTACTGAGGACTTCAAAGGGTACACAAATGCTTCATTCAAATTTCACAAATTTTAAAAGATATTTAAAATTTGCAATGAAACAGCCATCATACACATTGTAAAGTACGATATTCCAAATTTTAACATACTGGAGACCAACATTAGGCCACTCATCAGGCCACTGATTGAGTTTAGAATAAGTAAATATTATGAAATTTGATATAAGATAAATTTATAGCAAGATAGACAGGTGAATAAATATCTTGATAGAGTTTTTTTTATTTAAGAGTTAAATTTAAAGAAAGTAAAAATCTACACATAATAGTCCCCTTATTAAATTGCTAGATAATGTAGAAATAGTGAGATCAAGGTAGGAAATTTTAAGAGCATACGCATATGTAGACTTCTCATCTTGTTGGGAGAAGATTTTCTTAAGTAAAAAAAAAAAAAAAAGATTTAAAAGAAATATAGAAAAAGTGGAGCAAACCCAGCCAATTTGGTTCACTGGATACAGTGTCGGCCCATGGATTGAAGGGTCCCGGGTTCGATTCCTGTCAAGGGCACTTACCTTGGTGGCAGGCTCCATCCCCAGCCCTGGTTGGGGAGTGTGTGTGGAGGCAACCAATCAATATGTCTCTCTCTGTGTCTCTCCCTCTTCCTGTCTCTCTCACATCAATGTTTCTTTCTCTGCATCTCTCCCTCTTCCTCCCACTCTCTCTAAAAATCAATGAAAAAATATCCTCGGGTGAGGATTAACAACAACAAAAAAAAAAGTGGAGCAAATTTTTAAAAATAACCAAAGCAGTAGAAACAGATCCATATATCAGTAATTACAGTAAGTGTAAATGGACTAAACTGACAGTTCAAATATAGAAATTGTCAGAGTGGAGTGTGTGTGTGTGCGCGCGCGCACATGCACACGCATTTACAAAAAACAAATCTCTACACTATAAAGCATAATCTGCTCTCTCTACTCCTTATCACGCATGTAATGTAGGCAGTTCTCTTCATCTTTCCCTACCTCAGTTTTCTCATATAGAAAATGGTCATTAGTTAGGATGCCTTTCTTCACAAGTAATAGAAACCCATCCCCAAAGAGGATTAAATAATGCACAGAAGTCCAAAGCTAGGAGGCACTTCAGTATGTCTGCTTTGCCCTCACGGTAGCTGTTCTTATGATCACAAGATAACTCCCCACACTTTCATGCAGCCTATGTAGACACAGCCATGTATGTACAGCTGCAAAGAAGCCCCTCTCCTTCTGGGATCTCTTTTAAAGAATACAGAAATCTTTCTCAGAATTTTCCCAGAAGCCTTCTCATCACCTTTTATTGACTAAAATTGTATCTCTTATTCATGGTTAGATAATCCCTGTCTAAGATAATGGGAAAACAATGACCTATCAGGATTATCCCTGTTGCTGAGGAATGGGGAAAGTGAAAGACCTAAATCATATGAGGGAGGCAACCGCTAAAAAAACATGAAGCTCTATCAGCAAGAAAGAAATATAGGGTGTCCCAAAAAATGTATATACACTTTAACAGCTGATAGCTCAATTTTGAAAATGAAAAGTATTTTAATAAACACTGCCTTTATAATTATTCGAAGTGTGTGTATGCATTTTTGGGAGACACCCTATAGTTGTTATATAGGCAACCAATGATGTCTGTTACAAATGGGGATAGTAATATCTTTCCCATAGGGCTGATCCTATATAATAAAGAGGGAAAATGCAAATTGACTGTCACACTGTCACAAAGATGGCGGTGCCCACAATGGAGGCCAAGTTCCCATACCGAGCCTTAAGGAGCAATCAGCAGGGACCTGAGGCTGTGTGGCGCTAGGCCAGGGCAGGGGACCTGAGCCTGCACCCCCTGCCTCGTGGGGCTTAACAGGGGACCTCAGGCCATGTCCCCCACCTTGGCATTGGGGGATCTGAGGCTACACCCCCCCCCCCCCCCCCCGCCCAGCAGGGCTTGACAGGGAACCTGAGGCTGCACCCCCGACAAGGTGGGGCTTGACGGGGGCCCTGAGGCTGCGCCCCCTGCCCGGCAGGGCTTGACGGGGGATCTCAGACCAAGCCTCCTGCCCAGTGGGGCTTGATGGGGGATCTCAGGCTGCGTCCCCTGCCTGGCAGGGCTTGACGGAGGACCTCAGGCCACTCCCCCCACCCCGGCGTTGGGCCGGGGGACCTCAGTCTGTGCCCCGCACCCGGCAGGGCTTGATGGGGGTGGGGCTGGCCGGGTCTGGATCTCGCCCAATGGGGATGGGGCTGACTGGGTCTGGGTCTCGCACAATTTTGAGGCGCCACGGGTGGGTGGGGACTTGATTCTGGGTCCTGCGGCACACCCCAGACTCTGACAGGAGGAAGATTTTTATATACATTTTACTAATTTTCTCTCATCTCTGACACTTCTATTATAGAGAAAGGGCAAAGGGCAATATTAAAATATTTCCTCTAATTAATCCTCTTTTAATGTGCACAAATTTTGTGCACTGGGCCACTAGTATAAGAATAATATTCAAAAGTCCCTAGAAAGTGTCTGGCCCAAAGAAGGCATTTTATAATTACTAGAGGCCCAGTGCACAAAATTTGTACCCTGGGGGGTGTCCCTCAGCTCAGCCTGCACCCTCTCCAAACTGGGACCCCTCGGGGGATGTCCGACTGCCGGTTTAGGCCTGATCCTGCAAGGATGTCTGACTGCCAGTTTAGGCCTGATCCTGCAGGGGTCCTTGCAGGATCAGGCCTAAACCAGCAGCTGGACATCCCTCTCGCAATCCAGGACTGCTGGCTCCTAACCACTCACCTGCCTGCCTGCCTGGTTGCCCCTAACCACTCTGCCTGCCAGCCTGATAGCCCTCTAACTGCTCCCCTGCTGGCATGATTGAAACCTAACCACTCCCCTGCCCGCATGATTGACACCTAACTGCTCCCCTGCCAGCCCGATCATCCCCAACTGCCCTCCCCTGCAGGCCTGGTCACCCCCAATTACCCTCCCCTGCAGGCCTGGTCCCTCCAACTGCCCTCACCTGCAGGTCTGATCCCCGCCCAACTGCCCTCCCCTGCAGGCCTGGTTGCCCCCAACTGCCCTCCCCTGCCAGCCATCTTGTGACAATGTGGTGGTGGCCATCTTGTGACAACGTGGGGCGGCCATCTTGTGATGATGTGGGGGCAGCCATTTTGTGACACGAGGGCATGAGGGTCAATTTGCATATTACCTCTTTGTTATATAGGATTCTTCCTTCCATTTTCTCTTTATTTCTCTCTTTTTCTCCAATTACAGTTTGAGCTTCTTTTTCTCTCCTCATTTATTGATTTAAGGGATTAAAATGACAGTATGTTAACCAACAGTCTGAGAAAAGTCCCATGGTGCTCACCACACCCCTTACTGACAAACTGTAGGTTATCCCCAAAAGCCATTAGGCTAATGTCCAACTGTCTTCTGTGCATTCCAACTGGGAGAACATTTAATTAGCATAGAAGATCTAATTGGCAGCAGCCTGGTCCTCATGAGCATTCTTTACACCAACACCCAATTATTCATCCTGCACAGTCAACTGGGTGGAGGTTTTGGTAACTGAAGCTTTTCTTCATTTAGTCATCATCATAATTTACACTTAAATATTTGGTAGGTTTGTTGTACAACTAAAGTGACTACACATGCAGTTAGTTCATTTTCATATTAGGTCCCTAATTCATGTAAAAAATGGCATAGTTGACACTGTGAATATAATGATTTAAAATACTACCCAGCCAGAGTGGCTCAGTGGTTGAGCATTGACCCATGAACCAAGAGTAATTTCTGGTCAGGGCACAGGCCTGGGTTGCGAGCTTGATCCCCAGTAGGAGGCAGCCAATCGATGTTTCTCACTCATCGATGTTTCTATCTCTCATCGCTCTCTCTAAAATCCATAAAAACATATTTTTTAAAAATAATAAAATACTAAGTATTATAATAATAATAATAAAGAATCTTATTATTTCTTTTTGCCTGGTGGACTTCCATAAACTGATTTCATAGGTTTGGGAGATTGGTTTTACTAAATAATAGCTATCTTTATTGAAATCTTGCCAGAAGGCAAGCACTCTTCTATATTCATTTATCAATTAATTAAATTTAATTTAAATGACTTTATTTAATTAAAATGAAAACAAGATACCAGGATTAAGTAACTTACTCAAGATCACAAGTGTTAAAGCCAGAATTCAAAGCCAAGCAGTCTTAGTCCAAAGCCTACTATCTTAACCATCCTATATAATAAAAGGCTAATATGCAAATAGACCGAACGGCGGAACAACCAAACAACCGGTCACTATGATGTGCGCTGACTACCAGGGGGCACGTGTGGAACATGGCGTGCGTTGACTGCGATGGAATGGTGGAGTAGGTGAGCGGGGGCACCAGATCAAGGCGGGGCACTGGGTGCTGTCACTGGAGTAAGCCTCTGGTGATTACTGAAAATTCTTTGCTCCCCCGCGTCACAGTCCCGCCTGGTGCTCGCACCTGCTGCCAGCACCAGAGCTGCCTCTCGCACCCGCTGCCAGTGCCTGGCACCGGCTCTGATTGCCTCTCAGGGCTTCTCCACCTCCCCCTGCTCCTGAGAGGCAATCGGGGCAGCAGCCGCTGCTCACACCCACTGACGGCACTGGCCCCAATTGCTCTGCACCGTCAGCTGATGTGAGTGTGGCCAGCGCCGTCAGTGTATGGGAGAGGTGGTGGGAGTGGGGCTACTGGCAGACAGGGGAGGGGGGAGAGGGGCCACGGTAGGAGAGGCCGAGACCCACCCCTGTGACCACTGCAGCCTCGCAACCCACAGTTTGTTTCAAGGTGCACAAATTCGTGCACTGGGCCCCTAGTATTATAAAAAAAACTCTATTGTTTAAGTCCTGGGGGAGTGGCTCAGTCAGTTGGAGCATCTTCCTGTACACCAAAAGACTGAGTGTTCAATTCCCGGTCAGAGAAAGTAGTGGAGGCAACCTAGTGATGTCTCTCCCTCTCTACCTTCCTCTCTCTCTCAAAATCAATTTTAAGTCCAGCCATTGTGGCTCAGTGGTTAAGTGTTGGCCTATGAACCAGGAGCTCATGGTCCCATTCCTGGTAGGGGCACATGCTTGGGCTGTGGACTCAATCCCCTGCAGGAGGCATGTAGGAGGCAGCCAATCAATGACTCTCATCATTGATGTTTCTATCTCTCCCTCCCTCCCCCTTCCTCTCTGAAATCAATAAAAATATATTTTTAAATGTTTTTAAAAATCAATTTAAAAAACATATCCTCAGGTAAGGATTTAAAAAACCTCTATTGTTTAAAGAAAGCTTGAGTTAGGTTAGTTAATACTTGCAACATAAAGTGAACTAACTGATGAAGATCTAATTAAGGTACACCCAACCTCTCTTTCCCCCTCCGCTCTCCACACCTGAAAAAATATTTAGTATCTATCACCCCTGTCATAACATGCTATCCCATCATCCCTTCTCTTTCTTTGACTCCAGTTCAATTCACCATTTTTACAACACAAACAACCCTCTCCCCCAGGCACTGTCCACTTTGACCCTTTGACCCTCCTGCTCCAAGCTTACTTCACTAGAACCCTTTGGTCTGACCATCCTCTCTTAGCATGCAAGCTGAAGGGGATGAAGCCTCTGAGGCGGCTGCAGGGTTGCCTCAGGAGCTCACTTTACAAGCAATACCTAGAAAGGCACACTCATCTTACCCTTCTGAACTAGAAATGAGCAGAGGTGATATTTGGCTATATTAATTTTAGGGAACTAGGATCATGGTGTTGGATGAGAGATTCTGGATTTTTCCCATCTCCACCACCACCCTTGTGTCCTGGTATTATTTCTGCCATTTTTTCCAACTTAGAATGTTTTCCCATCTCCTCCCTATTCATGCCCTTCCTTTACTTCCAAACTGTTCACAGTATTTAATTTCTCCAGGAAATTTGAAAGATGAACCTAAATAGTGTACTGCATTAAGGAGTAGGGAAGAAACAGAACTTCAGGAGCCCCTTTGGAGGCTTATACCAATCTGAGTCACTGATGTATACAATTACAGGCAACCACAAGGAACAAAAGCATTACAATGAGCCACCTTATTACCCAGTCTTACTCCCTCAACACTATGCTACTGCATCTTGCTTCACTCCCTTAACTAAAACAAGCAATGCTCTAAACAGTTCTGGGTGTAGCAATACATTTTTAAAAATTAATCATCTCAACACTAAAAAACTGGCCTTTTCTATACTTAAAAGACACTACTGAAGTATGGATATAGGTGAACATGTCTGTAGTTGCTGGGTAGAAGTGAGTTGCTCTGAAGAAGAAAGGCTGGTGTGGAGCAGGGGGAGGGTATGAGGGAAACTGGAACAGAAAAATTAGATGATGCCTGGAGACAGAGCAGAGATAAACCCCTATTTGACTTCAGAGTTGGAGGGACTGAAAAGGAGGAAAGTCTAAAGGGACTTTTTGAAGTGAAGTAATATTGAACTGAAATACTAATTTGGAGTGAAATAACAATGAACTGTGCAATGTCAATTACCCTCATCCCTTATAAAATATTCAGTAAAAATAATATTTCCAGCTTGTATTTTGATAGTAGAAAATTCTTTAAGATGATTATAAAGAAATATTGCAAGTCAGAGAGGGTGGAAACAGATACATCTCAGGGACAGACGATTTATTGGTTACATGTGTAATAATAAAAGTAGTAACTTCCATCTCTTTGAAGATTAATCTTCCACTCCTTTTTTGACATTCATTTCTTTCTATCTTCTATCTCCACTACATCTTTGTTCTCTCTTTCTTTTAGCAACAATCACACTTACAATTTATTTATTTACGTGTACCAACTTCTTCCCACACTCAAACATGATTCTGAGCTTCTCGAGGATAAGAAAACTATCTTATTAATTTTGGTGTGCTGAATCCCCAGTGCCCTGTCTGGCAGAGAATAAACATTCAAAGTATGTTTACTCAAAAATACAAAAACAATACAAAAAACCCAGAATTTGAATAAATCTTTTAACTCTATACAAAGGACTTTCATAACTAGATGGATGCTTGAGAATATGCTTTTGTTACTGATATTGAATGTAATTATCTGCATTTATATGATCTTCCCTTTAACCATTCTGGGGCAAGAAAAGCACCATCTATGTTCACAATGCTTTTCCAACCTACAAGATGCAACCATCAGTCTGAAAATCTTGCAGACCAATTCCTTATAAAAGTGTCTGTAACGTGAACTGAACTTTTTGGAGAAAGACAGTATAGAGATACCCCAAATATGACTACAAAATTTTTTTTTTTACTCTCCAGATCAGGAGAAATCATATGTTTTGCTAAAGCATCAATGAAACAGATTTCAGAATCCAAATAGAATTATGTGGGAGTAGTAAAGACTATTAGCTTTCACCCATACATATTCTCTTCATTTTAGTGCTCAAGCACATCAGCGCCACCATCCTACTTAACAGGCACATGGCCTCTAGTTAGATACTATAGTCCCTGCATCCCTTGCAGCTAGATGTGGCCATTTGACTATATTATCACTAGCATAATATGAGCAGAAGGAATGTGTGCAACCTCTGGGTCATTTCCTTATAAGGAAAATGCTTGACCCCACTTCCTTTTTCTCCTTTTCTTCTGACTAGAATGGAATGATAAGGGGCAGAGAAGCGAGATTATACAGTGAGGACAAGGGAAACATCTCAGAGCAGAAATTTTATCCTATTTTGTGCTGTGATAAAATCTATGGAGCCCTTGTTATAATAATATTTATAAATGCATAAAATAAAAAGCATAGGTTAAAAAGGAAAATATATTTCCCAGCTGGTGTGACTCCGTGATTAAGCACTGGCCTGTGAACCAGGAGGTCGAGGTTCTATTCCCAGTCAGGGCACATGCCCAGGTTGCAGGCTCGATCCCCAGTGTGGGGCATGCAAGGAGGCAGTCAATCAATGATTCTCTCTTATCATTGATATTTCTATCTCTTTCTCCCTCTCCTTTCCTCTCTCTGAAATCAACATATATGAAAATATATTAAAATACACGTCTCAAAATTATTTTTAAAAGTTTTAATATAATAAGTATGTGTTTATTAACCTATTGAATAGCAAGCTCTAGAGGCAGGTCTACTGTTAGTACTGATGTAGTATAATATTTTAAGATACTGTAACAAATATATAAAATTCTCTATAATTTCTATTGATGGCCAAGTCATAGGTACTGCTAAAATCACTGTTGTTTGCTACCCATATTCAAAAGTGAAAGAAATCTTATTTAGAGCAGAGTGAAAGTAAAGATTTGACATTTTCCATCCAAGTTCAACAGAATCCCTAAATTCTGTCCACAGCCTCCCATGGGCCAGGGATGTAAGGTTAAGACCATGCTCTTGGAATGATGAAAAAATAATATAAGGGATGATCTTGTGGAGCAAAGCACTTGCCATGGATTTCCAACCTACCTCTTGACTGTTACATAAGAGAAAAAACTAACTTCGATCTTACTAAAACTACTCTATTTTAGAATCTGTCTGTTATAGCAGCTTAGTCTGTACTTTAATATAATGGAATATCATAGTCCGTCAGAAAACTGTCCTTTGCTGAGTCCAGATATCCGGAAGTCTAACATAATTGCATTTTCTGCTGCTGGGGAAAATGATAAAGAAACCAGTAGAGGAGGGAGAAGAGGTATTCAGAGGAGCAGGTCTTCCTCACTGAGTCCGTCATAAATGCTTAGTCACTCAGACATTCTTACTGTGACTACTCTCCTTAGTCAATACTACCAGTTTCCTGGGATCTCTGAAAAATGCAGCCTCGGCCATTTCAACTCAGAGAATTTTGGATGCCTCCTGTGTTTTAAGTGGCTGGAACTACATCAAACAACAGTGATAAAGAATGCCTCTGAAGGATTTAGTCTAGCTGGCTCTCAGTATTTCTGAGGAAGGATAGGGAAAAAAGGGAAAGTTTCTTCCAGCCATTATTGTGATTGCTCACAAATTTTCCATCTAGTATACAAATTTTAATCTCAGCCCATTATATGAAACCAAATGAAGGCAGGAAACACTTGATCTGAACAATTCTTTGTCATTCTCCAGAAAGGTCTTACACAAAAGAACTGAAGAAACAAGAAAACCAAATTTTAGTTGTTATTAAAAGATCACCAGAAAGTCAGGCATGATAGGGTCCTGAAACATTTTTGATAGCACTGTTTGGCAGGCCTTCTTCTGAAGTTTCAGAGGAACAACTGGTTTTATGTCAAAAGGTTAGAAAAGATTAAAGTCAGAGGCAACAGCAATGTAGAGTGTTTTGCAAACACTACAAGCCATTCTAAGTCAAGGGAACATAGAAAAGATAGGATTTATTTTACAAAGTGACCCTGCACTGAATTCAGACTTTTTCTAAAAGACCATAAAAAGTTCTGTCCTCTTTGTTTCAAAGTAGACTATGAAAATTGAGGGAGGAGACTTATAAAAACCATACTGATGATAATAATAACCACTTCTAATGTTGATCAAGTTTGTGTAAAGTTGGCATTATTTCTTTCTTAAATTTTTTGGGGAAGTCACAGTGAAGCCATCTGGGCCTGGGATTTTCTTTATGGGAAGGTCTTTCATTTTGAATATAATTTCTTTAGCAAATTTAGGCCTTGAAAATTTTCTATTTCTTTTCTGTCAGATTTGTTCATTCATCTTTTTCAAGGAGTCTGTACACCTCCTCTAAGTCATTGAACTTATTGCCATACATTGACCATATTATCCCTTATCATTTTAATGTCTGCAGGATATCTAATAATGCCCCTCTTTTACTCCTAACATTGGTGATTTGTATTTCTCTCTTTTGTTTTCATCAATATTGTTCAAGGTTTAAAAGTTTTATCAGTTGTTTCAATGAACCAACTTTTGGCTTTGTTGACTCTATTCATTTTTCTAGTTCATTTATTTCTGCTCTTTATTATTTCACTCTTGCTACTTACTTTGTATTTAACTTGACTTTTCTTTTAGTAGCTCATTAAGGTAGAAAATAAGAGTATTGATATGTAAACCTTTTTTATTTTATAATGTAGTTTTTAAGAGCTATAAATTTATCTTTATGCACTACTTCACTGCCTTCCAAAAATCTGATAAGTTTTTGCTATAATTCTGTTTAAAATATTTTCTTCTTCCTTTTGTAACTTCTTCTTTGAAGCATGTTGTTTAATTTCTAAATACTTGGGAATTTTTCTTGATATCTGTTTGCTATTGTTTTCTAATGTGTTCCAAGAACATATTCTGTACAAGTTCTGTCTTTTGAATTCTATTGAGACTTCTCGTTATGGTTCAGCATGAGTTCTAGCTTGGTAAATATTCTAAGTGCAGTTGAAAAGATTAAGTACTATGCAGTTGTTTGATGTAGCATTATATAATGTGAATTAAGTTAATATGATTGATAGGGTGGTTCAGACTTTCTATATCCTTTCTCTTTTTTTTTTTGTCTACTTATTCTATCAATTACTGAGAGAGGAGTGTCTTAAAATTCCCAACTATAATTATGGCTTTGACTATTTCTCCTTTCCATTTTTGCTTCACATATTTTGAGGTTCACACACATTTAGCATAATTATGCTCTTGATGACTTTTCCTTTTATCATTATGAAATGTCCGTCTTTCATTTCCTAATGCTTCTTGCCTTAAAGTTTATTTTATCTGGTATTAACATTAGATGTCTGTCTTCAAGTGCACTGATCCTCACTTCTGCAGTGTTCAATCTGATGTTAAGCCCATACAATGAGTGATTCAGACATTGTATTTTTCAGTTCTAGAGTTTCTAATTGGTTCTTTTTCAGTTTTCCATGCGTGTTCTAAAGTACCCATTATTTTCACCCATTACATCTACTTTTTGCCAATTTTAAAAACATATATGTAGATTTTTAAAGTTCTATTAATTCTAATAACTGAGTAATCTATGAGTCTGTTTCTACTGATCATCTTTTCTTTTGATTATAGATCCTATTTTCCTGTTTCTTTGCCAGCTTCATAATTCTTATATTTTAGACATTGTATATAAAAAGTGATGACTAAAGTATAATATTTAGTTTGTTTTACTTTGTTTTGTTTTCCAGTGAATACAATCCCTTTTCTCTATCTGTCAGGTAACATTTGGAGGCTATCATTCATATTTCTTTTAGTATCAAGTTAAACTGGATCTGAGTTACAGCTTTAATTAGATTGAAATCACTTGTGATTAGCCCAACCCCTAGCCTCTTGAATCACAGCCTTTTTTGTGTTTTCAGTAGCTGATCTGTGAGAAGATGGGCTGCAATTTTGAATATTTTGGGAATATTTGGAATCTTTGGATTCATCGCCAGTCATAGATTTGGAATCCAAACACCACAGATATTCATAAGACTAAGCAATTTCCTCTTACCAGCCCTTCCTCCACTGTTTCTTTCTTAGTGAACTCATGGTGGGGGAGGGTCAGCAAAAAGGGAAGAACTGCTGATTTTAGTAGTCTGTCCTAGGATTTGGGGCTTTTCAGACTCTACTTTATCCTGACAGCCCCACTTGATCCAAAGCCCAGCTTATTTTCCCTTGACCTTGTAAAGTTTCTCTATCTCTTTATCAGACCTACCCATAGCCAGGTGAGGCAGCTACCCAAGATACAGAAGCTGGCTTGGCTCTCTGCTCACTTAAAACACACTAGAGGCCCGGTGCATGAAATTCGTGCATGGAGGGGGGTATCCCTCAGCCCAACCTGAACCCTCTCCAATCTAGGACCCCTCGGGGGATGTCCGACTGCCGGCAGTCAGACATCCCTCTCACAATCTGGGATTGCTGGCTCCTAACCACTTGCTTGCCTGCCTGCCTGCCTGCCTGCCTGCCTGATTGCCCCTAACCACTCTGCCTGCCAGCCTGATAGCCCCCTAACTCCTCCCCTGCTGGCATGATCGTCCCTAACTGCCCTCCCCTGCCAGCCTGATTGCCCCCAACTGCCTTCCCCTGCAGGGCTGAGGGGACTGGGGGATTCCGGCTGGATGAGGCGGGGTTGAGGGGACTCTGGCTGGATGAGGCAGGGCTGAGGGGATTTGGTGCCACCATCTTGTGGCTGTGGGCACTGCCACCTTGTGATGGTGTGGCGGTCAATTAGCATATTCCCTCTTTTATTGGCTGTGGGTGCAGCCTTTTGTGAGGGTGTGGTGGTCAATTAGCATATTCCCTCTTTATTAGATAGGATTCTTTTTCTCTGAAATTCAGTTAATCAAGGCTTCCTTGGGTGAATACCACTCCACAGCCCCATGAAAATAATTTTCTAGGTTTTTCTTGTTGTTTCAGTGGTAGATGTCTTTCATGTCCTCTATTCTCCCCAAAACCAGATGCAGAAACCCCCACAAAGTCTGAATTCTTAACCATTATTTTAAACTGCTTACCAAACATGAACTGAGCAAAATAAAGATTGAAAAATAAAGATTTGCAAAGGATAGCAAAAGAAATACAATATACTCACAAAAAAAGGTTGAAGGATCAGCAAATTTAAAATAAAGAAGTTTGATAGGTGCTATTACTTTAAGCATTAAAAAAAGTACTATATTCATTATTTTAATTTTATTACTATTCAAAAAGTCCTCTTGGCCTACCAAACACGCATCTATTCTGCCATGGAAAGGAATTCCACCTGAAGCTTTCTATATGTCTGTGTAGCCTATTTTCTTCCTGCAATATTATATCCAGCTTAATAGGTTAACAAGTGGATGGCACTAGTTTTCTTTTTTAAAAAATATATTTTTATTGATTTCAGAGAGGAAGGGAGAAGGACAGAGAGATAGAAACATCAATGATGAGAGAGAATCATTCATCAGCTGCCTCCTGCATGCCTCTTACTGGGGATCAAGCCCGCAATGAGGCATGTGCCCTTGACTGAAATCGAACCCGGGATCCTTCAGTCCACAGGTCGACGCTCTATCCACTGAGCCAAACCAGCTAGGGCTAGTTTGCTTTTTTATCCAGAAAATATTGTTTCATATAAATTCCACCCTGTTTTCTAAACTTTTTCTCCAGTTAAGATTCTGATAATGAGCTTCAATAAAAGGCTTTGGCATAGTATTAGGGACTGGTAATTTTAACACAGAAGTGACATCTTCATGTCTTTACAGGCTCCTCCGCTTTTCCAAAGGTATATTTTAGCCTGCTAGGGCTGCCATAATTAAATACTGAAGGTGGTGGTTTAAGCAACAGAGATTTATTTTCTCTCAGTTCTAGAAACTCGCAGTTCAAGATCAAAATTCCAGCCAACACAGTTTCTGATGAGAACTCTCTTCCTGGCTTGCAGATGACCACCTTCTCACTCTGCCTAAACAGGCAGTTGGACATCCCTCTCACAATCCGGGACCGCTGGCTTCTAACCGCTCACCTGCCTGCCTGCCTGATTGCTGCCAACCACTCTGCCTGCCTGCCTTATTGCTGCTAACCCCTCTGCCTGCCAGCTGCCTGATCACCCATAACCATCTCTGCCTACCTGCCTGATCACCCCTAACCACCTCTGCCTGCCTGCCTGATCGCCCCTAACCGCCTCTGCCTGCCTGCCTGATAGCACCTAACTGCTCTCCCCTGCCAGCCTGATCTCCCTGCCAGCCTGATCGCCCCTAACTGCTTCTGCCTTGGCCCTCACCACTGTGGTTTTGTCATGAAGGACATCCAGAAGATGTCCAGTCTAGCTGGTCTAATTAGCATATTGCCCTTTTATTAGTATAGATGAATTGTCAAGTTCTGTTTTGTGGCATATGCTTTCATCTCAGGAAACATAGATTTATACTGTTTTAGAAATCACTTATGGTTCAATTACTATAAAACAGGATTTTGACAGAAAGGTTTTTGTGTTTTTTCTCTAAAATATCCTAAGGGTCAATTTATTCCGGGGGAAAAACATTATGGGTTAACTTAAGGGGAAAAATTACTAGCCCTCTCTTTCAATGTAATTCCTTCTGCTCCTGAAAAAATATGGTCTCCCCAAATATCCCTAGAATACTATCTCTAGTATCTATTACTTTCACAAAGAGATATCTACACCTCCATGGTCATTGCAATATTATTTACAACAGCCAAGAATGGAAATAACCTAGGTTCCCATCAATGGATGAATGGATTAAAAATGTGGCTTATAAATAATGAAATATTATTCAGCCATTTTTAAAAAAGAGAATCCTGCCATTTGGAAGAATGTGAATGGACTCTGAGGGCATTATGCTAAGTAAAGTAAGCCAGACAGAGAAAGACAAATACTGTGGAATCTAAAAACAAATAAATGAACTCATAGAATCTGAGAATAGATTGGTGGTTTCCAGAAATGAAGGGACTGGGGTAGGGGAAATGAGTAAAGGTAGTTATAATGTACAAACTTCAGTTAAAAGATAAAGAAGTTCTGGGGATGTAATGTACAGTATGATGATTGTAGTTAAGATACTGGATTGTATATTTGAAAGTTGCTAAGAAAGTAGATCTTAAAAGTTCTCATCACAAGAAAAATTATAACTACACGAGGTAATGGATATTAACTAAATTAACTGTGGTAATCGTTTCACAATAATATATACACATATCAAATCATTATTTGTATACCTTACTAGTAAACATACAATGTTGCATGTCAATTACACCTCATTAAAACTTGGGGAATAGAGTGGAGTCATGTGAGGTCATGTAGGAGTCATGTGATCTGACATGTTTGTACAGAATTCACTCTGGCCACTGTTTTGGGCATACACTGGAGGGGGCAAGGGCAGAAGACCAGAGCCCATTTAGGAAGTGAAAGCAGTGATCCAGAGGGGCTGATGGTGGTTTGCACGAGTGTGTGGCAGGGGAGATAGTAAGAATTAGTCAGAGCGAGACATCTCTTGAAGGGACAAACAACAGGATTGATGGCACATTGGAGGTGAGGTGTGAGGGAAGAGTCAAAGATGACACTAAGGATTCTGGACTGAGCAAATGGAAGAACTCAGTGGCCTATAACTGAAATTGGGGAAGCCATTGTAACTGTTATAATTAGTGAATATACTATTTCCATATGAAGGAGAAATAATAGATTAATTCTAATTCACACAAAGTGTTAGTGACTAAGTTTTTTCTTCTGTTTCGTAACAAACATTTATTGCATCTATGATGTGCTAGGCTTTGTGGTATTTCAAAATCCAAAGATGTGGTGACTTGACCCAAGAGATTCAAAGAAAGAGAGTGAAACCTGAATGGGGACTCGTAGCAGCAAAATGAAACTGCCTTTCCGGAGATTGGCTTTGAGGCAAGGAATCTTGCTCTAATTTTCTAAAACTAATAAAAAGTAACCACCCTCTCACTAGTTGTGTGGTCTTGGGCACATTTACATTTTCTGGACCATAGTTTTCTAATTAATCTATGAAGAGAAAATGATATTTAGGTAATTATTCATTTCTTCCCTAATACTTGTAAATTGTAAATTAGCCCAAATATAAAATTCAGAGATAGTTTGGCCTTATTTATATAGAAAGGAAATTATGAGAAACTCATTTTTAATTCCCAGATAATCTGTGTGGATGATTTCATTCGTGAGCATTTCTGAGAAGTCGCTTCTGATATGGGAACTAAGTCTGGGATCCCCAACTAGGTCCCAGGACAGGGTCCTGCTTAAGGGTTATATGTCAAGTCTACTACAAAAGTAACAGCTCCCAACATTTGTGGCTGCACTGAGAATTACTCGTAGCTCTGGCTTTACAAATTTACATACAAAAATGGTATTTGCGGCCAGATTCCGTGTGTCATGAGCAGGAGTGGGCCTCATTGTGTGGGGCAGCAGCATGCATTTTTCTAAGTGCCAAGTCCCCATGAAAGTCTGAATGTGGAATCCAAGGTTTAGCCAAAGTTTCCTGATTCCTCCTTTGCTCCCCAGGAGAGCACCAGGTCCTTATGAGCCTCTGAGGACCAGTGTCCATTGCAGCCCACTTGACAGCTGGGGGACATCATGATCCACCTCCTGGCAGAGTTGGAGGCTCACCTGCTGCCCCCAAGTGAAATCTAGGTGGGGAGCATGGTGGCCTGTTTAAATAACACTCTCTTCCTAGGGCCTAATACCAATGGTTGCCTCTGGGGAGAGCAACTGGGAGCAGAGGGACAGATGTGGAATTTTTTCATCCATTTCAATAATATTGAGCACCTACTATGTGCCCACAGCTGTTTTAGGTCTGGGAGATACTGTAGCAAACAACAACAACAAAAAAATGTCCAAATCTCTGCCCTTATGGAGCTTATTTTCTACTAGAGGCCCAGTGCATGAAATTCGTGCACGGGGGTGGAGGGGGTGGGAGGGTGGTCACTCAGCCCAGCCTGCACCCTCTCCAATCTGGGATCCCTCTCACAATCCAGGACTGCTGGCTCCCAACTGCTCACCTGCCTGCCTGCCTGCCTGATCACCCCCTAACCACTCCCCTGCCAGCCTAATCAACGCCTAATTGCTCCCCTGCCAGCCCTATTGCCCCTAACTGCTCTCCCCTGCTGGCCTGGTCGCCCCCAACTGCCCTCCCCTGCTGGCCTGGTCGCCCCCAACTGCCCTCCCCTGCAGGCCTGGTCCCTCCCAACTGCCCTCCCCTGCTGGCCTGATCGCCACAACTGCCCTCCCGTGCCGGCCATTTTGTGGCGGCCATCTTGTGTCCACATGGGGGTGGCCATCTTGTGTGTTGGAATGATGGTCAATTTGCTATTACCTCTTTATTATATAGGACTAGAAGCCCGTTGCACGAAGTTTCGTGCAATAGACTTTCCTTCACCTGGCTGCTGGCACCAGTTTTCCGCCAGCACCAGTTTTCGTCTGGCCACCCCTGATCGAAGCGCCTCCTGAAGGCTGAGGGCGGGACTCGGGAGGTGCTCTGATGGGGGGCGGTGGCCAGAGGAAAACTGGTGCTGGCGGAAAACTGGTGCCGGCAGCCACGCAATCGGCCACCGGCGTCTTCCGCCGCCACCGGCATCTTCCGCGGACCCCATGGGTCCTCCCGCAGCGCCAGCCGTTTAGGCCTGCGGGAGGAGCGGGGAACAGGGACTCGCAGCAGTATAGGTGTCTACCAATGCCACCATCTTGGTTTCTCTTGGTACCATACATTTTTAAATGCCATAAAGGTTAGACAGTTATAAATACTAAGTGATAAATGACAACATTGTAATTGCCTGTTTACTTATCTGTCCCTTTCATTAGAATGGGAGCAACTTGAGGGCAGGAGTCAAGCTAGTTCCTGACTCAGGACCTTTGCACTTACTGTTCCCTCAGCCAGAACACTTGCCCCCACACTTCACATAGCTCTTTCCCTCACTTCACCAAAATCTCTGCTAAAATGGAGCTTCCACAGAGAAGCCTTCTCTGACCAATCTAAAGGCACCTCCTACCCCATGTCACTAGCCCCTTCTTCGGCCTTATTTTTCCTTGCAGCTACTCTATATTACAGTATACGGCCTTATTTTTCCTAGCAGCTACTCTATATTACAGCATTTGCTTATGTCTATATCTACAATGTCTGCTCCAAGAAGGAGCAGACATTGTAGATATATCTGGTTTCTCATGTACCCAGGCACCTATAGTCATGCCCCACACAGAGTACAGGACAATTTGCTAACTGGTTGAATGAATGAATGCTATGCCCAACCACATGCCTAGCAGAGTGCCAACAGATGTTGTAGGAAATACCTGTGTATGTGCATACATGTGCACAAACAGGAGGAGGACCCATGTGGAGATAGTCACAGCCATGCCCCTCAGTGGTCACTGGAGAAAGATTCAAGGCGGCATGAAGGGTCTAGACTGCGGGGGTGGGGGTGAAAGAACAGAGCACTCTGACAATGAAAAGGAGAACCTCCAAAACTGTTTGATGCAACTCCAATATCACTGCAGCTCTGCACAATTCTTCTACACACACTACAGTTATCAAAAGTGCTTCACTAATGCTTGGGTAAAGGACAGTGCCCTGCTTGCTCAGTGCTTTTTAGACTAAACAAGATACGCTGTTCCAGAAACAGACGATAGTAGGAAAACCTTTTACTCTCCAAGCAATAAATCATAGTACCTTCATACACGTGGTGCAAGCCCTCTCTCCCTATGTGTAATCATGATTTAAACAGCCCCTTCATTCTAGGAGGGGATCACAAAAAAAGAGTCCCTCTCTCAACTAGAAATGAACTAGGACTGCAGAAGAGAGCTTAAAATCTACTCAGTGTGCTATCAATGTAAGAAAGAAGCATTGGGATTTTTTAAATTATTGTTTTTGCTAATCCGCATCTGAGAACATGTTTTCATTTATTTTAGAGAGAGAGGAAGGGAGAGGAAGAGAGAAACATCAGTGTGAGAGAGATACATCAATGGGTTGCCTTCCTTATGCATCCCAACTGGGGAACCCACAACCTGGGTATGTGCCCTGACCGGGAATCAAACCTGCAACCTTTTGGTGCATGGGATGAAGCTCCAACCAACTGAGCCACACCAGTCAGGGCAGCACTGGGATTTTAAGTGCAGAAGGTATGTGTTACAAACTTTCAGGTTGAAAAGATCAGGTGCATTTGCACATGCCCTCAGGTAGCTGCATTTTATGGTAAACATGCAAGAGAAGAAAAGAAGCCTAGGAAACTATTCCCACCCTGAGTACTTCATGGTGACAGTCAATTCTTCTCTTGTAGAGTTTGAATTCAAAACACTCAGAGGCAGCCATCTACATTGGTAATGAGAGGGGGGGTACTGGGTTCAGGAGAGTAGTGTGAGTAGCATAGGGGGCAGGATGTCAGAGAAGTAAGTCTAAGGGTCTGTGTTCTGGAACTGTTACTGGGTTTGCTTCTGGAGCTGGTTTTATGTCAAGAGAGGGATGAACAACATTTTACAAAGAAAAACAAAAAATATACATGAATAACAGTCTTTTACAAATCCAAAGTTTTTTTTTCTTATGTAAATACTACAGGCCCGAAGCATGAAATTCATACGGGGGGAGGGGAGCCCTCAGCCCTGCCTGTGCCCTCTCGCAATCCAGGACCCCCCAGGGGATGTCTGGATAGGACCTAAACTGGCAGTCGGACATCCCTCTTGCAATCCAGGACCCCTGGCTCCTAAACACCCACCTGCTCACTCCTTACCACTTGGCTCACCACTCCTTCGTGCTGCCGCGGTGGTGGGAGAGGCTCCCAACAATGCTGCTGCGCTGGCCAGCCATGAGTTCAGCTTCTGGCTGAGCAGCACTCCCCCTGTGGGAGCGCACTGACCACCAGGGGGTAGCTCCTACATTGAGCGTCTGTCCCCTGGTGGTCAGTGCATGTCATAGCAACCAGTCGTTCTGGTCATTCCGCCGTAACAGTCCCTGGGCTTTTATTATATAGATATTAATTTGAACCTTGTTGTCACAGCCTCCTATTATTTTATTGTAATTGCTGTTATATTCATTTTTATTCAGCTAGCATTTTAATATGGTAAAAATATTTAAAAGATTTAGATGTTTTAAAATTTTTAACTGTGAAATAAATACATTGTCACGGAAAAAAATTAAACCTCTAGAAAATGAAAGCCTCTCATTTCCCTTCCCCAGAGGCCCCGTCATTCTGCTATGGGTTTCTCAGGAAGCCTGTCTAGGAATGTCATCTGTGTACTGAGGTTTAACTTAATTTCCCTAAATAAAACTGGCTTGGTCCTGGGATGTCCTGGTGACCTGCCACCCTTGCCAACAGGCACAATCTGAAGGCACCACTTCTCCCAGAACAGCATTCTCCACCATGTCGGCCTTACACAAAATCCCAGTGGGAACCACTGGCCTGGAAACTCCTTGCTCCTGTGGCCCCTCCTCATGTCCTACCCTTCTCTGGACAAGCAGTGCCCTCGTGCTACCTGTTACCATACCTATCCTGCCCAAGTAACGACCCATCCTCAAAAACTCTGTACCTCATCCAGTCTTTCAATGAGTCACAGGAATTACCCCTAGACTGTGAATGTAAGGGCTTCCTTTCATAGGTTCCCTCTCCTAAAGGATATTTTCATTTTAGGAAAAGAACAACAACATAGTTGACTCGAAATGAATCTGCAATGGTGGAATTTACCTTTCATAGTTAACAAATATTGGTTGAGTGGCTTCTGTGTGCCAGGCAGAAACTTTTAGATTGGAGGAAACCAATGTCTATTATGAATAGTTTCTAGGTCCGTTCTGAAAGGCACTGCCTGACTAACATGGTTGCTGAGGAGCAGGGGGAGAGAGAAGATGATCCAAAACACTAGTAACAGGCTGTCCATGAGCTGCAGCTCATGGCTTCTCTTTGTTTTTAGTTTCTATCTTGTGGAAAATTTTGCTGTTTTCACTGTCATACAACAGATGGAACCATGATTTATGATTCACAGTTTATGAGGCTAATTTAATATTCTACTACACTTCATGCTCTATCATGTTCCCCACATTTGTAATATTTTTTCCTCTGGGACATTTGTCACAAAAGGAAGAGTGGGATTGGGGGATGGGAGAGGTGGGAGGCATTATAAAGTAAGGGAACTAGCGGTAAGGCAGGGGCATTCATGTATCCAGGGGCATTCATTGAGCCCCCTAACATGACAAGCACTGCTCCTGGGACCAAGGGTCTGTCAACAAGTCAGAAAGGTCTTTGCTCCATGAAGGAGAAAAATAATGAACAAGTAAATACGTAAACAAATAGCAAGGTCATTCATAAGAAGTGCTTTGAAGAAAATAAAATAGGGTAATGTCATTAAGAGTGACTGGAGGTAGACAACATTAAAGAGGGTGGTCAAAGAATGCCCCCGCTCAGGAGTGCCACTGAAGGGGATGCCTAAGTGATGAGAAGGGTCTAGTTGTTCAAACGTCATGAGAAAGTGTGTTCCAAGAAGAGAGAACAGAAAGCATAAAGGTTTGGAAGAAGTTTGGAGGCCAGTGTGGTTACATTCACCAACCCGCCCTTCTATCCTGCTCAGCCCTGCTTTCCATCCAGCCGTGAAAGCTGATGCCACTGGGGCCATGAGCCATTGGCTTTATGTTGTTTAGCGCATCAAATAAAATACTTCCTGGCTCCAATTCAGAGGCTCTAGTGTGGCTCTGGTGGAATTCCATTTTCCACTTCATGTTACGGTTGATGGGAAGCCAGCTAGCAGACTGATTCTAATAGGACGCCCGCCTGAAGCCTGGGGAAGGAACCCAAACACAAATCTTCAGTGGGTGGTAGTGTCGTTTTTGCTCTCATTGAACTTGTTTGTAGGGAGACGTCAAAATTGTTTTCCGGGTAAATCTGATGAAATAATCACAGCCAAGGTTCAGTATATTCGTGGCATCACATTTTATGAACTTCTATTCCAGGGTCTGCATGAAGCAATGCACTACTTGGGTCATATTGAATGAGCTTCATCAATACTATAAGTCCATCATTCCTTATCTACAACTGTGAAATTGTTTTTAAAATCTTTTAAAACTATATCTTTTTCATGAGTCATCTGACAACAATGCCTGACCTGAAGTGATAGGAGATGACTTATGGTCTTTACCACATCAATATCAATATTCATACATATCCATCTAATGGCAAGGATATTAAAATGCTTCATTAAAAGATGTAACTATGGAGGAAATTGAATCAGTCATCAAAAAGCTTCCAGCAAACAAAAGCCCGGGGCCAGATGGCTTCACATGGGAGTTTTACCAAACATTCAAAGAAGAACTAAAACATATCCTCCTCAGACTATTCCAAAAAATTCAAGAGGAAGGAACACTTCCAAGCTCATTCTATGAAGCCAGCATTACCCTAATACAAAAACCAGATAAAGACAATACAATGAAAGAGAATTACAGGCCAATATCCCTCATTAACATAGATGCCAAAATTCTCAACAAAATTCTAGCAAATTGGATCCAGCATTACATCAGAAAGATCATACACCATGACCAAGCAGGATTTATCCTGGGGATGCAAGGATGGTACAAGATCTGCAAATCAATAAAGATGATACATCATATAAACAAATTGAGAGATAAAAATCACATAGTCATATCAATTGATGCAGAAAAAGCATTTGACAAAATCCAACACCCTTTCTTGATAAAAACCCTCAGTAAAATGGGAATAGAGGGATCATACCTCAACATAATAAAAGCCTTATAGACAAACCTACAGCCAACATCATACTCAATGGGCAAAAACTAAAACCATTTCTCCTCTTCAACATAGTACTAGAAGTGCTAGCCATAGCAATTAGACAAGAAGAAAAAATAAAAGGTATCCAAATTGGAAAAGAAGACGAAAAATTTCACAGACCTAGAATGAACTCTCCAAAAATTCATCTGGAATAAAAAAGGCCCAAATAGCTGCAGCAATCCTAAGAAAGAAGAACAAAGTAGGAGGGATCTCAATATCAAATATCAAGCTGTATTACAAAGCCACTATTCTCAAAATTGCCTGGTACTGGCACAAGAACAGACATATAGACCAATGTAATAGAATAGAGAACCCAGAAATCAACCCAAACCACTATGCTCAATTAATATTTAACAAAGGAGGCAAGAACATACAATGGAGTCAAGACAGTCTCTTCAATAAATGGTGTTGGGAAAATTGGACAGATACATGCAAAAAAAAAAAATGAAACTAGACCACCAATTTACACCATACACAAAAATAAACTCAAAATGGATAAAGGACTTAAATGTAAGATAGGAAACCATAAAAAATATTAGAGGAATCACAGGCAGCAAAATCTCAGACATATGCCGAAGCAATATTTTCACTGATACAGCTCCTAGGGCAATGTAAACTGAAGATAAAATAAACAAATGGGACTACATCAAAATAAAAAGCTTTTGCACAGCAAAAGAAACCATCAATAAAACAAGAAAGCCCACTGCATGGGAGAACATATTTTCCCAATGTTATCACCGATAAGGGTTTAATCTCCAACATTTACAGGGAACTCATACAACTTAACAAAAGGAAGATAAACAACCCAATCAAAAAACGGGCAACGGACCTAAATAAATACTTTTTGAAAGACGACATAAGGAAGGCCAAGAGACATATGAAAACATGCTCAAAGTCACTAATCATCCAAGAGATGCAAATCAAAACAATAATGAGGTACCATCTCACACCTGTCAGAATGGCTATCATCAACAAATCAACAAATGACAAGTGCTGGCGAGGATGCGGAGAAAAGGGAATCCTCGTGCATTGCTGGTGGGAATGCAGACTGGTGCAGCCACTGTGGAGAATAGTATGGAGTTTCCTCAAAAAAAATAAAAATGGAACTCCCATTTGACCCAGTGATCCCACTTCTAGGAATATATCCCAAGAAATGAGAAACACCAATCATAAAGGATATATGCACCCCTATATTCATAGCAGCACAATTTACAATAGCTAAGATTTGGAAACAGCCTAAGTGCCCATCAGCAGATGAGTGGATTAGAAAACTGTGGTACATCTACACAATGGAATACTATGCTGAGGATAAAAAAGAAGGAATTCTTACCATTTGCAACAGCATGGATGGAACTGGAGAGCATTATGCTAAGCGAAATAAGCCAGTCAGAGAAAGATAAATATCACATGATTTCACTCATTTGTGGAATATAATGAACAACATAAACTGATGAACAAAAACAGATCCAGAGACAGAGAAGCATTGATCAGACTGTCAAACCCCAGAGGGAAGGTAGGGGAGGGTGGGCGTAAGGGGGAGAGTTCAACCAAAGGACTTGAATGCATGCATATAAGCCTAACCAATGGACACAGACACCAGGGAGGTGAGGGCATGAATGGGGGGTGGGAGGAGCAATGGGGGGATAAGGACGTATATGTAATACCTTAACCAATAAAGAAAAAAATTTAAAAAAATTTTTAAAGACATTTCTTTTGCATCCATTGGCAGTATTACATGATATATCTACCACTTACCTACAGTAAGAAAAATGATGAATTCTGAAAAATATCTGGCATTAAGTTTGAAAAGTTGCACTGTGAATCTCAGGCTATTTTCATAATTTTAATCTTAACCCAAACTTCCAGTATTTTAATGAGTAAATGGGACAAGAGAAAAATGACTAGCTATCCAGTTCACATGCCTGGTAGCAAACTAGGCTTTGCCCACTAAATTCTAAGCTGCACAAGAAAGAACCACATTTATGACATGTTTATGACAACACACTCTAAACTTTTATCTTAGCATCTGTGTGAAGTGATAAACTATTTGGGTCCTAGGTGTGTCCTAGTAACTGTTGTATCCCAAGCACATAGGATAGAAACTGGCACACAGTGAGCACTCGGTAAATACCTATTGAATAGTTGCTCTGTTCTTAATTCTTGGCCACACTGCTAGCCACCACACTTGCTATCTTGAATGAAAACTACACATCAAATCCCGATGCTGTTTCTTCTAAGATTTCTGCCAAGCCAAATTCGGGATGTCCTTCAAACAGATGTTTACCATTCTTGAGACTTGCATGACTCTCTGATGGCAAGAAGAAACAGGTTTCCTGCCAAAATCCAATTTATATATATTTTAAGAATCTGCTAGCTCATTTTTTATAAAGAAACACTCAATTTAAAAGAGCCCCGTGACTCTCTGATCCAAAGAAATACATTGACTCATTAAGTCTCCAGCACCAACCCTATGAATTTGAATCTATTTTCAAGCTCTTTCTATTCAGATCTTATCCCATTTTCCTTTGATTTCCACAGCTTCCACCAATGTTCTTTATCAATACCTATCAACTGAGAGCATCCATTTGATTTCATGTTTGTTCTATTGATGAGCCAACTGAAGAACCTATAGTCTTCCCAGCTGCGTGGCTGCACTTACTTCCCCTCCTACCTCATTGCCCAGCAGGCCCAGGTCCAGCTCTGCTGGCAAAATCTCCCATAGGTGACCCACAACTGTCACTTACTCCCTCGAGCTGAGAGGGACTGGAGCTGTCTGCCACAGCTCAGGTTGACAAAGAACTTGAGCTCAGCTCCAATGAGCCCTGTGGAATACAGAGAGTGAAAGGGCTCATTTGATGTGCCTTATGATCTGTAAAATAGCACCTCTGGGTGTTTATTTAAGCAGTAACCAACAGGAAAATTTTTAAGACACTTCAGAGCCTTGGAAAATGTGACTCTCACTCTACAGATACTTAACTGAGAGGACTAACAATAAATGGAATTGAGAGATGTTTTCAGGTTTAACAGTAAACATCTACTGGGTTCTTTGAATCCTACTTTGACCTTCTATTTTAAGTGTAGAAAGCACAGAAAAACATTTTTTAAATGTTTTCTGCATCTCAAACGTAACAGTATTTCTGAGTCTAGCCTAGAAAAAATTGGTATGGGCACCAACAGATGTCCACATGAATCAAAATGAGAGTTTTGTGTATATGTGTGGGCACTTGGAGTGTCCAGGGAGACCACCAAAGAAAGTTTTGGTTGCACAAGGGCTCCAGAGTCCCTGAGAGGAAGGGAAAGGAAACTTTGAGGCTGACAATCAGAGCCCCAGCCCCCAGACACTTGAATGATCTTGCTTCATTTCCTGAACCTGAACTTACTTTGTGTTTGGAGTGTTCCTACACTAGTTATAGTCTCTCTAGTTATAAAACTGAATTATCAAGCTATTTCTGCTCTCAAGTTGGCTGAAAGACCTTTCACCTTGGTAGAAAAAAAAAAAAAGTCCTTTCAATTTGATTTGGGAAGAACTGTAACTGTTAGCCAAGATTGGTGGGAGGAGCATGGGGCTTTCAGGAGCCATCCAGCAGGGCAGGAACCAGGCCCCAGGCAAAGCAAGGTGGTAGAGCCCAGCAGAGCTCAGTGGGAGTGGCAGCAGCATTGGCCCTATGGAAACTATGGGAAATGAAAGCCAGAGGGAAGGGGCATAGGCCTTCTTGGCCGCACACCTGAGCAGGCTACAATAGGCTAATTGGGCAGACAGAGGGGGCTGGTGGAGTGAATGGGGTTGCAGTTCCCAGTCACAATATTAAAATGCAGTCGGGGGAGGTTGGTTTCCATGTATGACAGTGACTGATATGATCTGGGCAAAAAAGAGTAACTTGAGAGAAAATTATTCTAAATCACTTTGCTGCTAATAAAACTTTATTTCAGAGCATGAAGGCCACCTGCACCAGAGAGAGGTACTGATATTCCCACATCCCTAAGTCCAAGCCCATGGTTTAAATCCTATCCCTTCAACTGGAGCTTCTGTGATCCCTGCTGCCTGACCAGCGTGACACTCAGTCAAACCTGCACCTGGAAAGTGGGAGCCAGCTCTGAAATGTGATGGAATATAGGTATCCAACAGCAACTGAAAGGAGAAAGGTGGAGAGTGAGAAAGAGGAGTGCTCCAAACTTGGACCATTATCTTCATGTCCTATGTTGATTAAATTAACAAGCGTTGCCCCAAAGAAAAGAACCCATTTTTGCTAACAATAACTTGCTAACAGTACTGAGGTAGTTTTGGCCTCAGCCCCAGGCAGGGAATTGATTGGTTTCATAAAGAGTCCCTGCCACCAGCCACGTGCCTCCCCAGAAGGAGACCGGAATAGAGAGGAAGAAGGTTGTATCTCCCTCTAATCTAAAGATTCAGACTTTGGAGAAAGGCTATTCTCTATTCCGAGACTGGGTGTGTCTACTGCTTCGGGAGTGGGCTGGATTGGATGGCCTTAAGAGATGCTTTCCTTGCCCAGAATGCCAGAGAAGCCTGGACTAAAGCAGGACTTGCCATCTTGGTTAGACACTTGGTTAATCAGTCTCTTCCTTGGTGCCTCAGCCTACACTCAAGACCCAACTGCCACCAGCACTGACCTGTGTCACAGGAGCAGAAGCAGGAGCATCTGTCTGGAATAAACCATGCAAGATGCTCACACAATTTTTCTCATTGGGGAAAATGTGCTCCCCAGAAAAATCAGTGGAGAGTAGAATTTTGGTAGAATTTTTTAAATTATTCATTTAACAAATGGTTTCTCAGACGCTATGCTGGGCCATAGAAATAGACTGCTACACTTAGATGGTGCCTTCACCTAGCTTACTATTTAAGCACAGATTTGAGAATCTAACTGATCTGACTTCAAATCTAGTTGCTTATCTTTGCAGAACCTCCTCAAGTGTAAAATGAGGACAATAACAACCATCCACAAAGGCTTATGGTGAAGGTCAAATGAAATAACCCATGTGAAGTATTTGGCCCTCTGCCTTCACTGAGTAAACAGTAGTTATTGTTAAGATTATTATTTCAGCCGAAACCGGTTTGGCTCAGTGGATAGAGCGTCGGTCTGCGGACTGAAGGGTCCCAGGTTCGATTCCGGTCAAGGGCATGTACCTTGGTTGCGGGCACATCCCCAGTAGGGGGTGTGCAGGAGGCAGCTGGTCGGTGTTTCTCTCTCATCGATGTTTCTAGCTCTCTGTCCCTCTCCCTTCCTCTCTGTGGAAAATCAATAAAATATATTTTTTTTAAAAAAGATTATTATTTCATAGCCCAGCCGGTGTGGCTCAGGGGTTGAGCATCAACCTGTCAACCAGGAGGTCATGGTTCAATTCCTGGTCAGGGCACATGCCCAGGTTGTGGGTTCAGTTTCCAGTGGAGGATGAGCAGGAAGCAGCTGATCAATGATTCTTCCTCATCATTGATGTTTCTAACTCTCTCTCCCTTGCCCTTCCTCTCTGAAATCAATAAAAATATATATATATTTTTAAAAGATTATTATTTCATAGAGGCCTCAACCAGCCAGCCCCCAGGTCACCGGAGGCTGCTGAAAATGGAGCGATGGACACCAGAAGGCCTTTATCCATAACTAGAGGCCCAGTGCACAAAATTCATGCACGGGGGAGGGGGTTGTCCCTCAGCCCAGCCTGCACCCTCTCCAATCTGGGACCCCTCGAGCCATGTCCAACTGCCCTCTCACAATCCAGGACTGCTGGCTCCCAACCACTCGCCTGCCTGCCTGCTTGATTGCCCCTAAGCGCTTCTGCCTGCCAGCCTGATCACCCCCTAACCACTCCCCTGCCAGGCTGATCGATGCCTAACTGCTCCCCTGTCAGCCTGATTGCCCCTAACTGCCCTCCCCTGCCAGCCTGGTCACTCCTAACTGTCCTCCCCTGCAGGTCTGGTCGCCCCCAACTGCCCTCCCCTGCTGGCCCGGTAACCCCTAACTGCCCTCCCTTACCAGCCTGGTCGCCCCTAACTGTCCTCCCCTGCAGGCCTGGTCACCCCCAACTGCCCTCCCCTGCAGGCCTGGTCAACCCTAACTGTCCTCCCCTGCAGGCCTGGTCACCCCCAACTGCCCTCCCCTGCAGGCCTGGTCAACCCTAACTGTCCTCCCCTGCAGGCCTGGTCGCCCCCAACTGCCCTCCCCTGCTGGCCCGGTAACCCCTAACTGCCCTCCCTTGCCAGCCTGGTCGCCCCTAACTGTCCTCCCCTGCAGGCCTGGCTCCCCCCAACTGCCCTCTCCTGCAGGCCTGATCCCCCCCCCAACTGCCCTCCCCTGTAGGCCTGGTCACCCCCAACTGCCCTCCCCTGCAGGCCTGGTCCCCCCCAACTGCCCTCCCCTGCCGGCCCAGTCACCCCTAACTGCCGTCCTCTGCCGGCCAGGTTACCCCTAACTGCCCTCCCCTGTAGGCCTGATCACCCCCAACTGCCCCTCCCTTGCAGGCCTGGTCCCTCCCAACTGCCCTCCCCTGCTGGCCTGATCGCCCACAACTGCCCTCCCCTGCCATCCATCTTGTGGTGGCCATCTTGTGTCCACATGGGGGCAGCGATCTTGACCACATGGGGGCGGCCATCTTGTGTGTTAGAGTGGTGGTCAATTTGCATATCACTCTTTTATTAGATTGAATAATAAAAGCATAATATGCTGATTAGACCGGACAGCTGAATGACCTTCCTGATGTCCTTCTGGACGAAGCTGCCACAGTGGCGTCCAAGGCAGAGGCGGTTAGGGGCGATCAGGCAGGCAGGCGACCACTTAGGGGCAATCAGGAAGGCAGGCAGAGTGGTTAAGGGCGATCAGTCAGGCAGGGAGTGGTTAGGAGTGATCAGGCAGGCAGGCAGAAAAGTTAGGGGTGATCAGGCAGGCAGGTGAGTGGTTAGGGGCGATCAGGCAGGCAGGCAGGCGAGTGGTTAGGAGCCAGCAGTCCTGGATTGTGAGAGGGATGTCCGACTGCCAGCAGTAAGACATCCCCCAAGGGGTCCTGGATTGCAAGAGGGTGCAGGCCAGGCTGAGGGACACCCCCCCACCCCGTGCATGAATTTTGTGCACCAGGCCTCTAGTCTATGTATAAAGGGCCTGGAGCAGATAAGCAGACCCAGCACCTCAAAGGACTGCATCCAGGCTCCAGACAGCACCGCCCCAGAACTCTCTGAAGCTCAACATTCACACTGCAGAAAGGCTGCTAGAAAGAACCCAGCCACCAGCACTGCTGGCAGACTACTGCCCCAGGCAGCACTAACGGCTCCCAGAGGCCTCTGTCAATTGTCCCCTGAACCAAACATAAACATCTCCATGGCTGCCATTCAGTGGACATCCTGTTTACATGGTGAGTGGGGATCTTGGTTGCTTTCCCTCTTCTCTCTTGAAAGGCCATAATTATGTTTACCCAAGTGGAGCAGTAGGTGCCAGCAGGACTGTGAGTTGATTTCCCTGGCTAACACTGCAGACTGCTGGCGGCAGCCCCGCTGACCCCTGCATCCCAGGCAAAGAGCCAGCCCTATGCACACACCAACACTCTCCCTACAAAGATGGCCATTCTTGCTGAGCTGTTTGCTTTCTGTTCACACTGGGATATTCTGAATAATGGTCCAGCAAATGCCAAAATATGCCGGCACTATTCACTTACCAAATAACTGGACAATAAAGGGAAAGGAAGAGTACAGAGCTCTGTGGAAGGCCGTCTGTGTACCACACAATGCACTGTATGTATTTCACATATATTGTTTCAGTTAACCCTGTACAATCCATTGCTTGATTTTTATAGATGAGGAAACTGAAGCACAGGTTAATTCATTTTCATTAGGTCCCTCTGCTAGTAAATGTAGAACTAGAATGTCAAGCTCTGAAGTTTATGTTCTTTCTATTCTAGGAAAAAAATATGAATTTTTGAATCCTTATAGTCCTTTATGGAAGCCCAAACAAGTTGTTTTGATCCAGCAATGCCTAGGCTTTTTAATCCTTTTCCCTCCCACTGTAACCAGGGTAACATCTTTTCAAATATTAACCCAATGCATTTTAAATAATGCAGAGTTCCACGTGTAGTATGGTAGTATAAGCTGCTTATAAAGCATCTGTCCCACTGGTAACTCCTATAAACTCTGGGCAAATTATAAAACATAACTAATGCAGATTTTAGAAAGTAAGCAATAGCAGATGGGTTGTGGAGGGAGAATGGATTTGAGATTTGGAGAAGTGTTTAGCCTGGGAGTGAGTTTCTTGGGTTCTGCTGGATTGGTTTGGTTAATAAAGTAGAAGCCAGAGGAGGCCAGAGAGGAAGGGAGTCATCTAATTTGTAGTGTGAGTACATGTGTGCTCTGCTTACCACACATTTTCTCTTAAGAACTCCTGTGGCCCCTCTCAACTCATATGCACCCTACTCACTGCTATGAGGTTGTAGTCTGTGTCTCTAACTTCCTCTGAGGTGTTTCAGGCAGCTTCTATGATGGCCTCCAGGGATCCCTATCCACTCCTTGTATAATGCCCCACTGCCTCCTTGAGTATAAGCTGGGTTTAGTGAATTGCTTCTAGAAAAGAGACAGAAGTGATGGAAGTCACTTCCAAGATTAAGTTTTAGAAAATCATGGCCTCTGTCTGTGTCTCTATGTCTCTCTCTCATCTCTCACGCTAGTGGAAACAAGCTAGTATGCCATTAGCAGCCTACTGAGCCCATAGGTCAAGGAACTGATGACTCTGGCCAGTGAGGACCTGAGGCCTGCCAACAGCCACATAAGTGAACTTAAAAACGGGTCCTATCCCAGCTGAACCTGGAGATGAATCCAGCCCTGGCCAACACTACTGAGTTCTCATTTCACCTACTGCCTTCTTCTTACCAAATATATTGGGCTGGATCTGCTCTAGGGCTGCTTATTACATTTTTCCATTTCTGATATATATATTTGGAGGATATTATGCTTATTTTATATCACTGTCTCTCTGATCCACTAATTCTATCTTCCTTTATTATAGGTTGTTCAGCTTGTTATCTTTCTTTTATAGCAGTTGAACTCCTCTAATCCCTTCTCTTCCCCTGCCCCATGAACTCCTCTAATCCCTTCTCCCCCCTACCCCCACAATGAATATCAGCTATCTTGGTTAACAATATGGCACCCGATGGAAAGGCTAATTAAAGTCACCCAGGTCTTAAGTCAATCCTTTCCTGAGAGTTTAGAAAGGGGAATGGAAGAATGAGACCACTATTTCTGGGCCATTTTAAACTCCACTACCACTACACACAACTACATACACACATCTCCAACCAGGTGGCCCTGCCCTCCAGGAACCTCCCTCTACTTCTCCCTGGGGTACTGCAACACTTGGAGAGCTGCATCCCTCATTTGAAATCACCTAGGCGAATTGGGGGGTGGGTGGGGAATGGGAGGAAGAGAGAGGCAATTCTTGGGAGCCAGAACTCCCACCACTTTTGGTATCAGAAGCTGGGCATTAGCTTTCCCACAGCCTCGAGCTAAAGAAAGGTGGTCATCACTGTGTTCCTGTTCCACAGTGTCTTTAAGGCAGGCAGTGACCAGCTTCCAATTCATTCCCCTTTTAATTTATCCCCAAATACCAGTTTCATTATGTCACTTCCATGATCAACCACCTTCAATGGTTCTCCCTTATCCACTGGATTAAAGGGGAAAAGGCCAGAATACAAGGTTTTCTTTAATCTTCCCTTTTTTCTCAATACTTTCCTATATTTGGCAACCTCAAATTTACTTCTCTGTCCTATCTCTAGTCCTAGATAGCCATCACAGCATGATTTCTTATTCATAGCAGAGGCACAAAAATACACCACTTAATTGATTGCACTAGCCCATAAGCTAATGGTAGTAAAGAAGTGACAAAAATAATTGTTCTTGGTTTAGAAAAATAAAACAAGTATCTTGTCATATGCAAACAGAGGACACAATCTACCATCACTGGGATATATGGTAAGCATTTTCACAATGTTGGAAGACAGTTTACAATAAAGTGAGCCAAACTCACTTATTGGATCTCTCTTCAGATCAAGGTGTCATGTTTTCAAGATGTCGTAATATTGTGCAGCTATGGCGCAGGCTTATGAAAGTAACCTCGTGATGTTGATCTCATTAGCAGTATTTTAACTAACAGGAACTAACCTGTGATGATGTAACCTGTCTAAATGATCCAATCTAATAGCTTAGGTTACTGGCCGCAGGACCAATGCAGCAGTTTGCAAATATCATCTCCTATCCTCAATCATGAAAATGTGTCACTTCAATAAGAAAATAGGTGTAAAAATAAAACTGCAATAAACTCATGCATCACAAATAAAATACATGCCTCCTTCCAAAAGGAGAAATAATCAAAACATCCAGGCAGTTGGACTAGATTGCTTTGGATGTTTGCACCATTTGTTTCTGGAACCCAAGTCATTTCCATCTCAGCTTGCCCAAGTGACTGGGAGAGCATAAGAGTTGCCAACCAGGACTTGGACTCTTTAAAAGTCTGTTTGTGCCTGCATGACTAATAGTGCTATGTGTACTAAGGAGGAAATACCAAGCTAACAAGGAAGACCACAAATCCACAAAACTTTAATTTCTAGTCTTGGTAGAAGTTAATCTCTACATTCATGTTTTTGTGTTATGAATTTTCATGACGACTTTAAAGCCTGCGATGGTATTTATGGTAATTTCATTACAAACCTCATCTTCATCTTTTAATTTCTTTCCTATTTATAATTATACAACTGTAATTAAAAGGTATTACTGGACTACTACACATTATCCTAGCTAAAAAGCTTGGCCTGCCAGACTCAATAGTTAAGACATTTCTCTGGCTTCATTTATTTTCTCCATTTTGGAAGACGGTTGGGGAGGGAAGGGAGGCAATGGAGACTTTGGTCATTATAACCTCAAATGCTTTCATCAACTTCTCTTTGTTCTTTAAAAAAAAAAATTAGGATTTTTCCAAACACCCCCCCACACGCCCACCACCAAATGAAATGTTTTGATGTAATAGTTTCCATTTCAACTTCTCACCACATCTGAAGTGACGCTCATTCAGACTAAGAACATGCAAAGGACTTCAAGGATTTTTGAGACTTGGATTGAGTTCTATCTTCCAGTGGTGCCCCATTGCTCAAAATGTTCCAGAGGCTGAATGCCATAGCTGAGGCACCTCTTAAACTTTCACATTCAGCACAGAGAAGGTACTCATGTATAAAGACTTTCCCCTCATTCCAATGAGGTGTCTCTCACAAGTCCAAGAAAATTATTTGGAGGCCCAGAAACAGCATTCAAAGCTAAGCTTCAGCTGGAAAACAAAACAAAACAAAACAAAAAACAGTGGAGCAAGCTTATAATGAATCACATTCTTAATATCTTCAAAGAAGGTTGAAGCTGTGGAGCCCAGCAGAGTCATTGCCCTCAAGGAGTTTTCAAACTAGCTGCAAAAAAGATGCATATTTGCTGGGGTTTTGCCAACCTACTATCCAATTTTTCAGTGAAGAACTGACACTCTCTCAGCCCATGCTACCCAGATGGGACTGTTAATCATTGTATGCCACCTACTTTAGGCCAAACACACTGAAACAGGCCAATCAAATCACTTTGGGTGAAAGAGTCCTAGAAAAATCTGCCCCTGTTTTGTTTTTTATTATGTATTTTCATTGATTTCAGAGAGGAAAGGAGAGGGAGAGAGAGATAGAAACATCAATGATGAGAGAGCATCATTGATCGGCTGCCTCCTGAGGTTCCCCACTGGGGATCAAGCCCACAACCCGGGCATGTGCCCTTGACTAGAATTGACCTGGGACCCCTCAGTCCACAGGCTGACACTCTATCCACTGAGCCACATATATACAGGGCATTGCCACTGTTTTTATTGTTACTGCTGTAGATGTTGCCTTATGTTGGGCCCAGATTTTCAGACTCCCCCTTCTCTCATGGACTCTTCTTAGGATCCTTTGGGATCTTTTTCTGCCCTTCATTTGAATCATCTTGATCCACTAGAAGGTTCAAACCACAAGTAAAGGTTCCCTTCCCTGAAGCACTTCCTCTGGAACGAGGGGTAACAACCTGAATTAGAATTAGAGTGATTCTGCAAGTAGCAAAATCTGCTCCAAATGACTAGCTCTCTGTTCCTCGACCAGTGCTTCCCAACCTTAGCTCCACACTGCCACACTGGCATCACTCGGGTTACTTTTGGAACCTCCTAGTGTCCAGGCCACACCCCACCAATTAATCAATTAATCAGAATCTCTTGGGGGGGAGAGCCAGGCATCAGGGTTTGTTCTCCCTCCCAAAAGTATCCCAATTTGCCATACTGTACACAAAGAAGCTACTGGCTACTTTAAAACAGCCAGATTCTCTGTCTCCTTTATTTAACTGGTGCTTGCAACTGTACAATAGACTATTAACATCTTATCTAATAAAGGAGTGATATGCAAATTGACCATCACTCCAACAGACAAGATGGCCATCCCCATATGGTCAAAGATGGCCGCCCCCATGTGGACACAAGATGGCCACCACAAGATGGCCAGCAGGAGAGGGCAGTTGGGAGGCACCCGGGCTGCAAGGGAGGGCAGTTGGGAGGGACCAGGCCTGCAGGAGGGCAGTTGGGGGGGACCAGGCCTGCAGGGGAGGGCAGTTGGGAGGGACCAGGCCTGCAGGAGGGCAGTTGGGGGGGACCAGGCCTGCAGGGGAAGGCAGTTGGGGGTGATCAGGCCAGAAGGGGAGGGCAGTTAGGGGTGACCAGGCCTGCAGGGGAGGGCAGTTGGGGGTGACCAGGCCTGCAGGGGAGGACAGTTAGGAGCAACCAGGCAGGCAGGGGAAGGTAGTTAGGAGTGACCAGGCCAGCAGGGGAGGGCCGTTAGGGGCAATCGGGCCAGCAGGGGAGCAGTTAGGCATCGATCAGCCTGGCAGGGGAGTGGTTAGGGGTGATCAGGCTGGCAGGCAGAAGAAGTTAGGGGCAATCAGGCAGGCAGGCAGGCAAGCGGTTGGGAGCCAGCAGTCCTGGATTGTGAGAGGGATCCCAGATTGGAGAGGGTGCAGGCTGGGCTGAGGGACACCCCGCCCCCCGTGCACGAATTTTGTGCACCAGGCCTCTAGTATTATCATATGTACTAGTATGCAAATATCTGTCACAATTGGTCATCTTCATGATTTTTCCAGATACATACATACACACACAAACACACGTACGTAAGTATATATGCACACATACATACCCACATATACGTATATATAATATGTGTATGTACATATGTGTATAATATATGTATATATGTGTGCATGTACCCTATACATTTTTTCTTACTAGTGTCAAGATGTGAGCAGAATTGCAAGTGGACAGAGCTCACAGCAGCAGGTGTGCTTACTGATCCAGTGATGTTATAACTCTTTTTTTAAAAAATATTTTATTGATTTTTTACAGAGAGGAAGAGAGAGGGATAGAGAGTTAGAAACATCGATGAGAGAGAAACATCGATCAGCTTCCTCTTGCACACCCCCTACTGGGGATGTGCCTGCAACCAAGGTACATGCCCTTGACCGGAATCGAACCTGGGACCCTTGAGTCCGCAGGCCGACGTTCTATCCACTGAGCCAAACCGGTTTCGGCTATGTTATGACTCTTAAATAGAATATAAGTTCATTCACAGAAGTTCTGGTTTATTTGTCTGGTGGCAACTTTGTGCCAGATACTACACTAGCTGCTAGGACTCAGGGGTGACTAAGAGCACACCTAAACTCTGCACTCATAGAGCTATGAGAAGATGGTACACACTCAAATGGCCACGTGAGTGACAGTTACAGCCAATGCCTGTCCTCTAGAGCAGCAGTTGCCAACCTTTCAGACCTCATGGACCACCAGTGGTCTACGGACCACCAGTTGGCAACTGCTGCTCTAGAAGACAGGAACATGGACTTTAAGAAGAGGCAACAAGGCACCTAGCAGCCTTGAGAGTTGTTCCAGGGGCACCTTCTCACATGGACTCTTTATTAAGGATATTCCCTTCTCGCCTGACCAGTGTGGCTCAGTGGTTGAACATCGACCTATGAACCAGGAGGTCACAGTTCGATTCCTGGTCAGGGCACATACCCAGGTTTCCGGCTCAAACCCCAGTAGAGGGCATGCAGGAGGCAGCCAATCAATGATTCGCTCTCATCATTGGTGTTTCTATCTCTCTCTCCCTCTCCCTTCCTCTCTGAAAGCAATAAAAATATACAGTATATACTGTATATATATCTAAAATGTTCCCTTCTCCATTGCAAAGCAATTTAGAGTCTATTATATAAAGAGAGGCTTTTTTCTGGAGTAACTGTAGGCTCCAAGATAGACTTCTGGAGTACTATGCTTTTGGCATAGTAACACTATGAATTACTTTGGAACGGGCCTAATCATCAGCAAACCTTAGCTATGCATTCCACGTTGATCCCTAAGGAACTCATCTGTGGTTTGGTTAACCACAGAGCCAACCAAGTTGTAAACTGTCTACAGAGAGCCATGGAGCACAATCTCCCCAGCCTGACAATATTCTTTTTGTTCCCTAGAATTTCAGGAATTCTAAGAATTCCGGGATTAAAACAAACAAACAAAAACCTATGCACACTAGGGATTACCAGTGATGTTTAAAGAAAGCTGTCAAACTTAGAGTCACATCCTCATTCAATTTAACATTCATTGATCACTGACTGTGGATCAAGCTTGTTCTACTAGTACGTGCTGAGAACATTTGTTTATTGAAAGCTTTTCAGGATTTATGTCTTTTCTTCCTATAAGAGAGCAGGTAGTACATTTTTACCTTTTAATCCCTACCCCTACCTAGCACCTTTGGAGCCCACATAGGAACCAGCACCCAGTAGGCATTCAGTAATACTTGTTGAAAATTTTTTGTATTTTTTAATTGATTAAGTCATTACATATGAGTCCTTATCCCCTCCGTGCCCCCCCACCACCCCGGCTCATGCCCTCACCCCCTGGTGTCTGTGTTCATTGGTTATGCTTATATACATGCATACAAGTCCTTTGGTTGATCTCTCCCCCCTTACCCCCACTGAGGTTTGAGCATCTGAGGTTTGAGCATCTGATCAATGCTTCTCAGTCTCCGGATCTGTTTTTGTTCATATATTTTTTAATACACACACACACACACACACACACACACACACACACACACACACACGTTTTATTATTGATAGTATTACAGATGTTTCCTATTTCCTCCCCCCTCCTTCCAGCCTCTACCCATCCCCACCCCCACCCCCAGGTCTTTACTACCCTATTGCCCATGTCCATGGGCTATGAATATGACTATATAAATTCTTTGGTTTATCTCTTCTCGTACTCCCACCCCACATTGAGGTATGCCAGTCTGTTCCATGCCTCCATGCTTCGGTTCTTACTTTGTTGATCAACTCATTTGTTCATACTTGAAACTTTAAGAACCTTTAGGATACCTGGGTTTCCAGAGGTCCTCTGATGAGGTTTAGATTAGGATGACAACACCATGGAGCCCGGGGCCTTGGAGTTCTTTGGTGGTAGTGGTGGTGGTGATGGTAACAATGTGTATGTTGCCACTCCTTTTCACTCCAAAGAACTTTTTTTTTTTAAAATCTCCAAGCCAACAAATTGTTTGATTAGGAACACTTAAATCTCTTGGTCTAGTCATAGGGTGGGGCTTTGGAAAAAATAGGAACAGAACTTAGAGCTCCTCATAGTTCTTAGTAATTCTCAACAGGCTCAGTACTCTACCCTCAAAAATGTTCTTTGAGGAGTTATGATTCATAATATGACCACCACAGGCTGTAAACGAGATCATGTCATGATGCCCAATATTCAACAGGAGTGATGAGACCAGAGTTACTAGTAAATGTGCATGAAAGTAGATCTCTCTCTCTCTCTCTCTCTCCCTCCCTCTCTCTCTCTCTCTCTCTCTCTCTCTCTCTCTCTCTCGCGCGCGCGCGCCCCCCAATCCAGGACTGGTTGGCCTCTCAAACCTTGTGAAGACAAGGAAACCAGTTGACACTTGAATTTAAAGCCTCAGATTCTTGACCTGGCCCCAGGTGGTCGACAGGGACTTGGATATAAAGCAACTGTTAGACTGAAAGGATGTCTTCTACTGACTCTGTTCATCCCCAAATAACTCAGATTTTTTTAAACTACAGTGTTGAATTGACAGAGAAAACAACCGTCACATTGTAGGCTTGCCCTTGTCGTTCATGGCTATTCCTCACCAAATCAGGGAATGCCTCAGTGTTCCCATCTACTTACTGTTTAGTCTCACTTGTCAGAGAGAGATGGTTTCCAATGTTTACTTCTTTTCTCTCCCTTTTAAAATTGTTTTTAGCTCTGGTTTGGCTCAGTGGAAAGAGCGTCAGGCCTGTGGACTAAAGGGTCCTGGGTTCAATTCTGGTCAAGGGCACATGCCCGGGTTGCGGGCTCGATCCCCAGTAGGGGGTGTGCAGGAGGCAGCCGACTAATGATTCTCTATCATCATTGATGTTTCTATCTCTCTCTTTCCACCCCCTCCCCCCCCCCCGCTTCCTCTTGGAAACCAATAAAAATACATTTTAAAATGAATGAATGAATGAATGAATAAATAAATAAATAAATAAATAAATAAATAAATAAATAGTTTCTTTTCTAACATTTGATAAATTTCATTCTCTTTTCCTTTAAAATAACTTTGGGGTTCCTTTGGTTGGTGGGTAAGAGAAAGGATGAGGGAAAACACAGCCTCTGAGAATACTGGGCCCAGTCTCACTTGAGGCTAAATGGCTCCTGCGGGGACTGGCTGAGTGGAGTGTGGGATTCTGGATCGACTCCAGTCCCAAATGCACCTGTGTCAGGCCAGAGGGAGGGATGTAGTCACCAGGAGACTTCTGTGTCCTGGAGCACACGAGAAGGCACAGTGCAGGAGTGGAATCAA
Source organism: Cnephaeus nilssonii (assembly GCF_951640355.1). Taxonomy (NCBI): domain Eukaryota; kingdom Metazoa; phylum Chordata; class Mammalia; order Chiroptera; family Vespertilionidae; genus Cnephaeus; species Cnephaeus nilssonii. Next base: position 60,309,742 of record NC_137077.1, on the reverse strand, counting down.
TCTGGGAAGTCATTTGTGCTTTCCACTTCCACTTAGAAAATCCCACTAGTGTCATGCAGAAGTTTGTTTCTCAACCTTTTTAAAATCAAAGAACTTCATTGATACTTTCTTTAAAAAACAAACCAAAAACCTTTCTCTCTACCTCTGTGCCCATCCACACACATAAACCTAATGCCAGAATTAAGGTATACACACACATACATCTTAATCAGACACTGTGGTGATGCAAAGGGTTCTAATATGTGGCTCTTTGTCAATCATCTTTATACTTTAGTAGTTAACATGATTCAAAGTATATAGCAACAGTCCAATAAATGCCTGTTGAATAACTTTTAAAAATTCCATCTGTGTATGCTACCAAAAGAGTGACAGAGCAAAGAGAAATTTTAACCTGTTTAATTCTCTTAATAAAAATTTTTCACATACTATGATGTTGTGTTTTGCTTCCAAATATCTATTAAGAATTGAAACTATGGTGCAGTTCAACAGAACCTCCAGGTAAATAATTCATGAGCAATTATTTGCCTTATATATGCGACTCCAAACATTAGAAATGGAGGCATACATGTTGAAATGACATTTTCTTCTCTTGTATTTTTAAAGATGTGAATGTATTTCTTTTTTATTTATATGTCAGTGGTTCTAACTTCCACTTTTCATTCATTTCTATTAAAAACAGAAAAACTATTGAACTCTGCTTGCTCCAGCGAGTGTAAATACCTTGTCCAATAAATTGTCTCTGTTGCAATTGCCGCCAGGCCGACCCAGTGTGCTGGGCATGGAACTAGCTTTGTTGCCATGGTCAGAAAAAGCAGTGTATGGAGCCAACAGATGATGTGTGGGTGGGCCTGGATTGGAGCCCTCCTCTCTCAGGTTCTGCCCACAAGACATGTGCCACACAACGTGTTTATCCTGAGCCAGTCCATGCTGAGATGAGTATAACCTTGAATCAGGCTCTTTCAATTGTTTTCAAATATTCTTAGTCCCTTCAAATGCAATGCAAGTAATTGAAGTTTGATGTAAGAAGCATCTTTGCTGAAAGATTTCTATAAAAAAGGATTTCTTCCAATATTCCTCATGAAATGCTGTCTGCCTGCCAGGGAGTGGGTTGTCTCCGTAACCAGGGTGTCCGGTCTGCCTTCTACTCTGCTTCTGTGCCCTGGAGGTGGGAGAGAAGAACAGGGGAAGCGTGCACGGCAGGAGAGCCGTTTTCTGACTCCAAGTCTGAGCTAAAACCTGTTTTTCCTCACAGCCTGTGTCACACCATTAGATATTTTCCAAGTCCAGTAGCTGAAGTATAATCACCATCTAACCCATTCTCTCCTGCCCAGTATCAAACAATACAGTGTTGGCAGAATTTTAGGAAATCATGCCATGTCGTCAGCCCGATGATCTTGCAAACTGTAAAATAAAACTGCTTTCGTGGTTTCTACTACAGTTATCTGGGGTGATATTCAAAATCTTTAACAACTGTTACCTTACAGGTGCTAACCTTTCAGAACAGACACCTGCAGTAATTAACTGGTACATACTAACTAAATGTTGCTAATTGGAAATTGTTATTTTTTAGAATTTTTTTCATTATTTCCCCAAATATTTGTGGTACAACTAAAAGTTATCCTTGTGTTGACAAAACAGTGAGATTGAGTCTGCTGCAAGGGAGGGACCTGTGACCTCGAGTGCATGTGGCAAAAATAGCAGAAGGGGCACCATCTTTTAAGACCCCCCCCCTCCCCGCTCCCTCTACATGCCTGCCTGCTATTTGCAACCATCCCCAAGGGATGTCACCACTGCCCTCAGGAATGCCAACGAGCCAGATCAGGCAACTTGCTGTGCATCTTTGGATGATTCCCAACCCGCAGCCCAGCCCTGCACCTCCTGTTGGCTGCCTTACCGCCCTGAGAGTCCGGCCCTGTGGCCTTCCTTGCTCAGAGCAATTTTCTATTGTGATCTGCTGGAGGTTTTTATAGAAGAAACAAGGATGATGGAGTAAGTGACTGATTTCTTAGAATGATTAAGAACTACCTCTCTAGGGACACAAGAGAGGTAGTTCAAGTATGGAAGGGTTCAAGGTTATCTTAGCAGAGTGGAACTGAAACGTTACCTGCGAGTATTCAAAATGGGTCCTGTCATGGAGAGGTCCCTGATTCGCTTTTCCAAATTATTCTAGTCAATCAAACCATGAGTGGAAATTATCCAGGCAAAGGAAGTTAATAACAACCGCTTATCATTTCATCAAAGGCTCTAGATCTGAGACTTGAGAGAATATTCAACTGTTCAGGAGCCAGTACCAGTTGGTATGTATAAATGATGACGAGGAAGTCATATTGATTATTTAAGGAGGAAGCCCAGTAATTATGAAGGTGGGTGAGGTTGTCGTTTGATCTGAACCTTTCATTCTTTGTTAATCCCACAAGCATTTGCTGAGCCTCCATGCACCAGGCAGGTGGGATGCACAAGACAGAGTGCCTGGCTTAGAAGATACTCAAGAATCCTACCCTTTCACTTACATTCTCAGGGTAATCACTTAATTTTCTCAGATGTGTTATCTATGTAGCTAGAAGCAGCCTGGGAGTGAGTGAGTGATTAGAGAAAAGGACCTAATAACCTTAGCACCTCCTGCTCAGAGAGGGCATGGAAACCACTGTGTCAACGAGGTCAACCGGCTGCTGGGAAGAAGGCTATGGTTTGGACACTCGGCTCTGCCACTTACCAGCTGGGGGTCAGTGAGCAAGTTACTTACCCTCATCTGTTAAAAATAGCTAATATCTCATGTTATATACTGTATAATGTAAACATTATCTCACACTGTGCCATTCCATCGGAAATGTTCAGTCATAGTGAAAAACCTCAGGACATATAAGTAAGTGATAAGAAATTAATATCGGGCCCAGATGGCATGGCTCAGTGGTTGAGCAATGACCTAAGAACCAGGAGGTCATAGTTAGATTCCTGGTCAGGGCCCATGCCCAGGTTGCACGCTTGATCCCCAGTGTGGGGCGTGCAGGAGGCAGCCCATCAATGATTCTCTCTCATCATTGATGTTTCTATATCACTCTCTCCCTCTCCCTTCCTCTCTAAAATCAATAAAAATATATTTTAAAAAAAGAAATTAATATCATAGAAGCTCGATTCACATAGATATAAACCCTCAAATAGGCCCTGCCCTGCATAAGGATCCCACAAAAGGAGTTAGTCTCATGTCATTGGAGTGACTACCATGAACTAGACATCTTATTCACTTTATTTTAGTTAGTCCTCACAACAGTCCTAGGAGGTGGATGTTGTCACCATTTTGCAAATGAGGAAACTAAGGCTAAGCAACAGGGACCTGACGAAGGTCACACAGCAAGCAAGGCAGGAGTCCAGCTTTATGTAACCCCATGTGAGTGCTTTTTCCTTAGGCCACTGGCTCTCAAATCTGGTCTCAAAGGGGCAGCACCAGCATCACCAGGGAACCTGTTAGGAATGCACATTCCCTTCCCACCCCAAACCCACGGAGTCAGGAATGATGGACGTGGGCACAGCCAGCTCTGTTCCAGGTGATCCTGATGCATGCTCAGTTTAAGAACCACTGCACTGTGCACTATGGGTTCCCTCTCCAATTGGGATCCAGCTCCTTATCTGTATTTAACAAAGAGCATGAAATAAAGCCCTGGCTATGAACTTGAGTTTATACCAACTCCTCAGCAATGATGGATTGGGTAATGCTAAACAAGCTACCTTTTGTCCCATTCCAGCCCATGCTGCACATGGGGAAGAAGAGTGGAAATTTCTCGTATTCTTAAGCTTCTTAAGCATCTCTCCTCGGAGAACACAAGCTTTCCTTCTTGCTGTTGTCACAAATGGTGGTGTTACTCCCCACCATGCCACTTGGTCTTGGCCAACACGATATACTAGTATTTATCAAGTTCCTACTATGTGCCAGACATGGCAAGAACAATGGGGAACAGAACCAGCAAAGCCTTCCTCAAGGAGCATACAATCCAATTTCTCCCAGCAGTGGACACTACTGACCTTTCCTAGAATCCCTGAATGCCCAAGACAAGTGGACAAATTAGGGGTTCCCTACTCCTCCTCCACTGCCCACCACCACCACCCACCTACACTTAGAGTGAGAATAACAATAACTCCTAAGCAAAGATGTTATTAGGAGAAACAAGGCAATTTACTCAAAACCCACCTGGACCATATGCAGCCTATCCACCCAAGGGAGTGTAGTTGACCAAATGAGCAAGGCAGAAGCCAGTCAAGCGTGGAGAAACCACTGCACCAGCAGCCCAAGACCTCAGAAACATTCTGGCCATCAGGCTGTGTGTCTGTGGACCTCCGCGCAGGTGCGAAGAACAGGTCTGCCAAGCCAGGACCCACACCTTTCAGCATTTTAGCCCAATGTTTTCTGAGCTCTCTGGGTGACAATGTGATGCTGGAGACATCACAAATCATCAGCCCCACTGGCTAAAGGGCAAACACCCTGAATTTGCTCTTTATTGACTATATAAGAACCACATTGCTTCCCGCTGAGAATAAGTACCAAAGAATAAAAGGACCCCTAATGTATATTCCACCTGCTGCTAGCCAGGTCTTTGAAAGCCATTGCCTTCACTGAACGATTCCAGCTGGTGCTCTCCTTTGTGCTGGCTTTTATGGGCTGTAAGGACGGATACATAAGGTGTAGGTCAGTTTTTTTAGGGAATGTAGGAGGCTTGCCCTCTCAACTCAACACATGCTTCTCTTTTCTTCCCACCTCCTGCTTAGAATTATGGGGATAGAGGTTGCTAAAGTGTCTAATTAAATGCTTTTGGATAATTCTGGTCTGTGCAACAGACTGACTAGAAAACTGAAATGACTTCATCTGAAAGAGGAGAACCAATATATAAGGAAAGAAGGAGTGATGCTTTCCCACCCCTTGTCTAACTCATAAGCAATTTCCAGAATATAATCCTTACATGTTTTTTCCATCAATGGGAGAAGTTGAATCAATATTATAGGGAGTTTTCCCTTGTTTAAATTTCTCTCCCACCTCACAATGTGCCTGCTACAAGTTTGTGTCATAAATCCCAGCATAAAATTCCCTGTTGCTTAACTTGCCCATAAATGTGGAGCATGTAGTCATATTATACGATCCCTGACCTGAACATAAATTTCCTGTGGTCTAGTGGTGCCTTAAGGAGGAGCTAATATGTTCACCTGCTTGTTTTCCAGGCAATAAACCCAGAACAGGTGAAATGAAGAAGAAATTTAAGTAAGATCAAAAGGCAGGTTCAAAAGAATAGACAAAGCCATCTGGAATGCATCAGTGCTGCCAATCTCAAATACGAGACCCAGTGGAATGTTAAGTGGAATTTCTAGTTTTCCCTTCTTTCCAACCTCAACTTTTCTTTGGGAGGAAGCTCATTGTCCCAGAGGTAGGGCCAGACACTTGCAAGTGAAAAAAATATTAATTTCTTCTAAACCCGTTGTTGACAACCTCTTTCTCCTCTTCATTCCCCAGGCCTCTTGTTGCTTCAAAATGTATATAGCTTTCTCTAGTATTTTACCTTGCAGCACAAGTTTGGGAGTTTGGAAGGTATTTGCTGAATTAGTAGGGGAGAGTTTTACTTTGGATTTCAAATTACTCTGCAGATGACAACATTCTACTGCTGAAAATAACTTGCTGAACAAGAAGCAATAGTGCCAGTAGGAATATAAATTGGTACAGCCTACAACATAAATTGGCAATATGTATCAAAACCCTTAAAATTAAGAATACTATTTGATCCAGGAATTCCACATCTGTGAATTCATCGTAAAGAAATAGTTGTACAAAGACAAGAAGATATATGCATAAGGATGTTCCCTGTAGCACAAGAAAAGTTGGACACAACCTAAATGTCCAACAATGAAATTGGTTTAATAAATTTTGATATTATTGATGATTAGGAATATTATATAGTCACTAGAGGCCCGGTGCATGAAATTCGTGCAGGGGGGGTGTCCCTCAGCCCAGCCTGCACCCTCTCCAATCCAGGACTGCTGGCTCCCAACTGCTCGCCTGCCTGCCTTCCTGATCGCCCCTAACCGCTTCTGTCTGTCAGTCTGATCACCCTAACCACTACCCTGCCAGCCTGATTGATGCCTAACGGCTCCCCTGCCAGACTGTTTTCCCCTAACTGCCCTCCCCTGCAGGCTTTATTGCCCCCATCTGCCCTCCCTTGCAGGCCTGGTCCCTCCCAACTGCCCTCCCCTGCTGGCCATCTTGTGGCAGCCATCTTGTGTCCACATGGGGGCAGTTATCTTTGACCACATGGGGGCAGCCATCTTGTGTGTTGGAGTGATGGTCAATTTGCATATTACTCTTTTTTTAGATAGGATTAGATAGGATAGAGGCCTGGTGCACGGGTGGGTGCCAGCTGGTTTGCCCTGAAGGGTGTCCTGGATCAGGGTGGATGTTCCCTTGGGGCGTGGGGCAGCCTGGGTGAGGGGCCTGTGGTGGTTTGCAGGCTGGCCACGCCCCCCGGTGACCCAAGCGGAGGCCCTGGGATCTGGGATTTATTTATCTTCTATAATTGAAACTTTGAAGCCTTGAGTGGAGCCAAGCCTCTTGCTCGCTCCGTGGCCACAGCCATTTTTGTTGGGATTTATTTATCTTCTGTAATTGAAACTTTGTAGCCTTGAGCGGAGCGGAGGCCTCAGCCGGCTAGGGCAGGCAGAAAGCTTGGCTTCCTTCATTGCCGGGGGATACCCAAGCCTCCTGCTCTCTCCATGGCAGCAGCCATCTTGGTTGGGTTAATTTGCATACTCGCTCCTGATTGGCTGGTGGGCATGGCTTGTGGGTGTAGCGGAGATACCGTCAATTTGCATATTACTCTTTTATTAGATAGGATTAAATTATGATGGAGATCAAATATTTTGACAAAGAAGAATGTCTACTTATATTCAATGAAGAAAGTATGTTAACAAAATAATATGTATAATTACTCCTCTAAAATTATATTTTGCAGAGGGGGACACTGAGGCTCGGCAAACTCCTTGTATCAGCTTCATTATTTTTTTATTTTGGTGACAAAGACAGACAGTGGAACCAGCCTTTCTAGGGGATTTCTTTCATCCCCTACTCAGCTCTCAACCATTTTTTCTACATAGACACAACGTTCTACAGCCACCATCTCCTTATCCAGAGAGTGAGGTTGTAAGTTTTTAATGAGGATTAAAACAAAGGCAACCATTTGTTAAATGCTTTTGCTACCGTAGGCATTACCTCACATCACCACAACTCTACAATGTAGATATTATTGCATCCCCATTTTATAAATAAGGAAACTGAGACTCAAAGAAGTTAAATAAATTATAGCCATTAACATGGTGATGGAGACGAAAGGTTTTGACAAAGAAAAATGTCTACTTATATTTCATGAAGAAAGCATGTTACAAAACAATGTATTTAGTTAGTCCTCTAAAATTATGTATATTTGCTTATATATGACTTATGAGGTTTCTCCTATGAAATTCTTTTCAGCAGACCACACATACTGAAGTTCAATCAGTACCCATTAAGAAACTGTCATGTTAAAATGCCATTATGTTTTCTCCTCCAATTATAGTGAAATAAAATCAACAAGTATTTCCCATGCAGATTTGGGCCTTTACAGACTCCTGCATGCTGGGCTCATTATGCTCATGTTATTTTTGGTCAGCATGACATACATCCGTCTTCTATTTTGATATGTTTTTCATTGAAAAAATTGGTTTTATTTGTGGGAGTTGTTAAGGGCCTTGACATAAATAAAGACACACATCAAGGACAGCTATTTCCACACAGTGTCAGAAAATAGTGCATTGCAGCGGCTTCTCTTGATTGGAGGCCAAAGCCTGAACTGGAATTGAGTAAAAAGGGGGGGAAAAAAGGCTTACAAGTAAGTTTCTCTAAAACAGATTTAGTACGCATTTCTATGAAAGAGCTTTACACACATTTCCATTCTAATTAAAAACATAATTGGTAACATACGTCTTGATGCTATGACTATTTTGGTAAAGGAAACTCAGAGACTAACAGTACATCTCTAAGAAGCCTTAGTATTCACTTTGAGGAGAAAAGCAAAAAGTTTGAAACGAACAACAGAAGCAATGCGTGATGTTAACTTTTGACATCTAATTCTCCAACTCAGGTGACTTCGTATGAATGATGCTATAAACTAGAAACCAAAGACAAGACTACAATGCCACAAGTAGATTCCATGGACTTTTACCTGTAGGAGAGTACAGTCAGGGGCACTCAGCCTGTAGCCACTAATGTAACCCCCAATCCTGGCTGTCCCACAGAATTACTACCCTACTAATGATTCTGCTTTAATATGTCTGGGTGGGACCTGGACACCAGGGTTTTTTAAAAGATTCCTAGAGACTCAAATGTATCCATCATTTAGAGACCTAAACCTTATAATTGATATTCCTCATTTGGCAATCATTCTGCAAATTGAAATGAATGAAGTGTTACAGCTTGGAAGGGCCTTAAAACATCATCTAATTTTGCAGAGGGAGACACTGAGGCCTGGCAATCTCCTTGTGTCAGCTTCATTATTTTCTTATTTTGGCGACAAAGACAGACAGTGGAACCAGCCTTTCTTAGAGGATTTCTTTCATCCCCTATATAGCTCTCAACCATTTTTTTCTACATAGACACAACATTCTACAGCCACTATCTCCCTATCCAGAGAGTGGGACTATACGTTTTTAATGAGGATTAAGACAAAGGAAACCATTTGTTAAATGCTTTTGCTTCCCCAGGCATTACCTCACATCACCACAACTCTATAAAGTAGATATTATTCTATCTCCATTTTATAAATAAGGAAACTGAGACTCAAAGAAGTTAAGTAATTTGCCTGAGCTCAGGCAGCTAGAAATACTGGAACTGGGATGTGAACCTAGATCTCCTCAACTCCAAGTCATCAGGAAAGAGAATGATAGAAGAGCTCTACTGTGAATAAACCCACAATCCAAATCCTGATTTTTATTAATTTAGAGATGAGATGTCACAAGAGCCTATTCAAATATCTCTATTTCATTCTGTGCTGTGAAGACAGCAGGAGTGGGAAGAATAGCAATTCAATGGGAAAATGAGAAAAATAATGCTCTTGATGCCAGAGGTAAAGGCATTGCTGAATGAATGCCACAAATAGATTCCATGGACTTTTACCTGTAGGAGAGTACAGTCAGGGGCACTCAGCATCCACAGGAGTGACCTCCAGCAGGCCACTGGAGCATGGCTACAACCGACTTTCTTAGAAATGTGCTTCAAGTCTCACTCTACCCATTTGCACATCCTCCGCAATCCACATGGGACTCCCACTCATCTTCCAAGACCCATTCATTTGTCATTCCACCTGGGCCTCTCTGATCTCTGAAGACCAGATCACATAACTCTCGCTAGTACATCCTTAACATCGACTAACACTGCTGTCACAGAACACACACTAGGGTGACTTGTCTGTGTACTTTTCGGCCTGTCACCAAAATGCCAGTTCCCTGTGTTGAGGCCCATGTATCCCAATGCTTAGCCTATTCCCTACAACAGGGCACACACTCAACAACAGGTGTGGAAGGAATATACAAATAGGTGATAAACGTGTACTCCTTCCACATAGGTGGGTGGAACAGCATAATAATCTATTAGAATGGAGATACCATGTTATAATTTTCCCAGCTAGGATGAAAATCTATTTTAGAAAAGGGAATGCTTTGATCTGAAAAATAATAAAATAATGTTAATGAAAAATTGACTACACCGTGAGACACTCTCCTCCCCCCACCCTTAATTCACCCCTCTCCCCTGGTGCAATATGGACTCAATGTTGATATCCCCCCTTCAAAATTCATAGTTGAAACCTAATCCCCAGTGTGATGGTATTTGGAGATGGGGCCTTTGGAAGGTGATTAGGGCATGAGGATGGAGCCTTTGTAAGAGACTCCAGAGAGCTTGCTTCATGTGAATGAGCAAGACGACTATCTCTGAACCAGAAAGCTAGTCCTTACCAGACATTGAGTCAGCCAGAGCCGTCTCTAGTCCAGTGATGGCGAACCTATGACACACGTGTCAGCACTGACACGCGTAGCCATTTCTGATGACACGCGGCTGCTGAGGCGGCCGCATGCCAAGGATGAAACATTTGCTGCTCCTGAGGATGAAACATTTGCAACTAGAGTCTTGGAGTTAGACTCTAACTCCAAGACTCTAGTCGCAAATGTTTCATTCTCCCCTATTAGACACTCTGTGCCGGAGGTTTGTAGGCCAAAACAACAGAATTTCGGCACAGAGCGTCTAGTTCTGGGACTTCCGGTTAAGCCGGGATCTTTGCCCTCACTTCCGCCAGCAGAGCAGGGAGCAGCGGAACGCAGCGGGGGACGCATCTCTGGGGGCCCTCCATTACCAGTAACCAAATAACAGTTAACCACAGCAACCATTATCTACTGTACTGTGGTGTCATGGATTTCTAATCCATCATTACTGAGATAAGTGAGGGGGAGGCTGGGAGAGGCGAGGGTTTGTGGCGTGCTATGGGTGCCGTTTCCCGCCATTAGAAATAGCGGCAGCCATTTTAATTCACATAAGGAACACCATCTTGCTCCATAGTGCAGACTCCATTTCACCACTATTACTGTTGTGCATCCTTATTAACCCCTATTTCTGCTTATTAACCCTGCCCTTTCCTAAAAGACAGTTATATGCACCATTTTGTGGTTAGTTAGGCTAGTTAACCCCTAATTGCCTGCAGGCCTAACAAGCTATCTATAATTCTATCTTCTGTCACTGCCCCCCTGATGGAGAACCCAAAAAATAAAAAACTAAGGTTAAGTAAAGGAAGTGGTAGTAGTAGTGGCCGACCCTTTCAAGAGACATGGACCGAGATGTATGGCTTTATAGAAAAAAATGGCAGATCATTTTGCATTCTATGTACTGAAACAGTAGTAAGCAGAACGTGGAATATAAATAGACATTTTGAAACTAATCATTCCCAGCTCTTGGAAAAAAGTGAGGATGAAAGGAAGGAATACATTTTCAGGCAGCTACACCTTTATAAGAGCCAATCTAATTCCATCCTTAAATTTATGAAAGGCTCTACAAATTTAACATCTGCAAGTTTGAGCATTGCTCACTCTATAGCTCAGCATGGAAAAGCGCTCAGTGAGGGAGAATTTATTAAAGAAACTCTCCTAAGATGTGCACCAGTTCTATTTCACGATAGGCAGAATAAAGATGCAATTATTAAGAGAATATCTGAGTTACAACTCAGTAGAAATATCATAAAAGACCGAATAATGAGACTGAACACAAAGGTACAACATCAATTAAAGAGAGACATAAGGAAGTGTAAACATTTTTCGATCTCTCTTGATGAAACTACTGATGTCACATCACATGCTCAGTTGGCCATTACTGGTCGATATTTTGATGGTCTCACAATGAGAGAAGAGTTGATAAAGTTAGTATCAGTATCAACAAGTAAATCAGGAAGCGAAATATATAAGGTTGTTATACAAACATTTCGTGACCTAAGCATTGATATCTCTAAAGTTGTGTCAGTGACGACAGATGGGGCACCAAATATGGTGGGGGGAAAAGTCAGATTTGTCAAATTGTTTACAGAAGCTATTGGACATCCGATTGTGCCTTTTCATTGTATTATCCATCAGGAGGCTTTATGTGCCAAGGCAGGATTCACCGACTTAAACGACTTAATGTCAGTTGTTACAAAAATAGTTAATTTAATAGCTGCTCGCCCCCTTCACAAGCGAGAATTTTCGGCACTTCTACTGGAGGTTGATTCCACCTACAGTGGACTGCTGATGTACAATAATGTAAGATGGCTGAGCCGAGGCAAAGTTCTTGAGCGCTTTGTGGAGTGCTTTGAAGAAATTAAGGTATTTCTTGACGATAAGGATCTGGGAAACTTTCCTCAGCTTAATGATGATAAGTGGGTCAACACCCTGATGTTTTTTACAGATCTCTCTGTTCATATTAATGAACTGAACTTAAAGTGACAAGGTTTTGGCAAAAGTATTGACGTTATGTTTGGATACATAAAAGATTTTGAAAGTAAAGTTAAAATTTTCAAGCAAGATGTAGAAACTAAAACTTATAAGTATTTTCCTCGAGTAACAAAGTATTTTGAGAAGGCCAGTGCAGCTGTACAAAATGAAATGGAACTCTTGCATATGAAGTACCAGCATGTTTTAGACTCGTTACTTGACCAGTTTAGTGATAGATTTAGTCAATTTAGAAGTCTAGAACAGACCATGAAAATAATTAAGTATCCTGATATAGTAGTCTACAGTAGTTTGGAATTAAATGGTTTCCAATGGATGCAAATTGATGATTTGGAGATGCAACTTGCAGAATTTCAAGACAGTATCTGGGCTCAGGTGTTTGTCGACTTGAGGTCAAAGTTTGAGAATCTGGAAAGGTGCCGCTTGGAGAATCAAGAGGAGTGCCACTACGATCAGGAAATTTGGAGTGCCTGGAACCGACTACCAGACACTTTTAGCACCCTGAAAAATATAGCAATGGCTTTACTCACAATTTTTCCTTCTACATACTTTTGTGAGGCCTTATTCTCAGCATTAAATAATATCAAAACCAACAAAAGAAACAGATTGACAGATGAAGTTAGTAGCGCTTGGTTGGGCCTGAAGTGTACAAAATACCAACCTTCAACTGAAGATTTAGCCAATGAAATTCAGCAACAAAAAAGTCACTAATAGGCAGGTTGGTTAAAGAATTCCCCCTCCCCCTCACTTATCTTAGTTCACAGCACCCCACATAAGCTAAATAATATCAAGACCAACAAAAGAAACCAACTGACGGATGAACAAAGAAGTCACTAAGCAGGTAAGTTAAATATCTAGTTTTTGGTTTATTAAATACAATTATATATAACAATTATACATTTATGTTATTTAAACTATAAATATCGTGAAATAATGTTTTTTCCTCGAAGTGACACACTACCCGAGTTATGCTCAGTTTTTTGGCGAAGTTTGACACACCAAGCTCAAAAGGTTGCCCATCACTGCTCTAGTCTATGGTATGTTGTTATAGCAACCGGAACGGACTAAGACACCTAATTAGGTTCTATATGTTGTCGCTTGAAAATTTTAACTTTACTTCCAAAAGCTTTTATGTATCCAAACATAACATCAATACTTTTGCCAAAACCTTGTAACTTTAAGTTCAGTTCATTAATATGAACAGAGAGATCTGTAAAAAACATCAGGGTGTTGACCCACTTATAAGTTTCAGCTATATGAATTAAATTATTCTGTATAAAGAGAAATGCAGTTTTGACGTTTCACAAGCAATCCAGGAGGAAGGAGTGAGGAGGAGCTAGAGAAGTCGGGGAGATGCAGAAAGTCTACATGCTATACAATTTGGAACTCCTATTGACACTCTGAAGTTTTAAAAATAAGATCATGAGTACCTATGAAAGTGGTTTACTGTTTTGTGATTTAAAGACAAGGCTGAGTTTCATGTTAGAATGGATGGAGAGTGAGATAGAGATGGCCCATTAGGACAAAAGGGCAACAAATGGTGCTTTCATCCACTTCCCACAACTCCTCTCAAGGTCTCATCTGCAAAACAGAGCACTGAATAAACGGCTCACTCGTGGCACTGACAAGGTCAACACTCAGATGATAGATGCAATGAAGAAGCCTGCTGAATTGAACCAACAAATGAGATGTGGCTGCAGTTAATTGCACGAGTGAAAACATTAGGCTATAGCTTATTTTATTGGTCAAATACAATCAAACCTAACCATTCAGATGCTTCAAGGTACTTCAAGTACATCATCTGCATATTGCATTGTGTGCTCACCACCAAATGTGAAATCTCTGTCACCATATAATTGATCCCCTTTACTCCCTCCCTCTGTAACCACCAGAACAAGGTCTTCATTTCCTAAGTCACTGTGATATCAAGAATAGCCTTGGCTGCCACATGGGACACAACAGTCCAAGTCATTCTGCACGGTGACCACAAATGCCCACCAGTTGCAAGTGAGGAGAGGAAGGGCAGGGTAGCTCAGACACGTCCTATGACACAGACAGGATAAATTCAGGAAATGAGATGGGATCCCACCCCTCTGGAAATGAGAATGACAGAGGCAGGGCTCAAGAAAGCAGTGGTTGGAAGGCAAACTATGTCAGGAATAGTTGAAGGAACTGGAAATGCTTGGCCAGAGAAGAAAAGATCTGAGCATGAGAAGGGTGTACAGTGTGAGGGTAGAGATAGATACGCATTTCATTTTTTTTTTTTAAAGATGTCACCTAAAGGCAAAATTGAGTGTAATCTATTTGGCACTAGAGGGCAGAACTAAGACTCATGAGCAAAAAGTCTAAGAAAGCAAGATAGGATTCATATGAGTGGAGGCCTCTAGCACTATAGCTTTCAATTGTGACAATCTGCTCCCTAGGGAACATTTTAAAAATGAATAGGGTTTACATTTTTATTTGTTTATTTTTATATTTTAAAAAATTCGATTTATGGGGTGACACTGGTTGATAAAAGTATTCTAGTATAGGTTTAAAGCACATTTCTATGATACTTCATCTGTGTATTGCATTGTGTGTTCACCACCAAAATGAAATCCCTATCACCATATAAAATGACGCCCTTTACCTTTCCTATCCCCCCCCCTTCCCTCTGTAACCACCATAATTTTGTCTGTGTCTATGAGTTTTTGTTTGTTTTTCTTGTTTGTTCATTTGTTGCTTTCAGTTTTATATTCCACATATGAGTGAAATCATATAGTTGCTAACTTTTTCTGTCTGACTTACTTTGCTTAGACTTCTAATATAGCCACACCTGAGTGTTCACAGGTTAAAATGCACATATTTATTTTAAGTTCTTTCCTGTTACTTCTCCTATATATTACAGTTACAGGCAACATATTCATTTTTTTAAATCGTGTATTTAGTTATATTACATGCGAGTTTCATTTAGAATAAAAAGAAGTGGTCACTAAATATATGTTATGGAAATGGGGCATTGAGTTTGCTCTCAGTGTGAGCCACTACTCTGGCAAAAAGGTGACAAATTTTAAAATGTGGTCACATTTGCCTTGCAGGCATTTTTTGGGGGCGTCTCTTCAGCATTCTTCAAAATGTTTAACTAGTTGCTGACATTTGAACACCGGGAGATACATAAACAGCAGCATAAAAACTCACCCTAGAGCGGGTAAAACAACCCCCTCCCCGGTCACCACCACTCCCCCAATCCCACTACACTCACTTCCAGCACGTGGTCCTTGCTGTCCCATTCCAGCTTTCGATCAATCACACGTGCTCATCGAGAGCGGATATTCCTCCCTGGCTGGGACCTTGTGCTGGAGACTGCAGGTGCTGGGCACAGTGCGGGGAAGGCTGTGTGTGCACAGTGTGGGGAAGGCTGTGTGAGCCCTGTGCCTAGTTCCAAGTTCTCAGCTTTTCAGGGTTGTGGCTCATTAGGGGAATCTCATAAAGCCTCTTCACTCTCTCCCAAGAAAAAATGCACAGCCACACAAAACAGTGCTTATCATTTAAATAACTATAGGACCCTGGTATCTTATTCCAATCAAATTCAACTCAAAATTAAGATTCTAACTCTAATGATGTTGAGTCCAGCTGGCTCATCAAGCCTCACTTCTCACCTCAAGTCTAACTTGGGAGATGTTTTTTTAATCCTCACCCAATGATTTGTTTTTCACTGATTCTAGAGAAAGAGGAAGGGAGAGGGAGAGAGAGAAGCATAAATTAGTTGCCTCCTGCATGCACCCAGACCAGGAATTGAGCCCACAACCTGGGTATGTGCCCTGACCGGGAATCGAACCCGAGACCTTTCGGTACACAGGACAGCACTCCAACCAACCTTGCCACACCGGCCACGGCTAACTTTGGAGATTGTTACCATGAGCACCCAGATGAACTTTTTATGAACTCGCCAATAGAGATAATGATATTCAGTGTGCTACACCTGGGCTGGTCAGGTAGCTACTGAGCTCTGGTTAAACAACAGCTCTTTGACAAGAACAATTAAATTAACATCTAAAATCTGCTCTTCTCAGAAACTGCTTCCTGAGCAGAGGTCCAACCTGAACACAACCAAGAAAAAAGACCAACTGTAAGACCGAATGCGCCCCCCAGTGACTCCTTGGACCTGTAATGAAATAACAGAGACAGAGATATCAACTGTGTGAGACAGCGGGCTTAGAGAAATGAAATGTGGCAGCATTTATTTTCTAGAGAACAAACTACTTGAAACTAGTGCCTGATGTATTAATATATCATTTTTATGGCTCTCTTGCAAATGATCCCCTAGCCCTTTCCTGGATCACAGCATTCCCAACCTTCTTCAGAAGTCATGCATCAAAAAGTATTTTAAAATATACATTCTTATAAAAAACCTATTTTTCCTTGGCAAGAGGGGAGGGTAAAAATACCCAGCATAAAAAAAAAATTACCAACAAGCCTTTAATTTGGCACACGTCCTTCCTGTGATTTAAACTCATCAAACCACAGCCGACTCTGGGTAAATTTAGAATCAGACACAACAAAAACAAGATATATAGAAGGCTACTGGGGACAATCTTCAGAGATAGTAAAAAAAAAATAACATAATAATAAGTGTATATAGAAACTGTGCTTAAAAACCATGCAACTCTAGCTATACCTAAGGCATTATACTAATGCAAATACTGCGGAAAGTTATAGCATAAAATTGAAATAATATTTTCTTAAAACAAGGCAGTGTTTTCACAAAGCACCTTTCATCAAGCAATCTTATGACGTGAGAAAGCACTGGCTAGAAAATAGGAAATATTCCCCAAATCCAATAAAGTTCAGTTGTGCCACTGAAAATAACTGCCAAGAAATGGGACATTTCTGGGACAGAATTTTGGATCAAACTACTTTGTTATTATATAACTATCTAGAAATAGAAAACTCAATTATACCACTGAATGGCCTGACTGTGAATTACTACAAGGCTTTGAAAGAATAGATCAGTGATGGGCAACCTTTTGAGCTTGGTGTGTCAAACTTCGCCAAAAAACTGAGCATAACTCGGGTAGTGTGTCACTTTGAGGAAAAAACATTATTTCGCAAATGTTTCATCCTCAGGAGCAGCAAATGTTTCATCCTCGGCATGCGGCCGCCTCAGCGGCTGCGTGTCATCAGAAATGGCTACACGTATCAGTGCTGACACGCGTGTCATAGGTTCGCCATCACTGGAATAGATGAAAACTCCAAGATCCACTCTCACTGAGAGACGGTGCTCTCTCTCCTTGGCACTCAGATGCATATCCTTCAGACATAAATGTTCTGTCCAAAAATGCCTGTGCATTTGGGCAGGGCACAGAATTACATGTGTCCTTTAAGCTTTGCACAGTAGTAATTTTTGTACTGATGAGAATTCCCAGAAACAGGTCTCAAGGAGAATTCATATTTTTGTGTAGTTGACTTAAATTGTACATGCTTTGTTTTGTTTTTTTAAGTATGCTTTTATTGACTTGAGAGAGAGAGAAAGGGAGAAAGAAACATCGATGAGAGAGAACCATTGATTGGCTGCCTCCTGCACACGCCCTAATGGGGATTGAGCCCACCACCCAGGCAAGTGCCCTGGTAAGGAATCAAACCTACGACCCTTCAGTGCACCAGACAACACTCAACCGAGCCACACCAGCCAGGGCAAATTGTACATGCTTTGTGGTTTTCAAAAGCCTCATTCTTTGCTAGAGAGTAGGGCAATGTATTAATGAAATCACACCCCACCTCCTGGCTGATAACCAACTAGTGTACACTCTAAATAAAAGAATCCTATATAATAAAGCCTAATATGCAAATTGACCAAACAGCGGAATGACCAGCAGAACTGGTCACTATGACAAGCACTGACCACCAGGGGGCAGACACTCAATGCAGGAGCTGCCTCCAGCCCGCAGGCCCCAGGCCAGCCAAGGTGGGTGTCAGCTGGGGGGGAGGGGGGCGCCGGATCAATCCACCAGTTGCCCTGCAGATCAGCCCTTATCGCCGGCCAGGCCTAGGGACCCTACCCGTGCACAAATTTCATGCACCGGGCCTCTAGAAAATAGTAATACCCTCAGACTTGAGCAAATTAAGTGCTAAGAGATCTGGAGAAGCAGGAAAGGTTCAAGACCAGCCAACTATCTCTGTCCTCCAATCAGGTTTTGAAAAGAGCTGATAAAGATAAGCTTTACCTCCCTTCTGGAATTAAGAAATTGAATATTGCTCTGGTCTTGTAGGTTTCTTTTGAACAGAGTTATGAATTTAACCAAAATCCGGGTGTATTGCCTCCAGGATCAAGTTCTTCTGTAAAAGGCCCACCACGTAAACTTCTGCAGCAAAGCCTCCCAGGCAGGTGGGAATCAGAAGGCACCACCTGAACCCAAGCATCCTCCTGTGTGGGCCTATCCTTTGGGTAGGATAAGTTGGGTAGTTACTTTGGATCCCACACTTAAAGGGTGGGTAGGAAGGAGGCCTTAGGTATTACACCATAACCACATCCTCTTTTCTGAATATCATGAACCTCTACTTCAGATCTTTAGTCCCAAGGGGGCTTTGAGAAATGCTGACAAAGTGGACTCCTTTCAAGTGTAATTATCTAGGCTGGACCCCACACAGGTGTTGCTATGCCACGCCCAGGCCCCTCCTCCAAGGTATGGCCCTACTTTAGTCTACATTCCAGAGGCGGTGACTCCAGAATCCTGGGAACCAGAAGGAGGCTCTGGGAGGCTATGCAGTATCAGGCGGAATCTTCACACCTGAAGGAGTGAGGCTTGTGGGTCCCCCAAAGTGAGGGAAACTCCAGAAAGACACAGGATATTGCTAAGTATGTTGTCTTTCATGTGAAGCAGTGTTAATGTGTCCTCAGAGACTTTATCTCTGAACCATATTTCTCAATCTAACATCAAACAAACTGATGACTCAAGCCACCCTTTGGGTTCGTTACTGCTTAGCTTTATTTTGTTGACAGAATCACTCCGTTCTTCAGTAGAATTCTTTGGTGCCAATACTCAGTGAACAACTGGATAGGAATCCAGGGATGAGAAAGTCAGAGAAAAATCTACTCTTTGCTTTCCTCCTTCTCCCTTAGCTCTAAGCTCACTGAAGTTGTGTTTCTATAGCACAGGATGCTGCTTTGGACTTTTCTTTTGGAAACTGTGCAAATTAAAAATTTTGAGGGGCCAACGTAATTTCTTGAGAAGGACCAGAAAAAGAGGCAGAATCCCAGTGGTGTGGAAAGCTCAGGGGCACATGAACCTCCGGGTCAGTACTGTCCAGGAGCTAACAAAACCATAATAAGACTTAGTCTCCTTTCATCTTCAAAGTCATTCATAAGCTCTAAATCCTTCATCCTCACCACACTACTGTAATCATGCGATTTGGCAGAAGCAACACACCTTTCATCTCTGGATCTAAAAGCGCCCTATAAATGCCAATTAATCCTTACAACTGCCCTGTGAGGCAATGAAACATCAGCTAACCTAATTGGTACACAGAGAGGTTAAGTAACTTGGTCCAATCCAAACAGCAAACTGGCAGCAGAAGCAAGTTGAGAACTTGATCTGGACATTCTATTCCTGGGCTTGGATGTCTGAGGCTGAAAAACAAACCTGTAATTAAAGCCCCACATGGTAGCTGGCACATTATAGGTGTATAGGTAACAATTTCTGAATAAAGGAAGAAGTTGGATAATCATATTTCCAACTGTCTGTCAAATGTGTCTGAGTTTGCTAATATCTCCAACTCAGGTTCAAATTTCTGCTCCAAACTGTTCGACTCTTGGATTTCTAGTCATTCATTCTCCAACCAGAGCACCCACTATAGCCGGGTCCTTGTCAAGCCCCATGCTTTTCTCAAGGAATTTACATCCAGAGAAAATGAGGCAGATAATAATAGTCAAGACAAATGGCCCTAGCTGGTTTTGCTCAGTGGATAGAGCGTCGGCCTGCAGACTAAAGGGTCCTAGGTTTGATTCTGGTCAAGGGCACATGCCTGGGTTGGGGGCTTGATCCCCAGTAGAGGGGGTGTAGGAGGCAGCCGATCAATGATTCTCTATCATCATTGATGTTCCTATCTCTCCCTCTCTCCCTTCCTCTCTGAAATCAATAAAAAAAAAAATTTTTTTAAAAGAAGACAAAAAAATGTTAGATGGCAAGAAGGTGATGTGCTAGTAAATGAAAGCCCAACTCCTGGAGAACAAAGGGTCACCAGTTGCCACTGCAGGTGCTAGACAAGAACCCAGGTGCAAGTGCCCAGGGCACTAAGAATTTTGTAATATTCTAGCAACTTAGAGAAAAATCTGACTTGTTTCTATTCCTCTATAATTGATAGCAAAACCCTTAAGTCAAAAAAAAAAAAAAAAAGCCAGATCCTTTGCCTTCAGGGACCATGAGAGAGAGACACGTTGATGGTATTGTCTTTTAAGAAGTCTAGGAATAGACTGGGGGTGGCAGCTTGTGAGTCCGGGGCAGGGGACAAGGCTGGTCCCCAGAAGCAGCCTGCACTTGAGGGTGCCCACAGCATAGCATTAAAAATGTGTCCCATCAAAAGCTACTCACCTCACTGAGGCACTTACGCACTCATCCACTTAGCCATTCATCCACATGACACTTACTGTCTAGTATGGGTCATGGTCCAGGCTCCTCTCTGCCCTTGGCGACTCGGGCAGGAGCCAGGCCAGCAAGACCCCTGCCCTCTACTCTTTGTTTGGCATACAACCTGTTTTTTTATTATTACGAAACGATTTTCAATTCAGTAACAATGAAAAAGGGGGCAAATACAGATAAACGGTTGGTAGCTTTGGAAGTGACCTGCAGTCATCCCCTTACCTGAATACACTCCAAAACACCCCCTCCCCCACTGTGGATGCCTGAAACCTCAGACAGTACCGAAGCCTGTATAGACTATGTTTTTTTCTTATGTATACTTACCTACCTATAGTAAAGTGTAATTTATACATCAGGCGCGGTAAGAGATTAACAACACTAATAAAATGGAAGTTATGACACTACAGTAATAAAAGTTATGTGAATGTGGCTCCCCTCTCAAAGGAACTCTTTGTGCTGTACTCACCTCGCCGTGATGATGTGAGATGATAAAATGCCGTGTGAGGTCGAGCACCTAAGACCTTGCCACTTAAGGGAAGCACTTGACGGCTTCTCTTCCGTGTGCTCGAATTGCCAGCGTCACTACCCCTGCGCTCTGGAGCCATTTTTAAGTAAAATAAGGGTTACTTGAACTTGAGAAAAAAGCAAACACTTCCACAGTGGAGCCCACCAGCCCTGCGGACCTCTCGGCGTCCACGCCACACGACAGTCGGGGCGATAACGGAGCCACAACCGCTGAGGGGCCGCCCGGCGGGGGCGGCCCAGCGAGGAGAAGCCGGACAAAGGCCCGATTCACATCCGGGGCGAGACGGGGCGGACCTCGCGAGATTTCATCACGCGACTCGGAACGCTGCGCAACTGGGAACGCAGGGATTGTTTGTTTCTGGAATTTTCCATTTAATAGTTCCAGCCGTGGTTGACCACAGGTAACTGAAACCATGGAGAGCGACACGTGGGTGAAGGGGGGGCTGTGGCACACAGCTCCCGGTGTAGTTCCTTCATTTGCTTTAACTAATAAGCTTTAATTTTAGAGCAGGTTTAGGTTTACAGAAAAAAATGGATCGGAAAGGACAGTTTCCACATACTGGCTCCCCTCCCCCGACACTGGGCTCGTGGCTACCCCTGGGGACACGCCTGTCTGCTTCCCTAAAGGAGCCGGTAAGACCGTGAGGGCGTGGGCCCCCGGCTTTTCTGCTCCCTCCAATTGCAGAGGAACAGTAGTTCGGTTACAGAAAACCTAGCTCCTGCTTTTCTGCCTCCTGCGTCCCAGTAAAAGTCCGCTCAGGCTTCCTGGGAGGGCGGCGGCGTTCTTCCAGGGGCCCCTCAACACCCCTCCTGGGGCTCGATCTCATCACAAACCCCGTCGCCCCTGTGCTGCGTTTGAATGAGTGGAATGGAAGAAGCGGGAAGACTGGCCCCCAGGTTGGCCCTCCTGACACACTCACCCCAGCAACCCCTTCAGGTCTGCAGTGCTGCTGAACCTGCCCTGAGCCTTAATTTGGGGGCAGCTCTGCAATGAGGCATCTCTCCTCACGTGTTCTGCATCTTCTTGTTGCTTCTCCCTTCTCTGGACAGACCTCAACGGGCTTCAATTCCATCCAACTCATCATTCACTGCAACTATTCGAGTCCCTCACCACCGTATATGGGGTGTTCACCTCCTTTTATCTCCATCGTATCATGGAAATACCAACTTAGAGTGAGCCCAGAAGAAGACAGCAGAAGGAAAAGATGAATGTAAAGGCTGAGGTGATCCTCTCATTAAATATTCGCTCCCTGTCCCCGAGGGTTTGAAGGACAGATCCTCCCGAACCTGCCTTTGTAAGGATGTGGAGGTCAGCTCCAAGACCTTTGAGAAGATCAGAAACCACCCGGTAGGCACCCTGTAATGCATCCATAGATGAGCTGAAAATTCTGAGGGCGCCTTCCTTAGATGGCATTTAGTCCAGTCCCCGGGGAATTCGTCAATGAAGAAATCGAGGCCCAAAACAGGGAAGGGGCCAGGCCTGCATTATACAGGATGAGCTAGACCAGGGGTCCTCAAACTTTTTAAACAGGGGGCCAGTTCACTGTCCCTCAGACCGTTGGAGGGGAGTCGGAGAGTGCGGCGCACATTCCACACATGCGCACTGCGGGCCCGGGAGGAATCGGCTGCTAAGCAGGACAGGCAAAAACACCCGGCGGGCCAGATAAATGTCCTCGGTGGGCCGCATGTGGCCAGCGGGCCGTAGTTTGAGAACCTCTGAGCTAGACCCTGAATGTCCAAGGTCTCCAAGGTTATGAGCTACATTCACTATACATAGATATTGGTCCTATCACAAATATTTAAAATCTATCCTTTACAGGATTCACGTTCACCTGGATAAGCTGTAGAGCGGAAATGAAAAGGGATCCTTTGGCCAGCCAGGTAGGTTTGTGTCAGAGGCCCCGGAACTAAGCTGGAGAGAGGTTGGTGTAGCCAGTCCTGGGAAACCGAGTGTGGCCCCGCCAGCACGGTCCTCAGCCGCACGGGACAGCTGTCCATCTTCCAGAGATCCTCAGGGCATCCTGCTGAGGTAGGAGGGCCTCCAGGGCAGAGCAGCTCAAGTTTTCTTCAGTCCTTGTTCTCTGGGACAAAAGCCAAGCTTCCCCACCCTGCTCCGTCCACTCCTGAATTTAAGCTACAAGGATAGCTACAATGTGTTAGGTGCCAGGCCTGGACTAAGTGCCTTTCGTGTGTCCGCACAAGTGTACCTCTTTTCCTGATGAGAAAACTGAGACCCAGGTAGGTTAACCCAGCGGGGCCGCCTCCAACACCTGCTGCTGCGCTCCTGGCCACGTTTTGGCCAACGAGGAGCGTGCCCTCCCGGGTGTTCTCTCCAGAGGGGAGGAGGGGCTGTCGGGACCCTGTGGGCCAGCAGGGCCAGGGGCTGGGCCAAGTGCACCTGGCGTGTCTTCTGCACCAGGGGCTGCAGGAGATGTAACTAAGCTCGTGGAATCGAGACTCGCATTATGGTGCATGAGGACAGCCAGCCACTGCAGGTACCCCCAAACCACAAGATCCAGCTCCAAGCCCAATACCAGAGACTGTATACAGTTGCTTCCCCCCTCCCGGTGACAGTCTCAGGTGAGCTGCCTTCCTATTTCCTTCACTGCAGAACCTCTCTGCCACAGCCCTTCCAGGGGGGTGACTGGCCCCTGCTGATTCTGCGCTCATGATTCAGAGGTTGCCCTCTTCCCAATCTCTTGCTTCGTGGTGGCTGAGTGGGGTGAGTCTGCATGGCCGTGCAACCCAGGCTGCCCAGTGGGAGCATGCCCAGTCTCCCCCACAGGGCTGCAGACCCACTCCTTCTGTGCATGTGTTATGCTATAGGAGATGCGTCCAGGTCTACAGGTGGGCAGGACAAGAAATTTCCCATAAATCATTCTCTAATTCTCTCGTATCTGTGATGACCTCTAGGCTCCAGGTCACAGCCTGGCTCGCACCTCCCACGTAACTGCTGCCTGATGCTGCCTCCTATTTCCAGAACTTCCCTGTTTTAGGTGTTGCTGCGACTGTCCACACAGGCACTCCCGTCTTCCCCTGCTGGCCCGGGGGCGGTGGGGGGGGAGGCAGGCAGGGGGACTAGTATTGTACTTTAAGAGAAAGTTTATAGCGGTCACTCTCTGTGATCAGCAGTTAGGAAACGAAATGCAAATGTGGGCACTAAATTTTGGATCACAGATATGATCCAAAGTCAGATTAAGTGGTTCTTTTAAACACTGAAACGTTAAATACATGAAATATTAAAATGCTAACATCCAATAACATCTCAATGACTTTGTACGGTGACAGATAGTTAGTTACTAGACTCTTGTGATGATCACTCTGAAAGGTATATAAACGCCAAATCGTTATGTCGAACACTTGAAACTAATATAATAGTGTATGTCAATGATACTTTAATTACGAAGAGCTTTACATTCCAGAAATAAATTAATTTAATTAAATACTAACATAAAAATAAACATTTAAAACTTCTCACGGAACTCGTGGATCTCCTGGGACTTGGTGGCCGGCAGCTGAAGAACACCTGCAGAGGCGGAGCTGCCCTTGCCTGTCTCACAGTGGGCGCCAGTGGGCCCCGTGGGCTTGGAGACAGGAGGAGGGAGGGGCCGTTATAGCTCACATTTTTTGGTGCTTACTTTGTACAAGACTGGCTCAGCATGTTGCATGTTTTATTTATTTAACCTCTCCAAATCCTGTGAGCCAGATACTGTTGTTATCTCTGCATTTACTAATGAAGCCATTGAGACTTAGAGAGGGGAAATCATTGGCCCAGGATCACATAGTTGTCTATGGCCAAAGCTACAAAGACTGGCTCCTGGGCTACTTCCCCTCCCCTCCCCTGCCCTCCCTTCCCCTCTCCTCCCCCATCACACCCTTAATAAGAGATGGCAGTACTGTCTGTCTTTGTCCTCCCACCTTCTGTCGCCACCTCCCCTGCCTCTCACTGACTCTGGGCATCACACAGAAGCTGGCTTCAGCATTCCTCAAGCGCCCGTGCCGGCATCGAGCACACGATAACTGCTTATTAGACACTTGTTGCCATGTCGTGGAGGGCAAAAAACACTTTAAACAATGGGTGTGTCGGGGGGAAGGTGATGTGTGTGTGCGTGTGTGTGTGTGTGTGTGTGTGTGTTAGTTTCAATGATCTTAGTGTTCTGTTCCCCATTTTATGATAATTGAGTACTGGCTGGAAAAAATCCAAACAAATTAACTCTCTATTACTGACAGCGGAACAAGGAGACCCAAATCAGGACCATATGCCCTGCAAAGGCCCTCACATGCTTTCCCACCTCCCCTGGGACCTGCTCGCCTGTGTGATTCTTGGAGAGACAAAGCCCCACGTTTCTGTGATTGGGGTAAATGCTGGAACAAAATTGGGTGGGCTCTGAGCCTGTCTGCTCCGTCTCTCCCCACCCCCAGCCCCCTTCCTCCCTCATGACTTCAGACAGGCACGGAGGACACCCGGGATATCCCCATTGTCTTCCCTAACAATAGCTTAAGACACGGGGGCAGCCAGGATTGAAGAAGTACGTGTTCAGTCACAATTAGCTTGCTAACATACAGCGCACGAAAGGCAGGAATGAGAAAGAGATGAGCCGGGTTACTTTACCTTAGGGATTCCCAGAGAGTATATGTATCCAGCCACCCTGAGCAACAACAGGAAGAGTTTGGCATGGTCTAATCTGTGGGTGTATTTTCTTGTTTTCTGGTCTAGAATCTTCTACTTGGGGGCAGGCGGGGGGGGGGGGGGGGGGGGCAGGCATGGGCTGAGCGCTGTCGGGTGCTAAATGTTTCCAGAGAACATCTAACCTCTCGCTAGAGACACTCCTGAAAAAGTGATTGGGTACGATTCTTTTTCCTTTCACCTCACTGCCATCGCTTATGTTTTTGGTCCCAAGCTAAATACGTCCTCATGTTAGTGGATTCCACCTTTCAAATTCTTGCTGTCTGTTATCATGTTCCCTGAAGTCATTTCTGGGCCCTGGCTCTGTGTTTTTTTGGGTTTTTGGTTTTGTGGGGGTTTTTTTGGTTCTTTAATCTCTCCTCATAAATCAGTCCCTCCATTCCCTTCATCATTTTTATTGCTTTTCTCTGAACTCTTTCCAATTTGTCTACATATTTCTACTGCCGGGTGTCTAAATATAATTTGTGGGACTAAAAGCCATCTTTGGAGGAACGCCACCAATGAATCTCCTGTCCCGAATCCTTTCAAAGGGTCTCGGTACACTGACCTGTTTACCCCATTATTGCATAATAAATGCCCCCCAGGACAGTGTGGCACTGTGGTCAGGAGGCTGCACGCCGCACGCCTGCTTTAAAGGAGAAGTTACTCTTCTTTGAGGCCCTTGACTGCACAACTTCTAAGCCAACTCAGAGGGACCCACCTCCCGCCGGGGTACCTTTTCTAGTGAATGGTGTCAAAGGCAGATTGGGGGTATTTTCACAGGTCACCCCCTGGGGAGGAAGGCTGTCTCTAAGGTAGGATGCGCTTCCCTGAGAAACTGCTGTCTGTGGTTCAGGCCTGACACTGGTCCACAAGAGTCCACCTCACCAACTTTTAAAACATCCATAAACCCCAGTGTGGGCACAATGGGGGTGCAAGGGGAACCCTCACTCACTGGTAATGTTTGTGCACACTGATGACATTTCTGGAGGGTAATTTGGCAGGATGTATCCAAAATTTTCACACAGCACCTGCCCTTTGACCAATGGGTGACCAGTGAGGCCACTTCTAGGAAGTTATCCTAAGAAACAAATTGAAAAACAGACAAAGATGTGTGTACAAGGATATTTATCCAAATATTATTTAAGGTAGTAAGAAAATATTGGAAATAACCTGAACATTTTTTTAAAGTGATGGGATAAATATAACTGAAAAAGGGCACAAAGGTGTATCTACAAGGATATTTAGCCCAGTACTATTGACTGTAGCAGGGAACATTGGAAATAGCCTAAGACCCGAATGTGGGGTGACTGTTTAGACAGGTAACCCCGCTCTGTGTTTATTCACACAGAGAGATGCCTACGGCACATGGTCTAAAGGACACCTTATTAAGAAGGGATCACAGTTCGAGCCCATTTTTATTTAGAAAAATCTCTACCTCCATGTCCACATATATATACCTAACAAAAGGTCCAGAGATAAATATCCTAAAATATTCATAGTGGTTGTCTCTATGTGGTGGGCTGAGAGGTGATTTGACTCTTGACTTTACTGCCTGATTCCATCCCAAGGAGCCTGATTAGCTCCAAACTTAGCAAGACAATAAAGCTTTTTCCTTTGCCTTTCTACATTTAGATAACCTAGTCAGGGCTTACGGAGTGTCTGCTGTGCCAGGGCACCGAAACGGATGAGGGGCTTTCCCTGCCTCAGGTAACGGTGCAGCTCCGGGCAGGGCCATCGGGGCCCGGGAAGTCTGGCCACATGCGGAGGAAACACAGTGGGACCTGGAGGACTGGGAGAGGCTCTGGAGAGGAGCTGATACTGTATTCTAATCAGAGTGTGAAAGATGCTCAGACAAAGAAAGGAGAAGAAGCCCAAGTCCAGGCGACAGAATGAGCATAAACACACAGAGGGCAGCAAATGCTCTCGTTGGCTAGAGTGGCCAGCACAGGAAAGAGGCCAGAGGAAAATAAGGCTAAACATGGAGGCAGAGGCCACATCTACAGGACCTTGCGTGCCACACTCAGGATTGTCCACTTTATCCTGTGAGCAAATAGAAGCCTTCAGTTTCTAAGTTGGGGTGAAATGTAACCAGATGTGTACTTTGGAAAGACACCTCTGGGGCAAAGAGGAGCATTGATGGAGTAAGGTAAAGGCTGGAGGTGAGGTCAGTCTGAAGAATATGACGATAACCTAAGTTTGAGAATTGAATGGACATTTTTATCAGAGCAAACATCAAAATACTTTGGTAGTTGAACACAGACTTGAAGTCTGACTGACCAAGGATTAAATCCTGGTCCTACCGCGTACTGGCTCTGTGACCTTGGGTAACTTACTAAACCTCTCTCTGCCTTAGTTTCCTCATCTGAAATAGATATGGGGGCAATAATATTGTTGTAAAAATTAAATATGTGTAAAGTGCTCGTAGAATGGAGGCTAGCAGCCAGGAAGAGATAGTGTGTAGCTATTATGAAGCTTTAGCTCTTATTTGATAATAGCTAACATGCATCAAGGACTTAATCTGTGGCTGGTGTTGAGCTCTGCACTTTACATACATTATCTCCACCTCGGTGGCAAGTGGTTTTAACCCTGTTTTCTTCTACAGATAAGGAAACAGTCTTGGAAGCATATGTGTTGTGACCAAGACCATGGAGCTCTGCATGTCTGTGGGAAGGCCAGACAGGGGTCCAAACCTGGTTTTTTCCTCTACACCTGCTTTTGATTCACGGGAGGTGAGGAAGGGAAACAACTCAAAAATGATTCCCGCACTTTCTAATTGGGGAACTGGAGGGATGGGGATTCCACCACCCAAACAAGGAAAAGAAAAGGAGGCTTTCAGCATTTTAGAGAAAGCAGGGCTTTTCCAAGTTATCTAATTCAACCCACATTTACCATTTTTAAGATGTCCAGATCTGGGGCTTTAGCCATCTCTTGCAACACGATGCCTCCTGAGTATCAGATTTACTTTTTAATTTAAAAATAGTTCCTTCCCAACATTTTGTTGGTCTTGAACTATCTCTTTAGTGTGAATGTTGTTACAATAACTGGTTATCTCTGGAGCACACAAGTATTTAATGTTTGTGTTTTATTATCAATGAAGCAGTTAGTCAATGCACATGACTAGCATTTCATTGATTTTGCTAATAAGAAAATTAGAAAATCAAAACAGTTCATTTAAAATCGGGTTCAATCAGACTCCCCTCCCCCATAAGGAAATGTCCAGCTTAAAGTTAGCACCACGTGCCCAGCACTGAGTGAGGCACTGAAATAGTCTCCAAAATTCCCCAAGCTCAGCCCTTGTCCTCACTCACACCCTCACACATGTCCCGCCTTCTTCATCGTCCCCATTAAGCGGCTGCCTGTTAACTGAGTGTTGATAAGCTCTCTCCAGTGCCGTTGTGAAAGAGGGAACCACATCTGTTGTTCCCACCCACTTCCCAGATTCCTGGCTCCCAGACAGAGAACAGTCAATTGCATTCCAGATGCCAAGATGCACGAATCATCAAACAGAAACAATTCTCTGTTGAGAGCCCACATGTCCCTCTCTGCAGGTGACCTGGGAAAGCAGGGACATTCCTGCTCACTGCTCACGGGCAGGCACTCACGCCACGTGCGGCTCTGGTTCTTTAGCAGGCTCCCACCGCTTTTTTTCACTCTGCATCCTTGGTTTATCTGCACAGCACGGTGATGGCCTGTCTCCAAGACAAAGGTCTTCATCCTCATCAAAGCAAACACCGAAATCCTGAAGCAGCCCAAGAGGGTAAGACTAGAGAAGCCACCCAAACCCTTCTTGTGCTCTCCTCCAAATGTAGATTCAAAGTCTGATGTGTTGGTTAAAACACACACACACACACACACACACACACACACACACACACACACCAAATGGAGCCAAAGAAATCAAGAAATGCTAGGGCCTAGCTGGTTTGGCTCAGTGGATAGATTGTCGGCCTGTGGACTGAAGGGTCCCAGGTTAATTCTGGTCAAGGGCATGTACCTTGGTTCAGGCTCCATCCCTGGCCCCAGTTTGGGCATGTGCAAGAGGCAACTAATCGCTGTGTCTCCCTCACATCAATGTTTCTCTCTCTGTCTCTCCCCCTCCTTTCCACTCTGTCTAAAAAAATCAATGGGGAAAATCCTCAGGGGAGGATTAACAACAACAAAAGAAATGCTAGAAAAGAATTTTTTTGAAGGAAGGACCAGTGTTTCCAGAAAGAATGTGACCAAGAACCAAGAGTCACAATGTGAATGTACTAATGTCACAGAACTGTTCCCTTTAAAATAGTTAAAATGATAAATTTTAAAATAGTTGAAATGATAAATTGTATGTAATGTGTATTTTACCACAATAATAAAAAAGAAGTACCAGGAAAAAATTGTACATAAAGCTGTATCCCAGTGATGTAAAATAGATAACATATGTAATTCATCTGAATATACATAGAAAATACACTGGAAAAATATTCCACACTAGGAACAGGTCTTATCACTTGATGTTGAAGTTTCTGGTAATTTTTTTTCTAATTTCCTGTATTATCAAAATTTTGTATGAATATGTATTTCTTTTACAATCAGAAGGATGCATTTTAAAAAGTAACACTTTCAAATCTGTCCCTTCTTCACTGCAGCTCTTAGCAAGAGCCCCTTAATCATATTGCACCTGGACTGTTTCCATAGCTCCTGACTAGCGAGTGAGACCCCTCCTCCTCCCCTTCTACATCACACCAGATAGAAAGAGTTCTGTGAAAGTATAAAGCAGAGGAGACATGTCACGTGATACCGTATAATGCATGCAGTCATCAGCCCCACCCTATTCCTGGTCCTTACTCTTCCCAAAGCCTCATCCATCCCTGAGCCGCGCCTAGTCCTTCAACTCTACCCATCCCTCTTCCTTCTCCTTCGCTGAGCCCGAGGATGATGCCGACTTATAGGCATCATTGACAAGGATGAGTTTGAGGGGTGGGGTGGGGAGAGGGAGATGGGGCAGTAACACCTCCAGAAGTCTCTAAAGGAGGGGATTCAGGTAGAAATCTAGCTGAATTTGGGGATTTGTATTATATATTTATTTGGGATGACTTGGTATGAGAGTAATGAAAATTAGGGATTTGTCATAAAAATAGTGTTTACCCACTGAGCACAAATGATTTTACTTGGATTGTACATTCATTGGGGGTGGTATGGGTTAGGGTTGGTGAAAAGTATAGGGAGTCCTACTCCCACCAGGCCACCCCTGGTTTACCCCCACGTTAGCTTCCTGCTAACTCTTATGTCACATCACTCAGATGGATCACCACTTTCTCTGAGGATCCTTTCCTGACACCCTAGTCTAGGTCACACGCCCCTCCTTGGGACTCTCCCAGCACTGCAGGTACACCTGATCTCAATGCTCCCACACTCCACACTGTCACTCTCCGTGCTGACCAGACACCAGGCTGCAAATCCTTCTCCACCACCAATGTCCTTCATTCGGTGTTCTGGTCACCAAGTTCTGTCTCAGGCAAGCGACTTGTGCTCAGTAACTCCTTTGTTTATCTTTTTGTTAATCCTCACCCGAGGATATTTTCCCATTGATTTTTAGAGAGAGTGGAAAGGAGGAGGAGAGACACAGAGAGAGGAATATCGATGTTAATGCAACACATCGATTGTTGCTTCCTGCATGCGCCCCAACCATGGTGGGGGATCGAGCTTGCAACTGAGGGCCAAACCCTTCAGTCTGCAGGGTCGATGCTCTAACCAAGGAGCCAAACCAGCTAGGGCTCAGTAACTCCTTTTAAAACAATCACATGAATGAGCAGAGAAGAAGGAAGGCTACAGGTAATTCATCTCAAATAAAGTGAGATACTACAGATGCATAAGTGGTCTGCTATTCTAACCTCTGCAGCCCGGATGATTGTCAGAAGAAACAGGCTTTTTATATGGTAAGCTACAGGAAACTAACATGGGAATCAAATGGTCATTGAATGTGTTAATGAACTAATGAAGTCATCTCAAACAAGGCTCAGGACAATTTTTAAAACAACATTTGGAACTATTTGACCCTATAGAGCTGAGAGCAGACAATAGACAGCAACAATATCATGGTCTCAGAGTCAATGAAAGATGGGGCGAGACATGCCCGGCCCAGTCAGGCAATAGTTGTTCTGAGACAAGACTGTGGAGGCATCTGACCAGACCTCTAAATGGCCCTGTCTTCCTCATGTGCACACTCAGGCACTGAGCAAAGCCACTGTTATTTTCAGTCACTTACAACCAAATGTAATTCTAACTTATACACCTTCGTAGAGGAAGTGAGCCTTGACCAGTGAGCAGGGTAGCCATGCACGGAAGAGCAGATAGGGTGTTTCAGAAAGATAAACAGTATGAGCGCAGGCGTGGAGGCGTGAAACTGCATGGTGTGTGCGTAGAACAGCAGATATCGAGTCCCATACACACTGCAAGTCAGAGAAAAGCAGGACATGAGGCTGGAAAACACAGATAGGAACTAAGTCCAGGATAACATCATATGCCACACAAGCGAGCCTAAGTTTTTACTTCATCTGTAATGGGAAGCTATAACCAGTTTTTAGGGGAATCGTCTAGTTAAATTAGCATTAAGAAAGATCACCTGGAAGTAGAGGAGTGCAGGGGAACAAGCTGGAGTCAGATAAGTGGCTCCTACAATAGTCTAGGCCAGCGGTCGCCAACTGGTGGTCCGTGGACCACTGGTCGTCCATGAGGTCCAAAAGGTTGGCAACCGCTGGTCTAGGCATTGACTGCCTTGAACTTTACCTGCACATTCAAAGCAACATAAAAAATAGAAGTTAGAGATAACAGGGAATCTTGTGTTGAGTAACTGTGAAGAATTCATGGTAGCTAACTCCAGTCCTTTATTTATAAGGTAGCATAGAAAGCACAGGATGTCTTAGAACCGTCTCATCCAGCGTGGCCCATCCTCAGGCCTGCCTCCAACTCGGGAAGCCAACACCCAAAATAATTCATCCAACACATTTGTCACACTCTTGACATGTGTCCTGAATCTTTTCAACCTGGATCGGACTTGTCTTTGACTCCTTTCCTGATTGTGGTCCTACAGTCAGCACTCAAAACTCATGCCCAGCGCACTGATAACCCTGGTCAGCCCCTGCCCCATTTCTTTGCCCCAATTGCAAAAAAAAAAACTCTCCAAAGACATTTCAGTACTATCTGTCTGCAAAACCTTTCCTTCCATTCTACCTCAAACCCAACCAACACATGCACTGAAACTATTTTTGTCAAGATCACAAAAAATGTGCATGTTGCTAACCACAATGATTAATTTTCAGTTCTCATCTTATTGAATGAATCAGACGTATCTGACATGCCTCCTTCTTAATAAACTTATTTCACTTGGCTTCCACGACCCACATCTTTTGGGTTCGTCCTACTTGCCTAATTGCTCCTTCTCAGTCTCCTTTGCTGCTTACTCCTCTTTTTCCTTACGTTTCACATGCGGTGGGGTGTCCCAGGCTCAATCCTTAGTCTTCTCTTCTCCATCTACACAATGGTTTCTCAACTTTGACACTATGGGCATTTGGGGCCAGATAATTTTATGCATTGTAGGATATAAAGCAACATCTTTGGCCTCTATCCATTCAATATTAAGCTATGACAATCAAAAATGTTCCCATACATTGCCAACTATCCTCTGGGGAGAGTGGGGAATCACCTATGGTTGAGAACCACTGCTCTGGGTCTATAGGAAATTCTCCTTTAAATATTCTAGATTTTCGTGATCACTTCCACTCTGTAGGATTTAAATGCTATGTATATGCCAATAATTCCCAAATTGGTATGTCCAGTTCAGACCTCATGAATTCCAGACTAGACTATTCAATTTCCCATTCAAATATTTCACTTCTATATCTAATATCCCAAACTCAGTATGTAGTCTTCCACATCTCATTGAAGGTAACTCCATCCTTCCAGTTACGCAAAATAAAAGTCTTGGAGTCATCCTTGACTTCTCTATTTTTTTTAAAGCACTGCATTTTGCTAAGAAATCCTATTAACCTTCAAAATACATCCAGCATCTAATGGCTTATCTCACCTCCACTACTCACCATGATCTCACACCTGGGTCATGGCAACGGCCTCCTATCTGGTCTCCCCAGTGATAGCCTTGTGCCCCTACTCTCTGTTCTCAGAAAAACAACCAGAATGAGACTTTTAAAATATAAGTCTGATCATTTCATTCCTTGTTCAAAACCCTCCAACGACTTCTCATCTTATTCAGAGGAAACGCAAGGTCCCTGCAAGTCCTTCTGTGATCTGGCCCCTGTTACCTCTCTGAGCTTACAAACTGCTACTCTCAGTTATCATTGGTGAGAGGAGAAAGCCGAGGGGAGCGGGTCTGGAAGGGATGACCAAGAGGTCATGTCTGGAGGTTCTTACAGCAAGATGTTGTGTGGGGTTGGGTGTGTACGTCTGGAACTCAGAGGGATTCCGGACTGGAGGTATGCATTTGGGAGCTGTTGGCACACAGTATTTAAAGACATAAGCCTGGAACAGGTCCCCAAGGTAGTAGATTTAGCTAAAGACGACCAAGAGTGGAGGCCCATGGAACCCCAAAATCAAATGAGTGGAAAGAAAAGGAGGAACCAGCAAGGGGGACTGAAAAGTAGCCATCAGCAAGGTAGGAGGGAAACCACCGGGGGAGGGGGGGGGGCGGAAGGGGAAGAACCTGCAAGGTAAGTGAAGTAATCTTCCAGTAAACTGAAATCTGTGCATCAAAGGTTTCTGTCTAAACCTAGATTCATCGTAGGGACTGCTCTGGGAAATGTATGTTCTATTGCACAACAAAATGCAGCACACAGTGTGAGTATTTCGTTCACTGCTGTGCTTAATTGCCCATTAATTTATCACATACAGTTCTTGGTTTTCAGAGTCTTGTCTCCATTTCATTTCCATCTGTTTTCCTATTTATGACTAGTAGCCCGGTGCACGAAATTCGTGCACATTGAAAGGGAATTAATTAGATGAAATATTTTAATATTGCTATTTGCCCTTTCTCTATAATAAAAGTGTGAGAGATAAAAGGAAATGAGTACAATGTATATGAAAATAATACATAAATTTATTAATAAGTAAACAATAACAAAATGATATAACAATAACAAACTGATATAACAATAACAAACTCGTAATATAAAAACAACATTGATGCAAATAATGATTGATAAAGTGATTAAACTTATTCTAATATCTCCCTGTATACCACATTAAGAGTAAAAACACTTTCAGAGTGCTTGACTAATTTCCCTTGAGATAAAGTATTTACAACTTTAACTTTAACGTAACATGCTCTTTGAACTCAAGAGAAAGCAACAGCCGTAACTGGTTTGGCTCAGTGGATAGAGCGTCGCCCTGTGGACTGAAAGATTCCAGATTTGATTCCGGTCAAGGGCATGTACCTTGATTGCAGGCACATCCCCTGTAGGAGGTGTGCAGGAGGCAGCTGATTGATATTTCTCTCTCATCGATGTTCCTAACTATCTATCCCTATCCCTTCTTCTCTGTAAAAAAAAATCAATAAAATATTTTTTTAAAATACTTAAAAAAAAAAGAGAGAGAGAAAGCAACATATAACTGACCAATGCCAAAAATGGGTTCAGGTAGGAATATTCCTACTCTGTCTAGAGTTTGTCCTTGTGATTTATTAATAGTCATCACAAATGCTGGCATAACAGGAAAATATCTTCGAATTAATTTAAATGGGTGGCCAGTGTCAGATGGGGACAAATCAATTCTTGGAATCAGAACAATCTCTCCCTCTGCAGATCCTGTTAATATTTCAGCTTTGATAATGTTAGGTTGCAATCTTTTGATAATAAATCTGGTACCATTACAAAGACCCCATTTACTATTAAGATTTCTCAATAGCATGATGATTGCACCCACTTTCAATTTTAATTTATGACACAGCATTCCAGAAGGAGTAATACTATTAAGAAATTTGATGGGAAAATTTTCCTTTTCAGCATCATCTGTTGAGTCAATGGAATGAATCATCACTCAAATAGGCGTGAAAATCTCCATCAAGTATATCCAAAATTTCTTCATTTAATTTTTGAACGTGCTCATTTTTTGAACAAAGAATTGCATGTTTATATATATTTTAATATTATCTATAGATATACTATTTCCAAAGGTGGCTTTAATAATAGATCCATTAAAAATCATTTCATGGGGAATTTCAATAATATCCATTCCTAAATGAAAACTGCTATCAAGTTTGCCATCTCCAAGTTTTACTAACCATTCACTATAAGCAGAATCCTGTGATCTCATATTTGTTTTAAGAGACAACTGTCTGAAACATCCCCAAACACTACAGTACTTTAAAACTTATTTGTACTATGGCCAATCGTATAGCATGGCAACACAAAAATCCCCTCTGAAAAGAACTTTCCCACCAAATGCAACATTCAAATTAGTGCCAGCGAGAGCTTTATATGTATGGCACATGTGCGAGTCAAAGTTTATTTTTATATTTCCAGTGCGTCATATGTACCGGTTGGTCGGACGGATGGACAAATGTCGGTCATTTAGCCTTTTATCTATACAGATTATGAGTCATGATTTTAACTTTTAAAAAAATTATCCTTTAATACCTCCAAAGCACTATGAGTAAGAATCTGAAGGTTTATGTGGCTTCTATTTGGTTTCTAGGACAAAGTTCTTTCCTTTACCCACCACTCACTTCTCTCCTTTTACTCTTGAATGTTAATTTCAACATAATTTTTGTAACACCTCTTGAAAAGGATCCCACCAAGTTTTTGATAGTCCACATGATAAAACTTACAGAATAATACAGCATGAGACTTTCATTCTCTCACTAAGTTCTTCATATAACTGTAATTCCTCAGCCTCTAAAGAATGAAAAAGGAAAATAAAAGTGCCTTCTCTCATTCCAAGGCCTTTCTCAGTCAGGCAACCACAAAAAGAAAGAATGAGCCTACAATTCATGTCATGTAATCTCTATCAGGCATAATTCAAATCAAATCCCATCATGCAAAGTCTGGGATAATTAAAATGTATAAGAGAACAGTGGTGACCTGGGGGAGAACTTATGAAACCTTGTCTCCTGCTTTTGCTGACTATTCGTTATGCTAGACTCCAAGTCCCTATCGGGGACTTGGTCAGGCGGCTGTGGGTGCTAACCCACGCCACCTGGATCCGTGATCTGGGACCTGGGCAGGCGGCTGCGGGTGCTAACCCATGCCGCCTGCCATGGTCCGTGATCCATGATCGTGGACCTGGGCAGCCTGCTGCAGGCATTAACCCACGCTGCCTGCCCTGGTCCATGATCCCTGATAGGGGCTTTGAGTAAGCTGCTGCTGGCGGGAGCTGACTCGAAGTCCTTATCCCGGACCTGGTCAGGTGGCTGCCGGCGTTAACCCACGCTGCCTGCCCTGGTCCGTGATCTGTGATTGTGGACCTGGGCAGGCGGCTGCGGGCGTTAACCCACGCTGCCTGCCCTGGTCCGTGATCTGTGATTGTGGACCTGGGCAGGCGGCTGCGGGCGTTAACCCACGCTGCCTGCCCTGGTCCGTGATCTGTGATTGTGGACCTGGGCAGGCGGCTGCGGGCGTTAACCCACGCTGCCTGCCCTGGTCCGTGATCTGTGATTGTGGACCTGGGCAGCCGGCTGCGGGCGTTAACCCACGCCGCCTGCCCTGGTCCATGATCCCTGATAGGGGCTTTGAGTCAGCTGCCACTGGCGATGGCTGACTCGAAGCCCTTATCCGGGACCTGGTCAGGCGGCTGTGGGCGCTAACCCACGCTGCCTGCCCTCGTCCGAGATCAGTGATGGCGGACCTGGGCAGGCAGCTACGGGCGCTAACCCATGCCGCCTTCCCTGGTCCGTGATCCCTGATCGTGGACCTGGGCAGGCGGATGCAGGCCTTAACCCACACCGCCTGCCCTGGTCCATGATCGGTGATGGCGGACCTGGGCAGCCGGCTGCGGGCGTTAACCCACGCCGCCTTCCCAGCTCTGAGATCAGTGATCGCGGACCTGGGCAGCCGGCTGCGGGCCTTAACCCACGCCGCCTGCCCTGGTCCGCGATCGGTGATGGACCTGGGCAGGCAGCTGTCCTGGTCTGTGATCTGTGATCGTGGACCTGGGCAGCCGGCTGCGGGCCTTAACCCACGCCGCCTGCCCTGGTCCGCGATCGGTGATGGCGGACCTGGTCAGGCGGCTGCGGGCCTTAACCCACGCCAACTGCCCTGATCCGCGATAGGTGATGGCGGACCTGGTCAGGTGGCTGCCGGCGCTAACCGCCTGCCCCAGTCCACCATCATGGCTTGGATCTCACTGGCATGGGTGCTGCCCTTTCCCCCGCCATCTTTGCTGGTTTAACGTGTATATTTGCTCCTGATTGGCTGGTGGGCGTGGCTGGTGGGCGTGGCTTATGGGTGTAGCGAAGGTGCGGTCAATTTGCATATTACTGTTTTATTAGATAGGATGGTATCACCGTTTAAATAACCTAAGCTTAGGCATTATATGAATAGGGCATATGTATGTAGAAATACCAAATCAACACATGTGACTAATGCAAGAATTAATTATCTAATTATTAATTTTGTCATTTACCTAAATAAGTAGTGAAGGACCAAGGTGGAGCCTGGCTTACAGCTGGTGATGGCAACTGCGGTGGTGCAAGCCTCTCCCAGGGACACGCCCCCTGCAGGCCCCAGCAGGGCGGCAGGCGCAGTGGGGCCAGGATGAGCCGGAGCGGGGCGCCCAGCCCAGGGTCAGGCTCCTCCCCCGCAGCCTGCCACTTCGCGCTCTACTTTGTGCTGCGCGGGATCAACGTGGACAGCGGACAGTGGGCCTGACCGAGGAGCTGGCCGGTATCTTATCAGAACCGAAATTCAGGACAATGTCTTTGCCTGCTGTATTTCTAGTCCACGCAGATGGTTTCTTAGAAGCAGTTGCTCCCCATGAAGCTGAGGCTGCTGGGTCTTTGCTTCTGGTCACCCTTCTCAATAAAAGCTCATAGGGATTGGACTGAAAAAGGCCTTCAAGGTCATATTTCCTCCAAACAGTAACCGAGCTCAGACACCATCTGCAGCACTTCACATGTGTATGGCAGCATATGCTTCCATGGCGTCTGCTTCTGATTTCCCTCATACGCATTATTCTGCGAGCTCCTTGAACGTTATCACACAGCTGTATGTAACCCACGAATGCCACAAGGTCAGGCCAATACTCACCGGCAGCACTGCAAGAAATAACCGCGTCAAGGGATTCCAAGCACTCCGTAAGTGCTAGGCTAAGCTCCTGAAGTGAATTAATTGACCTATTGTTGAAATAAACACTAGATTGGTTATTAAATACTAGAGGCCCAGCCTGCAGAATCGGGCCGAATCTGGCTCTCTGACATCCCCAAGGGGTCCCAGATTGCGTGAGGGTGCAGGCCAGGCCGAGGGACCCCACCGGTGCACTATCAGGGCCAGGAAGGGATGAAGGAGGTTGTGGCCAGAGAGGGACCTCGGGAGGGCTCCAGGGCATGTCTGACCCCAGCAGCAAGCTAACCTACCAGGCAGAGAGTCTGCCCCCTACTGGTCAGTGCACGTCATAGCGAGCAGTTGAGCGGCCTTAGCATATCATTAGCATGTTACGCTTTGATTGGCTGAATGGACGACTGGACAACCACACACTTAGCATATTAGGCTTTTATTATATAGGACTAGGGTCCCTCGGCCTGGCCTGTGGGGATCAGTGGACCTCTGAGCCGCCGCAACCCGGCCTTACTGGCCAGCTCGTCGGGCTCCTGGACATTATTTCTCTAGAGCCCGGCAATAAAGAATCAATAAGGAAAAAGATTTGCCATTTCCAGGCTGTTCTATTGTATCTTATTCCCACTAATGGAAACTGGTACGCCATGGGCGATTGGAGCCTGGGGGCCGGGGGGAGGGACCAAGAGGTTGGCCATTCCTGCCCACTCACCGGCCCCGCCCCTGCCTCCACCGCAGGTCGCCCTCTGTGTGTGGGGTGACCAGTGTGGGGGGTTGGGGGGGGAACTGGGGGAGGGGTGCCACCCACGTCCCCCGCCACCCACCCCCGGTTCCCCTTTCACCATCAGGTTATCAGAGCCTGACGGCTGGGGGAAGGTACCAAGAGGTAGTCAGTGCACCTCATAGGGACTGGTCCAGCGGTGGTTCTGGTTGTTCTGCCATTAGGGTCAATTTGCATATTACCCTTTGATTATATAGGATGATGAAGGGAGGTCAAGGGGAGCTGGGTTTTAGTTTAACATGTACTTTCTAACAGAGCTGCCCCACAACAGAAGGGGTGCCCGACAAAGGAACCAGCACCGAGAAATGGGCGACCCTGAGGGCTCCTCTCACCGAGTTGTCTCCGTGAATCACCTAGAACTCAGTCTGCCTACTCCTACTCCTCCCCAGCGTGAGCCCTACTGTGTGTCCTCGTCTTCAAAGGGGGACGCTGCTGGGCTACAGGCTGCAACTTGACCCTGTGCACAGCCAAGAGCAGTGCCTCTGCCCTAAAGCAGCCTAGCATTTGCTTTCCATTACTATGCTTTACACTCTACTGCTTCTCAAAGAAACTGTTGTTGAAGTCCTTCAAGAAATAATGATCTTTGGCTGGGAAATCCATACCCTTGGGAAATCCGTATACTTTGAAGAATGTATTAGATGGGAGTATTGGCGGGGGGGGGGGGGGGGGGGGAAAGGAGGCGCAACAATGGGAGCCTTCCTGTTCCTGTCCCCACACAAACACCCCGAAAACGTAGAGTGAAAGTCCTAGCATATTGCTAGAACCCAGGCGGCTGGTGAGGTTTGCATGAAGCAACAGTGACATCTAGTGGTTACATAAGTTAGTCACACCCATGCTCAGGTTCAGTGAGAAAAAAAAATTTAAACCCAACCCTTTTCCCATCCCTTTGTACCTCTTACCTACCCATACCTGATGGGAAGTTGATGGGAAATAGAAAAACCAGTAAAACAGTGAATCGTTAAAATGAATCATGCACATATACCTGAACGATGCCTTTATATAACCGTTGATGCGCAGCCAGGGTTTCTTTCCCAAATGCGGATCTGCTGAGCTATTGATAGGGTATATTGCATAAGTCAAACCATTTACATCATCCACAATGCCTCGTTTTTATTTAAAAGGGTGAGAACCTTAAGACATCTGTGAAACAAGCTTTCCTCCACTGATATTTATGGTTTGTTTTTTTCTCAGAGTTGTCCCACTGTTTAATAATCATGGCCCTTGTGCTCCAAGACTAACTTAAAAGGGGAAAGACCCAGCGTGGGTTTCAGTATTTGGGGATCTAGTGGCCAGACGGTGTCCACCACACCATGGAAGTCCAGCAGCTGGTTCAGGCCAACCCCGACTCAGCGAGGAGAGATCTTCTAAGTGTCCGGAGTAAGTTTCCAGTTGCCTCCCAGTTCTGCCTCATTCATACTCAGGTTTTTAACTGGGGGCGGCGGGCCACACAAAGGCAGGTGGAGGCACAGGCTTCTAGAAGGGCCACCACTAAGAAGGTTAGGGTGTAAGGGCTGGAGCCACACTCCATGAGTTCAATTCCACACTCTGCCGCTTTCAACGTCTATGGCCTTAAGAAAGTTACGCATCCCTCGAAGCCTGGTTCCTCACCTGTAACATAAGAAGGAACAATAGTACCACAACTAGGGTGGTTATGAGAACTAAACGAGGTCGGTGTAAGGCCCCTAGCACAGTGCCTGGCAAACAGGAAGCCCTCAGTAAATAACGATGATTACCTTGTGTTTATCTTCTTTCATTATCCCATAGACCTGCAGTTCTCAAACCTTTGGGTCTTAGGACCCCTTTACATAAATTTTTTTAAATCATAAGGACCCTAATGAGCCGAAGCTGATATGTTATATCTTTTGATAGTTACTGTTTTATAAATCAAAAATATTTGAATTTTTTTCTAAATGACAATAAGTCCATGAAAGGAAATAACATTTTATGAAAAATAACTCCGCTTTCCAAAACAAAGATATTTGGTAACAGAGAGTGGCACTGTCTTCCACTTTCGCAAACCACTTCCAGGCCTGGCTGTGACGGAGACGGCTGGTTTCTCTCGCCTGCTCTGCACTCACCTGTTCCACTACCGCACATCAGGTAGCCTCTGAGAAACGCCTTGTGCACTCAGGAGAGTGGAAATGGCAAATCAGGTCTTAACGCTCTTACCAAAATAGTTTTGACCTCATGGTCTCATGAAAGGACCCCCAGGCATCCACAGGGGTCCCCATTTCAAGGTGGCAGCTCGGCCCACAGCACTAGCCAGATCTTCTGGTGTCAGAATCAGTGTGGCAGTCAGCTCACTGTCAGCCTCTGGGAGGCTGTCCACAGACCACAGGCCAATGGAACTGGACATAAAATACAGCTGCTGGTGAAAGGAGGCAGGAAAACCCTGCATCCCAAGCTTACACAGAACCTCTGGGGCAGAAACTCCGGCCTGGACCACACAGGCCAGCCCCTCCTTCTCTGCTGCATGGGCCGGAGCTCAGTTGTGGCCACCATCATTCCTGGAGTCCACCCATTTCTCGGCGTCGATAGTAGACAATTGTTTTTCGTTGTTTTTCTTGTTTTCCTTTTTTATTTGTTTTGGAAGAGAGCCAATTCAAGGGAGATAAAAGGTTCACTTGATAGAATTCCTTTTCTGAAATTGTCTTTTTAAAATCTGAAAATCCAATGGTTGTGTGTGATGTAGTCATTATTTGTTATTTTTATACTAGAGGCCCGATGCACGAAGTTTCGTGCAATAGACTTTTCCTTCACCTGGCTGCCGGCACCAGTTATCCGCCAGCAGCAGTTTTCCTCTGGCCACCCGCCGATCAGAGCGCCTCCCGCCAGCACGATCAGCCACCCCGAGAGGAACTCCAATCGGGAGGCGCTCGGATCGGGCGGGTGGCCAGAGGAAAACTGCTGCTGGCGGAAAACTGGTGCCAGCAGCCACGCAATCGGCCACCCCGAGTTCCGCCACCAGCGTCTTCCGCAGTGCCGGCCTAAGCAGCGCCGGCCGTTTAAGCCGGCGGGAGGAGCGGGGGTTGGGGACTCACGAGTTCCCGCCCCCCGCTCCTACCGCCAGCCAATCGGCCACCCTGAGTCCCGCCCCCCACGCCTCCAGCCGGCCCAATCGTGGGCGTAGCGGAGTGATGGTAATTTGCATATTACCATTTTATTAGGTATGACTAGAGGCCCGATGCACGAAATCATGCATGGGGGGGTTGGGGGGGTCCCTCAGCCTGGCCTGTGCCCCCTTGCAATCTGGGACCCCTCGCTCCTAACTGCCCGCCTGCTTGCTCCTTACTGCTTGGCTCGCCACTCCTTAGCACTGCCACAGAGGCAGGAGAGGCTCCCGTCACCGCCACTGTGCTCGCCAGCCGTGAGCCCGGCTTCCGGCTGAGCTGCACTCCCGCTGTGGGAGCGCACTGACCACCAGGGGACAGCTCCTCCATTGAGCGTCTGCCCCCTGGTGGTCAGTGTGCGTCATAGCAACTGGTCGTTTTGGTTGTTCTGCCATAACGGTCGCTGGGCTTTTAGTAGCTATATAGCTCATTAAAGGTTGGATGGTAGTTGTTTCCTGGCAAGCTTTTATACAAATGTTGTTGCAGATTGAGACTCTCTTAAACTTGTTTCATTTATTCTTTACTTTAGTGACCATTTAAGCTACTTAAGTGTAATCTGCCAATGACATCACAGTTACTATGTCCCTCCATGACACTCACACCCATGCACGAGGCAAACTCAAGCGATGGTCCACTCCCTGTCTGAGGGGTTCCACAAATGGCCTCTGAGAGTTTTCAAAACGAGGCCAGAATTGGCTGCCTGGGACAGACTACATTGGGTGCAGAGCGATGTTCTCCTCACCATGGGCATCGACCACACAGGCTATCTCCTTCCATCCCACAAGTTCTAGAAACCTGAGAAGTTACTGTGTCTGTCCAAACCCGAAGTGGCTGGCACCAAAACCTGGATCCAGAGGCTGCAGTGGGAGGGACTTGGGAGGAAATGCTCACTTATTGGAAATGAGCACCTAGCAATGATTCGCTTAGCACAGGAGTGCTGTGAAAACGCAAGCAGTATGACGTGTAGGTTGCTGGCTGTGGCAATCATAACATAGAAACTTATTTTTATTAATATAAACAGGATGCCGAGTGAAAATTTCCCCACTCTTAAGTGAAGCTCATGCTAATCTCTAGACCTCTGTGTGTATGTGTGTCTCTATTTTACCTAGACTATCCTAGCCCCATTTCCATACCAATACCGCTGTCTCTATCTATACATATGGGTCCCAGTAACT
This sequence comes from Cnephaeus nilssonii, assembly GCF_951640355.1. Lineage (NCBI taxonomy): Eukaryota > Metazoa > Chordata > Mammalia > Chiroptera > Vespertilionidae > Cnephaeus > Cnephaeus nilssonii. The sequence goes on along the minus strand of NC_137077.1, from coordinate 60,265,584 downwards.
TTGTACTGACTGTTCCCTCTGCTTGGAATATCTTTCCCCCAAAGACCTGTGTGAGGAGCCGAGGCACCATAGTGGTCCTGACTTGGGCTCTGTGCTCTCTACCCGGCTCCCTGTGACTCCCTCTCAGTTCCTATGTCAGTGGTACACACTATGCACGTGGGGCGGGAAGGAAGCTGAGCCCAGCAGGCATGGCTCAGTGGTTGAGCATCAACCTATGAACCAGGAAGTCGAGGTTTGATTTCCAATTGGGGCACATGCCCAGGTTGCAGACTCAATCCCCAGTGGGAGGCGTGCAGGAGGCAGCTGATCACTGATTCGCTCTCATCACTGATGTTTCTATTTCTCTCCCTCTCTCTCTTCCTCCCTAAAATAAAATTTTTAAAAATGTTTAAAGAAAACAAACTTGATTTATAAAAAACAAATATCTTAGCGAGAAAAGAATAAAAAGGTAATTTCCTTAACCTGATAAGATACCTACCAGAAATCTCAGCGAACATCTTAGTGAATGGTTCCTTTAAGAGTCAGGAGCTGAGGGGTCAGTGCCGACATGTACTCATAAGGAACTGGTGGACATTGATATTGGGTCTCAAAAGAACTGTTGGTCCTGAAAGAAACTCACTACAGACTGATTCATTTGCCCGTCAGCATAACTATTATTGCTCGTCGCACATTCAATTCTTATAAGTATATCTCTAGTGACACATGATTTCGCTCATCTAGGGGAAATGACGAACAACATGGACTGATGAACAAGAACAGAACCAGAAACAAGGAGGCACCGATCCGACTATCGGGCCTCAGAGGGAGGATAGGGGAGGGTGGGGGGAAAAGGGAGAGATCAACCAAAGGTCTTGTGTGCATGCATAAGAGCCTAACCAATGGTTAAGTTCAACAGGGGGTTGGGGCATCCATGGGGAGGGGTGTGGGATCGGAATGGGGGGATGAGGACAAATATGTGACACCTTAATCAATAAAGAAATTTAAAAAAAATAAAAAATAAAAAATAAAAAGTACACTAAAATACAAAAAAAAAAAAAAAGAGTCAGGGGTGAGATAGGAATGCCTAGTATCACTGCTTCGATCAACACTGCAGGTCTAGGACAAAAGAAAGAAACGTGCTCCCCTCCCAGAGGCATAGAGAAGCAGGCATGCTCGCTCACTGCTTGCCTAAGTCCCACCTTTAAGGATGGCAATGTGGCAATGTATGTAAGTCTTAAAAAGACGCATACTCTCTGACCCTGCAATCCTACGTCTGTGAGCACGCCCTAGAAAATACCTGAGGATGTAGCGTTAGGATGCTACAGTGCTCTCCACAATCAGACCTGTGTGACAGCAGGTGCTGGTTCTGTGAATTCCGGCATGGACACAGGATGGAATACTAGTCACTGAAAATGATGCTGCACAAGAGCAATTCCTGGAAGGACCGCCTAAACTAATGTGCTCACTATACCTTTAATAGACACTAGTGTGGACACACACACACACACACACACACATCATCGGAAATACCCACACTAGAACGTGGATGATTCCTTGTGCTGTTTCCCTAATTCTTTTAGAGCGGGTGTCACTTTTCTAACTAGGAAGCACATGTATTTACAACGCTGCCTCCCGTGGGGGGTGAGGGCAGCCGCTGTGTGCTCCATCACGGCTCTCTATCCATCCAGAATCCACAGACCAGAAAGCTAAGTTGCATTCTTATTGTTCTATTAAAACAAAGAAAAAAATCTAAAGGTTAATTTTATACACGCACACACACTCTCCAGTGATCTCTTTGCTTACTCATATTGAGGAACCCTCTATTCTGCCAGGGTCTCAGCAGGCCACGGCCACCATGCAACCCACTGATTAGACTGGGGGGATGGAGCTTACTGGGCTGTTTCCCTGGTTCACGTGACCAACGTGGGGGACCTCACAGCAGTGTTCTGTGCACTCGCAGACAGAAAACAGCACCCCGGCTACAACAATGAACATCTTTATGCACATATCTTTGTAATCCACACAGTCTTTAGAACAGCGAGAGAGAGAAAAAGGGAATAGAATATTCCAAACCGTTACTGCCCATAGGTCGACATTACAAACGAGGTTTGTTTGGATCGTCTGGGAGGACAGGTGTGGAGGGCCAGGAGGAGTGGCTCCCGGTGCGCGTGCCGGCGGGTGCAGGCATCTCTGAGGATGAAGGAGCCTCTGCCTGGTGAGTGCTTTTGGTGCTCGCATGGGTGTCCAATACCTCGGGAAGCAAACGAGTCCATCGTGGTCTTTGTCCATGCTGTGCGGTCGAGGCTACTGCAGATTATATTCTAAAGTAGGCAAGGCTTAGAAGCTCACCAATTCATAACTGAAAGTGAGTACACGGTACAATGCATGCACAGTATCGGAACAGAGAATGCTTCCACAGGAAATCTGTTAGTTTTTTAAATCCTGACAAGGTCATTTTTTTATTTTTTTTTTTACCTCAAAAGACTATTACGCTTTCAGTTATTCATTCAACAAATACTCCTCCCACACAATGTGCTCTCTCATCCATCCCTTTCTCAGACCAGCCCTGGGCAACGGGCGTGTGCTGGGAACAGAGACAACTGGGCCACAGCAACGCGAGATGCTCAGGGCTGCAGCCAGGGGCCTCCACACCATCACCGCCTTCCTGGGCCCCCACCGCAGGGTGCTGGGAGCTGACTCACAGAGGAAAGAACAATGCTGTGCTGTCAGACATCCCTCAAGGGGAACACGGCGGCTCTGACTCCTTGGGGGCGGGGAGGAGGAAAGAATCTGAGGTGGAATCATTCTTTTCTGTAAAGTTTAACAGGTGGAAGGAAATCGTGTCATTTGCTTCACTTTGGGAAACACAGTGGGTCTCCGTTCCCGGGGGGGTTGCAAAGTCAGCCCAACTCTCCACCTATTCCCCCCTGCCCCCTCCCCCACCCAAGACACAGGCGGTAGGCTTGGCGGCTTTTTAAGAAGCTACCTGCTAACTTCAGGCGGCACAGAATTCAAGCAAAACTGCAGTATCTTATCAGTCATGTTTTCCATCTTCCGTTCATCTGGGCGTCAAAATACCGCAAAAGGGATAAAGTGGCTTTTTCTCACTATATGTATCATTCTTTGTGTTTCCTGTTCAAAAAAGCCCACACCACCACATTTTCTATTTTATTATAAAAATGTGTACCTCTCCTAGGAAAAGCCTTGTCTAAAACTACAGCTTTGGTTTCAGAATTAGCGACCCAACTAGCTCAGGTAATAGTGGCTGCATCAGCACTATGCCTGCCAGCACAGCCACGGTCTTCCGAGACGAGGATAAGATGCCGAGTCTATTCTTCTCGTGATGCTGGGAGAAGGGGACCGAGGAGTGAGCCTTCGGTTTAGCCAAATGACAGCTGCACGTGGCATGTTTTAAAATGCACTATCTGTTCGGGTAAAAAGGGTCGAGCTGGTTTTGTGAAACCACCGCAGGGCTGTAACGACCTGGAGGAGGGCCCCTGGGGTCAGGAGGGAGCGCAGTATCTGGCTTCCCAGTCGTGGCGTGTAGAACCTCTGTGGCCAGTGCAGCTGCGTGGAAAGAGCATGAAACCCGCCCGCTGCACTGGGGGAAACGTGGCCAAGTCTCGCTGAAGAGGGGCAGTATTGACCTGGAGTACCTGAAGGGCCACTTCACCTCTCTGTGGCTGCGTTCCCATCTGCATGGTGGCAATAGCAGGTCTGTCTCTGACCCGCCGGGACCGGGGAGGAGGGGTGAGAGAGCGCTGGAAAGCACTGGGCCTTCTCCAGAGAAAGGCAGTGTTCGAGGAACAAAGTATTCCAAGTGTTCCAATCAAAAGCAGCACAAAATTCAAGTAACAGAGTGGCAGGTGCTACGTGCTGGCTTTTGAGCAGAGCCTCACTGCGAGAGCTGGTAGGTGAGCAAGCTGTAGAGCGGAGGACGCGGGACAAGCTGCCGGGACAGCCCACCATGTCACCCCACCACGGAGGACCACATCGCTCCTTAAGAGGAGAAAATGGGCCTTGGGGAAAGCTTAGGGGAATTAGCAAGCTGTTGTGAGCAGCGGCCGAGTGCCTATCCCATTCGTGTTCTCTGCGTAAGATCTTCAAGTTAACTACCGACCTCAATTTCAACAGATGCAAGTGTCCTTCATTTTGCAGCTAGAAATACTAGTAGAAAGGGAGGGAAAGGCTATCTGGAGTTCTCTCCTGCTCTTTAGCATAAGAATCAAAAACAACTGGAGACTGGCTGAAAGCAACGACAGAAGGAAAACTCGCACATACAAACATGTCCTCCCCCCCCCCCCCCCCCAAGTAGGTCATGAAGAGGGAAATCGGGAAGTTTTTTTGCTACTAAGAAATTTACTTCCTTTTTACAGTTTCTGTTCTAGCAAGCTAGTGGGGCATGCGTGAGTGTTAATAACACCCAAGGGCCCCTGAAGGCCCCCGGAACAGGAAGAAGGAAGAGGGACTCACAGTCTAGGTACACAGTCTTTTCGGAAACAGCTGACAATTAAAAATTGGGAAGACTTCACATTTCAAAACCACCGTATTTATTTCGCCACCAAGAATCCACGGTACCGGTCATCAGTGGATGGACAGACACCCCTCATCTAGCTCCCATCGTGGAACTCCCAGTTCTGGTGTTCACAGACGCGCCCACCTCCGAGCCCATGGATCCGTTTTCACGGGGCAGCTGCCGTTCTGCCGGCGCCGCTGAGCTGGAACCCCCGCTCCACCAGGAAAAGGGGGATCTCGGCGCGGAGCTCCCGGGAGTCACCGCTTCTTGGAGCTGCCGTTCGCCCCGGCGGCTCTGCCGAAGCCCCGGCTCATGTGAGGAAAGTGCACGGCCGGGGTCCTCTCCGTGGGGCCGTACAGCCCCAGGTTCCGGGCGGCCGCCGACTTGCGCAGCGGCTTGACGCTGGGGAAGGGGCTGAAGAGGGGGGTCCTGGGGCGGCCGCCGGGGGCAGGTTTGCCGGTGGCTCGGTCCTCTCCAGGCGCCCCGGGCAGCTCCGGGAGGTGCGGCGGGCAGGGCGGGCGCCGCCGGGGCTCAGGGTCGGCAGCGGCTTCCCTGGGGTTCAGTTCCAGGGCCTCTAACTTCACCTGGACCGTGGACACGTCGGTGTCTCCGAAGGCCGGCTCCGGAGACTGGCCCTCGACGGTCCTCCCGGCGCGGCCTTCCGCGCCGCCGCCTCCGGGGGACGGGGACGGGGACGCCCCGGCGGCGGCCCCCGGGCGCACGGCCCCGCGGCCCTCGCTCGGCTCCTCGATCAGCCCCACGGTGTCCCCGCAGCCCGGCTGGCTCCGGGGCCTCGGCAGCGCCTTTTTGTGGACTCGGATGTGAGTTCGCCACGGAGAGTTGAGCTTCGTCCTGAGGTCTTCGTAGGGGGCCGGGGATGCTTTGCCCCCGGTGTGGCCGGGGATGTGAATGACAGCGTTCCTGGCCGCGCGGTTGGACATTTTCATCCTCTTTCCTAAAAGAAGGTGGTTTATCACTGGGGAGTTGTTCACCTGAGACGGGAGGAGGCTGGTCACGGGCCCTTTGTCTGAAAGAAACATCGGAAGCGGGTGAGAGACGCGCCCTCCAGGCCCCGGGTCCGCAGACTGTCCCCGCCCTTCCCACGCGTCTCCCAGGCCTGGGAGTCATGTGACTGCAGGCGCAGAAACTGAATTCCAGCCGAGGAGGGGCGCCATTCCCTCCTCTCTAAAGAGGAGGAGCGAAGGGACGGAGGTCTTAGGAAGGAACAGAGACTGACCCCTCCTGACTAGGTAGAGGCCTAATGATTTGGGGGTGGGGGGAGCTTTTGTCTCTGAGAGGCAACCTCAGAGGTCTTCTATCCAGAAAATGTTGAAGATTTTTTAAAGCATAGTAAGTCCAACACTATGAGCACATGGATTATCAGCAGTTGGCTTCTGAGAGGCAGGCAAAGGACACACTGCGTATGATTAATGTGGGAGAGAGCAGGATGAGAGGAAAACAACTTTCCCCCCAATTTCTCCATGAAAACAGAAGCTATCAGGTCTGAAATACCTCAACTTCTTGCCCTCTGTAACCCAGGAGGCTGGTACACCAACCAACTTCCTTCCTTCAAGTCTCAGAAACTACGGTCTTTGGCTTCTAGCTCAAGTTCATTTTCCACCGGTGCTGCTAATCCTGTCCTACACCACCTCCTCTAAAACCTTCCACTCCACGTGTGAGCCCCACCCAGCAGCACTGGCACCAACAGCTTGTTGAAAATGCATAACCTGAGCCCCACCCAAACCTACCGAAACACCCTCTTCCTTTTAACAGATCCCCAGGTGGTCCCTATGCACAGGGTTTGAGGAGCAATGCTCTAGAACAATCTCTCCCTAAAATGAGCCAAATAAACCATGATCCAGAGTAAGGGTTGGCAAATTTTTACTGTACAGGGCCAGATTATAAATATTTTAGTCAGGGTAGTGTAAAATCAGTCATAGACAGTATGTAAACAATGGTCATGCCTGTATTCCAGTAAAACTTTATTTACACAAACAGGCCGCAAGCAGAGTTTGCCCTGCAGACCATAGTTTGCTGACCCCTGACTAGAGAACGAGGCGCTGGGCTGAGTCGGCACACAATGGTGATGGTTCACTATATCACCCGACGATTTACACAGAACAGTTGAAAAAGGACTATACAAAGAATTAGAACAAATGGATCCCAGCCCTGTCTGGACCACTCACTATCGCTATATAATCTCTGACGACTGAGAAGTCCTCATGAGTCACCACTTCCTCATCTTCTAAAAGGATATGAGAATATCTGTTCCTTGCCTTCCTCATAGACTCGCCTCAAGGACAAAATGAGGATGTGCATGTACCAATGCTTTGAAAACTGCAGAGCTGCAGTTGTTCATTTCTTCTGTGATTGATGTATGATACAGGATAAAGTACGAATCTTCAAGAAGTCGCCTACTGTAGGGAGTGGCTATAGGGTCAAGCCTCGGACTGACCTGTGGCAGGGCCACAAACAAGCCCCAGCTTGGAGGGCAGAGCCCTCCTAGCACAATTAAGCTTAATTTCATAGTCCTCCCTAGATCTTTCCTGGGTAGCTAATGGGCTGTGGGAGGTGCAGCAAGTGCTGCCAAAACAAGGTGAAACTCACAAGAACATTGTAAACATGTTGACCACTTCCCTTGTTTTGCTTTGTGTGCTCTGACTATAAAATAAAGTTTCTGCTTGCAGGCTGGGTCTCTCTGTGTCAGAGATCCACCTAGCCCCAGCTATATTCTCTTTGTCTGTCTTCTTTAATCCTTCGCCGCCCCTCCTGAGGCTCACCGAACCTGGCCGTGCTAGGTGCGGCACAGCCTACCCTTCCTGAGAAGTAGAAGGTAAATTCAGTTTTTGGGCAAGATCAGTCACATGCTCCCAAGCCTCTTAAAAACATGTCAAATTTATACTTTGGTACATTCTGGACAGGAATCATTTTCATTCAAATTTCACCGAGAACAAGGCAAACCAATTCCAAAATCAGCATATCTTAAACAACAAAGCAGATAATTGCTCCCTGGGATTTGGAATTAAAAGAAAAAGAAAAGAAGCCTGACAATCCTTGGAAAAGAGCATTTCCAACTGCATTACACCTGTGTTCTCAGCAGAGTCAGGACACAGTCACCCATGGACAAGGCGTAGGGACAGCCTTTTCCTTTTGCTCAGATTACATGACCCTTTATATCACCTCCTAAATGACCAATCGGTAGCTTGATTTATTCATGCACAGATCGCTAAGATCTATTTCCCAATGCCTGGAATTTCAGAGGCAACAGCTCCAATATGTCTCAAGTCCAAGGATTGCTTGGCTTTGCAACATTGTGATCATTTGTAAATCCCTCTCCAGAAGCACACATAGTGAAGATGTGTTCAATACCACCAGCTGCCCGGTCCTTGGGACCTAAAGAGAACCCATGGTCTTTGTCTTCTGTAGAGCCTGATAAAATAAAATTTAAAAAATGAGATGCTAAATGTGCCATCACCCGTGCCAGCTGAGTTTCTGGATGCTGAGCTACAGTGAGCAGCTACAGTGAGAGCAAAGCAATACGTGCTCTTCCTTCCCAGGCTGACACAGAGTGGAAATTGATTCGAAGAATCCCATTACCTGCTCTGATGTACACCTGGTGAACCTGCTGCTGCTGCTTCCTTTTAATCCGAGAATACTGCCGCTTTAGCGCGTTGATGTCCGTGGTCATGCGCTCCATCATCATGCTGTTGAAAGCGGCGTGGTATTCACTTCGACAGGAATTGATGGCTCCTGGACTCAGCTCCGCAATGTTATTAGATCTCAGACTCTGCTCTTCGTGGGGTTCTGTACTCACAGCAGCAGAAACAAGGAGAGGTGTCAGTGGAGAACAGGATGATGGGAAATTGATTCCACTGTAATCCAGAGTGGTATCACGACCTCCAGAAAATTCTAAACCACATAAAAAAAAATGTGCACTAGGATTTGTCTAGTGCTTGTTTTTTAACCTTTTGCACTTGGATGTCGAGTGTGACTCGACACGGTTAGCATCGGTAGCAGCTCGTATGTTGAATTGTATTGAATGTATCAATAATTTGAAATATAAAAAAATCCAAATAAATAGGTTTGTATGAAAAGAAACTCCAGTTTTTTTATTCTACTGCCGCGCTTTGTAAAATCTGGGGTATTTAAAAAATTAAATCCCGAGTAGAATAAAGGAATCAAGAAAAAAGCAAGCAAGTGCAAAGGGTTAATCAGTCCTGAAAATACTTCTGCACTTCCTTATTAGCCTAATTGTGGGTCTGAAATGAGCTGTGTGGGTTCATAGTTTTATGTTATTACCACTTTGTTTATTATCCTATCTAATAAAAGAGTAATATGCAAATTGACCATCACTCCAACACACAAGATGGCTGCCCCCATGTGGTCAAAGATGGCTGCCCCCATGTGGACACAAAATGGCCACCACAAGATGGCCAGCAGGGGAGGGCAGTTGGGAGGGACCAGGCCTGCAAGGGAGGGCAGTTGGGGGCGATCAAGCCTGCAGTGAAGGGCAGTTGGGGGGGAGCAGGCCAGCAGAGGAGGGAAATTGGGGGTGACCAGGCCTGCAGGGGAGGGCAGTTAGAGGCAATCAGGCTGGCAGGGGAGCAGTTAGGCATCAATCAGGTTGGCAGGGGAATGGTTAGGGGGTGATCAGGCTGGCAGGCAGAAGCGGTTAGGGGCAATCAGGAAGGCAGGCAGGTGAGCAGTTGGGAGCCAACAGTCCTGGATTGTGAGAGGGATGTCTGACTTCCCGTTTAGGCCCGATCCCGGTAGGATCGGGTCTAAACGGGAAGTCGGACATCCCTTGAGGGGTCCCAGATTGGAGAGGGTGCAGGCTGGGCTGAGGGACACACACCCCCATGCATGAATTTCGTGCACCAGGCCTCTAGTACAGACATAAGATCAATTTTTCCAGATAAAAATCACTGTTATTTTCGAAAATGCCCTTAGAAAAATATAATTCCAGATGTCAAGTCATTGTACAGATGTCCACATAAATGAGTGAGGATTTATAAGGGATTGATAGTTTGTAGCGTTTAATCAGTCATTAAAGGTGAGATTTTAGCCCTGGCTGGTACGGCTCAGTTGGTTGGTGCGTCATCCCATACACTGAAAGGTTGTGGGTTCGACTCCTGATCAGGACACATACCCAGACTGTGGGTTTGATCCCTGTTTGGGGCACTTGTGAGAGGCCACTAACCGATGCTTCTCTCTCACATCAATGTTTCTCTACCTTTTCCCCTCTCTCTAAAATCAATCAAACATATCCATGGGTAAGGATTTTTTTAAGTGAGTTTTTAACTTAAAAATACATTCTATGAAATTATCAAGACTTCGAATCACTCGACCACTAGAAATGCGTGTTTTTATTTGTTTAACAATCATGTCCTGACCATACACTATGTGTGTTATGTCCGATGTGGTTTCTGCTCCCGGGGCACCTACACCCAGCAGGGCTGTCCCTTAAATAAAACTGAGATTACATCAAGAGAGAGAAACAAGCACTGTGCGAAAGCACGCTTCCAGACTGCATGGCCGAGGGGGGCAGACCCGGCTCCTCAGCACAATATGCAAAGCTGGCCGGGGGACCAGCTGAAAGAGAACCCTCAATGGGGATCCCGACTACCCTAACAGCCACTGAAAGTGTTAGAGGGCTAAACGTCTGGCAAGTTTACTTCCTTTTTTCCCTGAAGACACTTGTTCGAGGAAAAGGAAATTAAAAGGGGACCTGCACACCTGAACTGAAGTAAAACCAACAAACAGAGGAATGATAAAAGAGGAGACCATGATCAGGTCATCCTGGGCACAGACCTGCACAGAAAGAAAAACGGGGGGCAGGGGGGAAGGGAGGGAACACAGACCCAGACTTCAGAAATGCAGATTCAAAAATGTTAGAATTAAAATCCACATTGATCCCATGGCTAGAAACCAAAAGCTGAAATCCGGGCAACAAGAGGGAGGGTGGAAGGCATTACGAAATCAATGGGGCTCTTGTTGGGATCACAGTTTTAAAAGCCTTTTAAAAAGATGAGAGGAAAATGCATACCAAAGTCATTACACACAAAAAAGCATGAACCCAAACCATGAAACAGGTCAAAAGTCAAAACCAGCTAAGGCTTAGGGAAAATACTCAAAACTAGCACTACGACGAAGAAAAAGACAGCAATGATGAGATGATGAAGAGGAGGAGGAAAACGAAGAAAAACAAGATAAAGATGAAGAAGAAGAAAATTCTAAGCAAGGAGAATGAAAATGAGAAGATAGCCCCATGACTTTGAGAAGGTTCAAGGTAAAGTTAGCAGATAACAAAGAGAATGCAAGGGTGTCTGACATCGATCTTGTCACTGTGCCCTTTTAGCAAGGAGAATGGTCTTCAAACTAGAAGATGTAGAATGAATATCCTCAAGGAAGAGCTGCCACTCAGAATGGGAAAGAACCGAGTGAGAGCACCATGAACTGCTTCAAAAGAGTTCATTATCAAGAATGTCTAGACCACAGGAAGCTTATTCTGCACAAGAAAAAAAAAAACAAATTAGATGGCATTCCGTTCAGAGCACCGCATTTTAAAAGGGGCTCTGCCACACTGCAGGACATTTAGCAGCGAATTTTTAAAATACCATTAAAAGTTCTGAAAATCGTATCTTATGAGAAATGCTTAAAGAAATTCTGAACTTGGGCCATGGAGAAAACTTTTGGGGACATGATGGCTGTCCTCAAAAAAAACCGAACAGCCATCCAGTCAAAGAAGGAGTGGACTCATTCTGTTTTGTTCCAAAGAGATGAACTATTCATAGACCTGGTAGACAGAGATTATCTCTCTGCACCTAGAAACCATGGGCTCAGTGGAGGAACCCAGAAGAATGCCTTATGAGATAATGAGTTTCTTATCTCTCAAATTGAAGGAGAGGCCACCATAATGTTTTAGATTCAGAAGGTACTTCTCTATGGAAGAGGAGCCAGTCTAGAAAGAATTCAATTAGACTCAAACACAAGGTAGCGAGCAACTATTACATTCCAGGCTCTATGCTAAGGAACTGAGCATACAAAGTTGAATCAGACAAGTACGGGGCAAAGTCACCATAAAAAAAGAAGAAATATATATTATGCATGCAACCCATAACACAGAGAAATCCTACTAAATGATAAAAGAACACAGAAGATACTTGTTTATATATATATATATATATATATATATATATATATATATATATATATATATATTTTATTTTTATTTTTTTTAATTTCAGGGAGGTTCCTTCAGGGAGGGAGAGAGAGAGCATTGATAGGCTGCTTCCTGCATGCCCCACACTGGGGATCGAACCAGCAAAACTGGGCATATGTCCTGACCAGGAATTGAACCTTGACCTCCTGGTTCATAGGTCGACACTCAACCACTGAGCCACAACAGCTGGTCCAGAGAAGATACTTTTAATAAAGACCTTCAATAGGGGTAACCAGTTCAGGAAATAAATAGGCATTTATAGGACACAGTAACAGTACCCCTGCTATAGTGAACTAACACATTGTGATAATCTAAATAGAGAGCCACCTTTTTTACCTTTAATTTGTTTTTGGTACTTCTGCAGTTCAGGTGCCAGGAGCCCACTGAAAGGTCCAAGACACCCCACTGCATTAGCAATAGCATCTTCATCATCTGGGTCATTCTCTTCATCACTGTCTCTGATCTTACCATGTCGTCTTGGAAAACATAACAGAAAAAAAAATATTTAAAGAAAACAGTGGCATTTTTAAAAAATATAAGTAACACAGTCACATGGTTTAAATGACATATATAATTTATATATATGAAAAGTCTCTTATCCCTATCCAACTTCTGCCCAGCTGTTCCACCTAATCCCTACAGGTGATACAGGGACTAACTTCTTAGTCTTTAGTTTCTTTATGCATGGATAAGCAGATATGACTCTACTAGAGGCCCGGTGCACGAAATTTGTGCACGGGGGGGGGGGGGGGGCCCTTGCCCGGCCTGCACCCTCTTGCAATCCGAGACCTTTCGGGGGATGTCTGATTGCCGGTTTAGGCACGACCTGCAGGGATTCCTGCCGGATCGGGTCTAAACCGGCAGGCAGACATCCCTCTCGCAATCCGGGACCACTGGCTCCTAACTGCTCGCCTGCCTGTCTGATCACCCCTATCTGCTCACCTACCTGCCTGATTGCCCCTAACCACTCTGCCTGCCTGCCTCATCGCCCCTAACCACTCGCCTGCCTGTCTTATCGCCCCTAACTGCCTCTGCCTGCTTGCCTGCCTCATCGCCCCTGGGGGGTGGGGCCAGCCGGGGCGAGGGGCCATGGTCCTTCTGGTCTCTGGTCGTTCCACCGTTTTGATTGCTGGGCTTTTATTATATAGGATAGTCTTATTTTTCTCCTCTTTTTTACATAAATATTACCATACTATATACACTTTTCTGCACCTTGCTTTCATTCACTTAAGAAACCTCTCCATATTCGTACAAAGAGCTTCCTCATCGTTTTTTACAGCTGCACTGTATTGTATGCATGTAGTGCACGTTAGGGTTTCAATATTATGCCATTATGAACAATGCTGCAATAAGTAACCTTATATATCCTGTGTTTTGCATGTGTATAAATATATTTGTGGGATAATTCATTGAGGTAGAATTTCTGGGTCAAAATCCATTATGAATTTTGGACAATACTGCCAAACTAACTGCCACGAATCCTGTAGTAAGCAACCTCTCACCTGCAATGTGCCTGTGTCCCCACGGCCTTATCAAGAGCATGCACATCAACCTTTTGAATTCTTGTTAATCTGACAGGCGAAGTAACAGACTCTCAATCTAGTTATATGCTACATTGCTCTTGATGCTGCCTTTTATGTAAACTAACTAGTCACATCCTTCCATCATTTTTCATTTGGCTGGTCATTCTGTATTAATTTCTAGGAACTTTATGAGAGATATCAATTACAAATATTTTTCCATGAATATTTTTGTGTCTGCTTATGGGGGTTCTATTTTGTTCTGTTTTGGTTTTAATCATACAGAACATTATTTTTAAATACTTAGTGTTTATTTCCCTTATTGTTTTTTATTTTTTATTTTGAGGCCATTATTAAGGCCTTCTCAATTCCAAAGACCTAAAGACATTTTTCCGCATTTTCTTCTGCTAATGTTATTACTTCATTTTTTCCCATTTAAGTCTCTCATCTATATGAAATGTATCCTACTGTACGATGTCAAGAAAAACTCTAACTTTATTTCCTTCCAGAGTAGGTCTCATTGGCCCAGCACCATTTACTAAGTAATACCTCTTTTCACTACTGTTTGATATGCCAACTTTTCATATGCTGTATTGCTGTGTATTTGTCAATGTCTGGTCTTTACAGCATTTTAAATAAGCTCATCTTTTCATGCATCAGTTCTACACTATTTTAATTATTGAGATTTTTTGAATATTTTGTATTTTTACATAAGTTGTGGAGTTGCTACAGATCCCTCCAGTTTATATTCTAGTCTTCCTTGGAAAAATACAGTTTTAAAAATCACTCTCTTGAATTTAAATCAAAACCTTAAAAAACATGCAGATTTTAAGAACCAAACTACTTTGAATATATTTCTAGGGCTTACCAACTATTAAGTTACAATAACAAGTTCAAGTATCCAGTCTTCTATCACGAAACCCCAAAGGGAAAAAAGAGACCTTACCCAGACACGGAGGTGGGTTTCACTGTAGCCGGGAACGGTGTGATGTTGTAGGTGTACTTCTCCCTCAGCTCTGCCAGTTGTGGGAAAGGGAACGGCGCCATGGAGTAAACGGTCTGAAAACCAGAAGCAAAAATGCCATGCCTGAAACGAGCCCTTCAGCAACTCTATCAATCCTGGAAACTCATTATGGTTTGAGTGTGAAAAGGTAAAAACTGCTTCTTACACAGAGAGTGGAAAGATCCTCCTTCAATATCCACTTTAGAGAAAGACAAAAGAACACTGATAAACACAACAGTGAGTTTTCAAATCAACCTGACTGCAACCAGGCATTCCAACTGGTGAGCAAGGGTGAGCTGACTTCCTTCTGCTCGGTTCGGGGGGTGGGTGAATTCAGAAAGCCACAGCTCCCTTACTTTTTTTATCCTCACTTGAGGATATGTTTATGGTTTTAGAGAGAGAGAGGAAACGGGTGGGAGGGAGAGCAAGGGGGAGGGAGGTGGGGAGGGGGAGAGAGAGGGGGCGGGGATCGGTTGCCTCCCATACACACCCCAACCAGGAATTGAATCTACAACCTAGGTATGTGCCCTGGTAGGGAATCAAACCTGCAACCTTTCGGTGCACAGGACGATGCTCCAACCAACTGAGCTACCCAACCAGGGCAGCTCCCTTACTTCTTTAACCTTTTGCACTCGGATGTCGAGATTAAAATTACTCTTTGAATGTATCAATAATTTGAAATATAAAAAAATCCAAATAAATAAGTTTGTATGAAAAGAAACTCCAGTTTTTTATTCTACTGCCGCGTGAAAGGGCAGAGCAGGACAGCACAAAATGTACTGTACCCTCCATCCTGTGTAACTATGTATATGACTCCTTTTTCTTAGAAAACCGCGAGAATGTAACAGTTGCATAAACCTGCCAATAGGAATGTAGAGAAGTAGACCCAGTCCAAATTAGGCAATCTCTGTAACCCAGATCACTTCCCTAAGCCCACCCAAATGACCAACCCTTTATAACCTACCGCTCTCCCGGGGTTCGGTCTCTTTGGTCTCACTGCTATGCCAGAAAGAAGCCGGGAGCCAAACCCGGGTTTGAATAAAGACTCTTTGCTTTTGCATCGGAGAAAAGGCTCCCTGGTGGTTGATTATTGGGGACCCTGAACTCTGGGCATAACACCGCGCTTTGTAAAATCTGGGGTATTTAAAAAATTAAATCCCGAGTAGAATAAAGGAATCGAGAAAAAAGCAAGCGAGTGCAAAGGGTTAATAAAGAACCCATCGATGTTTTCATATGTAGTACTTGTTTTTTCAAAGCTGGTTGATGATTTTTATAGACATTACGCCAGCCTGGATAAAAACAAGTGAACAATCTTGTGATGGGCTGCATGCTTTCTCCAAACACACCTTTTCAAATATCTGTGAATAAAACCTAGGTGGAAATTGCTGGTTTCGGTGTGTGTTTTTAAGTGACAGTGTAAAAGCCCAGACTGTTAAAAATCTATAAATAAAAATGAGAAAAACACCTTTGTTTCCTCCAGAATTTCAAAATTATATGCCATTCTATTAGCAGGAGGAAAATAATCTTATATGCTTTCTTAATTTTATCAAAATTTAATTGCTCCAAAATTTTAATTATATTATTTATTCAATCCTTAAGGTTCTTATTCACCAGGAAATATATCTTTTTTTTTTCTTTTTTCTTTTTTAATCCTCACCCGAGGATATTTTTTCCATTGATTTTTAGAGAGAGTGGAAGGGAGAGAAAGAGACAGAGAGAAACACCGATGTGAGAAAGGCACATTGATTGGTTGCTTCCCACATGCCCCCAACCAGGGACAGGAGCCTGCCACCAAGGTACGTGCCGTTGACCGGAATAGAACCTGGGACCCTTCAGTCCTCGAGCCGACCCTCTATCCACTGAGCCAAACTGGCCATGGCCAGAAAATGTATCTTAATCACACTAACTTTCTCCCAGGAAGCTTCTTAAATATCCTGACATTTTCTGGGGAGATATTTTAAGGTGGTATTTTTCATTTCAGCAGGAGAGTTGTTCTGAAGGCTCAGCGGAGACGTGTACTGTCTGCATGGGCAGGAAAGGAGGGCTCTGAAAGAGGCCTGACTCTGCTGCGGTCTTACTTTATAGCTCAGAGCCCCCACGGAGACAGCCCACTGCCATCTGATTCTAAACAGTCTGCCCATCAGACCGTCCCCAAACAGATATAAGGTATCCACTTACATCTTACTGTACCACCCGAAGGTTCTACACAAGTGAGTGTTGGCTAAAATCCCTTCCCCTCTCTTCTCCATTGCCTGTTATCCAAAGCTACACAGATCATAGGGACCAAAAAGTCATCGCTGAGCCATTCTATATACTACATATTTGATTATACCCACAAGGCTGAGATGCAGTACAAATTTACTAACAG
The DNA here is from genome assembly GCF_951640355.1 of Cnephaeus nilssonii. Lineage (NCBI taxonomy): Eukaryota > Metazoa > Chordata > Mammalia > Chiroptera > Vespertilionidae > Cnephaeus > Cnephaeus nilssonii. The sequence goes on along the minus strand of NC_137077.1, from coordinate 60,248,976 downwards.
TGAGCTGCTCCCCATGGAGGGAAGCAGGAGGTATCTGTGGTTCCCATTAGTCTCAGATTGGCCAGTTCCCAGCCTCTCTGGGCCTCATTTTCCTCCTCTGAAAAATGAAGGGTGTGAAAGTTGGGATTGTGATTACCTTGAAAAGGAAAGGGGAGAAGAGGGGTGAGGAGGGGAGGGGAAATCAAAGAGAAGCCTATGAGGGTGTTCAAATGTGTTGTTAATGGTTTATTTCTTAAGTTCAGTGATGGGTGTGTAGTTTTGTAATACTGTTTTTAATACATTTCTGTATGCCTGAAATACTTCATATAATTTCATTCATATGGTCAGAGTGAACTCTCACATTCTTTGCTCCCACAAAGGTTGCCAACAGCTCATCCCTCAAGAAGCTGCCTTATTGCCAGCACAGAATCCTTTCTTCCTTGCTCTAGGACCTGTCTTAGCTCCATATACCCTTTGAGGGAAATGGAGAGAAGGGACATCCTCTCCTCACCACCCCAACTTTAAGTCCAGAGCGGGGCACCTCCAGGGGGGCCTCAGTCAAGCAGCACCAGCCTCTGACCACCACACACCAAGTGGGGTCCTACCGCTGCACCAAGAGTCAGCCTGCCCCTCACTCACGGGACCTTTCTTCCTTAACAATTTAGAAACTTGGTTCAGATATTTAAGAAACCCATGCCGTTTCGATTCAAGTTTAAAAGATGAACTCATTAATGCTATAAATTTCAAATTTTCTTCCAAATGAGGTAAAATGTCTCACTGAAGACAATTAGTGGGGTAAAATAGCTGAAGGTTCACTGTGTTTTATTTTTGCCAGTTTTAGAAAAAGTTATCAGAATTCTTTATCCACTGGGGGGTGAGGGCATGTATGGGTGTGGGGTTGGGGGGGGGGGGGCAATGGTAAGATAGTACACATATAATACCTCAATAAAAATAAAAAAAAAGAATTCTTTATCCATACTCGTGAAGGAAGTTTATAAGAAAGGAATGGAGCCCGGCTGGTGTGGCTCAGTGGTTGAGCATCCACCTATGAACCAGGAGGTCACAGTTTGATTCCTGGTCAGGGCACATGCCCAGGTTGCAGGCTCAATTCCTAGTGTGTGCATGCAGGAGGCAGCCGATCACTTATACTCTCTCATCATAGATGTTTCTATCTATCTCTCCCTCTCCCTTCCTCTCTGAAATCAATAAAAATATATTAAAAAAAAAAAAAAGGAATGGACAATACATTTTGCCCCTACTTCGTCCCGTCCTGCCTCGGGGTAGATGGCCTGGGTTCTGAGCCAGCTCCTTCAAAGACTGCTCAACAAAAGGCATTCAACCAAAAGAAAACTGGCTCCACTGAGCTTTCATTTTCTATTTTTGCTCTTCCTTTCTCTATCGTCTGCTTTTAGTTAATCCTTCAAAGACGAAACCAGCGTGCCTGAAAAACAGTGTATAGTCCTTCTTTGCACACATGCACTCAATCCTTTGAAGGTCTCTTGTATGTGGAGGCATGTTGACCCCATGAACATAAGCTTCCCTGGCACAACCACACAGTGCTCAGGGTACCTGAGTAGCTCTGGGTTTCTAACTTTGTAAGTCACGGATTTCCAACCAATTCCAAGAAAGAAATTTTACTCATAAGAGCCCAAATAAGGTAGACTCGCAGAATCTGAGGGTCAGGAAAAATTGAAACATCATTTAGTTCCATCTCCCTCCCACGCAGGAGCTGCCTCTCAGGATCTCCACAGATGGCCACAAAGGCGCTGCCGGAACGCTCCCAGCACGCACTGTTTTGCAGGGCAGACGGTTTCCATTTTTGACGGCACTAATTAACCAAACATCATCTTTCTATTGAACAAGCATCCGCATCCTTGTCATTTCCACCCCATCACTGATGGAAAATAGCCAACAATCCAAGGGCAGATCCCGCCTGTGGCACATGAGAGCTGCTGCAGGAAACAGTAAATTATCCACAAGAGGGATATTTTTCCATTGATTTTTAGGGAGAGTGGAAGAGAGAGGCAAAGACAAAGAGAAACATCAATGTGATAGAAACACATCGATTGTTTGCCTCCTGCACTAGCCCTGACCAGGGCCCAGGCAGGGGAGGAGCCTGCAACCAAGGTATGTGCCCTTGACTAGAATTGAACCCGGGACCCTTTGGTCCTCAGGCTGATGCTCTAGCCACTGAGCCAAACCAGTCAGGGCTCCCAATCTCTTTTCCTAACACTCTCAATTTTTTTTAAATAGCCATTGCAAATAAAAGAAAAAGTGATGTGATTTACAGGGGAGAAAAACAGTACTTTGTGCCTGGCACTTAGAGCTGAAAGAAATGGAGAAGACCAAGCAGGGAGAACCCTTTCGTCTCTTCTCTGACCCCACACACGGTCCACGTTTCACCCGGAGCCATCTCAGGTTTGCGGACAGACTGAAGGTGCACCATAATTGGGTCCCAGCCATTGGATTAACTGTTTTCAACGAGTGAATACAGAAAAAGAGTGGTTTGAAATGATAGTCAGCATTTCTCTCCTTAATACTCTACGATGCCAAGGAAAACCAACAAGTCTATTTCCTACCCAAACTACCAACACACACTCCCATAGACATTTATATTTAGGCACCGCTGAAAAGAAATTCTATTTCTTTTTCATTATTGACATGTTTTTTTTTTACAAGAAACATGAAAACATAAGTTGTATAAAATTAAGCTCAGTTTATCATCACCCGGATGTTTTCTTTGGCAGGAAAAAAATAATGCTACTAAAAGGGGATCTAATCTATCAAGCCCCAGCCCGCATTTTCCCCTCTAGGATTCCCTTTAAGAGGTAACAAAGGGTCCTCTTTCCTCCTAATCCCTAAGGTTGGAAATTCCTAGAGGACAAAGATGACAGGTGTAGATCTCAACATATCTCATTCATTCTGGCAGGGTTTGGGCTTTAATTAAAATAAAATGCTGCCTTATTCTTCTAAGGAGGACTTCAGTTTTAGAAAGACATTTTTTAAATAAGGTATAAGCATGTAGGGTGGCCAGGGGTTGGGGCCTTGGGTTCCAGTCCTGGGTCTGCCACTAGACAACCTAAGAAACTGGCAGATGCTGGCTCTCCAAGTCTTAGCTTCTTCTCTGTAAAGTGGCAGGATTAGGTTAGTTAATCTTTAAGCTTCTCTAAAGCCAGAGTTTCTCTAAGTATTTTTTTTTTTACGCCATCTGCCTCAGAACCACCCATGGAGCAAACACCTGAATTTTAATGCACTGTTGAGCTGTTTCTTATACACAGTCAACTTTGAAAACCACTGCCTCGAGTTCTAATGTTCTGTGATTCTGCGTATTCATTGAGCAACCAGGTGTATTCTCAGAACTTGATAGATGTCATGGACATACAGAGCAATATGAGGCCCCTAGCATTAAGGAGCTTGCTACCTCATTAGAGAAATAAGATGAACACATACCAAATATACCAAACAATATCAAATAATCTGTAATAGCAATTAATCAGTTGTTGGAAATCTTAAATACTGAAGGAGTACGGAGGAGGCATAATTAATGAGGATTGAGGTACAGAGGCTGTGTGGGGGTGGGGAGGAAGGAGCCTGGGGAGGACCCAGGTGGGTGGGTAGGATTTTCACAGATAGTGTGAGAGGGCAGCGCAAGCCCTCAACTGGCACGGGCTGGACTAAAAGCGCTATGACCAGTGTGATAGGTTCTGGTTGTGAAGGGGTGGGGAATACCTTTGGACAGGTGAGCAATGGGCAGCCAAAGTGCACCTCCATGCAGCCTCTCTGAGAGCTCACTCATCTTCCTGCCCTGCTCTTTCTAAGCCAGAAATGTGTGATTGCCCTTGTCCCCTCCATTTCTTTCTTCATCAGACCATATCGTTTCTGTGGCCAAGTCCTATCAACTTCACCTTATAAGTATTGTCTCTATTCCATTTTTGTTTCTACCCTTTACTGCTCCTCACAGGCCTCGTGCTATCAAACATGGCCCCGTCAAGTCCACCCTTCACAGAGCTGCCCATGTAGTCGACATAAGAACTCAGACCCTTTCCCTCCTCTCCTTAAAACCTTTCAGCTCCACAGTTGTTCTTCCCTTTCTGAAGGAACCACCGAAGTCCTAGAACTCTAGCAAGCTCAAGAACTCCATTTCACAACCACCGACCTAAAAGATCAAGGCCAAGCTCCTCAACACGAGTTGAGGTCTCCTATAACCCTTCCCTGAATACCAAACTCCTTATAGTTCCCTTCACACACCCTGCCATGCTTTTACTCACCCTGGCCCCTCCACCAGGAACAGCCTCTCTGTTCTGCATCACTGCCTCCAACACATACACACATATACATACTTGCATGTGTGTGCACCCATGTATATGTGCACGTGCACACACATACACGCGCACACATGCACACACAGAGCCTGACCAACTGCTATTAGTCTTCAAGGAAGGTTTGTTTTTTAAAATCCTCACCTAAGGATAGATTTTTACTGATTTTAGAGAGAGAGGAAGAGAGAGTGAAACAGAGAAACATCCATATGAGAAAGATACATCAGTTGCCTCCTGCACACACCCCAACGCAGGATTGAACCCATAATCTGAGTATGTCCCCTCCCTGGGAATCCAACCTGAGACCTTTTGGTGTATGGGACAATGCTCCAACCAACTGAGCCACACTGGTCAGGGCCAAGGAAGACTTCTGACATGTACAGATGTTCAATAAATCTTTGCAGAGGTTAATAAAGATCCTCAGAAACAAGGCTGAAGCATTTTATTCCCTATAGTTAATAACAAGGAAACACTGAATAACAATTTATGAATAACAATGAAATGGGCAAAGCAGTAAGTTTAGACTATTACTCTGGCAGCAAATTCTGATTGTATTAGAGCAGAGGGAATCTGGGAGGAGGGACATCATCTATGAATGTCGTAAAAGAAAATGATGTAGCCCAGCTGGCATGGCTCAGTGACTGAGCATTGACCTATGAACCAGGAGGTACAGTTTCATTCCCAGTCAGGGCACATGCCCAGGTTGTGTGCTCGACCCCAGTGTGGGGCATACAGAAGGCAACCGATCAATGATTCTCTCTCATCATTGATGTTTCTATCTCTCTCTCTCTCCCTACCTCTCTGAAATAAAAATATATATATATATATTAAAAAAGAAAATTATGTAAAAGAAAATGTCAGGCATGGACCTGGAACATAGAGGGAAGTGCAATAAAAGGTACTTTCCTCCGAGAAAGAGAGAGAGAGAGAGAGAGAGAGAGAGAGAGAGAGAGAGAGAGAGAGAGAGGAAGCAATGGCAATGTGAGAAGAGTTGAAATCAATCAAAGATGTCAGTATCAGAACACTTCCTCCTCTAAGGCACACAGGAAGGAAGAAAAGAGATGCGAAATGAAAGAAAAGCTGAACTAAAAAATATCAATGTTCAGGGAAGTTATATTAAGTGGTCAATATTCTCAACAAATCAGTAACTGTCTGCTAAACACGAGGAATTCTAAAAAGGAGCTGCGGTGCCGGGACAGGAATAGAGGAGTGGAAGTTCCATACGTCTTATGTCCTAAATCAGGGCTTGAGTGTTTGTTTTCTAACCTGTTGGCTGGGCCCCAAAATTGACCCCAGGCATGGAACCCAACATAAAAATAAACTATGAAAACAAGAAAAAGAAGAGAGAGAGAGAGGAAGTAACCAAGGCCCGAGGACAACCTTGGAAAGACCTACAGTTGGTCAGTGGGCAAGAGGAAGAAACAGGAGGAAAGTGGTCAGAAGCATCGGAGAATTGAGATCAAGTTATGTTACAGAACCTAATGGAAGAGAGAGAGTTAACAAATCTCTTTTCTATACTCACTCTCTTCTGTCTGAGTGACTTGGTAAATAGGATATTGAGATAGAGTAACATGCCGCAAAATGACAAAACCCTTTGTCTTCCATGTTGAAATTTATGATTCACATATAACATCAGTTGAAAATGTGGGCAAAACAAACCAAAGTGCTGATTACAACAATCTCCCTTCTATTCCTCAGTGATTCCTCCCCCCAAATAATTACTTCACCCCCACAAATCTCCCCTTAAAAGGCTAGGAATCAGATTGAGAATAACTCCTTGTAGAGTTATTAGCATCGGATGATTTGGGGTTTTATTCCTCAGTTTTTTAAATTTATTTTTGTATTGCAGCTCATGATTTTTAAGCAACAAGCTTGAATGAAAGCCACAATAACTATCGATTATTCATTTCTTTTTTCCTCTTGTGACATGGCTAAGGTCCTTATCCAATTATATATAGACTCTTGGTCAACTGAAAAATTAAATCTGAAGGCTGGCCAAATACTTTTCCCAAGACCACTGCTCTGGACTGCTTGTTCCCACGGTGCCCGAGTCCCCGAGCCAAGGCGGGGCCGAGCCGCACACTCACCTGCATGAGGTCGTGGCTTTCTAGAAGATCATGCTCTAGCATCTCCTGGGTGAGGCGCCCCATGGTGCTGTAGAATTCATCTGCCGTTTCACAGCTTTCTATCTGCCTAGAAGCAGAAGGACAGAACAAGGAATTGTGTCGGACATCCATGCTGTCTACCAGGTACCTGCTCCAGGTCCGACAGGATCTGTGGCCTCTGGCCATCAAATCAGTAACAGTAGCAATCAACAAAAATCAAAATACCGGGACACACTCACTATACAGCCTGCCACATACAGAGAAAAGATAAAAAATACCCACGGCAACTCGGAGGTCCTTATGACGGGTTGAGTTCCCATCTTTCCTACACGGCTCCCCAGACTCCCAGCCTCCCAGCCCTACCGGTGGCACTTTTACTGCTTCCATGTGACACATTTTACACATCAGAATACCCACCACTGATGAGAAATCATAACCATGAAATTAGATCTGAAGAACAATTATCCCCAGGAGGAAATCTCTTGCTGTTAATCTACAAACTGTGGTCTCGCTGATAAGACTGAAACCAAACCACAGGAGAAACCAAAGATGAGAAATACTAGAACGTTATCTGTCTATTTCATCAGTCCACAGGGTGCTTCCACAGGCAGAATTTTTTCAGTTCTTCTCAGGGCCCTGCTGCTAGCTGGAGATCGCACCCTGCTTCTTACACTTGTTTCCACATGTAAATAAAGAAGCTGTTACCTGGCAACCTGTGAGGCAGGGTACACGTTCATCCTTCTTCTCGAGGGGAAAGAAAAGGAGAGGTCCGAAACAAAGAGCACGGTGCGTCTGTGCTATCTACCACGCCACCCTCTGTGTAGGAGGATGACTCCATTGGCCCACCAACCACAAGATACACTATGATGCACACTGATGTTGGGGGGTTTTCATAGAGGCCTCCCCAAAAAATAAGATGATGGGGAAACTTCAGGCTCTGGAGTGCTGTTCAAATCTCACTGCCACAATCAGGTAAATAAATAAATGAGAGGAACTGCTGAGGTGTTATTACAAAACTACAAAGTAGCATGTGGGCATCAATAAAAAAGTGGTTACGTTTACCCTGGGGGATGAGGAAGAGAAATAATGCTGAAGATTAATTTTGAAAAATATTCTCCAGGTTGACAAGGAAGGAAAAGTATTTTGATGGCAAGGAGGCAGGAGACAGCTGCAGGCCCTACCCAAGAATCTGCAAGTGTCTCCCCAGGGCCAGGATGGAGCCAGGGAGAGCTGCAGGGGGAGAGCTGCAGGCAGAGGACACCGAAGGCCTCACCTGCCAGCTGAGCCCCTTCAGGGCAACGATCCCTGGAAGGCTCTGAATGGGGAGTGTGGGAACAGATATGCCCTTGGCCAGGTCAGCCTGGATGTCATGGCAAGTGTGGGTGTGATGGGGAAACCAGGGAAGACACACCAAGACGGGCCAGGCATGAGGTAATGAGGGAGCGAGCCAGAGCAGCAGGGTCAGAGGAGAAAGGACGCGTAAAAGAGATGCCAGGGAAGGTGAGCTGATGCTCTACAACTTACATATTCTAAAAGTACCCTTGGTGTGAGTGAGAGGGAGACATTCAAGTTGCAGAAGCAAGGGGAAAGGAGAGGTCCCATGGATAACCATATACAGGGCACATATGTTACTCCGGTATACATACCTGGAAATTATTTATCTGCTGTTTATGGTTTTCCCAAGGGACAGTTTGTGGGGAAGAGCACAGGCACTGGAGTCAAAAAGATTCAGGTTTAAGTCCCACCTACGTCACCGGGTACGGGCAGGATGAATGAGACCATGTGTTTACACTGTCTAACGTAATGATGGCACTATAGGCACTTGATGTATGTTGGTTGCCTTTCCTTCTGCTTAACAAGTTGCACACTCAAAACATGTAGAATTATAATGAATAAAGGCTCTGAAACATTTAAAATTCTACCAGTCTGATTCATATATCCTCTGAACTACATAAATAGTAGCCATATATTAACAGTATATTCACATTATTAAAATCACAGATTCCAGAGCCAAGGGACCTGGGTTCAAACACAGGCCCTTCTACTTCTAACTGGGTGACCTTGGGCAATTAACTTCTCTGTGCCTCAGTTCCCACATCTGTAAAATGGGGATAATAGTAGGACCCACTCATAGGTGATGGTGAGTGCCAAAGGAGCTAGTCTTACATATAGAGTGCTCAGAGCAATGCCTGTCCATTGCAAGCACTCAATGAATATTGGATTTAAAAGTGTAGCCATTACCTTTTCAACAATGTGACATCCCTAGAATGACAATATGACTAAATTCTAATCCTACAGATAATGAACAGATGGGAATAAAACCAGAATCACCTCTTTTCCTCTTGCCACATAATCAAGAACAATCCAAGGTGATTATAACTGAGTCAGCATACAGTAAAGGGCTTTACTATTATAACCCTACTAGAGGCCTGGTGCACGACATTGTGCACTGGACAGGGGTGGGGGTGGTTTCCTCAGCCTGGCCTGCGCCCTTTCGCAGTCCAGAAGCCCTCAGGGGATGTCCAACTGCCACAGAGGTGGGAGAGGCTCCTGCGCTAGCCAGCCATGAGCCCAGCTTCTGGCTGAGTAGCGCTCCCCGTGTGGGAGCACACTGACCATCAGGGGGCAGCTCCTGCGTTGAGCATCTGCCCCCTGGTGGTCAGTGTGCGTCATAGCGACCAGTCATTCTGGCATTTGGTCAATTTGCATATTACCCTTTTATTATATAGGATGAGCTAGTTACTCAGTAACTGGACTATCACACCCAGAGAAACTATCAAAGCTCAAAGAACTTACAAGATGTAGAGTAGGTTGGAAGTACACTACTACAAAAAGAGGTAGATAATGGGAGAAATTGAAAAAGATAAGCAAAGTCCTGGCCAGTTTGCTCAGTGGTTAGAATGTCAGCCTGTGGACCGAAAGGTCAAGGGTTCAATAATAGGTCAAGAGCATGTACCTCAGCTACAGGCTCAATCCCGACCCCAGTCAGAGTGCAAACAGGAGGCAGCCAATCATTGTGTCACTCTTACAACAACGTTTCTCTCTCTCTCTCTCTCTCTCTCTCTCTCTCTCTCTCTCTCTCTCTCTATCTATCTATCTATCTATCTTTCCCCCCGCCTTCTCTCTCCCTCCAGCACTCTCTTTAAAAAAATGAAAAAAATATCCTCAGGTGAGGATAAAAAAATAAAAGATAAGTAAGTAGCACACCAAATCCCCCACCAATGAATTTATTTGCTACTGAAAAGTAACCTACAATAAAACAATTGCAGGAGCTCTGGGATGTTTAAAAATACACACAATCATGATTTTTTTTAAATCCTTGAATCAATAGTTGGTGGATCTTTCTTACAAAAAAATAAAAAATGCTTTAAGTCTCCCAGAAAACAATTTATACATTAAAAGGCTAAAAGGTTTTTGAAACAAAACACTGTCAGTGAGCCCTAGCCGGTTTGGTTCAGTGGATAGAGCCTTGGCCTGGGGACTGAAGGGTCCCGGGTTCCATTCCGGTCAAGGGCATGTACCACCGTTTCAGGATTGGCGCATGCAGGAGACAACCGACAGGTGTGTTTCTCTCACATCGATGTTTCTCTCTGTCTTTCCCTCTCTCTTCCACTCTTTCTAAAAATCAATGGAAAAATATCCTCAGGTGATGATTTAAAAAAACACACCAAACTTCTGACAGAAAAAAAACCCACCTCTGTATCTTAGGTTACCACTATAACAATTTCATCCTAATACAGGGATTGGCAAAAGTATATTTACTGTTGTTCATATGGAAAATAATACAATAACTAATAAATAATAATACAAGAATAAACTGTTTCACATACTCACAACTGTAAACCTACTTTTGCCCACCCCTGTATTTCTTCCATTACCAAAAAGGTAGAATTTTAATATAATAGTCATAATATAGTCAAGATGGGTGAAAACACCCTAGTTTTTTCAGCTCAGCTCTAGTAAAGAACGTAAGTAAAATCTCCTTAGTGATGTGTTTGGTAGTAATAGATTCACCCACACAGTGTTAATTCTTGATGAAAGGAAAGAAGTTCCCCATGTTCTACTGACTATGTACCAAGCACCTTGCTAGACACCTTATATATATTATCTCATTTAAGAAAAAATTTCATCATAGCCCTAAAAGGCTGGACACAATAAGTAATAAAGATTCAAACATAATCCAAATTGTGGCATTAACCAACAAATCCACCTACTTCTTTCCGGACCTCACAGTTCCTCATGCACCTAAGTCTCCCTCTTCAAAACTAGTGTCCAGAGAGATGCTGACAAAGAGTAAGCCAGCTGGACAAACACTAGGAGGAGGAGAATTCCAGGCCTGAACAAGCCTGCCCCCTTCTCTAAAGTAGATGCCATCTGTCCCCAACAATGAAGAATGTGTCAGCAGGGGAGGGTGAGTGGGAAGCCATCAACCAATGAATTTGTATGCATATATGCATAACCCGGGAACACAGACAAAGGGGTGGTGAGGGCCTGGGGTGGGGAAGGACGGGAGTAGGCTGGAAGAGGTTAATGGGGGGAAAAGGAGGACCTATGTAATACTTTCAACAATAAAGATTAAAAGAAAAAGAAAAAAGAAAAAGAATGTGCCAGCTGAGATCCCAGAAGGCTAAAGCCACTGCACAAAGTTCACAACTTCCTCTTTTCCTCACACTTAATTATCGATGCTTTACATGTTAGAGCATAAAAACTGCTCAACGCCCCCAACACCACAGAACAGAAGAGAAGGGGGCAGTCACTTACTCTCCCAACTTTGCCCAGATAGCCAGCGACACCCTTAGGATGATTTCCGAACCTTCAAAAAAGACAGAATCCCAGATCTTTAAAACGGTGTGGTTAGGGAGGCAGGTGGCGAAGAGAGTCAGAAACCACTGCATCGTGAAGACATTCGTGAGCGGGGGCTCATATCCACCTGCAATGAAACAAACACTCCATTTCTTCAGAATTGACAGTTTGCAAGATATAAAGGCGCCCTCTTTCAGTCTCCCAAATCCACCCAACTGTGTTACTTTTCCTGACTGATTTGTTTATGGGGCTAAACTATGGTCCTTTCCTCTTTCTTCCTTCCTTTTTCTAGAAGAACATAGGTGTGTTTAATAAAGATCTCAATAATAGGAACTTCACAAATTCTTTATGGTACTTCAGAAATCTTAACCTAATGCTTAATTTGGTTCTACCTATTATGGGATGCTGAAAATAAAGGAGAATGTTTTCCTCACCAAAAATGAGATTAAAAAAATATATTTTAGTCCATTGAAAGCAAACACTGATTTCCAAAATATCCTAAAGCCCACTTTTATTCAAATGCTGCTCATAAAAGTAAAATTGCTCATTAGGAATTGCTTGTCTACTTTTTAAAGTATACATAGTTCTCAGACCACAATGGAATTAAACTATAAATCAATTAGAGAAAGATAGCTGGAAAACCCCCAAATATCTAGAGATTAAACAACATGAAATTTTAAAATACATTGAACTAAACTACAGAGTTTTAAATATCTGAGATCTAGCTCACTTTGAAGTTTCTAAATTCACTAAAAAACACAGAGCTCCCTCTCATTTCCTGTGATGGCATAAGTATGTATTTTAGTGAAATAAAATTTAGATATGGGGACTGCTTCTCCCTCCTAATTACAGTCAGAATATGCATTTACCCAAGTATAAGCAAAAAGAGATCTGTTCTCCTGCCCTCGCTTTCTTCCTTCTTACCTAGGAACAAAGTGAGCATCTGTTCCCAGAGACTAGAATCTGAGGTCACCCCTTGCAGGCCAATGCAGAACACTTGAGGAAAAACATGGACCCCAGTACAGCGTGTCTGACTAGGGGGACAGGTTAAGGTTGTTCGACCCGGGAGTCTTATGAAATCCACACAGGTGCATAATTATACTGCACAGCCAAATTAAATAAGAAGAGTATTCAAATGATTTAGAAGGAAATGCTTAGAGACACCCGGGTGTCACTAAAATTTCCAGTGTATTTTAATCACAGATTAGGTCCTCAAAATCATTTGCTATTTTCCTAGGTTTAAATGTGTGGCCAGTAACGGACAACCATTTACAGAAAACACAATACACTTCTGACTCTTCTTTCTGGTCCCCTGAGCACAGCCAGGGAAGTGCATGCAGGGGTGTAACTACAGCACTAGCTTAGGTCATCCGGAAAGCTGGCTGATGCCTGCTGGAGGCGGTGACTCTCAGAGCTGTAGTAGAGCTCTCTCTATCGCCACCTTATTCAGCCCAGCGCCTTCCTTCAGGGTTCAAGTTCTTCCTGGAGCTCCTTCTCCAGCAAGAACTGGCCCATTCATCTCAAGTAAATCTGCATACCCTTAGCATGAATCAATAAAAGTAACATTAAACATTTCAATTCAAAATATCTCCTACAACTCTATGAAAATACATATTCCACTCTTCCATAACCTCAGTGCTTCAGGAAAAACCACAGTGTGTGCTAAATGGTACCTGCGGCTCAGCTATAAAGATGCCTATAGATTTGGTGCCAGCTTAGAGAAGTTTAACTCGCTGGCGAGACATGTACACCATTCTTCATCTAAAAGACAACAGATTTAGTGGTTGATCTGGTACTGGTGACATATGAGGTTCTTGACCAATTTCCTAACTATGACCATTCAAAGGTTCAATATGTGGCCCTATGTTGGTTTGTTTGTTTGTTTTGTTTTGTTCCCATTCTCTAAAAATCAATTTCATTGCGTCAAACTCTCATCAACAGAAATACCTGAAAAGATATATTTCCATTCAAGGTGTAGGCTCATATGTACAGTGGAGTCAGAGAAGTAAACAATTTCAAAGGTATAATAGCATTGAATCACCACTACCTCCACTCTCCTTGTTTGCAGTTCTCTGAAGAGTGTCCAGGTGCTCAGATAATTCAGGGAGCTTCAGTCTCAAGAGGTCTCTGAAGACAGCCATATCCACAGACAATGCCCGGAGATTATTGACAAAATAGCTCTCAGGAAGTACCTTATCAATAAGGTAAATCATAATCTGAAGAAAAAGATAGAAAACATATTCAAATGGATAAAATGTAGTTAGCCAGAGCACAGTATCACTTAAATGTGTCAATACCAAATGTTCTGGATCTTCGGGGCTCATCTCCACCCTGGGTGAAGAGCATGTGCCATAATTATCTAGATAATTCATAATCATCTAAGTAATTCATAATTACCTAAGTAAGTTATCAAAGCAGCTCAGACCCACAGACTGCCATGGTCTACAATTTCTACATGGGCTGCTAGACCTGAGGCTACCCATGAGTGACTGATCAGACAACCCTCAGCCTCACTCTGAGAAGTACGAGATGGAGCACATGCTTCAGCAGGAATCCCACTACTGGCTCCTTGAAGTCAGCAGTTTTCCAACTTGACTATGAAAACCAAGACTGGCCCATCACAAAACGCCCCCCTGAAGCCTGTCTCAGGATTCACTTACCCTCAGCCTGGGTTATCAGAATACCTCATGTGGGCTCTTTCCTTTCCTGGGAGAACGCAACAAGGTTTTGTTTGGACAAATGATACTTTTAAAATCTGGATTCCTTCCTAAGGATGTCTCAGACGTAAGTTCTTCAAATTACTATTTTCATTCTGATTTTTTTTATTTGCGTTACCTTTTCTAAGAAGTCAAGAACCTCTAGAACAGCCCAGCAAAACACGTGTTCCACATGCTCTTCATATCCCCTCCCTGCTAGAAGACCTGCTCATTCTCCAGAGCACAAGAAAACCAAAATTGAGAACAAAATCACAGCTGGCCCTATATGTTGGTGGAAAGGAGCTGTCTCACATTTTGATTTTCATCATTTTGCAAAACCAAATTTCCCCAAAAAATTATCTCCGAGACTGCCAATGGCCCATTTTTCCCTCATCCCTGGCTTATAATTTCTACTTTTAAGGTCAGAGTTTTAACTAAGTCAATAGGGGTAGAGACATATTCTCAAGAAGCACCCCCCCTCCCCCTCCCTTTGAGGCCTTTATTCCAGGAATTGGAAGGCCCAGGGAGCTGCTATAGCCTTCCTATATAGGGACAGAATTTACCAGGTAAATGTATCATCGCTCTGAAAATGGTAATTTAGCAATAAAAAGAGTATATTCAATCCGTGTCAAGGGAGGAGGTCTTGGAGTGCCCAGGCCAGGTGCGGGGGGAGTGAGTTTCCAGCAGAGCACAGAGCCCGGCAGACTTCGCACGCCATGGGTAAGGAGAGGAGGACGTACAGGATCACTTTTCATCGAAGGTAAGTTATGTGAGACTGAGAAAAATATTTGTTTTTATGAAAAAACTATGAACCTCAAGATTACACAAAAACAAGAAAACAAAAAATAAAATTACCAATTCTCATAGTAATTCTGTGACACAATAAAATTCTCTATCCAAAAGCATCTCAAAGTCAGATGTAAAACATAATGTCTTATGTCAGCAATGTCAGTCCACCCACTACTGCATTTCAAAGACCAAACATTGCATCTTAAAAAAAGGAAGGAAGGAAGGAAGGAAGGAAGGAAGGAAGGAAGGAAGGAAGGAAGGAAGGAAGGAAGGAAGGAAATAGAGCAAAGATAGTCTCTTCAACAAATGGTGCTGAGACACCAGGACATCCAAATGCAAAACAAATTGAATCTAGACACAAACCTTACACCCTTCATAGAAACTGTCTCAACAGAGATCATAAACTTAAATGTAAAATGCAATACTATAAAATTCCTAGATGATAGCATAGCCTAGATGATCGTGGGCATGGGAATGACTTTTTAGATATAACACAACACCAAAGGCATAATCCATGCAGGAAATGCTAATAAGCTCGACTACGTTAAAATTAAAAACTTCTGCTCTGTGAAAGTGAATTAGAAGACAAGCCACAGTCAGGGAGAAAATACTTTCAAGAGATCCATCTGATAAAGGACTGTCTTCCAAAATACACAAAGAACTCTTAAATCTCAATAATAAGAAAACAAGCTTTAAAAACAACTCGATTAAAAAATGGCCCAAAAACCTTAACAGGCACCTCACCAAAAATAAAAGTTACTAAGTGCAAAAAAGCAAAGAAAATGGCTTGCCTCCATTTAAAAAATTATATATTTCATTACTAATTACAACTTGCAGAGGCCAAAATAGCTGTTGGAAAAAAACCAACACCCAATATTTTCCTTTGCATCAGAAGTGTTTCTTCATAAACCCAAGCTTTCCCTGCACATTAATTGCCTAACCCGATTTCTAAATGATGACAATGTCATTTCATTCCACAAAGTTCATTTTCTTAAATATTCTGTTTCTGAGCTTTATTTAATCCATCTTTTTATGTGGCTTTTTACTTTCTCAAGTACCATCACTGAGTCCTTTCATGATTTGATTGGCATTATAACCCTTTCCCCAAACCTTCCCACCCCACCCTCAACCTGAATTGTTTATTTCAGCTTTTCAATAGAACAGTTCCCATTTTATAGTCATACAAGTAAAATCTGGGGGGGGGGGGGGGGATAACTAAATCTGATAGACTAAGTAAACAAAATTGCTTCTTAATAAAAAATGTTTTAAAGTCATGTATTTGATTTGTCACTGCCTCCCCCGTCCACCCCTGCCTATTTGATGAACAAGTAGCTTCAAAGCTGTTTCCTTAAATACATGAATGGGAAAAGTGAGAGGGTGAATACAGATTGAGATCGTGTCAGGCTGGCTTTATAATTAATTCCACCATGATGTGTATAAAACGGAGGAAATTTGCTTATCTTTCCATATCAGAATTAGGCAGTGGTTGAGAGTATCACAATGGTATTCGCCACAGTCACACAAAGAATGGGAGTGGGGGGTAAGGTGCTCTTGAATACAATGACTGAGTAACCATCCCATCCATCACAAAGCATTGCAATCAACAGCAGTCTTGAGGATTCAAAGAAGAAGAAGCAACCCCATATTGCCCATCTTCCAAGTGTAAAATGCTTCATTCCTCCTGAAGACTTATTTCTGGTGATTCACTGAATCACATTCAGACCTACATGCTTAAACTGCTAGTGTCCCAGCTCGAAGTGTTTTCATAATTTATTTATTTTTTACTAATAAAGGCTCTAGGCATCAAAGATTAAAATATTATTCGCTTCCATAACCTTTCTCCAAGCAAACTGCTTCCATCATAGACATTCACTCTCAGCCTACCTCCTCCATACCTTATCCCAGATATGCAAGAATAAAGCCATCTAATGAGATCCAACCAGAATTTAGGATAACTGGTGGAGTAGGCATTTTCTACCATGACCCTAGGGATTCCCCACCTCCTGAGAGTCATACTCTTATACAAGCCCTTTCCCTGGAGCATGGGCTGGACCTAGTGACTGGCTCCTAATGAACAGAATGTGGGGAAAA
Organism: Cnephaeus nilssonii; assembly: GCF_951640355.1. Lineage (NCBI taxonomy): Eukaryota > Metazoa > Chordata > Mammalia > Chiroptera > Vespertilionidae > Cnephaeus > Cnephaeus nilssonii. The sequence continues at coordinate 60,232,194 of NC_137077.1, read as the reverse complement.
TGATGAAATGTGATTTTTGATATATAGGCTTCAAATCTGTAACTTAATCTCTCCTACGTTGCTCACTCTCTTTCACTCTCTCGCTCACTGAGGGATACCAACCAGAATGTTGCACAATGGTGAGCCCCACAAAGCGGAACTAAAAAAGGGCTCTGGCCAATAGCCAGCAAGGAACTCAGGCCCTTAAGTCCAAGACCTGTGAGGAATTAAAGCTTTCCAGCAACCACATAAATGCAACCACATAAATGAACTTGGAAGTGAATGCTCCCACCTAGTTGGGCCTTCAGATGAGACCACACCCCAGCCAACAGTTTGAATGCCATTATCATGTGACTCAGCCAGTTAAGCCACGCCCAGATTCCTAACTCAAAGAAACAGTGAGGTAATACCAAGTTTGCTGTTTTAAGCAGCTAATTTGTTATGCAACAATAAGTATTAATATAATTAATAACTAACTTGCTTTAAAAACAGATGTCTTATAAGTGAATCTAAACACCTAATCATCCTCTTCACATTTGGTAGCTACATGAGTCTGTCACTTGACCTGGCTTTAACCTGGGAGAAATGGTATCATGGGTAATTAAGAAGGTGTGGCAAACTCCTTGGAAAAAAGTGGGCATCAGAGAAGAGAAATTATAGTTCCAATATTTAACTCTCTGAAGAATTTCAGCTGCCTTCTTCAAAGCCTGATACTCACTTTCAGAGCATCCCCTTCATTGCCTTCCACCACTTCCAGAATTAGTGCAGCCAGGATGTTAAAGCCTTGGCAGTACCCAACATTCTTGTTCCATCGGGCATAAGCCAGCAGGACCCGCTTTAACACAACCCTGTCTTGCTCAGCCTCCTGGCCACAGTAAGAACTGCAGCCTGTGCGGTGAAGATCCTAAATAAGAGGAAAACAGTCATTTTTAGAGTCACTATACTCTCTCTCAAAACCAAAAAATAAAAACAAAAACGGTAGTTATTTCTTTGCCTCAGCATTAAGTAGATTATCTAATGAACTGTAGTTTTTTTTAAAATTGTATATGCAACATGGGTCAAAAGAAATTCCTTTCCTTTTTTGCCTAATGTTTTCTAATATGCTTAGACATTTTCAAGAGAAATTACAGTCAGGCAAATTTTCTACTTACAAAGTGTTTCCAGAATTAACACAAAGAGGGACTTAGAATTAACAAAATTTCATATAAGTTGAAAGTTTATTTAATAATACATCTAAGATAAAACAAGTCATTTCAATATATGTATGATACATGCCAACATTACTTCTTTCTACAGAAAAGGATATAAAGTTTATTTAGCTATCAAAACTCCAAATAGTATTAAGGAGCAAAACCAAAATCGCAAAAAATGCAACCTGTATTGTAGAGGTACAGAAGAATCATTCTGTCTAAAACAGAAAAATTATTCTATCCAAATTGTTTTATAAATGTGTGTAAAACAGACAAAAATTTAACATTTAATTAGGGCACTATCCATAATTTTATTACCAGGCAGAGACTATGATTCTCAGGAGCTGAAGTCATTTTACTGACACAGTATTCACTTCAATGATAAAATAAAAGATCCTCTTAATAATGTGATCGTTATAAAATGTGCATTGCCTTAATTTACAATTTAAGCAGAAAGAAAATATTTCAAATATGCAATACTTCATCTGTGAGAAACACATACTGAAATTCCAAATAAACAGCTGAAATGTCAAAATGTAAAGGCTTTTCAAGCATACCATATAAAATCCCATAAAATATTTTTACCATTTGTCTGAAACAGACCAAATTAGATCAGAAAGTAGCTCCTTTTAGTTAGTACAGAAAAAAAAAAAATCACTTCAAATCTGCCAAAACATTAGCCATCTTGTGGTGACCAAAATTTAGATGAAACAAGTTTCCTTTTAAAACCTCAGCCTAGTGTTACACTGTGATGTACTCATATAAGATTAAAAGCCACGTGCTGCAGGCTTATGTAAGAGAATAACAGTGAGATCAAATCGAATCAGCAGCGTTGGCTTTTGGCACCAGGTCCTAACCAACTGTAATAATCCAGGTTGGCAAACCACCGCTGCCTCCAGAGCTGGTCTGAACCCTTGACCAGCTAGTTTAATTAGATTGACCTACCAGTCAATCTAATTATATTCATAAATTGACAGCTAAGAAATTATCAAAGACCCTAATAAGAGCCCAATTAGTATAATAGAACTATCCTTAACTTTACTTTTATGTGAAAATCCAGTTAACAGCACTGATCAGTGCTAAAAAATAAAAATAAAAATAAATTTCATCTTCTGTCATGTGAGCAAGTAAGTTGAATATGAATGGAAACATTTTATTCTTACTGGCAACATACAAACTTTTGAAGACAATGTATATAGTCAAAGTTCTTCATTAAAAAGCTATTAACTAAAGAAGAAACAGAAAATATACAGACATTCAGACTATAAGGCTTGATGCTCTATCCAGGAAAAGCCTGGCTCTTAGAATCTTCCTTCTAAGTTAGGACAGCAGGCCAAGCTCAGGGGCATTACCTTGACTATCTGAATTCCCATTGAGTCATCATCCGGATTACTCCTTTCATTGAAAGTGAAACGCAAGGTTTTGTCCCAATCAATGGCTATACTGTGCAAATAATGATCTGCCAAGGTCAACCAAACCTAAAATATGAATAAAGAAGAATGCTAAAGTCAAATACATAATTTCACCTTTCCTAGGACTAGTTATTGCATCCAACAAGAAAATGGGAACTGTTCCTAGACCAGAAATAGCCCACATGCAGAAATCCAGAAGAGCCTCACTGAGATGTGTATTGTACTGAATTGCATCAATTAGGACCTTTCATGTGCTCAAATTTTCAATTAACATTTGTTGAGTTCCACTATGTACCAAGCAATAGACCTAACATTAGGAATACTGTTAAAATTTTTTTTTCAAATTTTATTTCAGTTCATTGAATTAGCTATATTATGTTACAAGCTTGTTATATTTGGCTCTGAATTGCTGTCTATGCTTGAGCAATAGCCACCTGGTCACTCATGGAGAATGGGCCTTTTCTCACCATGAGGTGGTCTCTGCTTTTAAATCCTCTCTCTCTCTCTCTCTCTCTCTACACACACACACACACACACACACGACAGATGAGCTCCCATAATGAATACCTTTCAACATTTTTTAGAGTCAAAGGTTATTTTTACACATTATCTTGAAAAGTAGTTTCTAAAAGATGTATTTCTTAATGTCATTTTTAATGTATATTTTGAGGAACCCCCGATATTCAAATTCTAGCAGAATTAGACTAGGTCTATAAATTGATATAACAAGAAAGCACTTCAAGTTTTGGTATCTAAACATAGTTAGCAGGAATATCACTGATTAATATCTCCACTCAGACTTCTCTCCTAAGCATCAGAATCATATGTCCAAATGCCCATTTGACACCTTCAACTTAGATATCTAATAGGCATCTTAACCTTAATAGATACAAAGCCGATCATCTAACCCATCACCACCTCAACTACACATGCATACATATGAGCACACACATCTGCTCCTCCCATCTGAGTAAATAGTAACTCTCCCCTTCCAGTAGCTCAGGTCAAAATCGTGAAGTCATCGTTGGCATCCTATTACCTCATCTTCAATCTAATAGGAATTCGTCAACTCAGCCTTGAAAATATATCTAGAATCAGACCGCTTCTCCATCTCTTGCCTAAATTATTATAAGTCTCTACTAGTCTCCCACTTCTGTCCTTGTCCCTCATATTCTCAAGTTAGTAACCAGAGTGGCCCATTTAAAATATAAGTTGTATCATGAAATTCCCCTGCTCAAAACTACCCAATGCTTCCCATCTCACACCGAGCAAAGTCCTATATGGCCTACAAGGTCTTACACGATCTGCCATCCTCCTAACCCCATAACACTACCTGTATGACCCTCTCTCCTATTGCTTTTCCCCTTTTCACCGCACTTCGGCCACCCCGTCCTGTTGCGTTTGCTTGTATATTCCTGAGATGCTCCCACCTGAGTGTTTTCTGGCATACTCTTCCCCCAGGGTAGCTGCATGGCCCACTGCTCACCTCCTGAAAGCCCCATTTAAATGTCACTTTGCTGTTTAAAATTCCACCTCCTTATCACCATTTCCCACAGTTTCATTTATTTCTCTGCTTTATTTTTATCCATGGCACTTATCACCACCTGACATACTTTATATTTTATTCACTGTAAGCTACATAAATACAAACATTTTGGTCTGGTTTTTCTTTCCAATGCTATATCCCCTGTACCTAGGACAGTACCTGGTACAGAATAAATAACCATAAATACTGAGTGAATGAATAATGAAAGGGGACATGTTTCAAATTACTAAATTTAGAATGTCATTTTTTACATTCCAGAGATTTAAAGAGGGACAGAGTGATGGCCCTTTTGTATTTCAGCCCGACAAATCCTCCTTACCTTTCTCCTCCATTCTTTTGGTATTCCTGTTGATAGTCTGGCAACTGCCTTGAGAGCATCATACCACTAGGAACAAAGAAGAAATACTGGCAAAATTATGCTATTGGCCTGGGTAAGCACTTTTCAATCTTTTTTTCATCTTGACATCTGTAGAGCATAAACTTTGTACAGCACATTGGGGTAACAGTCAACTTCTTTCAGCCAGATATGACTGGTGTGAGGACTATGACTGCCCCAAGCCCCACCTTGGGCACCCTTAACACACCTGTGATCCATCTGCAATCCACGAACAATAATTGGGAAGCACTGGTACAGAAACCAAAACATGTATTATGGACTCAGATTAGTAAATGTTTGGTATTGTAAATTTTTTCACACTTGCAACATTAACAGAAAGTACAAAAATTTTCATGGGAAGTATAAACCCAAGTGTCTATATTTTTAAAAATGATTTGTCTTCTTATGCTTGTCAAAGTTTTCCCATTTTGAGAATATATCTCAGTATATACCCTGTAGATACCCCAAAAGAAGAGTATTATCAAAACCAAAAATAAAGTTACCTGCTGAAAACCATTTTGACCTAAAGACGGCTCAAGAGTGAACTTCAACTTTGTGTCAACTCCTAAAAGAAAACACATAACTGTTATTTTGGGAGAAAATAAATTACATCAAAAATAGAAGTAAAAATTAACTGAACCATCATGAAGTTTTTTAAACTTTTACTAATTTTTAGTCTATTTTGTTGAAGAAAAAGAATATTGGTTGTTACTATAGAAAAAAAATATCCTATGGCAATAAAATGGAGCTTTCCACCTAAGATGGTGGTTTCCACAGTTGTCTGGAGTAGTGCCAAGACAAAAAACAAAAAAAATTTTTTAAAAAAGACATCACAGGCTTGGAGTTAGGGAGCCCTCCATTCAACTTTGGTTCCTAGAGTCAAATAAATAATTTAACCTGCCTCAGTCTCAATTCTTTTTTCTTTTTTTTAATCCTCACCCGAGGATATTTTTCCATTGATTTTTAGACAGTAGAAGAGAAAGGAAAAGACAGAAATATCCATATGAGAGAAACACATCAATTGGTTGCCTCATGCACATGCTCCAACCAGGGCCCAGGTTTGGGAGGAGCCTGCAACCAAGGTATGTGCCCTTGACTGGAATAGAACCCAGGACCCTTCAGTCCACAGGCTAGTGTTCTATCCACTGAGCCAAACTGGCTAGGGAAGTCTCAATTCTTTATCTTTAAAATTAGGATAAATAATACTTATCTCAGTAGACAGTTATGATGATTAACTGTAAATCACCTAGCATTGTATAATTAATATTTATGAAACTTAGGAAGAGAATTTTCTACTTACAGAATTTGTTTTCTAGGGCATTTGAGTGGATTATGTCTATTAGGGAAATGTCAGTGGAATATCAAAAGTTATAAAAATAATGTCATTGCCTTCCCAATTATGGAATCCTTAGCAGTCCTATTGGAGATTTCCATGTTTTTAAATTATCTTACCTTATAATAGACAAATATGCAAATTGACCATACCTTCGCTACATCCAAGCCACGCCCACTAACCAAGCCACGCCCACCAACCACGCCCACCAGGAAACCGTTGCAGGGACGTTGGGGTGTGGCGGAGCCCAAGGCCGGGAAAGCCTCGGGCGGAGGCTTTCCCGGCCTTGGGCACCAGCGGGGAGCCTGCACCCATCGCAGGAAACCACTGGGGGTCGGCTCCTGCGATCGGTAGCAGGGATGCTGGGTGCCGCCAAGCCCAAGGCCACCGCCCGGGGCCAAGCCCCGACCCTGAAAAAGGCAGAAGGCGGTGGCCACAGCCAAGGCCTGGGTCCCCGGTGCCGGCAGAAAGCTGGTGCAGGCAGCCAGGTGAATGAAGGTCTATTGCACGAATCTTCGTGCAAACGGGCTACTAGTGTCTTAATAAACTTAGTTATTGGAGAAAAGAAAAGTTTGTATGTTTAATTATAGACTACAAGCTAAAAATATAACTGAACTCTAATGCTAAGTTACCTACAACTTTAGATAAAGTTCCAAAGTTTTAACTTTATTTTGGAACTTAACTGTTCCAAATCCCAAATCTATGGAATTGAGGTACATAAATAGGAGAATACATAAAGACTATATGTTTGATATTTATATTGGGCTTTTTTAATTCGGAATTCCATGTTAGAAGCATATGTGCTGTCGTTATTGAGGTAAAATTAAATGACAATTTTTATTCCTACTTAAATTGTATTTAAAAATAATATGATCAAATCTAAAAATGCTATATATTCTTTTCCTACAATTTCAAAATCAATGCAATTACATTTTAAGTCACTTTTTAAAAGACATGACTTAAAAGTTCAAGGGTCAAGATATACCAAACATTAGCCACAGCATTCAGTTTTACAATTTATGATTGCCGTTTATGATGAAATGTTTGCTTCTAAGATGTTGATAGCCGATTAGGCATACTGAAAACCTCTCCACAACTATATAGGGCTGGCACGTGGGTAGGAACAACCTTCAGAATTTGCAAAATTATAATAATAAAGTAGACCTGTCTTTTTAAAAACATATATACGGAGGCAAGAAGCTGGAAAGAGATGTGTCTGACTTGCCCAAGCCCAGGAGAGTATGCAGATGCCCTTGGTGGAGTCCTGGGAGAAGGCTGTGAATACATGAGATGGGTCCCACATTTCTAAAGTCAAGCTGTGGGGTAGAGAAACCCAAGATACTTCTTTTCAAAGCTTCAGGTTCAAAACCATACTGTCTGGGTAGATAACATTTTCTTCCCCCAATACATATTCAGCACCCCCACAGATTCTCATCTCTCTGAGTTGGTCTAGCCCAGGCCTCAGTGCCCAGAAATGAAGCAATGGCCACAAGAGTGCCTCCAGCTCCAGTGCAGGATTTAAGGCTGGAAGAAACACAGCCGGTGGTGAGGTTGCTGTCCAGACCCAGGGTGCTGAATGGAGGAGGTCTAGTCATGACGTTTGCTTTAGTATAACAAAGACCAGGAAGTTCGGTCCGCACGGAATGATTTCTATCAACCTAAAAGCCCGGATTCCCTGGATGTGTTCCCCAAAATACTCCCCGGACTTTTCGGAGCACCTGCCGAGAGTCCTGCCGAGTGCCCGGCGGCGCTGAAATCCAGCTGGCGTTAAGTCAGTCAAAACCACAACTATTTTCTCCTTGTCAGAAATGAGTCACAGGCTTGAACTAGAATTGATCATTTGCTGCCTGTAGGCAAAAGCTGAAATCAGGTCATTTTCACCGATTCGTCTAACTCCGTGGTCGGCAAACTGCGGCTCGCGAGCCACTTGCGGCTCTTTGGCCCCTTGAGTGTGGCTCTTCCACAAAATACCACGGCCTGGGCGAGTCTATTTTGAAGAAGTGGCGTTAGAAGAAGTTTAAGTTTTAAAAAAAAATTGGCTCTCAAAAGAAATTTCAATCGTTGTCCTGTTGATATTTGGCTCTGTTGACTAATGAGTTTGCCGACCACTGGTCTAACTGCATGAAGTGTGTGGGGGGGGGGGGGGAGAGAAGGTTTATATTTTATCTGATCATCACAGCTGTTCCGGGTTCAGAAATACAAAACACTTCTAATGTGGGAAGGAGATTTTTTTTAAAAGGGCAAAGTAAGACGGTGAATAAACACTCCAGTCTCTGTAACTAGACACTTCCTTGGGGAGACAAACAAAGGAACCACGAGGTTCGGAAAGGCAGCCAGGCTTACCACCCTTTGAGGGCTCAGTGCGTGGCAGAGTCTCCCTTGCAGCCTCAGGCTAGCAGGTCTCCGAAGGCGCTGGGAGGCAGGGGCTGGGGAAGGTGGAACCCGCCTGGAACCCAGCTGGTGCCACTCCAGGGGCAGGAGAGCGCTAAGCACCGGGCGGGCGAGCGCAGCTGGCTCCCTCTGCGGCCGCCCTGGCCAGAAAGCTCTGAGCCCAGGCTCCCGCGCCAGGGCCGGGCTCATAAAGCCCCGGGGAGGGATGCCGGATGGTGCCGCAGGCGCGGAGTTACGCAGCCTGGAGAAGCAGGGATGTGTAAACACAGGCTGACAGCAAAAAGGGCCTGGCCTGGCACAGTCAGGTGCGCTCCCAGACGTTACCTGTAAGAAAGGATCTCTAGGCTGCCTAGGTGTTTCCTGCCCGCTCCGAGCCCGGACACACACATTAGAGGCTCCAGGCGAGCTGACCCCAGCACTCACGCCGCGGGACCCTCAGCAAATTTCCTCCCCTCTTACCGCCACCCCCTTCCCCCCTTCCCCCGCCGATTTTTCCTTTGAAGCCACTGCCTTCCCCTCAGACCCCAAATATCAAACCTGTGCTTTTTTTTTTTTTCTCCACCTCTTTCAAATAAGCCTGGCGCCCAATTGGTAGCGCGGCCTCGGGTAGCCCGGGCAGGCGCCAGCACTTGCCCAGCTCCGGGCACAAGCAGGACCAGACCACGCACAGGCCGCAGGAGTGGGGGCCCTTGGGCCGCAGGCGAAGCTCCGGGTCCTCCGCGCCTTGGGAGGCCGCTGCCTCCGCCCAGGCCCCGCTCTGCGATCTGCCTTCCCAGGTTGACCCGGCCCCGCCTGCGCCAAGCCGCGGCACCCCGCACTCGGCGGCCCGCGGGCGGTCCCCGGCCTAGGCAGAGCCCCAGCAGAGCCCCGCGGAGGCAGAGGCGGCAGCAGCACCAGCTCCCGGGGCGCCCCATCTGCAGCCCAGGGTCCTCACCCGGCTCCAGCGTGCAGAGCAGCCGGGGCGCGGTCCGGGAAATGCAGCTGCGCTTCTTGAGCACATTGCTCAGGATGGTGCCCACGCCGCCACCGCTGCCGCCACCCTGCCGCTTCAGGCATCTCCCTCCGCGCCTCAGGGAGCCGGGCAGTTTGTCCTGCCGCATCCAGGAGCGCCCCGGGCTCCGGTGCAGCCACAGTCCACCTGGGTACCCCTCTGCCCCGCCACCAGCGTAGAGGCTTCTCGGTGGCTCCGAGACTGCTCAGTCGCGGGTCCCTTGGGAACAGCGTGAGTGCCGCCAGTGCTCGGGGGTGGAGGGGACCGGCGGGGCACCAGCGGAGCCTACGAGCGCCAGGCGGCCAGCAGGCATCTGCAGTGCGGAGCCGGAGCCGCACGGCTGAGGCAGGAGAGGGCTTGGGGCGGGGAGGAGGGCGGGAGCGCTCGGGAGACGGAGGCGGCGCTCCCGCCCCCAATGCTGGCATCACTGTGCGCGGAAGGGGAGGCTCTAGGGCCCAGGAGCAGCCGAGCTGCGGAGCCCCGAAACCCTGAGCGGGTGGGTGAGCCACTGCGCTCAGGAACCAGAAGCAGCACCAGAGGATTTCTGAGCTTCTCGCCAAGTCTGGGAGGGGCTGGAGTGGGCACCAAAGGGAGCAAGTCTCCGGTGCAGAACACCAGTGAGATGCAAGTGCCCCCTCCCCCTGAGCGGAGGTCATCCAGAGGCTGGCACAAGGCGAAGCCCGAGCTTCATCCCAAATTGTTTTGAACTCTTTCCTGGCAGCTTAGAGAGGCACAGTGAGCACATTTTAAAAAATGGTAGTCGTAATGATAGGTCTTTATCTTTTTTTTAAATATATATTTGTATTGGTTTCAGAGAGGAAGGGAATGATGAAACATCAATGATACTCAACCACAGAGCTGGTTCTTTATCTTGGAAGTATGGGTTTCAAGAAAAAAAAAAGAAGTGTTCCCAATTAAAAGCAGTTTTTTGTTTTTTTTTTAAAGTGCTTCATCTCTCCAGCTAGAGATCCAATTCAGTAGTTCAGAACTAAGTATCATTACTGTGTGTTTTTTAAAATCATTCTTAAATTACGACACTCACCAGTGGAATGTTAATCATAAAAAATGAATGAAGCCCTGGCCAGTTTGGCTCAGTGGATAGAGGTCAGCCGGCAGACTGAAGGGTCCCGGTTCAATCTGTTCAGGGGCACATGCCCCGGTTTCGGGCTTGATCCCCAGTAGGGGGCTGTAGGAGGCAGCCAATCAATGATTCCCTCTCATCATTGATGTTTCTATCTCTCTCTCCCTCTCCCTTCCTCTCTGAAATCAATTATATATATATATATATAGAATGAAGAATGAGGAAGGAAAGGATGTGGGGGGAAATACAAATATATTTGTATTTGCTAACATTAAAAAAAACACTAGATGAATAAAACACAAACTAATTTAAAGAACATTTATGTGTGATATATCTGATAAAGGGTTAATATCCAAAATTTTCAAAGCACTCATACAACTCAACACCAAAAAATAAAAAAACAAATAATGCAAGTTAAAAATGGCTGCAGGACTTGAATAGACACTCTCCAAAGAGGACATACAAATGGCCATTAGACATATGAAAAGATGCTCCAAGTCACTAATCATCAGAGAAATGAAAATTAAAGCCACAATGAGATCTCCTCCCACCTGTCAGAATGGCCATCGTCAATAAATCAACAAACAAGTGTGGAGAGGATGTAGAGAAAAGGGAACCCTGGTGCACTGTTATTGGGAATGCAGCCACTATGGAAAACAGAATGAGGTTTCCCTAAAAAGTAAAAAATGGAACTGCCTTATGACCCAGCAATTCCACTTCTTAGTATATATCCGGAGAAACCCAAAACATTAATTTGAAAGAATATCTACACCTCTGTATTCACTGCAACATTATTTACAATAGCCAAGATATGGAAGCAATCCAAGCGCCCATCCATAGATGAGTGGATAAAAAAGCTGTGGTACATACATGCAATGGAATATCACTCAGCCATAAAAAGAAATGAAATCTTACTCTTTGTAACAGCATGAAATGGACCTACATGGTATCATGCTAAGTGAATTAAGTCGGAGCAAGACAAATACCATATGATTTTACTTGTGTTTGTAATCTAAAGAGCAAAATAAATGAACAAACAAAATAGAAACAGACTCATCGACACAGAGAACAGTCTGAGGGTTGCCAGAGCATGAATGGATTAAATACTACAAACTGGTAGTTCCAAAATATTCATGGGGATATAAAATACAGCATAGGGAATGTAGTCAATAATATTGTAATAACTACATTTGGTGCAAGGTGTGTACTTGAAATATCAGGGGACCACTTTGTATAGTATATGATTAACCACTTTGCTGTATACCTGAAACTAATAAAAAATAATTTTGAATGTAAACTTATTTGAAAAAAATTTTTTTAAAAAAAGACTATTTATGTGGGAGAGAACAGTGTGGTCGTAAGAGACAAGAATGAAAAACTGAGCCTTCTCTGGATGTGCCTTACATAACATAGTTTTGACTCAAGTTATATTAATAAAATAAATAAAAGAAAACCTTAAAAATTGGAAATGAATGAACTTAATGGGAGATTTCTTTCACGACGTAAGAACACAGAAAAAAATAAGTTGCTTTAGAATACAGTGTTACGACTGAACATGAAGGGTGATTCCAAAGCAAATAGAACTGCAACAAAGTCTTACATCTCATTCAGTGGTATCTTTGTCATTAGTAATATTGGAGTTATTTTTTTAATTCTTATATATACTATAGACAAAACAAATAAATAATTATGGTAATGTCAAAAGGAACCAAGATGTTTTCAATGTAACAGGAAATACAAGCATACCAAAAAAAAAAAAAACAAAACCAAAAAAGACAACAGATTTTCTTACATCCTTTTTCTTTTCAAAAATACATATGTATCCACGGGTACGTTTAAAAGTAAGGACAACCCAGCAGCTATGAACACCCGCAGGCCCCAGGTTGTGGTCTCTAAAACAATTCCCCACTAAAAAGAACCGAGGGCTCTTTGGAGGTGTGACTGATCCCAGAACTGGGCCAGAGAAAGTACAAGATGAGCCTGAAACATCTTGATGAGCTCAGAAAGGAAGCAAGTGCTCCAAGACTAATGGGGTCACCTCAAAAGGACACAGGAGCCACATGCATAGGCTTCTACTGGCCACGGATGGAACAACCTGAGCATCAAAACCAAAGGCTGTTATTGATTGAAAAGTGTTGAATATTTTTTAAATGTATTCCTAATGATATTTTGAAAGAGCTAAAAAAAAATTAATAAATAAAGAAGTCATTCTACTAACTCTGGCACATTTATTTTGTAATCAGTACATTCTGGGTTTTGTGAAGTGCCCCCAGAATTTGAGGACAACGTCAGAAATGGTACAGCTCTAAGCATGAAATATACATTTCATATAGAAGAATCTGTTACAATGAGATTAGTCATCTGCACAAATAAACCAGGTGGATAAGGGATGTGTAAACTATTCAGTTCCGCCTGCCCGACTGAGGTCAAGATGCTTTGAAAAAGGCAGTGCTCTGCCTCATCATTTCAGAAGATGAAGTCATCGTTTAACTTGGTCGTGACTAACTGGTGTAGGTTCCACACCACGCTCACACGCAGAAATCTATCCTTCATCAGCATGATTGTTTTTAAAAATATTTTTTTATTGATTTCAGAGAGGAAGGGAGAGGGAGAGAGAGATAGAAACATCAATGATGAGAGAGAATCATTGATCAGCTGCCTCCTGCATGCCCCCTACTGGGGATTGAGCCCACCACCCAGGCATGTGCCCTGACCTGGAATCAAACCATGACCTCCTAGTTCACAGGTCGACGCTCTCAACCACTGAGCCATACTGGCCGGGCAGCCTGATGATTTTATAGGTTTGGTACATGTTTGTTTTCCGTTAGCTTTCTCCTCATTTTAATGAGCTGTCCATTCCCTCTTCTGGTCCATCTCAATCACAGAAAGAGGCCTGATGCTTGGCTTTGGCCAGTGTTTTAGAGGGCACAACAGGCCCCTGGGGTGAAGAGGGTGATGAACACCCAGAATCAAAGACAGAAAACTGGAAGGAGAGGTGGAATCCTGGAAAACAAGCTGGTAACCGCATGCACAGTCTCGTCTTCCCGAGCTCTCATCTGCTCAAACCTCAGAGGGTTTGTGTTCTGTTTTAACAAGAGAGGCTATTCACGCCCAGCTGCCAGCACTGGGCCAGCAGGAAAGACAGCCTTGCCCGCCAAGAGGAGGAGCCAGGCCCTCTGCTCTCCAACACTGCCTCTGGGGACAGACACGGACATCCAGCTCCCAAGGCTGGCTGACAGGCCACTCAGACCATCCGGTCCCTTTGGCTCTGGCTCCATGCTCATCATGCAAACTTCTGATTGGCATTTCACTTCCCATCGAAACTTTGCCACAGAGGAGGGAAACAGACTGACCACTTAGCCGTAGGCAATACCTCTGAGTCCACTCAACTCTCAGTGAGCTGAAGAAATCAAATTCCGGGACGGCCAAAGCCCAAGTCTTGGACCTAGCCTGCTAGCCCACTCAGACACATCATGACTGACAACAGGGCCTCTCTCTCAAATCCTTCTTCAGTTCCACTTTTTACTAGTAGTGACAGGGCTTGTTTACTTTCAAGATGAAAATTCTATTCCACCTCTATTAGACTTACTATAAGCAAAAACTGGCTCGTTTTTCTTTTTTAAAATAAATAAAGGCTTCCTTAAAAAAATGTCCCATTCTAAACTTACACAGAAGTTGAAACCAGAAAAGAAAGTTTCAAAGAGTTTCTATTATTATAGCAATAACTAGCCGGGGGAATTAAATAATATTATTTTGTTTACATTAGAGAGGAAAACCAAGACTGCCAACATTTATAGCAAACAGATAATTAAATGGGCACTAAAATACAATGCTCTGAAAGCGGCCATGGCACAAGCCTACTATTATAGTTATTGTGTGAGTCATGGTTTCTTAATCATGTCTGGAATATTGTTTGTCAAATAGCAAAAGATGTCATCTGCCGGCAGCCTGCAGAGGAAACAAGGCCGGCATGGACGCTGCTTGAGGCCCACAGCGGGCGAGATGTCCACCCAATCCACCTTACCATCACTCTTTACTGGTCAAGTGACTGTTACTCATCAAATACTACTAGTGGCCCAGTGCACAAAATCTGTGCACATTAAAAGGGAATTAATTAGAGGAAATAATTTACTATTGCTATTTTCCCTTTCTCTATAATAGAAGTATTAGAGATGAAAGAAAATTAGTAAAATGTATATGAAAACCTTCCTCCTGTCAGAGTCTGGGGCTCACCACGGGACCCAGAGTCAAGTCCCCACCCACCCACATGCACCTCAAAATCACGTGAGACCCAGACCCGGCCGCCCCCCCCCCCCCGCCCCCATTGGGCTAGATCCAGACCCACCAGTCCCACCCTTGTCAAGCCCTGCTGGGCAGGGGGCGTAGCCTCAGGTCCCCTGGCCTGGCACCAGGACAGGGGGTGTGCCCTGAGGTCCTCTATCAAGCCCCGCCAGGTGGGGGGTGCGGTCTGAGGTCCCCCAGCCTGGTGCTGGGGTGGGGGGGCACGGCCTGAGGTCCCTCGGCCTGGCGCTGGGGCAGGGGGAGCAGCCTGAGGTCCCCTAGCCCAGTACCAGGATGGGAAGCGCACCTTGAGGTCCGCGGTCAAGCCCTGCAAGGTGGGGGGCACAGCCTGAGGTCCCCTGTCAAGCCCCACGGGGGCGGGGGAGAGCGTAGCCTCAGGTCCCTGCTGATTGCTCATTAAGGCTCCTTATGGGAACTTGGCTTCAGCTGTGGGTGCAGCCATCTTTGTGACAGAGTGATGGTCAATTAGCATATTCCCTCTTTATTAGATAGGATCAGTGAGTTCGCATTTGGGCAAAGCGTACCTTGGTCTGGCCCCAAACAATTACATTCTAAGCTGAATGTGGGAAAAAGAAGGCTCAGTGAAAACTTCACATGGGATGTGAATGGCTTGGATTGCTAAAGAAAATGAATGTTTTGAGGAAATGCCCTGAATATCTCAGAGATTCCAATTCCCATGGAAGATCCCCGGAGACAGGAGGTCCCAGGAACAAGGGAGCAGGGATCTCCAGGCCTACGTGCTGGGAGCAAGGCTGTCTTAAAAGCAAACTATTCCTTTAACGGGAAAGGGGGGAAGGAGCCAGAAGAAAAAGGAAGCCCCACATAAGAAATAAAAGCTGTGTCCCAGGGGCTTCCAGAAGGGAATCAGGTCTGGGACTCCTGTGATTTCCTAATGCTGCTATTTTTGTGTAACAGTCAAGTCTTAAAATAAAAAGGGCCTACGTGCCTGTCATCAGGGACTGAGCAGAACTAGTGGTGACAATTACCAAGAGAAAAGGCCCGGAAGACTGCTGTGAGGAGAGAGAAAAGGCACAGGGAGCCAGCTGCCCGGAAAGGGGCCTGGAACCCATCCGTGCAGCCGCAGCGCCGGCTCGCAGGGAGCCGTTCACCTGCACGGAGCCTCTGAGGGTCAGAGCATCTAACCAGGTATCAGGTCTGGTGCTGTCGCCCATTGGCAGAATGGGTACATCCTTGGACTCCTGCTAACAGAAAGAGTGGGGGTCTGGTGACATAAAAGCCACTGTTCTCTCTGCTCTTGAAGGTCTGTGAGCCACTACTGAGCGCGACAGTAACTGGCCAGCACTGTACAATGTTAGCACGCTCCTCAGACCTAAACGTGGGGCCTTAATAAGCAGTTCTTTCTACTCCTCCTCCAGGACGGAGCCCACACACTATGAGCTCATGGTGACAAGCATCAGAAAAGTCTCTCATGAGAGAGACTCGGAGTCAGGGCAGCAGAAGGAAATCGAGGGGGAAGGAAAAAACCTTACAGTGATCTGACACGTCGCATTTTGTACGAGACATTTTATTTTCTTATTGCATGATTTTCTCTTCTGAGTCATAAAAACTGATTTCTCTTTTTAAACACGGGCATCCTTGAAGACAATCAGGTGTGCCTTTTGTATTTTGTTTATTTCAGAGAAAGGATTCTGTCAAGCACGGCACAGAGAGGCTTTGAAATTCCAACACCAAATCCTACTCAGCACCATCTTCTACCTCCTGAGGGTCCCTATTTATGCTTTCTCAGGACCATCCCCTTTCATTGGATATTTCCAAACACAAAATCACCCCTAACACTCCCCTCAAACACACTCAAATATTTGGGGTGAAGTATTTTAAGAATAACTAGTTTTATTTACAGACCAGAAATATGTAGAAGTTAAAAACTTATATAGTTATTTAATTCGCAGCTGGAGTGGAAGTCCCATTTTAGAGTACATACCAGAAATGTACTTAAATGTACTTTAATTGGAAATATCCAATTAAAGGGCCTTGTAACCTGAAACTCATAGATAACCCAAGATTTTAGAAATCATCCTATTAGTCCTCTTGGCTTGTCATTTCCTGTAAAGTATTTTCTTGCCTCAAAATAACTGAAATTGATTCAATATCACTTGAGGTAGGTTCATGTTGACCATATAAAAACATCTTTGTATTTATTTTATTTAGTCATTCATTCATAAACAATTATTCATCAACTGATGCAGAAAAGGCATTATGCTATGTATGGCCAAAGAAAGTATGAATTCAATACATTCTCTACCCTCAAGAAGCTTACATTTTACTGAGGGAGAGACACATGGGTAGTGGCAAGGCAGTGTGAAAGGTTCCCTTTCATCCTATGCGAGCACTTGTAGGGATACCATTCTCTCTGCCTCCTCTCGAGTATCATATATTCCAATGCTTTCCCAGAGCTTTATTTCACTGAGCTATTAAATTCCATCTGAAAGTAGGCCAAGGACAAAGCTCAGCTGTGTTCTTTAATTATGATATTCACAATTACACTTTACGTCCACATCAGGAGGAGTATAACTAGAAGACACATCACTTTGGAAGATAAAAGCATTGTTTAACCTGGTCATGATTAACTAGTTAGCTTAGATTTCCCAACCTTTTGCACCCAGCCATTCTAAGATTCCTTTGGCCCAGTCAAGGAATATAAAAAAAAGGTGTTTCTTATAAATTGATGCAGATTAGTTTAGCTTAGAAATATATGTTCCTGGAGAAGAAGGGCAATGTCTTTGATAAGGCATATGCTTAATTTTGGTGGTGAAAAGAGAAAAGCATCAGGAAGAGGAGAGAGATTAGAACCAACATTAATATTGGCCTGGGAGCCTGACATCTCCCAGCTGGGTTCATTCAGAAGAGAAGACAGAATGTGTGGGCTGCTGAGGGAGTGTGTGAAAGTACTGTCACTGCACCCAATAAGGCCCTCCAGCAGGCAATGTGGTGTGTCAGAAAAGTGCTGGCCACGGAGGCAGGCACACCAGGGTTAGAATTCCAATGCCCATATTTATCACTGTATGTCCTTGGGCAAGCTACTTAATTTCTGGGTTTCAGATTCCTCATCTTTAGAATTAACATCTAGCACAGTACTGCTACAAAACAGGCACTCAACACATTTATATTTGGGTGTCCTCCTTTTCTTAGTGTTCGTTGTTACTGTCCAAGATGAAGGTTAAGATGGCCCTGTTAGCAGTCTACCCAGAAGTCTGCTCTGCAGAGGACCCAGGGCCTGACCCACTGGCCAGAACAGCCCCTCTGTTATTCTCTTACCCTGGTACCCTCAGTCACTGGAAGGAATATTGAGACTAGCTTCATGTTTACTCCAAAGGGCTAAATCAGAACTGGTGAATTGGAATTAGAGAGAGGCAGACACAGCAAAATTTAAGAATGCAATGAAATATGCAGCCTTAGACCTTAAATGTCTTGTCCCTTGGACTTCTCAGGTGAAACCTGCAAGCCCAGCACTCGGGAGCGCTGAGAAAGGACATTTGGAATGAGGTGGGGTTTAACTACCAATACCAGTACAATAGCTTCCAAAACTGATTCTCTGAGATCAATTTAACTGATACTCAGAGTCTATTCCTCTATAAGAATGCCTCAATCCAATATAAATGTTGACCACCTTCAATACTTAGAGAAAATAGTTTGGGTTATTATATTTTCAGATAAAATGAAGCTTAAACCAAAACAAACAAACAAACAAACAAACAAACAAGATCCTTAATTCTTAAGAATTTTTAAATGTATCATTATACTTTGTTGACTTCAAAAGAATAGCCCTGTCCAGGTAACTCAGTTGGTTGGAGTGTTGTCCCGATACACCAAGGTTGTGGGTTCAATCCCTGATCAGGGTACATACAGGAGTCAACCAACAAATGCATAAATAAGTGGAACAATAAATTGATGTTTCTTGCCCCAGCCGGTTTGGCTCACTGGATAGAGCGTCAGCCTGGGGACTGAAGGGTCCCAGGTTCGATTCCGGTCAAGGGCATGTACCTTGGTTGCGGGCACATCCCCAATGGGGGGTGTGCAGGAGGCAGCTGATCGATGCTTCTCTCTCATCAATGTTTCTAACTCTCTATCCCTCTCCCTTCCTCTCTGTAAAAAAAAAATCAATAAAAATATATTTTAAAAAATATAAATAAATAAATAAATTGATGTTTCTCTCTCTCTCCCTCTTTCTCTCTCCCTTCCTCCCTTCCTCTCTCTCTAAAATCAATAAATACATTTTTTTAAAAATTTTAAAGAATATTCTGAACAAATTGAATTTTTATGTATTTATTAAGAACCTGACATTATCTTTCCATCATTATTCCCATTGTATAAGACTCCAAGACAGGTAATAGACAGAATTTCAAATCATGGTAGGAACTATATTAAAAGGAACATGCATGTCTTCTGAATTATACCGGTGACAGACTTGGAATAAGAGAAATTTTATGGTATGTTAGTCAATACAGGCCTCGGCATTCTAAAGGGTAGCATATCTGGGGACAGACATTCATTTTTATCTTTACCTACATAGACATACAGGAGTCCACCAGTGTATCCTTGGGAATAATCATGTATGTGTTCTAGTGTTTGAAAGTCAACCTAAAGTTTTGGTAATAGAGAAAAACTCCTAAGGAAGCAGACAGTTCTTAATAAATACACTTTCTATGTGTTCCTTCTCTTCTAGAAGCAATATGAATGTGGCCTAGTATTCCCACGTCCATATGTAGCAACGCTGGCACCTTTAATTACCACTGTCTTTAGTCCCAGCTCACCAGAATGTCACCGGCAGTACGTCGGTCTGGCCTAATGCCAGTATCAATCAGCAATGCCAGCTCCTAGGGAGGAAATAGATTATTACCTCTGGTTTCTCTAAATTTTAAACCTTCCTAATACTTAAAAACTAAGTCCCCATAAGGACACATATGCAATACCATAATCAATAAAGAAATTTAAAAAAAATTTCTCCAGTGAAAAAAAACTAAGTCCCCACCCTCACCAGTTTGGCTCAGTGGATAGAGTGTCCGCCCACTGACTGAAGGTCCCAGGGTCAATTCAGCTCAAGGGCAGGCTCGCTCCCCAGCCCTGGGGTCGGGACTCAAATGGGAGGCAATCAATCGATGTGTCTCTCTCACATCGCTGTTTCTCTCTCTCTCTCCCCCTCCCTCTCACTCTCTCTAAATATCAATGAAAAAATATCAGATGAGGATTAACAACAAAAATAAGTTCCACAGCATATTTTAGGAAAATTCAAAACAACTTTCTAGCACAGGGCCTGATATACAGTAGGCATTAGTAAATGTGGTTTTCAATGGCATGTCTGACACACAAGGAATAGCAGATTGGGATCCTGCTGACTTGACATTTCAAAATGGCATCTGCCTTCACACCTGTCTTCCACATGTCAGACTTCGCCTACTCCCCCGCCTGATTCATCCATGCCCTTGAATTATTTATAGGCCGAGCTTTTCCTCTCAATAGATCATTGACACAGGGACTGAGGCTTATTCATTGTTGTATCTCTCTCCTCCCCTGCCTGCAGCTCCACACATATTGGACACTCAGCACATGAACATTAAAAATAAAGAACATCAGCCCTAGCCGGTTTGGCTCAGTGAATAGCACATCAGCCTGCGGACTGAAGGGTTCCAGGTTTGATTCTGGTCAGGGCACATGCTCAGGTTGCAGGCTCAATCCCCAGTAGGGGGCATGCAGGAGGCATCCAATCAATGATTCTCTCATCACTGATGTTTCTATCTTTCTCCCTCTCTCTTTTTCTCTGAAATAAATAAAAATATCTATAATAATAGAAGCATAATATTCAAATCGACCGGACGGGCGAACAGCGGAACCACCATCCGGAAGACTATACTATGACACCCACTGGCGCCAGGCCAGCCAAGGCAGGTGTGATGTGATTGGTTGGGGCCTGGCCATCACCCCATGATTGCCCTGCAGAGGGAGGCCACCTGCGGGGCGATAGGTCAATCAGGGAGCTCCACGATTGTCCCAAAGAGGGAGGCCCAGGCCACCGACTGATGGGCTGCGGCAGGTGGGCAGGGCCTTCCTCTTTGGGGCGATTGATCGTGAGGCTCCTGGTCTGTGAGAGGGCACAAGCCTGGCTGAGGGACCCCCCCTTCCCCTCAGTGCACAAATTTCGTGCACCGGGCCTCTAGTTAATAAAATAAAGAACATCATAACCTCAGCCTGTCAAGAAGAGAGGCATGCCTTCCCATTCACTAAAGAAGGGCTTTTTATCCAACCACAAGAGAAGGGAGTAGATGTGTTTATGAACAGTTATTTTGACCGGCATTTGTGCTGTGTACCAAAAAAAAAAAAAAATCCACAAATACTATTTTTAGTTTCCCTGTCAAGTTTCCAAAATATACGAGGCTCCAAGATCACATATTTGCTCTACTTATCAGGTAAGAGGTGCTCTTGAAATTCTAGATATAATGGCAGTCAGCAAAGTATAGTAGTTGAAAATCACAGACCCTAGAACCAGCTGCAAGACTTGAAACCCGGCTCCTCCGGGTTAGCTATGTAAACCCAGGTAAGTTCATTGTCTCAGTTTCCTCGTTCATAATGGGACCATCAAATAGCCTACTTCAGAGAGATTATCATAAGGATCAAATGATACCCGGTAACAAACTCATCACACTGCCTGAACATACCCTCTACGCAGACATACCTCACTTTATTGTGCTTCACAGATGTTTTTTGCAAATTGAAGGCAAGACCCTCTACCACCAAAAAGATTACAACTCACTTATTGTGGTGGTCTGGAACCCAACCTGTAGATCTCTGAGGTATGCCTGTGTAAGTATTACCTATTATATCATTTATAGTATTAAAGGCACTTAGAGTATTTTTAAAAGGGAAGACATTATTAACACTGTCATAGATTACAAACTATGCTACCTGCTCACTCTAACTTCCATGCTCTTTAATTATGCTACCACTCATTTTGGCATAGAAATTTAGTGCAAAGACAATCTAAGAAGCCCATAAAGAGGAATATTCATTTAAGTTGACAGGTTGCTCATATTTTTCATCACCTAAATTTTTTTAACATGTCACTTGGAGAGAATTTGTTCAATAAAGACAAACTAGTCCTTCCCTGCTCTTCATAAATTAATAAAACCCCAGCATTAATTACCTGACAGAAGCTTGCTCTGCGAGGTCACTGCAAGCATGATATAAATTAATCTTCCACAGCAGAGTTTAAGCAAGCAATTTTTTTCTCAAGCTTTCTGTCCCTCCACTATTATAGCTTTTTAAGTAATGTGTGAAATATTTTATAATTGGGTTCAATCACTTTATATTAAAGAGTTTCCCAAATGTAGCCTATCATTTATATTAGTAAGTTCTGCTTTTTTAATACATTTTCATTATTTGCGCTATAAATAAGTTTTATGGTGCATTCTACATTCCTCCATGTAGTGACAACAATTCCTCAAGCTGAGGGTTGCAAATACTTCCTAGAAGGAGAAATAACTCATCAAAAGAAAACGTTTGCATATGTTCGTCAATTTGCCAGGACTATATTTTCTAATGGAGATGTGCAACAAAAGAAGCAAGCATAGGAGAAGGAGAGCAATAACTATTAACAACAATGACCACACACCAATCGTCTACTTGGACGAGGCACTGGCCAGGTGCTTTAATTTTTTTATCTCATTTTAATTGAACAAGGTAAATATTGTTTTCCAAGCAATGGGGAGTGAAAGGAAAGTGTACACATATATTATTGAGGTAATTTTTTAACTAGGGATAGGGAAAAATGACTAAGAGAAAATACAGTCAAATATAGTTAATTCTCAGTGGTGGGACTATGGGAATTTATTGTATTTTTCCTTGTACTTCTCTGATTTTTTTATTCACGAAGGAAGGAAACAAGGGACAAGCAAATGAATGAATGAATGATCAAACAAACAAACCAAGAGGTTAAGCCACTTTCCCAATTTCTTACAACGAATAAGCAATGGAGTTGGGATTTGAACCCAGGACTGTCTTACTCTAAAGCCACACTATCCATTAAGTCGAAAAAATATAACCAGATATTTTTTATCTGAACAGGATCAAAAACATTTTGGGCCCTGGCCAGTGT
This sequence comes from Cnephaeus nilssonii, assembly GCF_951640355.1. NCBI lineage: Eukaryota > Metazoa > Chordata > Mammalia > Chiroptera > Vespertilionidae > Cnephaeus > Cnephaeus nilssonii. The sequence goes on along the minus strand of NC_137077.1, from coordinate 60,209,486 downwards.
GGATCAGTGGTTAGAGCATCAGCCCACGCTCCAAAGGGTCAAGATTCGATTCCTGGTCAAGGGCACATACCTGGGTTGCAGGTTCGATCCCTGGTCCCTGTCGGGACTAGTTCAGGAGGCAACCAATCAATGTGTCTCTCTCACATCAGTGTTTCTCTCTTTTTTGCTCTCTCTCAAAATCAATGGGAAAAATATTCTCGGATGAGGATAAACAAAACAAAACAAAAAAACATTTTGGAAGCTCTGAATGTTGACTTGTTCACAGCCCCATTTATGTTACCAAATGAATGAAATGTCCGCAATTTCCTCAAATTATGTATATTTCTCCCCTTATATTATTTGCCTATTAAAACAAATAAGATATGGGTAGAGATAACAAAGAAGTATCTTCAACAAGGTCATCTTAGCACAACCAATTAACAAAAAAATCCCATGATACCAGAGCAGACGAGTGAAGTTCTTAGGTGAGGACTACAGAAGACCAGCTGTGACCTTATATGATACTAGAGGCCCAGTGCACGAAATTCGTGCACAGGTAGGGACCCTAGGCCAGGCCTGCAATCAGGGCTGATCAGGTTCCCCGCCTCCTTCTTCCCTCGCTCCCTCAGCACCCCGCCACCGCTGCTGGTCGCCCGCCATGTTCTGTGCCACCCCTGGTGGTCAGCACACGTCATAGCGAGCAATCGAACTCCCAGTCTCCCGGCTGAACTACTGAGGGGACACTTTGTATGTTAGCCTTTTATATATATAGATGTGGCGGGGCCCACAGAGAGACCTCGCAGTGCACGTCTCTCTCCATCAGCCCTCCCTATAACGCATCCAGGAAATATCTGAGCCACTTTGAAGTTCCCCAAGAAACTACAGATATGATTTGTCTCTAAACATTATTTGCCAAATGTGAAACGAGAAACAGGAAGCTTAATGAGCTGAGAAAGCAACAAACCAAAACTCTCTCCATAGACAGAAAATGTTAAATGATACAAACTCGAGGGATAATCAGTTGTGAGTAATTTTTGTGCCATTGTCATGTACCCTCTTGGGCAGGGAGCAGCTGTCGTAATCACTGTCTCAGAGTGAGGAGAGCATCTGCGATGATTCAAACCAAATTGCCCAGGCTTTTAAAAACGTGTTTGAAAACTTGCACAAAATCACACACAGTAGAAAAACTTCATTAACCACTTAGAGACGCTGAAGCTCTGATGCAGTGAGTCGGACACTTGCATCACAAAATGTGGTGCACGATCTGACTGGCAATGAACTTTAGTCAGAGATGTTTCGAATGCTTCCACCCTCCTGCCTGGCCTCGTCCGCGTGAGTTGGAAGTACAGGGAAGGGATGCTACAGGCAGCAAATGTACCTACACCTGGCTCTTCCACGAGGGAAAAGCTGGGGCAGGGCAGTGATGCAGGTTACCCTCCCAGCTCCTAAGCCTCCTGGCTTCCGCACAGTAAGGACAGCTGAGCTCCTAACAGACCCCTACAGGCTAGAGGAAAAGACTGTCCGGAGAAATTCCAAGGGGAAGAAATTCCAAAGAACACTTGGAAAGTCCAAAGCATGATACTGTCTGAGACTCAGTTCACCAGTCGGCCATCTCATTTCCCTCCGGGCCGCAGCTTCCCTCCAGGCGACCCTGAAACCTGTGGTGAAGTGTGTTTCCATTTTGTAAAACTGAAACCCTTTAAACAATAGCTCCTCCTGCCAGTGGCACTTTGGGGAATGACAGAAGGAACGGGTTTAGAATGAAGTGAAGGAATGAGGAGAAAAAGAGCATGTGGTAACTGAGAACCACCACGGCCCCCGTCGGAACAGAAGTGAAACAAACTGCTCTCACCCCCTTTCCCCGCCCAGACCCGCTAACAAGGGCTGTTGGGAGTGGGCGTTATATTGTGCTGTAGGTCGTCTCTAGTACAGGAGGTCCCTTGGCCTTCCCATCGTGGGAGATGGGGGGCGGGGCAAGGATAAGGAGAGGCTTCATGATGGACAGAGCCTGGGAGGGCTGAGGCCAGTGAATCCTCCTTTCTCTGATGGGAATAGCTGGAAACGTGGGAGATAAAGACCTGGGGGAAGGGGGAGGGCAGACTGGAAAAGGAAAAGGGAAGGGAAAGGAAGGGAAGGGAAGGGAAGGGAAGGGAAGGGAAGGGAAGGGGAGGGGAGGGGAGGGGAGGGGAGGGGAGGGGAGGGGAGGGGAGGGGAGGGGAGGGGAGGGGAGGGGAGGGGAGGGGAGGGGAGGGGAGACGGTCTATCCAGAACTCCCAAACACCATGAGGTATAGAAGCACATCTTCAGACTGGACCTGCAGCATCACTGATCCGAAACCACAAACACCAAACACGGGTAGGCATGCACCCCAGTGCAGAGAGAAGCCTTAGAAGCAGGTGCAGTGAGGAAAACAAGTCGCAAGATCAAAGCTGGGGAGACTGGAACAGGACGGAAAGCAGCTAGATGGAGAGAAATGGTCAGGATAGAGGCTGTAAAGAATCCGGGTACTAAAGGCGTATTTTTATGTGGTGCTGTATGGAAGGCATAGGGGCAGGCAGGCCTTGTCTAAAAAGTCAGGGCCACCCCATGTTCACAGCAGCGTTGTTCATAATAGCCAATGTGGGGGGGGGGGGGGGAAGCAACCCACATGTCCATAAATGGATGAACAAAATGTGGCCTATACACACAGTGGAATATTAATTCAGTCTTAAAAAGGAAGAACATTCTGACCATTCTGATAGCATGGATGAACCTTGAAGACATTCTGTCAAGCAAAATAAGCCAGTCACACAAGGACAATTACTAAATGGTGGTTGCCAGGAGCTGGGGGGAGAGAAGAATGGGGAGCTATTGTTTAAAGGGTTTCAGTTTTACAAAATGGAAAGAGCTCTAAAGATGAATGGGAGTGATGATGGTACACCATGAATGTACTTAATACCACTGAATTGTACACTTAAAAATGGTTACAATGGCAAAGTTTATGTTATGTGTATTTTACTCCAATAAAAAATAAGAGATACCATTAAAAAAAAGGGGGGGTAAGTTTTGCAGATCAGCAATTGGTGTCAGTTGTTTGTTTTTAAAGAGGAATAGTTTTTAAATGTTTTTATTTATTTATTTTTAAATATATTTTTATTGATTTCAGAAAGAAAGGGAGATAGAGAGAGAGAGAGAGAAACATCAATGATGAGAGGGAATCATTGATTGGTTGCCTCCTGCATGCTCCACACTGGGGATCGAGCCGGCAACCAGGGCATGTGCCTTGACTGGGAATTGAACTGTGACCTCCTGGTTCATTGGCTGACGCTCAACCCCTGAGCCATGCCGGCCTGGCTGGTGACAGTTTTGAATGTCTCTTATAGCAGTATCGTCCAAGATATAGTTCATCTTTCAGCAAATATTTTCGACCATTTACTCTGTGAGAGTAATGTGCTAGACACTGGGAACATCAAGACTGTCCGAGAACTGTCCAGCATGAGATGCAGACCAGGAAACAGAGTTATGATAGTTCCATGTGGCCAGGATGACCCTGAAAAGAGCAAGCACCTAATGCAGACTATGTGGTCAAAAGTGCGTTCCAGAACAGATCATGCCCCAGCCGCTTCCTAACACAGAAGCTGCCCTTTAGAGGTAGAGGAGAAAAGAAGCCCAGGCAGAGGGCACAGCACATGGCAAGCGAGAACGTGCCACGTCTTAAGCCCCGCGTGTAACTCCTCCTGCCCAGAGCACAGCGGGGGAGGAGCAATGTGAAGAAGAGAGGAAGGTGAGAGATAAACAGCATCTGAGCAGCAACAATGAACATTATTTTTCTGGATGGGGACAAACCAGTTGGGGAAGGAAGCTTTAGCCTTTGATCCGTGATCACTGTTTTCTGAAAGGATGCTATGAATGGCATATTAGGACAAAAACAGAATAGGGAGTTGAGAGGGAATGCAATGCCAACTGCCCATGAGGCCATAAGCGTCTTGTGTGTGTATGTGCATGTGTGTGTGTGGTCAAGTACACATAAAATGAACTATATTAAAAATTTTCAAGTGTACAGTTCAGTAGTGTGAAGTATTCAAACTGTTGTGCAACCATCTCCAGGACACTTTTCATCATCCCAAACAAAAACTCTCCACCCAATGAAGAATAACTCCCTATTCCTCTCCCTCCCCCCGATCCTTGTCTCTGAATGTGAGTACTCTAAGTACATCATATATGTGAAATTGCACTATACTTGTCTTTTTGTGACTGGATCGTTACACTTAGCATAATGTCTTCTAGGTTCATCCATGTTGTAGCATGTGTCAGACGTTTTTCCATTTTAAGACTGAATAATATTCTACTGTATGTATAAGTCTACATCTTGCTGATCCATTCATCTGTGAGGGACAGTTGGGTTGCTTCCACCCATGGCTATTGTGAATAATGCTGCTATGAATGTGGGGATATAAGTATCTCTTCAAGACCTTGCTTTCACTCCTTTGGGGTTCAGACCCAGAAAAAGAATTGCTAGATCATATGGTAATCCTATTTTTTATTTTTGAGGAATTGTCATAACCTTAGCAGCAGCACCATTTTACTCTCCCACCAACAGTGGGCGAGGGTTTCAGGTGTTTGTTTTTTCTTTTCACGTTCTGGCCAACACTTGTTAATGTGTTCTGTTTTGCTGTGTTACAGCAGCCACCCAAATGTGTGTGGCAGTTGGAAACATCTATTTAACCCTTCTGGGCCTTCAATTTCCTCATCTGTAAAATGAGTGCACTGGACTAGATGGTCCCCAAGGATCTCAAACTTCATCGTGCTATAAACTGAGTGGAGAATTGGGTTGATTTACTGGAAAAACTCAGTCAGGTCATTTAATCACTGTGAGGCTCACATTCCCTAGCTATGTTCACAGCACTGACACATACTCTGGATATGGTTTCAAGGAAAACACAGATTGAAATTCAAGTGCAAGGAGCATTAACTTAATGCGGAAGTTTCAGAGAGCCTGGTCCCAGCCATCCATGGAGAGGACGTGGATGCCACTGGATACTGAAGAAGTATACCCAGGTGGCACGGATTTTACATTGCAAACCACTCCGCACAGGTGGGGCTGATTGTTACTGTAGTAGAGACACCTAGTCATTGTTCAACTTTCACGCAGAGAAAAGGGTAAAACTGAAACTACATAAAAATATGGTCAGGCTGGGATGGCCGAGAGAAGTGGTCGTTCCCCAGGGATTGTTATGTTTTCTGATGTGACCAAAACTTTGAAAAAGGGAACGCATTTGCTTAATGAGATGCCCTGAACAAGTGTCACCAGTATGTCCTTGGGAAGAATGCTGTGTTCACAAACAGATAAACAAAGGCAAAGAATGATCTGCAGAAAAACCAGTAGTATTAAAACAGAATCCAGGACCCCTGAACTCACAGCCCAACACTGCTCCCAAATGTAGCTTCTCCTCTAAAAGGGAGGATTATTATTATCACAGCTTTCCAAGAACAACAACAGAAATCTATTAATCTATTACTATGGATGTGTACAGACAGCTTAGCTCCATAAAAGCCCGTGTCCTTTGTAGGAGTGCTGCAGCACTGTGGGCCTTCACAGGGGAATCAAACACAAAACATAAAAGCCTCTTTCATGTTCTACGAAGAATCATCTGGAATTGTGTGCTGATGGATATTAATTAAACTTATTGTGGTAATCATTTTGCAATATATACAAACATCACCTGAAACTAATATAATATATGTTAATTATATCTAAAAAAAAAAAAACCCATCATCCAACACCTGAGGACTACAAACCTCCCTATATTATAAGGGTTGAGGGTTGGGTCACTTTACCTTCATGGGTGATTTTAGGAGAATTAGGGCAAAATAAGCTCAAAGAGGGCAAGCATTGTGGAATAAAAGAGAGCTGCCCCCAAAGAGGCAAGATGTATGGAGAAAACAAGAAATTACTTTGTGGCCCTTTTCCACCCATCTTTAAGTATATTACATAGCTGATTCTAGGAACGATGTCATCTAACTAATCAGAAAACTGCTGAGTATCAGAGCCGGGAAGCAGAGATCCGATCCCAGACCAGAGGAAGCAGCAAGCCTGTCCTCTGCTGGCCCCTGCGTCGTGGCACTAAATGTGAGAAGGAGGCCCTTTCTGTCTCCCACCTTCAGCTGGAGGACCCAGACACGCAAAAGACCACCGTGTGCAGCTACAGTACTTTTAGTGCATGGGAACTTTCCAGGAGAGATTGCAGGCCCAACGACAAGCTGTGATGTTGCCTTAGTGACCATGTCCTGGAACACACCTTTTTGCAAATGGTGTTTAAAAGGCAATATTGGACGGAACTATAAGAGATCTGTCTGAAATGCCAGGCAATGGGCTATGACGTGCATTCATTAGAAACTATTACTTTCCAACATAAGATATCAGAATATATTTCTATACAGAGTTCATTACAAACACCTACTTGTTCATGCACTCACCGGAAAAAAAAAATTAAATTACATTATTGCTCAAAGGTATATAATCCACTGAAAGTAAAAACGATGACAAAAATGCCAAGGAGCAAGTAGGAAAAAAACCTCCTGCAATGTGGGGAGGGAGACAGAGTCAGATGCATATTTGGAATTGGATAGGTAAAATTTTACAATGCTGTTAAGGAGATACTCTATAAAGACAACACAGCTGAATTATCTGCCTTTGCTATTCTCCTGCTGCCTGATACATAAATTTTTGAATAACTTTTCAGATTTTCAAACTAGAATAATGCAACCTAATTTTCTCTACTCACTCCACCCTTGTGTAAGGTAAGAGCGTATTAACATTATCAATGAATAAATGTGTACTGCCAAATGGCCAAACTCTCACATGGCTCTCAATCTAGCTAGTGAAGCATAGTAATCCCTCCTTTGGAAAACTGCTGTTTGAACTACTCTGTTATGCTTAGATAGACTCTTATTCTGTAGGTCAACTCTGTTATTTTTAGATAGTCCCTTATTCTGTAAAATAACTGTTTTAGTTTGAATAACAGAAAAAGATAAAAACTTAGCTGTCTGACCTTTCAAGCTAGCCATCTGTCGTTACAGGCTAATGCTGGTACTGATAATATTCCCATATTCTCATGCCAAGTGTTTGTTCATTATGTGTCCAAGGTCACAAATTATCTGCAAAAAATAACTTACACAGAGCTCTTTGTAAAATCTGCAGACAAGGAGATCAAAGGGTATAGAGAGAACTTCCTCTATGTGTTGGTTCAGAATTTGACAGAGATATTCTGCTCTGAACCCGCGCGCAATAAAAGACTACTAATTAATTGGCTTGTTAAAGCGTCTTGTATCTAGTTTGCTGATTTACGATACAACACTAGGAAGGCAGTGCACATACCCTAGAGTCCTTGTTCAAAAGGCGGTTTACACTAGATTCATTCATAGGTTCCCTCTAGCTCCAAAAGCCTAAGATATTATAACTTCTCAAAATCAATGCACATTTACTATCTACAAAGTTCCAATCTCAGCAATCCTGAGGCTGCTCCTTCCTCATCAGTCCCTTTCCCATTTATCAAAGTGGTAATTCCAACACGTACTGCTGTTCTAGCCAGTCTCTTGCTCTCATCGCCAAGTCACCTGCTTCACATGTGCGCACACACGGTAACTTTGAGCCAACCTCAATTTATCCAGCCAGCCAGCTATCCAGCTATCCATCCATCCATCCATCCATCCATCCATTCATCCATTCAATGAGCCTGACTATGATGATTTATTCCTTCCCCCAGAAGATCTAGGTCTAATGTTATAAAGAGAAAAATTACCACAATAAAAAAGGAAACATGTAATAAAATATTATGTGTGCTCTTACAGAAGTCAGGATAGGAAATGGTGGGGTTCAGAGGGAGAAAAGGTTCATCGGTTCTAACCAAAGGTGGGGTGGGAGTCGAAAAGTCTCTATACAAGGAAGGCAGAACAAGCCTAGTCCTCATCCCATCTCACCACCAAACACCCTGGGAAAGAATAGCACACCCTTGCTATGGAAGCTGAGTGTTATGTGGCTTCTGTCTCCATCACTTGACTAAACAGAAATTCCTCTCATGTCGTTTTAAAATGGCAAAAATCCAATGGCCTTTACAATTCTTTTCCTATTTGACTTCTCTATGGTAATTACAGATGCACGCACATGTGTTTTATTAGTTCTGGAGAAATGCTCTATAGAGGAAAAATCTGCACCTCTGAAACTCCCCTCTGTCCCCCGGCAGCTTCCTGGGCACCGCTCTCCTTCGTGGCGCTCCCACTCCAATGGCTCTTTCTTCCCTAGCAGGCCTGTGTGGGTCCCCTGAGCAAGGAGTTCAGCTGCAAGCACTTACTGGTCCCTCCCACACCTTCTCCAAGCCCTTAGCTCCCAGATTCCTCCTCCCTCCCAGTCCAATCCAATCTCCTCCTAAATCTCCCTTTGCCTTCTCTCCATTCCCAGAGAGTGCTCCTTGGTCCAGGGCTCATCACTTCTACTGGTTTACTGCATCAGCCTCTTCCTGATACTCCTCACATCCACTCACCCTCCCCAGCCTGCTGCCAAAATGACCTGTGAAACATGCAAATCCAATTGTGCCACTCTTCCGCTCAGCAATGGTGCTACAAGACACAATATAAACTCCAGCCTCAACTTCTTCCACTTCCCTCGGGCCTCCAAAGTTATATCCAATAATGCTAGACAAGTACCTGAGAAACCCGATCCTCTCACAGCCTCTGCACCATTATCTAGGCCTGGAAGGTCTCTCCAGCCCTCCTCCCCTCATCCCCACGGCACATTTCAATCACTCTTCTAACCCTAGTTCTTCTTTGAAACGCCTCCTGGTGCTTCAAGGAGGATTTTGCTGGTTCTTACCTTTGCTCCTATTGCCTTTGCACACACAGGCAGTTGCCTACTTTGATATATAGCAAGTGTCTGAAAAACATGTTTACATATTATCATCTCAAATGAAACACGGAAAGGAGCAGCAATCTCCTTGTATGTTACTGAAGAAAAGTGAGCCATCCTTTCCCAAAGAGCTAATAAATTACAAAATCCCTACTTATGATTATTCAATATCTCCTCCTCAAATAACCCCATCCCACTGATTTCTTTTACTGTGAGGAGTCCCAGCAACCTTCACAGTTGCCTTGAACAGGCAAGGATGCACATGCTGGTGAGAAAGGCAGCCCCTAACCTCCCCGCTGCAGGAATAATGGCAATAGCAGTAAATAATAGAGCCAGACACGGTTCTAAGCATTTTATACACTTTAACTCACTCAGTTCTCACAATGACCCTATAAAGCGGTTATTATCATCATCATCATCCCCTTTTTACTGATGAGAAAACTGAAGCTCAGGGGTGTTAAGAAACTTGCACGAAATGGCACATCTAGAAAGTGGATGAACCAGGATTCAAGCTCTGACAACACAGAGAACATAAATGTACAGGTCTTGGGAAAGCATAAAGGAGAAAAAGAGCTCCCCCTCCTGGCCATAGATTGAATTTTCTTTTGTCATAACTGATGGCAAGGGCACCCACCAACCAGGGGAGCCTGGACTGAGTCACCAACCCTCAGAGTGAGTTTCAGCCACACTATTTACTCGTCCATGTGTCACTCTGCTCAGGCATAGGTTCGGAGAAAACAGAAATCAGGTTTAAGTTCTCTTCTAGCTATAAATTATTATGACTTTGAGATTCAGATTTCCCCCCTAAAAAACAGTTTTCTTTGCAATAACAAAGAAACATCTGTTTTTTTCAAAGCCACACTAATTTATCAGAATTTGGAGGTTCAAAAACTATTACTGTGCTTTCAAATATTACGCAAATTTACAATACATATAAGAATAAGTAAATTATGACAAAATGGAAAAATGACCCAGTGATAAGACACTAAAGAGTTTTGAGAGAATGAGAGGAAACTGTTGCTAAAATGTATTGTAATCAATTATAATTCAGTTTCTTTCATCTAGTCATATTCTTACTAAGTTACTTCAGGGCACAACCAAGATGCTATATATAAAAAACATACCTAAATCTGTTTATCAACAATAACAAATTTGTGCACAAAATTCACAAACTCACCAAAGTCCAATTTTAAGGCAAATCTACCTTAATCTAAATGCTACTTTACATGTCAAGTATCTCAATAAAGCTGGGAAAAAATGCAAACATCTATCAAAACAAATGAACTTATGTAGAAGGAACATGCACATCTGAGGTAAGAAGGAAAATAAAAAAAAAAATTGCATCTAATTTTGGTTCCCCACCAAAACCACAAAAAAAAAAAAAAAGGAAAAAAGGGAAGAGGTTTTTGTTTATCATCACCCACAAAGACCAAGGAAAAGGGAAAAAGGAAGAAGCAGAGACACCAGCAATAGAATTTTGAAGCTGAAAAAGCATACGGACAAGTAGAAATTGAGTTAGCACAGTGGACGGCAAACTCATTAGTCAACAAAGCCAAATATCAACAGTACAACTATTGAAATTTCTTTTGAGAGTCAATTTTTTTTAATTTAATAAATCTTTATTGTTCAGATTATTACAATTGTTCCTCTTTTTCTCCCCCATAGCTCGCCTCCACCTGGCTCCCACCCTACCCTCTGCCCTTACCTCCCCCCCACTGTCCTCATCCATAGGTGTACGATTTTTGTCCAGTCTCTTCCCGCACCCCCACACCCCTTTCCCCCTGAGAATTTTCAGTCCACTCCCTTTCTATGCCTCTGATTCTATTATATTCACAAGTTTATTCTGTTCATCAGATTTTTTATTCACTTGATTTTTAGATTCACTTGTTGATAGATATGTATTTGTTGTTCATAATTTTTATCTTTATCTTTTTCTTCTTCTTCCTCTTCTTAAAGAATACCTTTCAGCATTTCATATAATACTGGTTTGGTGGTGATGAACTCCTTTAGCTTTTTCTTATCTGTGAAGCTCTTTATCTGACCTTCAATTCTGAATGGTAACTTTGCTGGGTAGAGTAATCTTGGTTGTAGGTTCTTGCTATTCATCACTTTGAATATTTCTTGTCACTCCCGTCTGGCCTGCATAGTTTCTGTTGAGAAATCAGCTGACAATCATATGGGTGCTCCCTTGTAGGTAATTAACTGTTTTTCTCTTGCTGCTTTTAATATTCTCTCTTTGTCTTTTGCTCTTGGCATTTTAATTATGATGTGTCTTGGTGTGGTCCTCTTTGGATTCCTTTTGTTTGGGGTTCTCTGTGCTTCCTGGACTTGTAAGTCTATTTCTTTCACCAGGTGAGGGAAGTTTTCCGTTATTATTTCTTCAAATAGGTTTTCAATATCTTGCTCTCTCTCTTCTTCTGGCACCCCCATAATTCTGATGTTGGTACACTTGAAGTTGTCCCAGAGGAGTGGTCAGCAAACTCATTAGTCAACAGAGCCAAATATCAACAGTACAACAATTGAAATTTCTTTTGAGAGCCAAATTTTTTAAACTTAAACTTCTTCTAACGCCACTTCTTCAAAATAGACTCACCCAGGCCATGGTATTTTGTGGAAGAGCCACACTCAAGGGGCCAAAGAGCCACATGTGGCTTGCGAGCCACAGTTTGCCAACCACTGTCCCAGAGGCTTCTTACACTATCTTCAAATTTTTGGATTCTTTTTGCTTTTCCGGTTGAGTGTTTTTTGCTTCTTTGTATTTCAAATCTTTGACTTGATTCTTGCGTTCCTCTAGTCTGCTATTGGGTCTCTGTATAATATTTTTTATTTCAGTCAGTGTATGTTTAATTTCTAGTTGGTCCTTTTTCATATTGTCGAGGGTCTTGCTAAATTTATCATCCTTTTCTAGGAAATTCTTGAAAAACCTTATAACTGTGGTTTTGAACTCTATATCGAGTCGTTTGTTTTCTTCCATTTCTTTAGTTTGTGATCTGTTTCTTTGTCTCCGCATTTTCACTGCTTCCCCAAGTTGGTAGGGTAGCTTTGTGTGCTAGGTGTCCTATAAGGCCCTGTGGCTTGGCCTCCCCAGTTACCTGAGGTGGACACTCTTAGTGCACCCCTTTGTGGACTGTGTGTACAGCCTTGTTGTAGTTAAGTCTTGATTGTTGTTGGTATCACTGGGAGGAATTGACTTCCAGGCCAATTGGCTGTGAGAATCGGCTGTGTCTATGCCGGGAGAACTTCTGTGCTGGAGACACCCTTATGAGACAAGACTTGCAAAATTGCAAAAGCCTCTGTGCTCAGCTTGGATGGGGTGGAGTCTCAGGGCTGAGCAGACAGTCTTGGCTTCCTGTCAGCCCTGCCCTATGAAGCCCCTGGGTCTCAGTGTCCCTCGGTAATCACTGCAAGCACCTCTAAGAGTAAGCTGCCCTCAAGTTTCGCCCGCTGCCAGACAGTCCAGTTTCTCCCCCAATGAATCTGGATTCCCAGATTCTCACCCAGAACTGGAGCTCAGAGCAGTGGGGAGCTTCCATTTCCCACCCGCTAGAGAAAGCCAGCGGCGCACTCAGCAGTCAGTCCTCTCTTCGCACACTTGCGCGCACATGCCTCCAGACCTCTGCCTTTCGCGGCTCCGCTGAGTTTCCGCCTGACAGTCCAGATTTCCCCCGTATAAGCCTGGGTCCCCAGGGTCTCACCTGGAACTGGGGTTCAGTGCAGTTGGAACTGGGGTTCAGCGCAGTCGGGAGCTTTTGTCTCCTTCCCGCTAGAGAAAGCCAGCCAGACACTCAGCCACCCGCACGCGTGTCTCCGTACCTCGGCCTTTTGCAGCTCCTCTGATTCTCCGTGTGCTTTCCTCTTTCCTTCTAGTTGTAGAATTTCCACTCAGCCAGCTTTCCTGTGGTTCTGGATGATGTTCATTTTGTCTTTTAGTTGTAGTTTTGAAATTGTTGTGCAAGGCAGCAGTTTAGGTATTTACCTATGCCGCCATCTTGGTTTCTCCTCAGAGCCAAATTTTTTAAACTTAAACTTCTTCTAACACCACTTCTTCAAAATAGACTCACCCAGGCCATGGTATTTTGTGGAAGAGCCACACTCAAGGGGCCAAAGAGCTACATGTGGCTCGCGAGCCGCAGTTTGCTGACCACGGACTTAGCAGACCCTAGAATGCTAAATCCCAACTGGCATGGGAAAGCTAAAACCCAACCTTGATTACACCACATAGTCCACAAAAGACTCAGAGACAGGCAGCGAGGTTTGAAAAGGCTTAATAAGGAGATCAGAGAAAACTGTTGAAAAGCAGTTGGCTCCCTAGATCCCTTCCTCTGCTTCATGAGGCTGAGCAATTACATACTCCTCTCACATCCCTGAAAAAGTTTGAAGGTTTCATCTTTTTTTAATTTTTAATTTATTGATGAGAAAAAGAGAGAGAGAGAGAGAAACATCAATTTGTTGTTCCACTTATTTATGCATTCATTGGTTGCTTCTTGTATGTGTCCTGACTAGAGATCGGATCCGCAACCTTGGTGTATCAGGACGATGCTCTAACCAAATGAGCTACCCAGCCAGGGCAGAGGGTTTCATTTTTGAAGAGAGTTGAAACAGAGAGTTGCTGAAAAAACAGCTTACCTAAAACAGAAGGATTCAGTAACCATATGCATCCCGTATTCTGAGAGCCCAGGTCTTACCCCGCAGATCTTCACCATCCAAGCAGGTTAGAAGACCCTTCCCTGAGGAATCAGACTAGCCCAGAAGAAATACCAGACAATATGGACCTGGAGACTTTATAACAAAGGGCGTGTCCAAGGTGACCCTTCTGTGAAGCTTTAAGTCAATAAGCCCTACCAGGCAGCTCAGAGTTCAAGTCATTATTTTAGACTCCAACACTAAATTATGAGCAGAAAACCAAGGATTACTAGAAATCTGTGGAAAGAGTTTAAATATAAGAGCAGTTTTGAAAGTTTCTTCCCTCCCTGTATAATCTATTTCCTCTAAATTGGTGCTTTCTGTTTGTCTTAGTCTCTATCATTAATATCCTTGGCGCAATAAAAAAATATATTGCATCTTTGAAACAAGAAGAGGATACAATTGTATAAAGAAAATCATCCAGCCCTGGCCAGTTTTTCTCATTGGCCCGGGTTTGATTCCAGTCAAGGCCACGTAATTCATTCGGTTGCAGGTTGGATCCCTGACCTGGAAGTAGGGGGGGGGGGGGGCAGTGCTGGAGGCAACCAATCGATATGTCTCTCTCACATTGATGTTTCTCTCTCTCTTTCTCTCTCTCTTTCTCTTCCCCTCACTACCACTCTCTCTAAAAATCAATGAAACAATTATCCTCAGGTGAGGATTAACAAAAATCCAAATAACAATCCCCCAAATGGTCTTAATAACAGGATTGGAAAATAAAGCTGAGATAATCTCTGAAAAAGTAAAGGGGAAAAAAAGAGGGGGTAGAAAATAAAAAACAATAATATTACAGAACTAGTCCACAAGTTCTGACAGCCAAACAAAAGAATCACAGAAATGGTGGGGGGTGGGGGGGGGGAAGGGGCAGGGAGAGGAAGGAGAGTATCCAAGAAATAATTCACGTACATTGTGCAGAACTGAAGGACATAAGTTGTCTGATTGAAAAAGCCTGTTTAGACATATAGACCAATGGAATAGAATAGAGAACCCAGAAATCGACCCAAACCACTATGCTCAATTAATATTTGACAAAGGAGGCAAGAACATGCAATGGAGTCAAGACAGTCTCTTCAATAAATGGTGTTGGGAAAATTGGACAGATAAATGCAAAAGAATGAAACTAGACCACCAACTTATACCATACACAAAAATAAACTCAAAATGGATAAAGGACTTAAACATAAGATGAGAAACCATAAAAACATTAGAGGAATCCACAGGCAGCAAAATCTCATATGCCGAAGCAATGTCTTCACTGATACAACTCCTAGGGCAATGGAAAATAAAGAGAAAATAAACAAATTGGACTACATCAAAATAAAAAGCTTCTGCACAGCAAAAGAAACCATCAACAAAACAACAAGAAGAACATATTTGCCAATGTTATCACCAATAAGGGTTTAATCTCCAACATTTATAGGGAACTCATACAACTTAACAAAAGGAAGATAAAAAACCCAACCAAAAAATGGGCAGCAGATCTAAATAGATACTTTTCGAAAGAAGACATAAGGAAGGCCAAGAGACATATGAAAACACTAGAGGCTCGGTGCACGAAATTCGTGCACAGGGGAGGGAGATGTCCCTCAGCCCAGCCTGCACCCTCTCCAATCCGGGACCCCTCAGAGAATATCTGACCGCCAGTTTAGGTCCAATACCTGGGATCGGGCCTAAATAGGCAGTCAGACATCCCTCTTGCAATCCAGGTCCACTGGCTCCTAACCACTCACCTACCTGCCTGCCTAATGCCCCCAACTGCCCTCCCCTGTCAGCCAGTTCTCCCCCACCTGCCCTCCCCTGTCAGCCAGTTCTCCCCCAACTGCCCTCCCCTGCCGGCCTGGTCACCCCCAACTGCCCTCCCCTGCCGGCCTGGTCACCCCCAACTGCCCTTCCCTGCCAGCCTGGTTGCCCCCAACTGCCCTCCCCTGCCGGCCTGGTCGCTCCCAACGGCCCTCCCCTGCTGGCCTGGTTGCCCCCAATGGCCCTCCCCTGCCGGCCTGGGGGAAAAGCCTTTTTCAGCAGGAGACGATGCTCTTGGCAGACAAAAATAAATAACCCCTATATCTGGACTGATAGCCAGCCATATACACTATACTGCCAAACCAGTTATTTAAAATTGAACTGCTTTCTTACACCTTACACCAAACAGCTGGTGCCCTTAAAACTCCTCCTCAGCCCCCACCTTAGGTTCTGCCTTCACAGTTCACCCAGATAAGGTTCTGATTGGTCAGTTTCTATACCAGTCAGCATCAAATGCTCCACCTCCTAGGCAGCCATTGGTTCCTCGCAGTTCACCCAGATTTGGTTCTGACTGGTCGGTTTCTATGCCAGTCAGCATCAAAAGCTCTGCCTCCTAGGCAGCCATTGGCTCCTCTGGGAAATCCAGAACGGCCCGCCTTCACATTGGTGCCAGCCCTTCAGTCATGCCCCCAGTCCGCTACCGGGTGTATCTCTGGCCGCTCTGAGAAGCGGCACCTCAGGTCTGTGCTGGTGGCAATTTTGAATTCTCATCCCTGACCTAACCTTCTTACAGTGTGAGCTCCATGAAGGCAAGCATTTGTCTTGTTCATTCTTAGTTCACTCATAGACTTTGCATGTTTAGGAGTTTAGTCTTAGTTTAAGAACTTTGTCTTAGTTCACTCATAGACTTTACCTGTGTCTATGCATCTATGCTAGCACCGCATGGTGACCAGTCGGTCATTTCGGTCATCATGGTCACTGCCTTTTTATATATATAGATACTCAAAGTCACTAATCATCCAAGAGATGCAAATCAAAATGACAATGTGGTAACATCTCACACCTGTCAGAATGGCTATCATCAACAAATCAACAAATGACAAGTGCTGGCGAGAATGCGGAGAAAAGGGAAGCCTCATGCACTGCTGGTGGGAATGCAGACTGGTGCAGCCACTGTGGAGAACAGTATGGCGTTTCCTCAAAAAACTAAAAATGTAACTCCCATTTGACCCAGTGATCCCATTTCTAGGAATATATCCCAAGAAACTAGAAACACCAATCAGAAAGGATATATGCACCCCTATGTTCATAGTAGCACAATTTATAATAGCTAAGATTTGGAAACAGCCTAAGTGCCCATCAGCAGATGAGTGGATTAAAAAACTGTGGTACATCTGCACAATGGAATACTACGCTGCTATAAAAAAGAAGGAATTCTTACCATTTGCAACAGCATGGAGGAACTGGAGAGCATTATGCTAAGCGAAATAAGCCAGTCAGAGAAAGATAAATATCACATGATCTCACTCATTTGTGGAATATAATGAACATAAGCTGATGAACAAAAATAGACCCAGAGACAGAGAAGCATCGATCAGACAGTCAAACCTCAGAGGGAAGGTAGGGGAGGGTTGGGGTAAGGGGGAGAGTTCAACCAAAGGACTTGTATGCATGCATATAATAAGCCTAACCAATGGACACAGACAACAGGGAGGTGAGGGCATGAATGGGGGAGACAATAGGGGGATAAGGACACATATATAATACCTTAATCAATAAAGAAAAAAAAGAAAAAAAAATTTTAAAAAGCCTGTTTAGGCCCAGCACAATGGGTGAAAACAGACCCATACCAAGCAAGGTGATTGTGAATTTTAGGACACCAAGAAAAGAGATTCCATAAGCTTTCAAAGAGGAAAAACAAATAGTCCAGGACAAAGGATGAAGAATCGACCCTAACCAGTTTAGCTCAGTGGATAGAGCGTCTACCTGCGGACTGAAGGGTCCCAGGTTCAATTCCGGTCAAGGGAACGTACCTTGGTTGCAGGCACATCCCCAGTGGGGGGGGTGCAGGAGGCAGCTGATTGATGTTTCTAACTCTCCACCCCTCCCCCTTCCTCTCTGTAAAAACTCAATAAAAATATCTTTTTTTAAAAAAATAATCAGAACAGCTTCTGACTTCTCCAGAGTTAAGAGTGGAAGCAAGAAGTCAATAGCACAGTTACAGACTTGTCAATCAAAGTGAGGATTTAATAAAGACATTTTCATTCCTACACAAGCCCTAAAAACTTGTGATGGGCAACAATATAAAAACAATAATCAAGAAAGGAGAAGACACAAAGCAAGAGATCCAACAGAGGAGAGAGACAAAGACAGCCTCCAGGATGAGAGGGAAGGGAGATCCCAGGCACAGCACAACCAGCCCAGGCGGGAGCAGAGTGGCTCAAGCGACACTTGTCCTGAGAACAGTCAACCTGCGATGCTTCCTGCTCTTGCACCATCTTTCTCACACGAGGACAGAACGCCCAGCACTCTCATCTGTGCTTATCTCATGGCATGTTGATGAAGTGCCTGCTCTCCCTTCCCCTCCATGTCCACAGCAGTGTTCAGCTTTGACCTGCTTTTGTGAGCAACAGCAAGGTCATGGTGAGCTTTGAATCAAAAATAAAAAGCAGGCCACTCCCCCAGCCTAGCTGCTCCTTCAGCAACCAGCCCTGGCAGATGTCACAGGACTCATGTATAACCTTGCCCCTGGCTCTCCCAGAAGGGGGTCCCTGTGCATTCTCAGGGGAACCCAACCTCAAACTGTGTGACCCAGAGACTGTTTATCTTTTGAGAGTTTTTATTAAACAGGGGTAACATTATCCTTCCCCTACAAACGAGGCTTGGGCTTGCTACTCAGTTTTTCAAAATGATATGTTGCTTAGGAATACACACAGGAGATGGAAGAACGATAGAGAAGAACAAGGGAATCCTATATAATAAAAGCCTAATATGCAAATTGTCCCCTCAACTGGGAGTTCGACCAGGAGACCGGGAGATCGATTGCTTTCTATGACTTGTGCTGACCACCGAAGGGGGGGTAGAGGGGGGGGGAGGCGGAACATGGCAGGCATCAGCGAAGCACTGCGACCTCTCACCTGGGGGCGGGGCTGTCAGGGACGGAGGTGCGGTGAGAATGCGGTGTCCACTGAGCTCGCTCTCACTCCCCCTGCTACCCTCCCTCGGAACGCCAGGGCTCGCATGCCAGGGAAGGAAGCCCCCCCACCACCCTCCCCCTGTGCTCAGGTTCCGGGCACCTGCGAGGAGCCCACCCCACACCCGTGTGGCCTCTTCTGGGTGAGCCGGGCCGCAGTCGCCAGGACCGCAGGGGCCGGTCGGGCTCCCTGTGGGTTTGCACAGGAGCCAGCCTACGAAGCCGGCCGGGAGAAAGCACGCTGTCCACCCAGCTTCCATGCAGCACCGCTGGGTGGCCCAGTGGCCCACGCTGCGCCCCGGCCCATGGCGTCTGGCTGCACTCACTGCATCTCCGCATGGGGACTTGGGTGCTGTGACTCAGGCAGAGGGGGGCCCGTGGGGGCCCGGGGGCCCAGGTGCTGCCCAAGGCCCAGAGGTCAGCTGGGACCTGCCCTTCCACACCAGACACTCGGTCGCCGGCCAGGCCTGGAGAATTTACCCATGCACTAATTCCATGCACCAGGCCTCTAGTAATTAACATAAATGTGGGAGAGAGATTTCAACCAGGAAGGTACACACGGGGACTTCTAACATGACAGTGATATCTATTATTCAATCTTGGTAAGTAGATAGCCACATACACAGATCTTTGTTTAATTATTTTTAAAATAGATATACATGTATTAGAATATTCTTTACAAGGATACACTCAATGATAAAAATATTTTTAGTAAGTGAATTCCTGTTTAAATCAGTGAAATTGTTTTAGTATCTTAAAACACTAAAGGATCCCAAAGAATATTACGCCCATAAATGTGAAAAATTATGTGAAATGGGCAAATTCTATATAATTTCCCAAAGCTAATACAAGAAGAAATAGAAAATACAAATAATCCTATAATTATTTTGTTTAAAGTTGAATCCATAATTTCAGCCCTTCCTACAAAAATAAAAAAAATAAAAAAAATCAGACCAAATGTTTTGCTAGTGAATTCTACCAAAGATGAAGAAAAAAATAATCCAGTCTAGCACAATGTCTTCCAAAGAATGGAAAAGGAGAGCATACTCCGTAACTTCTTTATGAGGCTCCCAAGCTCTGAAAAGAGCATTACAAAAAAGGAAAATTATAGGTTAATCTCACTCATAACATAGCCATAAAAAATCATAAACAAAATATTAGCAGACCAAATCCAGATTATATAAATATATGTTGTTTAGGATTTTCCAAGAATGCAAAGATGTTTTAACATTCAATAAAATATACAAAATTCATCAAATTATCTCAATACAGCAATAAAGTATATGATAAAAATTCATCATATTAGCAAATTGGACAAGGAGATTCCTTAGTTTTTAAAAATATATATATTTTTATTGATTTCAGAGAGGAAGGGAGAGGGAGAGAGAGATAGAAACATCAATGATGAGGATCATTGATGGCTGCCCCCTGCATGCCCCACACTGGGGACTGAGCCTGCAATCCAGGCATGTGCCCTGACCGGGAATTGAACCTCCTTGGTTCCTAGGTCCATGCTCAACCACTGAACCACACTGGCCAGGGTGAAATTCCTTAA
Source organism: Cnephaeus nilssonii (assembly GCF_951640355.1). NCBI lineage: Eukaryota > Metazoa > Chordata > Mammalia > Chiroptera > Vespertilionidae > Cnephaeus > Cnephaeus nilssonii. Next base: position 60,189,455 of record NC_137077.1, on the reverse strand, counting down.
TTTGATGCAGGATTTCTACAGAAAACTTTTAGGAAGCATTGCATTTAATGGTGAAATATGAAAAGAAAACTTTCCCCCTTAGGTTGAACATAAACAAAAATTTTCATCCCATTGTCTCTATTCCTATTCAACATTATTCTAGAGATCCTGGCCAGTGCACAGGATGAGAAAAAGACATTAAAGAATGGTAAAGAAATCCAGCACTGGCCTGTGTGGCTCAGTTGGTTAGAGCGCCATCCCATGCACCGGAGAGTCAAGGGTTGGCTCCTGGACAGGGCACATACCTAGGTTTGGGGTTTGATCCCTGGTCAGGCATATGTTTCTCTCTCTCTCTCTCTCTCTCTCTCTCTCTCTCTCTCTCTCTCTCTCTATCTCTATCTCTCTCTTGCTTGTTCTTTCTCCTTTCCTCCCTCTCTGAAGGCAATTAAAATTAATCTGTAAATACATAAAACTGACAGTGCCGGAAGCCAATTCCAGCATGTCAGCAGGGCTGAATCATCTGGAAATGGCTGAGGGCATTTCCCAAATCTGAAAAGGATGCATAAAGGATTGCTTGCTGCCAGACAGCTGAGGGCATTTCAATCTACATGTTATTGCCTCCTACTGGCCAAACACCTGAACAGCTGTAGGCAGTTCTTTCAATCTGACAATGGATTCTGTGTACTAAACCCTGGCCTTTGATGTGTATATCTACCTTGCCTTAGGACAATTTGTGTAAATAAAAATCAAGGGGTCCTGAGACAAGGGAGAACTGGTTTCTTTAGCCAAGCTCCTCTGGCCCCCCAATATGCCTTCCAAAATTATGTTTCATCTCTGGACTCTTGATTAATTTACACACAGCGCCTTCTCCAGATTCTGAACCCCTTCTAGATGCTGGATTAAGACCCCCAGTATGACAGTACTCACAGATGATGAAGATTATATACTTACAAACATACAAAATAACTTACAGATAATTAGAATAAAAAAAGAGAAAAAGTAAGATTACTAGATATAAGGTCAATATGCAAAAACAACCATATTTATATGTACTAGAAACAAACAGATCATTAATTTTTAAAAAGATACCAATTTAAAAAGAGTATCAAGAAACCTGAGCTACTTAAGAATAAATCTAGTAAAACATATACGAAAGACCTCTACATAGAAAACTGTAAAATATTCAAATAAATTTTAAAACACCATATTTATAAATTGGAAGACTCCACATTGAAGAGATGTCAATTATCCCCCCAATGAGCCAATCACAAGCAAAAGAATCTTGAAGAAGAACAAGATGTAAGAACCTACACTATCAGATATTAGGAGTTATCAGAAAGTGCAGTAAGTAAGACAGTTGTTTTGGCCCAGGATAAACAAATAAGGCAAAACAGAATAAGAGTGCAAAAAGAGACCCAGACACACTGGACACCTGGTTTTATACAACAAGTAGAGGCCCAGTGCATGAATTCGTGCACAGGTGGAGTCCCTTGGCCAGGCCGCTGATCAGGGCCAATTGGGGCTGGCCGGCCGGGGGGAGGGACCACAGGAGGTTGGCTGTGGGAGCACAGTGACCACCAGGGGGCAGCTCCTGCATTGAGCGTTTCCCCCCTGGTGGTCAGTGTGCGTCATAGCGACCGGTCGACCAGTGCTTCAGTCAACAGGTCATAATGGTCGCTTAGGCTTTTATATATATACAGATAGATGGCTCCCCAGAGCAATAGTAAAATGATGGTCTCTTCAATAAACAGGGCTGGGTCAATTAGATATCCATGTGGACAAAATGAAATAGGAATCCTATTTCATGTTACACAACATAATGAATCCATTCCAGGTGGATCTAGATCTAGATATGAAAACAAAATAATAAAGCTTCTAGAAAATAATGTGGGAGAAATTCTTCATGAGTTTGCTATTGAAAGACGATTTCTTAAACAGGATAGAAAAAGTACCAGCCATAAAGGCAAAACTGGCTATATAATTTGTGGACCCCTGGTTCAAAAATTATTAAGAAATTTGAGAAAGCAACAGCAGAGCCCTAGCTGGTTTGGCCAATGGATAGAGCGTCGGCCTGCAGACCAAAGGGTCCCAGGTTCAATTCCGGTCAAGGGCACGTACATTGGTTGCAGGCTTGTCCCCAGCCCAGGCCCTGGACAGGGGATGCAGGAAGCTACCAATTGATGTGTTTCTCTCACATTGATATTTCTGTCTTTACCTCTCTCTTCCACTCTCTCTAAAAAAAAAAAAAAATCAATGGAAAAGGTATTTGCAACACATATATCTGACAAAGACTCATATTCAGAATACATAAACCTGAAAATTGTATTATGTCCTATGCATGTTACAAATTTCTTACTGTGACACCCATCAATAATAATAAAAGTGTAATATTCTAATTAGACCAGACATCCTTTTGGACGTCCTTCCAGACAAAGCCAGGGCTGCGAGGGAAGCCCGGGTCCCGGGTGCCAGAGGGAAGCCAGTGCCGGCAGCGGGAGAAGGAAGGCCTACTCTTGCATGTATTTCGTGCATCGGGCCTCTAGTATTCTAATAATATTACAGAAGTATCAATTAATTGCTAAGAAATAGAACCCTCTTGTCACAATTTATGGTAAAAAGAGTAGACTTTTGAGATATTTATCTTCAAACTCCATCTCAACCACTTACCTATGAGACTTTAGCAAATGAAACTTTCTGAATCTCAGTTTCCTAACACAATGTGCCTAAAGATACATACTTTATTTGAATTGCTATGAGATAAAACCAACATTTTGGCAGAAAGCAGGTATATAATGAATGGTTACAGCTGCTGCCATTCTTATTATTATTGATTTTATTTTTAAAATATTTTTATTGATTTCAGAGAGGAAGAGAGAGGAAGAGAGAGATAGAAACATCAATGGTGAGAGAGCATCATTGATCGGCTGCTTCCTCTTGCTCCCTACTGGGGGTTGAGACTGCAACTCGGGCATGTGCCCTTGACTGGAATCAAACCGGGGACCTTTCGGTACGCAGGTCAACGCTCTATCCACTGAGCCAAACCGCTAGGGCAGTGGTCGGCAAACTCATTAGTCAACAGAGCCAAATATCAACAGTGCAACGACTGAAATTTCTTTTGAGAGCCAAATTTTTTAAACTTAAACTATATAGGTAGGTACATTGTTATTAACTTAATTAGGGTACGTGGTATTTTGTGGAAGAGCCACACTCAAGGGGCCAAAGAGCCGCATGTGACTCGCGAGCCGTGGTTTGCCGACCACTGAGCTAGGGCATTGGTTTTATTATTAATATTAAATTGGTTATACCATGATTATCCTTAGATGAATGGATAAATATAAGGGGGAAATCTGCTCTTCTATAAGGCAAATTTTGATCCTTTTCTTATTCCCACGCATTTTAAAATAAAGGGATTCTACCATAAGGCTTAGTGTATGAAACTATAAAGTCTAAGTAGTTACATCATCTGTGTTAGAAATAAAAATGATCTAGTCATTTTGGTTCATAATCCACACTTACTTATGATTATTTCAAAATTATTATACCTCTTTAATTTATCAACAGGAAATAACCCATTTTAATAAATATTAAAATAGTTTTATTCCATAGTAGGTTATGGAAGGAGGAAAGTCACTTATGGAAAGAACTATAAGCACTGAATCCATGTGGGGGGAAAAGGTTATCTGGATTTTTGCATATTAAATGTAAATGAGTTAACATGTATTTGAATGCATCAGTGCCAATCACTACTAAAATGAAAGTTCAGTGTGACAGTAAAACCTCAGTTCTTCAGAACTCTAATTGTTATTATTGGACTTGAGGAAAGAGGCAAAAAGTGAAACTACCGGAAGAGGAAAATGATAACATATTTACTGGGCACTTGTGAATCAATCAGAATCCATGGAGAAACATCAGATACCTATAATGCATGCCAATGTTTTATAGACAGACATAGATATATATACACATCTATATAGCTATACTCTCCTCCTTCTCTAGCTATTTCAGACAAGTGCCTGGCTCTGGAGAAAACTCTATTCAAAAACAGTCTACTCAACATCTGGTCCGTGTGGAGACTTGAGCATTGACCCACAAACCAGGAGGTCACGGTTCAATTCCCAGTCAGGGCACATGCCTGGGTTGTGGGCTCAGCCCAGCCTGCTCCCTCTCGCAGTCCAGGAGATGTCTGACTGACGGCTTAGGCCCACTCCCAGCCATCAATCAGACATCCTTAGCACTGCCACAGAGGTGGCACCCACCACCACTGCTGCGCTCGCCAGCCATGAGCCCGGCTTCTGGCTGAGTGGCACTCCCCCTGTGGGAGCATACTGACCACCAGGGGACAGCTCCTGCGTTGAGTGTCTGCTCCCCGGTGGTCAGTGCGCATCATAGCAAGTGGTCGTTCCGCAGTTCAGTCGATTTGCCTATTAGCCTTTTATTATATAGGATGATAATCGAGCAGCATTGTATTTAATACACATTAGGTTGAAACCTTCTTTAGTAAACAGCAAGAAGAAGAATTTGGGGATAACAAGCAGTGATATAATAAAAGAGGAGGAAGAAAACATAGTACTTTCTTCCAATAATAAACGTAAGACTAGAATGTAACCATTAATGTAATCTGAAACTACCCATGCCCTGAAAATTGTTTTATGAAAAGAAACATATCTTAATTTGGAATTTAAAAAAAAAAAAAACAACTCTAGGAGGTGTCACTTTACATATAAAATGTGACAGAGTAAAGGAACAGGAAAAGGCAACTTTCACATGCACCTAAAAAGTTGCCACAGGTGTTTTAGCAAAACACTTCGTTGGTGCCTGTATTTACCATACCTGAACATACTGTTCTGCCATGCTGCATGTTAATAAAGAATACAAAACAAAAATAGGGAAATGTTAGCAGAATAAAACAGAAAACGATTGCATGGAGAATTATAAAATTAATTCACAAGCTTTTATCTGGTATTGGACATGCATTAGTAATTTAACAATTTTTAACTCAATTAACAAACCATGCATCTCTTAGTTATGACTGGATTACCTACTAGATGGGTTTGTTAAAATATTTTGTCCTTTTCAGGTCTCAGGGCAAGTGGTAAGATCCTGTTACAAGGGTCTCCTTTTAAATCAGTTTTTAATTCACTTACGAAGCACAAAGAGAATACGAAAACAAAGATATGCCTTTTAGGTTGTATCTATCGGGTGCTGTTTTTAGAATAAAGATTTTCGTCATTGTTTAGCATCAGGTAAAAATAACCAATGTCACAGTGAAGTGCTGCTGCAAATTGAGAATAAGAAAACTAAGTTTGTAACCTCAGACATGCAACATACATTTTAACTGAGAAAAACAGGAAGCTGTACGAGTTGTTCCTAGTTCTTAGTTCTGAGGGGACAAGTTTCCATTTAAAACTTTTCAACAGATTCAAAAACACGACTAATTGACTCAGCTCACTACCATTTCAGTCGCCAAGTGGCCAAGGGGCTAACCCCACTCCAGCACTTACTTCTCTTCTGTGACACGGCCTGCAAGCACGCAGTCACAATATCGCAGTTCCTCTGGACTTTGTGCAGAAGCCGATCTTTCTGCTTCAGCTGCCGGAGTAGCTTCGCCGACTGAATGCCAATTCTGTACTTAAGCTCTCGGAGGATCGTCTTCAGTTCATTAGTGTCTATCAGAAAAGAAGATTTAAAATAGAACGATAAACACCCTGAGAGGAATACAAATGCCAACATGATACTAATCGTAAGATAATTATCGAGATTCTAGAACATCCCTGCAGGTAATTCTGGGTTCTCACTCAGTATTCAGTTAAGATATTCTGCTCAAATAAGTCACTCATCCATTTCTTGCCCTGTCAATGAGACAAATACTGTAAAATAAATTTTATCTACCTGTAATATCTAAGCAAGACACTTGATTTTACCATACTTAGCTCTGGTTGCAAATTTGCCTTTCAAAGCCTGAAAACTGGCGTGTGTATTTGGTATCATCAATGTACTGAGAGGCTAAGCTGCAAGAAAATAATCTTTTTGAGTCTGTTGCATCAATGATAAACCTGATAAATATTTTATTGTTGTTGTTAGTCCTCACTGAAGGATATTTTTCCATTGATTTTTAAAGAGAGTGAAAGGGAGGGAGGATGGGGAGAGACAAGAGAGAGAGAAACATCAATGTGAGAGAGACACACCGACTGTTTGCCTCCCACATGGGCCCCGACCAGGACCAGGGATCGAGCCTGCAACTGAGGCACCTGCCTTTGACGGGAATCGAACCCGCAACCCTTCAGTCCACTCTATTCACTGAGCCAAACCAGCTAGGGCCTGATAAATATTTTTTAAAGTATTCACTTTTGTTTGTAAATAATTGTAGGGAACGGTTATAGGGTTAAGCCTCGGACTGACCTGTTGGCAAAGCCACCAAGAACATTGTAACTATGGTGACCACTACCTTGTTTACCTCTGGCTATAAAATAAAGCAAGAGCACAGGAGATCCACAAGACCCAGCTTATTCTCTTTGTCTGTCTTTTCTTCAATCCTTCACCGCCCTCACCGAACCCTTGGCTGAGCTGGCCCGGCACAAATCATCAGTCAAAAGTAAATAATACTACCACATTTTCTAATGCAAGTAAATGTGAAAATACTGGTTTCGTTTTAAATATTCAGCCTTCCAATAGCTTGAATATTAGGTACAATATCTCATCTTTGAGACTCTGTAATTTTTCAAATGTGCAGAAAGTAAATTTCCTTTAAATCAATAAATTAAAAATAATTCTATATTCATAAAGCTAATAGTCTCAACAGCAGTTTTCTACAAGCGAAAAAATACTTGGGAATGGGAAATGTCAACAATCTTTATGTGAATGATCCTTACAATTTGGGAGTGTTGTTTGTCACTGACATTACCGTCAGTCATTACAGGAAAGCCTTCCTCTCAGCGTGGCATTGGCTAGGCCCTCAATAGAGGTCCTGTGTGAGGGTTGGATCTACTCATGTTGAAAATGATTTGGAGAAACTAGACAGGATCGGAAGAGAACAAAAGAAATGTTCCAAAGTAAGAAAAATACTTCAGAGGTCAGAGGAAGTGAACTTTGTGAGTCAGTATAAGAGAAGTGCAGGGCGTTGCTTTAACCTCTGTCATAGCTGACCACGTCATTTGGAAAATGCTATTTGACCTTGAGTGAATACGAACTTCCTATGGGCCAACCAACTACCTGTGTGATCTTAGGCAAGGTCGTGCTCAAAGACTCAAATTATGCTTAGAATACTAGGTTATTCTGAGAAACAAATGTGAATATTCTTTATAAACATTAACATAAGTAGCACTAAAATAAGAATAAGGAATGTCTATGAAGAAGAGAACACAGACCAGTTATTTCTCTCACCCTGAGTTCAAACACGGTGGCATGTCATGGGAAATAAGAGCTCACTTACTATTTGGGTTCTAAGAATGATCAACTATGAGAACCAGCTACCAGAGGAGATCAGAGGCTCTTCATTCTGAGATTCCTTCAGAGTGAGCAGATAGGCTTTCTTTGAATGTTTAAAATTTTTCCTTCTAGGGGTAGGACTATCATCTTGCATTTAAATTACACTTTCTTCCACAAAAGAGTCATTTTTCAATGACTCTTAAGGTATCTACGGCTCTGTGGATCTCTGAATTATATGCATTGTCCAATATGGGAAAATCTTCAGGGTTGAGTTTGGAAATGTACAGCATGATTTGCTGGTATACAAGCATCCCAAAGACAGGAATAAAGTCGTCTTTATCTTTGTATGCCCCACGGCATCAGCTACAGCTCCTAACACAGTTTTAAATAAATAGGAAAAAATGAGATCAAGTGACAAACAATGGACAATTTTCTTTCTAAGGAATCCCAGTGTATAAAATAAATATTATTATATCTAACATTTATTGAGCACATTATACACATTAACTTATATAATTCTCAGTACAGTCCTATGAAGTAGGTATTATTATTATTATCCCTACTTATAAGTGAGAGAAATGAGATGGAGAGGTTAAATAGCTTGCCTGAGGTCCCACAGTTAGTAAGGAACAGTAGCAGGATATCAGCTCAAGCATTTGACTCGAAAGTTCATCCCTTAATGAAAACACTGAGAAGAGTGTAGATTTCCTGAGAAACCATTTTGGTGCCTCAAATAAATAAAGGACCCACACATGCTAAATATGTAAAAATAGGTGCTACATCGATGCTACAGCAAAATCTCTAACAGAAAAAATGAGAGAATTAATACACAGGTTACCTGCATTATATGAGATTCCTACTAGGTACTATGTTGAGAGATTTATTTTTTTTTTTTGACCCTGAAAAAAACACACAAAACAGGTAACCTATAATAAGCTGTAAAATTAAGCAGACAGCTGTTTCCATCACCTGATTATTTCTTTCTTAGTACTCTAATGATGTTTCTTGATAAAGGTGGAGGGGGCGTAGCTATTAGAATATGGTATCTTGTTCATCCTAACAGGGTTGACTGCAAGAAAAGATTAACAAGCAACTAACCATGCAATAAGACTGAGACCTGGGCAACGCATACTTACAGGTCTTAAGAATGATTACTATAGAAAACTGTGATACACCTACACAATGGAATACTACGTTGCTGTAAAAGAGAAGGAACTCTTACCATTTGCAACAGCGTGGATGGAACTGGAGAGCATTATGCTAAGCGAAAAAGCCAGTCAGAGAAAGATAAATATCACAGGATCTCACTCATTTGTGGAATATAATGAACAACATAAACTGATGAACAAAAATAGAACCAGAGTCACAGAAGCATTGAACAGACTGTCAAAAGTATGAGGGAAGGCAGGGGGTGAGGGAGTAAGAAATCAACCAGAGGACTTGCATGCATGCATATGAACATAACCAATGGACACAGACAGGGGGGTGGGGGGTGAAGGCATGTGCTGGGGAGTGGGGGCGGCCGGGGAGTGGTCAGTGCGGGGCGGGGGGGGGGGGGGGGGGGAGGGGGGGGGGGAAGGAGACTTATGTAATACTTTAAACAATAAAGAATTTAAATTAAAAAAAAAAAGAATGATTATTACAGTGGTCGCTTGTTTGAAATCCACTTGCAAAGCTGTAGTGTTACTTCTTTAAAAATTAGCTTGCCATATTTCCTCTTCCAAAAGGAAATTACTAATCCACCTAATTTGCTCGGTAATGAAAAGCCAAATCATAATTCTTCAAAATTGATTTTGTTGGATTCTAAAAGAACTATTGCCCTACGGAACTCTAGGCATAAACAGACGCTCTGAGAACAGCCAAATAATTGTATAAAACGAAATGGCACAACTCCAGCCAAGTCCCAGGCAGGGGGAGGAAGGTGGAAGTCATTTGTAACAATCAGCTGGGAAAAAAATCTTCACTGGGAAGCCAAAAGAGGAAGCTGAAAGCTGTTTACATAGATTTGAGAAAGCAGACAGATTTATTCCTTTTCTGGTTATGTTTTTTCCTTTTCTTTTGTTTTCTAGCAACAGCTAGTCTGATTTTTTCAATTAGAGGAGACAGGATATCATTATAGTATGCATCCTCTCTTTCCCCTCTCCCCTGGTAGTTTAGCACAAGGACATGAATTCAAGAAATGTTGTGGTTTAGCATGTTTTCCACACCTCACTTCATTTTGTAAATTGAAGTCTTGACATATCTATTTTAAAAAAAGACAACTGTAATAACTGTGTTAGTGCCTGAAGGGCAAACTACTTATTAACAGTTGGGGCGGGGGCGGGGGGGGGGGGGGGAAGAGATCTCAATTAGGACACAGCATCAGAGTCTGATAACAAAAGAAACACCAAATTCTCCTCTCCCCCTGAAAACCAAGGCCATTTTCAGATGACCTGTCCAACTGATAATGTCAACATTCTCCGCGTGATAATGCCAACACACCAGGGCCCTCCACTAATAAAAAGCCCACCTAGTGAGCTTCTTGAAACCAGACGTTCCGGCAGAAATGGAATTCACACGTTCTGCTTAGAAACCGAATTATGGAATTATTCTGCCTCGCTAGTTAAACACTATCCCGGTAGTGTGGCCAGGGAGGCGGATTATTTAAACTAAAAAAAAAAGCCCCCAGATGCCTCACTGGTCCCAGCGCCCTACGTCACGGGCACTTAGAAACTCCAAACCTGTCCTAACAGCTGTTCCGGCGACATCAGAACCTGGACTGCCTCTGCCCTGGGCGCCTCCACAAACACGCGGGGCGGCGTGGAGACCGCCGCTGCCACGCCAGCCACGGAGGCTCCACTCCACGGCTCGAAGGGGATGCGGGTGAGGGAGACAAGAACTACGTCTAGTCGTGTTTTCGTGACACTGTGGACGCCGGCAACACATCCACGGAGACCCCGAACTTAACGTCCGTGCGCTAGACCGTTCAGTCCGGGTGCGCACAGGTGAGCGCGGGGGCCCGGAGCGCAGGGCCGGGGCCGGGGCGGGGGGTGAGGGTGGGGGGCTGCGGCCGCTCCCCGCTGCGGCAGGCTCCCCGCTGCGGCAGGCTCCCCGCCCGGCCCTCACCTTTCTGCCGCAGGTACAGCCGCTGGTGCCGCTGGCTCGGCCGCTCCCGCAGCTCCTGCAGCTCCCGGGAGTCGCCGCGCCCGCCCAGGACCACGTCGGAGCCCGAGGCCTCGGTGGAGCTGTCGAGGCTGTCGCGGCGCTGCAGGCGGCCCCCGGGCCCGCGGCCCCCGCCGGCCGCCTCCTCCTCCTCGGTGCAGCTGTACAGCTCGGTGAGCAGCCCGCTCACCAGGGACGCCGTGCGGCTGGTCCGCCCGCCCCGCCGCTCGCCGGGCTCCGCGTCCTCCTCGCCCTCCCAGGAAGCCGGGGGGTCCGGCGGCAGCCCCGCCGCGGGCGCGTCCCGCAGGGGTGGAGCCGGGGGCACTGCAGGAACCGCTTCCTCCACGACGTCCTCCGGCCTCGCCTCAGGCTCGGGGCGCCGGGTCGGGCCCCCGCCCGTGGGAAGGACCTCCATGGCCCCCGGCGTGGTGCGCGGCGCCCCGCTCCCGCCGCTCCCCGCCGGCCGCCTGCCAGTTCCGGGAGGAGGCGCGGCCTCTCCCCCGCGGGGTGCCCTCGGCCGGCCGCCAAGCCGGCGAGCTCCGGATCCCCACGGCGCCTCACCTGCCCCCACAGCCCCGCTCCCCTCTCCGGGCCGGCATCCGAGTCGCCGGCCCTCGGGTCCGAGCGGGAGGAGAGCTGGGTGGCCAGGCGTCCCACTACCTGGGGACACCTGCAGCAGGTGAGGGCCCTGCGGCCGGAGGGGGAAGGGCGCTCTGGCGCTGCCACCTTCGCCTTTAAGCACGTGACTTAACTCGAAAGGGGAGCAACTCCTGCATCTATTCAGCCGCCGGTTGGAAATAATGCCCGGAGCGTTCTGAACGCCAACCAGTAGGCAGGGGCAGGGAGCTCCCTTCTTCACATCCCGGGGCACAATGCCCTTCTCACCTTCCCGCCAGACTTGGGTGCCTTTCAAGGTGTTCTTAGTTAGTTTGGGACAATAACCTTTCCGAAGGGCTGACATACACTTCAGATTTAATAGCGCTGTGAACTGTTTCCTCCAGTGATCAAGTATTGGATTAAGGGCAACTAATTCCCTGACACAAGACCTAACAGAATGAGGATTTAATAAGTGCCCAGGAGATCGCCCTAACTGGTTTGGCTCAGTGGATAGAGCGTCGGCCTGCGGACTGAAGGGTCCCAGGTTCGATTCCGGTCAAGGGCATGTACCTTGGTTGCGGGCACATCCTCAGTAGGAGGTGTGCAGGAGGCAGCTGGTCGGTTTCTCTCCCATCGATGTTTCTAACTCTCTATCCCTCTCCCTTCCTCTCTTAAAAAATCAATAAAATATATATTAAAAATAAATAAATAAATAAAAATAAATAAATGCCCAGGAGATAACCAAACTAATAATAAATTGATGTCGCTGATTTTTGACAGTACACAAAAGTTTACATGATATCCTGAGAGATGTATGTTTATGGTAGTTCTCAGTAGAACACTGAGGTACCCTTCCACTGTAGATATTTTTGCAAATCCTCCTATATAATAAAAGGCTAATATGCAAATTGTTCCTACAGGTGGGAGTTCCAACGACCGGGAGTTAGACATGCGCTGACCACCAGGGGGCGGTGCGTACCATGGCCGCACTGGCAGCGGGCGGCAGTGGAGGCTCTGCCAGCCCCTATGGGCCCCGAGGAGAGCAGGACTGCAGCGGGATGGTGGAGCAGGTGAGTGGGCAGCAGCAGGCCAAGGCAAGTGTGAAGGGAGGCCCCGGCTGGCAGCCTCTAGGGACCCTACCCTTGCACGAATTTCGTACACTGGGCCTCTAGTTTAATAATAATTGTCAGCGTCTTTGAGTGCTTTATTTGTGCCAGGCACTGTTTTTTTTAAATGGAGTCCCGGGCACTATCTCACTTTAATACTATAAAGCAGGTAAGTTCTATTTGTTTAATTGAGTACAACTGACCACATAACATTATATTAGTTTGAGGTGTATAACATTCCTCCTCCTTCTATATAATAAAAGCATAGTATGCAAATTGTCCCCTCCACCGGAAGTTCGTCTGGGAGTTTGACCAGGGGGCAGGGCCGGAAGGGAAGGAGGTCATGTCTATCTCCTAATGCTATTAAATTGTTGCCATATTTCTAAAAGAAGCAACAGTGCACCTAGTGAACAGTGGTGATGCTTGATGTTTGAATAACACACTTTACTTTTCAAGGCACTTTCATAGTAGAGCCTTGCCTGACAGGTCCCTTTGCACTACCACCACAATACATGTAAACGTAGAGTGAGAACAATAGGACCCTTTTCGAAACTGGAGTTAATAGAAGGAAAGTAGAAGTTTTATAACTTTCTCTTAGGTATCCATAATTTAAAATTATACTAGAACCTGGCCGTCATGGCTCACTGGTTGAACGTCCACCTATGAACCACCTATGAGGGATCAAGGTCACAGTTCGATTCCCAGTCAGGGCATGCAGGAGGCAGCCAATCAATGGTTCTCTCTCATCATTGATGTTTCTACCTCTCTCCCTCTCCCTTCCTCTCTGAAATCTTTTAAAATATATATTTTAAAAATTATATTAGAAATATTATTTTATGTTTATGTGTATCAACTACTATGTTATCTATTTAATTTTAAAATGTGTGAAATAGAATGGGATTACTTATTTATAACTAGTGGCCCGGTGCACAAATTTGTGCACATTGAAAGGAAATTAATTAGAAGAAATATTTTAATATCACTATTCGCCCTTTCTCTGTAGTAGAGGTGTCAACCAAATTCACAATCAACAATGACAGATGGAAACACACGTGTGCAATTGGCACCAGTGAGAGCTTTTATGTATCGTGCATGCACGAGTCAACTTAGCCTTTTATAGACATAGAATAAACTTGCTTAATTAGACCTGCTTTCTGATGTAGTTAAACTTTTTCCAGCCCAGTGAAGCACCCAACTTCTCTTTCGGGTAATTGTCAGCAACACAGCAGTAAATATCAACATGAAGCAGATTATTATTGTAGATCACGCAGGGAGAACAAAGGGTAAAATATTTAACTGCAGCAGTGTTTGACTATATTCTGTGCAGTGAGAAAACCAGAAATCATTTTCTTTTTTTTCTTTTTTTTTTCCAATTTTTTTATTAAGGTATTATATGTGTACATATCTTACCATTGCCCTCCCCACACCCCACTCCCATATATGCCCCCACCCCCCAGAGTTTTGCATCCATTGGTTATGCTTATATGCATGCATACAAGTCCTTTGATTGATCCAGAAATCATTTTCAAGGTCCACCATTTCTTCTTTTCAGTCAGGTCAAGTTTCTAAGTTTTCTAAATCTCCATTGTACTGCTAATGAAAAGAAAATAGCGTATTTTCCGGCATATAAGACGACTGGGCGTATAGAAGATTTTCCTGGGTTAAAAAGTCATCTTATACACCGGAAAATACGGTAGGATTCTACCAAGTCTTCTATCTACCTACTCCATGACTTCTGTGAGGATCAAATGAGATGAGGCACGGGAAAACACTTCACAGACATTTGGTTACAGTGTAAAGTGTTTCCACCTGGCTAGAAAGCAAGTTGTGTTCCTGGGCTGAAGAAACTGCAAGGAAGCGGGCGTTGCTATGTGACATCATTACCCAGAGGGTAGGGCACAGCATATTAGCCTTTTACATGTATAGATTTTGTTTTGTTTTTTGAGGTGTTTTATTTTTTTTTTCTATTGTCTCTGGCATTGAATAGAGTCCTGAGAGCCTTCCTTCATATGCTGAACTTTGTAAGAAGCAGGACTTTTATAAAGGGAAACACTGAAATTGGATCTCTTTTCTTAGTTGATTTCCCAGCCCTTTCTCTCTATCTCAACCCAGTTAGAGATGAGATAATTGCTAGTCTTCAACACTGTTCTCATCCAGGGTTTCTCTCTCAGGACCTATGGGTAAAGAAACTCATCATGAGCTAAAGGGGATGGTGACAAAGGCCAGGAAAAACAGCAGGTCGACATTGTTAAATTAATCAGGACTTCAAAGTTATTTCCCATTCCCCATCATTACCAAATTACCTGAGGAGAGGAAATGGGCAAAATAAGAACTAATAAGGAAAGCAAAGTCAAGGTCTTTGCACTTGTTGGAATGATTTCTCCCCAAATAGCCATATGACTCTTCTCTCACCAGGGTTAGATCTCTGCTAAATGGCCTCTCACTGGATTTTCCTAACCACTCTGTTTGGAATCACAGCTCCCTATCCTCCCTCCCAGTATTCCCTTCTTCCCCTTCTTTGTTCTCCGCCCTCCCCCACCCCCCCCCCCCCCCGTCCCCATAATACTTACCACTTCCCAACATACCAAATCACCTACTGATTTATTTTGTTATCTTTCTTCTGCCAGTGTCAATCAATTTTGCCAAGAACTGGAAGGCAAACAAAAGATTTATTTGGAGGCCTTAGGAATTTCAAATCTAGAAGTCACAGATTTAAGTAGAAACCCAATGTGTTCTGAGGGGGAAAGAAAGAGGTAGAGTTTATAAAGACTGAAAAGGGGAGGCTTTCAAGAGGATTACATAAATTGCTTTGAAGGAGCTGTGATTGGGGCTGGCAAGCCAATTTACACTATGCTATCCATGACTGGTTGCTTATTTAATAGAGAGTGTAGTGATGCAGAACCAGTTCCAGAAACTGTATGAGGATGTAGCTCTTTGGTTTAGCCCAGTTCAAAAGTTCAGTTTCACATGGAAGGAAGTGAGTTAGCTCAGCTTCCCAGAGACCTCCCAGCTCTATTTTACAGTGCTCTCTTGACAACATCAACTCCATTTTGCTGTTTTTCTGTCATGTTTCCCTCTTTGGATTGAGATCTTTCCTGAGAAAGCATTGATGATCAACCATTGGGAAGTATCATTGGTATGTCATTGGGAGAACAACATTGATCCCTCATCTCCAGGAATGCTCATTCCTGATATGTCACTTTCCACATAGAAGAGAGGGTAGTATACAGTAAGAGAGTTAGTAGGGCTAAGTCACATTCCTCAGATCAAAAATTCCTTTGTAGAGGTGGTCTCGGTCGAATTTATTCATTGTAACACCTCTAGGCATTGGGCTATCATTATTGTGATAGTGGCTGTTAGTTGTTGTTGGATGCACCTGGTCAGACACCTAATTAAGGTAGTGAATAGTATAATCACAAAAACCAATATGATTAAGTCCTGTAATGTAGAATGAAACCCTATTCCTCTAGGCAGCCAGCTAAATAAGTCTGTCCAATCCTAACTTATAGGGTACTGTTTTCTCTGTTCAAGGACCTTAACATTGTGTTTTAGAACCTCAAACTATTGTACCACTTTATCTAATTTGTTAACATAGAAAACATTCTTCCCAATAGGGCATAAGTATCGCTTTGTTGGACAGCTATCACATCTAGAGCCCTACAGATGTGAAGTATACTCCCAGCCAGTCTCAATTATTGCTTATTGTCCTTCAAGAGCAGTTGTAGTAGCATTCAATATTTGTGCTACAAAAATAGTAAGATTTCTGATAGTCTTCTAATTCAGCTACTCCATACCTGAAAGGAAGCTCTAGTGAAGGCCTACCCAAAGCTTCATTTATTATGGGGTATCAGTGGAAAGAGGACTGAAAAGACCATGCCCAAAATACCAATTCCATTTGGTCTGTTTTGGTAGAAGTTTATAGATTGTGGATAATGGCAGAGGAAGGGAGAATCTTCTGGTGACAGTATCAGGAGCTGATATCACAATACCATATCTGCCTCACCATGGGGTTGACAAGGTGATATATTTGCATCCCACACAAGAAGAAACAGCTAGTACCTTCAAGTGAAATCATGTAATTAGGTCCTTCAACCAAGACTTTGAGGGGAGTAGTATGTTCTACTTACGAAGGAGGGACTTCGTAGCCTTCATATGCTGGATGATCACAATAGTTGCCAACACAGAAGACATTCAAGTTATCGTAAGAATGATTAAAAGAGCACCTGAGGTTTCTATATATTTGGGTTAGGATTAAAAGAGTTTGTTCCAAGTTTGCAGGCTGGAATTCCCTAAGCGATAGATTTTTATCCATTTTACATCAAATACCAGATTTTTTATCTAGACCCCTTGTAGTATATAGGAGCAGGACATTTGCAGGACTGAGTGGTATTATTCCTTGAATTTCCCAACATTAGAGAGGTAACATAAGAAGTAATATTATAGTCACTTAAAGCCCATTGAGTTGTGAACTCATGGTCGTTTGCATCATACAAAAGAGTGTAGTCATACATTTTTAAAGGGACAAAACCTGAAAGTATGCCTGAACTGTTTATATTTTCAAAACAGATAGGCAAGTTATTGGTAAGAGTCCAGACTGTATTTATGGGTATTTCTTTGTGGGTTGGGGAGCTTATAAATGGATCTGGACACAGGAAGGTCATTTGTTCCATCAATATTTTTTGAGGTTTGAGAATAAAGAACGACTTTAAATCTGGAGTTATGTCCAGTTAGGTTTTGTAAGCTTTCAAGGTTCAATGGCCAAGCCACTAGTTCTGGTTCATCATGAGTATGGTTAGCTCAGTTGCATATCCAACAGTCAGTTAAATTAGTACTGTTGGGTAATCATTGGATAGTAGGAGCAAAAGGGTGTTGAAGGGCAAATAGGGTAGTCATTGTAGTAAGCAGACATAAGAATCTGAGTGTGTTCATCTTGAAATCAGACTAAAGGGCTAGGAAAAGAAAGAATGTTTTCTTAAGAGTTTTGTTCCAGCAAACCCTGGCCAGTGTAGCTCAATGGTTAGAGCATAAGCCCTTGGACTGAAAGGTCTCGGTTTGGATTCCAGGTCAAGGGCACGTACCTGGGTTGCAGGTTCCATCCGCAGCACTGGTGGGAGCGAGTGTGGGAAGCAACCAATTGATGTGTCTCTCTTACATTGATGTTTCTCACCCTACTCCCTCCCTCCCTCTCTTTCACTCTCTAAAAATCAATGGAAAAAATATCCTCAGGTGAGGATTATCAAACAAAAAGAGTTTTGTTTGGGGGAGGGGGACACAGTTGTGATAGCAATATGATCAGTAAATGAAACAAAGGTGCTCAAAGGGAAGAAGTGCAAGGGTTGCTGTGTGGAATCATGTATGACTGACTGGCCTGGTCCCAGGTCTTGGGAGAGCCCTCTGCATTAGGTGCCATCTGCTTCCATCCAGAATGAAAATTCTAGTGGCGGTCTTGGATTGTTCAGAGATTTTCAGCTTAAGATCTTCAGTAGGCTGAGATGACCACTCAGGTGTGGGTATTTTTTAAATGAGAAACATGAATCTGTGAGTCAATACCTCTAAGTTTAGCAGCACATGGATTAGTTATTAATACCTCATATGGCCTTTTCCATCAGGGCTGAAAGGCATCTTTATAGAGATGGTATTTCCAATAGGTATAATCTCCAGGTTGGAGATTGTGGATTGTAGATCTTTGCCTCCCAGGAGCAAGCCATGGGAAGATTGCTCTACCAGTGTGAGTTGTAAGGGCCCTTATAAGTTCTTTATAATAAACTAGAGGCCTGGTGCATGAAATTCGTGCACGGTGTGTATGTGTGTCCCACAGCTCAGCCTATACCCTCTCCAATCTGTGACCCTTTGAGGGCAGTCAGACATCCCTCTCACAATCCAGGACTGCTGGCTCCCAACCACTTGCCTGCCTGCCTGCCTGATTGTCCCTAACCGCTTCTGCCTGCCATCCTGATCACCCCCTAACAACTCCCCTGCTAGCCTGATCAACATCTAACTGCTCCCCTGCCAGCCCGAAGGTCCTAACTGCCCTCCCTTGCCAGCCTGGTTGCCCCTAACTGCCCTGCCCTGCTTGCCCAATCACCCCTAACTGCCCTCCCCTGCCAGCCTAGTCGCCCCCAACTGCCCTCCCCTGCAGGCCTGGTCCCCCCCAACTGCCCTCCCCTGCAGGCCTGGTTGCTCCCAACTGCTCTCCCCTCCTGGCCTGGTCCCCCCACAACTGCCCTCCCCTGCAGGCCTGGTCCCCCCACAACTGCCCTCCCCTGCAGGCCTGGTTGCTCCCAACTGCTCTCGCCTCCTGGCCTGGTTCCCCCAACTGCTCTCCCCTGCAGGCCTAGTCCCCCTCAACTGCCCTCCCCTGCAGGCCTGGTCACCCCTAACTGCCCTACCCTGCTGGCCTGGTCGCCCCAGCTGCCCTCCCCTGCAGGCCTGGTCCCCCCCAACTGCCCTCCCCTGCAGGCCTCGTCACCCCCAACTGCCCTCCCCTGCCAGCCTGGTTGCCCCTAACTGCCCTCCCCTGCCAGCCTGGTCACCCCTAACTGCCTTCCCCTGTAGGCCTGGTTGCCCCCAACTGCCTTCCCCTGCAACCTGGTTGCCCCCAACTGCCCTCCCCTGCAGGCCTGGTCCCCTCAACTGCCTTCCCCTGCTGGCCTGATCACCCACAACTGCCCTCCCCTGCTGGCCATCTTGTGGGTTAGAGTGACAGTCAATTTGCATATTACCCTTTTATTAGATAGGACATGAGGTCTCCTTCAGCAATGCAGGTTCATTCATTCCTTGATCTAATCTCATGGGTCTCCAAGTAATAATTTCAAAAGGAGACAAACTATGCTTGCAAATGGGAGCAGATCATAGGCTGAGCAATACCAAGGGGAGAGCCTTAGACAAAGGCAGATTAAAGGACCCTATGAGTTTTGCCAATTAAGTTTTGATTACTCTTTAGTCTGTTCTACAAGATCAGAGAACTGGGGATGATAAACACAACAGATATGTGAAGTCAGCCAGATCTTACAGACAGAGTGTATAATTTGTCCTGTGAAAATTAATTCCCTGGTCACTATGGAGCTCTGAAGGGATTCCCTAAGTGGGGAACATAATTTCTAGGAGTAATTCCTTTACTGCTGAGGCTGTGGCTTTGCAGCATGAGAGTGTTTCCACCCAAAGGGAAAACACACAAATCATTACAAACACATATTTGTATCCTTGAGAAGGGGGCAACTGAATAAAGTGCATTTGCCAGACCTCAAAGGGTCCTAAAGGCAAGGGAAAATGCCCCATGGAGGTATGAATGGGCTTTCCAGGGCTGCCTTTGGGAAGATTTGGTATTTTTGGTCTGCCTAGAAAGCTATCCATGGAAATGGCTCCCAGTTGTATTGTTTTCCCCATAAAACCATTTTCTCAGCATTCCAGTGAGTTAAGTCATATACATATTGTAATCTGTGATGTTGTATGCAATTAGGGAGGAGTGATCATTCATTTGGACCTACCCATAAGTTTCTTTCAGAGTCAGCCTTGTTCTAACCATTTCTTTCTATTTTGTCAAACAGCTAAACGCTGTGCTTCCATAATGTTATCTTTTATATCTCCAACTAGAGGCCTGGTGCACGAAGTTCGTGCATGGGGGTGTGTGTCCCTCAGCCCAGCCTGCACCCTCTCCAATCTGGGACGTCCCTCTCACAATCCAGGACTGCTGGCTCCCAACTGCTCGCCTGCCTGCCTTCCTGATTGCCTCTAACCACTTCTGCCCGCCAGCCTGATCACCCCCTAACCACTCCCCTGCCAGCCTGATTGATGCCTAACTGCTCCCCTGCCAGCCTGATCACCCCTAACTGCCCTCCCCTGCAGGCCTGATCACCCCTAACTGCCCTCCCCTGCAGGCCTGGTTACCCCTAACTGCCCTCCCCTGCTGGCCATCTTGTGGTGATCATCTTGTGTCCACATGGGGGCAGCCATCTTTGACCACATGGGGCAGCCATCTTGTGTGTTGGAGTGATGGTCAATTTGCATATTACTCTTTTATTAGATAGGATTGCTTCAGCTGGTAGCTTAGGTGCTTTCATTGGGGGCTGAGTTTGAGTCATTGCTTAGTTTTGTAGTTTTTTTCTAATTGACTGTGCAGATTTAAAAAGAGCCCCAAGTTGGCCAGTTTAACTGTAGATAGTCCTGGATAATTATGGTCCAGCAAGACAGAAATTTGCAAGATAGGGGCTTGTAATTTTGGTATATGCATACAGCTGGAGTTCTAGCAGGTGGCTTTTCAACAGCTATTCCCTTAGAAAGTGAACTTCCCATTTTTCAAGAGTAATTATTCAACAGACAGGTGTTTTAAGTGCCATAGATAAAAAGCCAGCAACAGAGGACACCCAAATGGAAACTGAACCTCAACCAAGCAGGTGGTTCAGGTCTAGGAGGACTTACCACAACTAGATGGACTTTCACACCAGTAAAGTATACTCCTGAAGGCAGGAATTTTTGTCTGTTTTGTTCACTGATGTTTGCCCACCACCTAGAACAGTCCCTATCGCATTATAGGTATTCAATAAATATTTGTTGAATTAATTAACTGAATTAATTAAATGAAAACTAGAGATAAGACCAACCAATTACCAACCTTCTTAAGAAAAGTGAGTTCCATTAAATAGAATCCTAGAGGTAGCAAAGGGAAGCCCCTTTTTGTACACTACATTACTGCTGCGTGGTGCCTGGAAGGATGTAAGAGATAACCATTGGCCCAGCCAGTGTTGCTCAATGGTTGAGCATCAACCTATGAACCAGGAAGTCATGTTTGATTCCTGGTCAAGGCACATGCATGGGTTGTGGGCTCAATCCCCAGTAGAGGGCATGCAAAAGGCAGCCAGTCAATGATTCTCTCTCATCATTGATGTTTCTATCTCTCTCTCCCTCTCCCTTCCTCTCTGAAATCAATAAAATTATATTTTAAACAAAGAGAGAGAACCATTGGTGTAACAATATGATTCCGAACTGATGGTGACTAAAGAAAATAGCTAAAATTAAATTTTCTATGGTTAGTTATGCTAGTAACAATAATTAGTGTTTTAATTTGTTTGAAACTTTAGTTTTAATATTTAAATAATTATACTACTTATTTTATACCAAATATAAGGTCCAATATTGCATTATATTTACAAGAAGCTCAGAAGCATCTATTTCAAAGTCAAGTACAATTTAATATAGTCTATCAAGTGCAATCTATGTAAATCTAGTGTACAAGCTACAGACGGTAAACATTTAAATTATTTCCAAGCCTGTATCAGGGTCTTGTCAATAACCTTCTGACACCTATTATTTGAAACTACCTTAACAAGATTCAACATTTTTGATAATTTGATAATTTTTTTTCAGCATGTGCAGACATACACATAAAGACTAAATTGCCATGATGAAAGCTTTGATTATTCTTGGAATGGCTGATTTATAAAATATGGCAGTTAACCTTTTACTTTAATCCCTCAGGGATTACTCATTCCAGAGTCACATGAGAAATGCAAAAGGTCATTGCTGTGTTTCAGCTTCTCCACATGGTAGCTCACTTTTGCTCTTTAGGTCTGCTGATTACGATTTTTTACATGCTTGGAATACAATGAAATCTATTTTCAGTTTAATAACTATACATGAACAAGGCTCTTACTTTTTCAATTCAAAAAGTTGGAACAAGAAGTAAAAACAGGATTTTAGTATTTGTAAAAGCTATCAAGCTTTAGACAGACCTTAGGAAATGCATAGTAGTACGTAATATATGGTCAATAAGTAAGAACTATTAATGTTAAGTGATATTTAAGTCATAACATTTGAGTGCTTAGAGGAACTTTGGAGACCTAATCTGACTGAGGCTTAATTAATATTTAAATATCACACTAGATTGCAAAATAACAGAACATAACCTTTCCTTTGCAATAATAAAACATTGTGATTGCTTGACCCTGGCCTGGTGGCTGAACTGGTTAGAGCATCGTCCTGATACACCAAGGTTGCAGGTTTCAACTCTGGTCAGGGCACATACAAGCAACCAAAGAGGGCATAAATAAGTGGAAAAACAAATCAATGTTTCTCTCTTTTTCCCTTACCCTCTCTCTCTATAAAATAAATAAATGAAAAATAATTTAAGTTGTGATTGCTCAATGTATACCAGCTGAGAACCAAAATTCTGATCTTTCACCTGTAGTCAGGTGACATTTTTTTGAGAGTAAGTGAGGTGCCTTTATGCCAGCACTTAGGTAGCCAATGACAAAGGCTGGCTAACAACTGACTAAGCTATTTTGTCTAATTTGTTGTTTAGTGCCACTTCCATGGTGAGTGATTTCTGCTGAGTATAAATATGTCAGACGAAGATCTTCACAAAGGGCCCTGCAGATTATGTAGCCAGCCCTGCCTGCTACTGAGCACTTTTCACCTCCAGGCGCCACTCAAAGCTGACAGCCTTTCATGACACTCTGTACAATAGTCCTCCCTTTTAAGGGAGTGGGAGACATGTTCCAAGACCCCCAGGGGATGTCTGAAACGGAGGATAATACTGAGCCCCATATCTACTATGTGTTGTTTTTCCTTATAGATACATATCTTTTCACTTAAAGGAAGCATTTCATGGCTTCTCTTCGGCATGTCCAAATTGCCAGCATCACTACTCTTGTGCTTTAGAGTCATTATTAAGTAAAATAAGGGTTACTTGAACACAAGCACTGCGAAACCTAAACAGTAGATCTGATCACCTAGACCCGTGGTCAGCAAACCGCGGCTCGCGAGCCACATGTGGCTCTTTGGCCCCTTGAGTGTGGCTCTTCCACAAAATACCACGGCATGGGCGAGTTTATTTTGAAGAAGTGGCATTAGAAGAAGTTTAAGTTTAAAAAATTTGGCTCTCAAAAGAAATTTCAATCGTTGTAATGTTGATATTTGGCTCTGTTGACTAATGAGTTGGCCGACGACTGGACTAGATGGCTACTAAATGACTAACTGGTGGGTATGCTGGACAAAGGGATGCCCGCCCGTGTGGGGCAGAGAGGAAATGGTGCGAGATGTCATCAAGCTACTCAGAATGGCACGCAATTTAAAACTTACAAATTGCCTATTTCTGGAATTCTCCATTTAATATTTCCTGACCATGGTTGACAGTGGGTAACTGAAATGGCAGAAAGTAAAACTGCAGAAAAGGGGGAACTAGTCTATATGGGCTGGGGCAGTATTCCTAGGTCGGATGGGTTGCATACAGAAGACAAAACAAGTCTACCAAACACTGCTGCTTCTTTGTAGTAAGAGATGCAAAATACACCAGTTTGTTTTTACTCCAGAGGCAATGTCCTGGCACATCCCTGGGCCCCTAAAATCCTTTACTGAAGTGCCAAGTTCCTGAATTTTCATAAGGCCTATCTCCCACGCTCTGGAGCACATGTGTCATAACAAAGATTCCAGCATGCCTCTTGTTCATCCTGCCCAATCAGCATGATGTCATCGATGTGATGGATGGGTAGGAGGTCCTGCAGGATGCCCAGGCAGCCTAGATCTGTTTAAAGTCAACAGTCGCCAAACTTTCGGACCTCATGGACCACCAGTGGTCCATGGGCCACCGGTTGGTGACCGCTGGTTTAAACTATATTATAACACATAGTTATAGTAGGTGTTTTATCACCTTGCTTTAATTCCCTCATTCTGTCATTTATTACTGATTTTTCTCCTGGTTACTGGTCGTATTTTCCTGTTCGGTGGCCTGTGTATTTTTCTATTGGATGCAGGAACTTCTATTGTGAATTTTATGTTGTTGAGTATTTAGATTTTCTCATCTTCCCTTAAAGAGTGGAGACCTTGTTTCAACAGGCAAGTTATGTTTCTTGCAGGTCAGCTTGATATTTTGAGACTTGTATTTAAATTTTGTTATCATAGGTGTACAGTACCTTTCATTTATGATAGTTTAGCTCGACTACTAAGGTATAACCTTCCTGGGTTCTCAACTGAATGTCCCTTGTGATTAAGGAAGACTTTCCCTTCTGGCTGGTTCTCAAACATCTCCACCTCCTTTAAGAATTATTACATCTCCTTAGTTATTCATTGTCTTACCTTCTGGTGCCTTTATCCAATAAAATACACCTTAGTGTTCAACAAAGTCTCAAAAGGATATCTATGCAGATTTATGGAGCCTTTCATCTACAAAGCTTCCTCCTCTTTCTAACTTTGCCACACAACTTCCAGCTGCCTCGGACACCCTAAACTTAATCTCTGTGCCCTCAACGCAACTTGGTTCTACATGGGATCCTCTTTTTGGTGCCGATTCAGAAGGTGCCACCAGTAGAAAACTGGCACAATACTTCTTTTGCCTAACACTTGTGGTTGTATATTTGACACTTTGAAGTACTTCCACAATTATTTTTACCTAATGGTACAGTGCTTTCACAAGGTTTAAAAGACTTTTTGTGTTGGATGATCCAGCTTAGAGAATATGCACTTAGTTAGGAGCCAGGAGGTACAGCCTATTGTTCTGAGCTGGGAATAAGGCTTGGCCACTCACCTTGCCAGGAAAAGTTTCTGTTTTTCTATATTTCAGCAGAGGGGTATGGTAGAGCAGGTCTAGAGCCACCACAGACATTTTTGGAGCTCTAGTTTCATGGGACTTTCTAAAGATTGCTTAATGTGGTTGGATGGACATGTTTCACAGGTTTTGTTTTTATTCAATGTACACATCCTCCAACATCTTCTAAGATGGCTTTCAAACATTCACCAAGATGCCTCGGCCAGTGTGGCTCCGTTGGTTGGAGCATCATCCCGCATAAGGCCGGGGAGAGGTTCTGGCTTGATTCCTGGTCAGGACACTTGCCTAGGTTGTAGGACCTGGGTCACGTCTGGGGCACTAACAAGAGGCAATGGATTTATGTTTCTCTCTCACATGGACGTTTCTCTCTCCCACCCTCTCTATAATCAATCAACATATCCGCTGGTGAAAATCAAACAGAAAATTCACCAAGAAATATTAGGGTAAATATTTGAAAACTCATCAAGGAACATTAGACTGCCAGGTTACACTAAATTGTTGGTTTGTTTGAAACCACTATTAACAGCCGAGGAGTAACATATAACCAGGCTTGGAATTAAGAGAGCTGACTTGGATCCCTAGCCGGTTTGGCTCAGTGGATAGAGCCTTGGCCTAGGGAGGGAAGGGTCTCAGAGCCCATTCTGGTCAAGGGCATGTACCTCAGTTGCAGGCTTTCCCCCTCATGCAGGTGGCAACCAATCTACGTGTTTCTCTGACATTGATTTTTCTTTCTGTCTTTCCCTCTCTCTTCCACACTCTCTAAAATCACTGGAAAAATTTCCTCAGGAGAGAATTAAAAAAAGAGAGAGAGCCCTAACCAGTTTGGCTCAGTGGATAGAGCATCGGCCTGCGGACTCAAGGGTCCCAGGTTCGATTCCGGTCAAGGGCATGTACCTTGGTTGCGGGCACATCCCCAGTAGGGGTTGTGCAGGAGGCAGCTGATTGATGTTTCTCTCTCACCAATGTTTCTAACTCTCTATCCTTCTCCCTTCCTCTCCATAAAAAATCAATAAAATATATTTAAAAAAAAAAAAGAATCCCCCCCCCCCCCCGTCAATGGTGTCCGGCTTTACCAACGTTAAAATCTGGTCACCTTAACCAAAACCCGACCGGAGCCCAAGCCGAGGCCAGCGGGGTCCTGCTCTCAGCGGTTCTCCCCAGTCTCGGCCCACTTCCGGGTTCCCTACCCTGGCCCCGCCCCGCCCTCCCCTCCGTCCGCGGCCCGCCCCGCCCCGCCCCGCCGCCCCCACGTGACCGCACGGCGCGCTCCACCCCCGTCCCCGCTCACGTGACCGCGCCTGGGGAGAAAACGCCTGACCCCAGCCCCCGGCTTTCACCGGTTCGCCGACTCTCCCCGCGGCTCCTCGGCCTCTCGCCCTCCAGCCGCCTGCGCGTCCGCACACACCGTCCCGGGGTCCCCCCCGGAGCCCTGTCCGCCATGCGGCACCTGCCTCTGGGCGCAGGCGGGCCCGGGCGGCACAGCCCCCGCCACCTGCGCTCCTGCAGCCTAGCGCTGCTGTTCCTGCTGCTGCTGCTGCCGCTGCCGGGCTGCTGCCTGGGGGGCTCCCGGGCGGCGGCGGGCTCTCGGAGGCCCAACGTGGTGCTGCTCCTCACGGACGACCAGGACGAAGTGCTCGGCGGCATGGTAACTCCTGTTCCTGCCCCGCCCCTCTCCCTCTCTCGGGCGGACTCCCTGGTTTCTTGCCCTCTTTCCCACCCCCGCCCCGGCTCCCTGAACTGGCTGACTCGACCCTGGGTGGGTTTGCTTTGGCCACGCCAGGCTCTTGACGCAGGTCTGAGGGGCCGCAGGACTCTATTTCCTCCTCTTGCTCCAGCGTCTCTTGGAGGGTGACACACACACACACACGCGCTGCAAGGAGCTTCTAGTCTGGACCTTACGGCTGCGGAGCTTGCGTTCCTTCGTGATCTCGGGATACACAGGTGGACGCCAGTTAGGGATGGGCAGAACCCGTGAGGAGCAGGTGTTGGCTAAGGAGATGCAAGCCTTGAGTCTATGTTGGATTAGAAGACCAGTACAGCCCCCTGTGTGAGGACCTAGGCCACCTCCGCCTTTGTCCCTGGGCACGGTGTCTGTGCCTGGTATGTATAAAACAAGTGCTGAAATGAACTAATCTGGTAGGTAGGTTTCGAACTGTTTATTCAGGGTGTGCTTTGCCTCACAAGAATCAAGAAAATCCAATTAGCCTAATTGAACACCTGGCTGATGCCTTAGATACTGTCAGTGTTCCATTTTGTATCATCTGGGTGAGACTTGTATCATCTGTCATGAGACTTCATTCTTTTCCAGAGTTAATTTTGCTTCTGTGTCGTAAGAGTCTTGATGTTTACGACCCTCGGGAGACTCCACCCAACCCCCTACTCAGGATAGCACAGAAAGTGGCTTGCCCAAGGCACATAGATAGTGGAGGCAGTCAAGTCAGAATCCTGACTAGTGCTCTGATTCTGGGTATGGTATTCCTCTTTTTAAGAACAAGTGCTTTTTTGCTTGCTTTCTTTCAGTTCTCTTTTGCTTTCAGCAAAATGCTGAGATTATGAAAACACTTCAGGCAAGAGGTTCCTAACTTTGACTGTGTAGTAACACCCTAGTTCAGTGTCTTTCATCCTGTCCATAAGTGAGTTGTGAAATCAGTTTAGTAACTACCAGCATTTTCACTTCCCTGTGGAACAGACTCGGAGAATAGAAAATGTCTGTGTGGTACAGGCGGTAAAAGTTAAGCATATCCATATGTATATGTATTTCTGGGTTGTGAATTAAAATATTAACTCGGGGCTGTGTTCCAGAGTATGAGATTCTTTTCTAGCTGAAGTTTAAGATGCTTGCATTTTGACTCCACACTCCTGCCACATATGCCTCATTGCCTTTTAATTTCTATTCAGTCACGTTGACATTGAAGAGTCTTGACTTAATTGCCCTCCTGGATTTTATTTTGTTCTTTTTTCCACCATTCTAACAGCTACACTTATCCTCCTCACAAAACTCCTTGTTTTTTAAAAAAGAAAATATCTCTTGTGTCCTTGAAAAGTATTGTATCCAGGAAAAGCAAGCCACCTCTATCAAACATTAATAATAGTTTAGTGACTGAAGCGTAATTGAAAGGTAAAGCTTTCACTCTAGCCGGTTTGGCTCAGTGGATAGAGCGTTGGCCTGCGGACTGAAGTGTCCTGGGTTTGATTCGAGCCAAGGGCACATGCCAGGTTGTGGGCTCGATCCCCAGTGGGGGCTGTGCAGGAGGCAGCCGATCGATGATTCTCTCACATCATTGATGTTTCTCTCTCTCCCTTTCCCTTCCTCTCTGAAATCAATAAGGAAATATATTTTTTTAAAAAGAAAGAAAAGTGTGTGTGTTTTTTTAAAAAAAGGGTAAAGCTTTCACATCTCTGTTGAAAACAAGCTTCATCACTTAAATACAAGGTGTGGTGTTCAGAATTCATTTTCTTCCATTTTTGTAGGCCACAGATGTGGTCTCTTCCCCTTAGCATGTTAGTCATATTTGCTTCTTTAAACCACAGAAGTTTCTTTTTTATAGGTGTTTGTACTGGAGAGAAGAGCCAAAATTGTGTGGAGGGAACAAGTTGAATTTAGTGCTCCAACTCTGGAGAATTCTTGCTTCTCTTGTAGGCTTTTACAGAATATTTTATGACTAGTTGTCAAACAGGACTTGAAGGGGAAGAGCTAAGACAATATAGCATTTGAGATTCTACTTGGAGCCACAGTGTGAGGTGTTTTATATTTGTGCTTCAGTCATCACAGGAGTCCTCTGCTGTAGGTATTGTCCTTATCTTAACTAAGAGGAAAGTGAAATTTAGAGGCGGCTATAACTTGGCCAAGGTTCACACAGCTAGTGAGGGACAAAGCCTGGTGTCTAATGATCTCAGAGCCCCATGCTTTTTCTCCTGTTCGAAAATACTGTGATAATATTGTCTTACAGATGTCATTCCACATACCCACATCAGCATAGTTACTTATACCACAGGTCAGAGATTATTCAGGTGACATTCAGGAGCACCAGTGGGGTCATGGAACTCCTTAATTTACATGTAATAAATACTTTGTATATATTATCTTCATTTCTTGGCCCCCCAAAAGGATTATGAATTGCCACCATAGTTGGCAAAATAAACAGTGGTCAATCCCCGCAGACTAATTCAGATGAAAGGATTGTAACACTTGTATGATTGTGGTTTAATGTGAAACCTGTCATCTTTGAAATAGTCTTTTATGTGGTAGTGTCCTCTTTAACATTTCATTGTATTTGTTGCAGGTATCTGGGATTCCTTTTTTAGATTTTTTTTTACCCAGGGAACTATTCCTATAGATTTCTTGATTTTTTTGTTTTTAATTCTCACCTGAGGACATACTTACTGATTTTAGAGTGAGGGGAAGAAGGAGAGAAAGAAACATCAGTGGGAGAGAGGGACATCAATTGATTGCCTTCCAGTACACACCTTGACCGGGGATTGAACACCCAACCTGGGTATGTGCCCTGACCAGGAACTGAACCCACCACCTCTCACTAACTGAGCTCCACTGGCCAGGGTTCAATTTCTTGATTTTATTTAAATGTAATTATGTTGTGATGGGAATCCTGTTTTTCACAGAAGCACAGGATGGTTTTTAAAAAATTATTCACTCTAGAAAAAGTGACATACGGTTAAAATTTCAAGGAAGTAAGGGGAGGAGCTGTAATGAAATGTAGGGGAAGAATAAATGTATACATGACGTCTTTGGTTTGCTTAAAGCAGAATGGTTTTCCATTGAAAAAGGAAAAGTTTGCTATAGAATTACCAAACTTTATTTCAGAGCAGGTGTACATGGGAGCTAGGAAAGTAAATGACTCCTTGGGATTTTTATGGAAGGGATTTTGCTTCGGATGTAGAAAAGTAACACATTTACCCATATGCGAGTATAAGATTGGCTGCTTCATGAAGAATGTGGTATGGCCTTAACCTCATCAGTCACTATCTTTGCTTAGATCTTAAGGATCCATGTTAACATTCAGACACACATACACATTTTCAGTACAGTGTGGTTTCTTGCCTGGGACTTGTTTGATTAAGCACAGATTTTATGCTTATCATTTGTACTACTATGAATAGTCTAAAGATTATGGTTATTAATATAAATCTCTTACATTAAACTCTAGATTCTTGTGCAGCCCTCCATCAATTCTTTGGCTTCTGCCTAACTCTCTGAACTTGTCTTATCCCACTCTCCCCGTTACTGACTGCACTGCTTCTGCCACACGTGCACTGCTTTTCGTCCCTCACACGTGCCTCTGTCCTTCTCTGGCAGCCTTTGTACTTGCTGTTCACTCAGCCTGGAAGCGTCTTACCCTGGGCGTTTGTGCGGCTGACTCATCATCATGTGACTCAGTACCGGTTACCTCCTGAAAGAGGCCATCCCTGACCTATCACCTAAAGTGTTTTCCACTTTTCCTCCCACCAGCTGTAAGCATATCATCCTGGTTTATTCTGTTCATAGCATTTTTCACTACCCAGAATGCTTGCTTGTTTACCTGTTAGTTGTTTAAGTCCCCAAGAGTGCAAGGATCTTCAGGGCAGGGACCTTCTATCTTTATCCACTTCTATTGCCAAGACCAGTGCCTGGCACAAATTAAGTGTTTAATAAATGTTATACTAGTATAATCACACGGTAGAGTCTTACTGTAAATCAGATATTCCTCAGTAACTTTGCATATTTATCAGACAATCTGATAACTAAGTCAGATATAATCAGCTCACCTGGACCTTTTTCTCACTTACCCTGCACTCATTTCCCCTCCCTATATCCTCACTGTAACTCAGATTCTTCATCCATCTAATGTTTTATGCAGCCTAATGTTCTGTACCTGAGTGTAGCACCCAGGGATGCTTTATGGGAGATTATGACTGGTGACATTGCTTCTGAAGGTTACCAAAGACCTTCTGTGTCTCTAGCATTTCTTGGGGACCCATTATGCATCTACTCATGAAGTGATCAAAGGAGTTGTTTGGGGGTTTTTTGTTTGTTTTTTTAAAGAGAGAGGAAGGGAGAAGGAAAGATAGAGTGCTAGAAACATTGATGAGACAGGAACATCATCGATCGGCTAACTCCTACATGCCCTACACTGGGGATTGAGCCCACAACCTGGGGATGTGCCCTGACCGGGAATCAAACCAGTGACCTCTTGGTTCCTGGGTCAATGCTCAACTGCTGAGCCACACTGCTCAGGCTCAAAGTTCTTGAATATGTTAGAATTCTCATCCTTTTGAGCTTTTGGGTTCCTTAATTTTTCTACTATCTATGCAAAACAATGGGGGAAAGTAATTTATACAGTATTGAAAATGAGGCTCTTATTAACCCAATTATATATTTGGATTGTCTTTAAGGAACTATTATACAACAAAATACACTTAGAGCTGCTTAATATGGTCCTAGATTTCAAAGGTACTTGAGAATCATCATGAATTGACTCTCATAATACAACTAAAATGAGCCTCTTCAATGGTTTGTTCTTGCTATGTGGCATCTGAATAAAGATTATTCAGATTTATGGTCCTTTTTATTTGTATTTAAATGACCATCTTTAGACTTTTATCCTCACTGTAGGATTTGATATTAATTATTCTCTATACTTGTCAGGATCGTAGATTTTGAACAAATGATAAAAAGCAAGGATATAAACAAAGTAATTTCTGACTAGTCTTTTGCTTGACAGGGTTCTGTGTATACCTGTTTACTACTCGGTTCAAGTTCTTACCTGAGGTGGTGATATGTCTAGTGCAGAGGGCTGTGAGTTTTAGTCAAAAGTGTGCATCTGGGCTCCACCACTGAATGACTGATATTTGACTTAATCTCTGAGCCTCAGTCTTGCTGGCTTTCACAACCTAAGTGTTATAACTGTTTTAAAAGGTGGGAGGCTCCTTTTATATGATTTCCCACATCCTGCTTCTAAAGATGAATTAATGGAGATAGTTCTGCCCTGTCTCTTAAGGAGGCTGGTGACAAATGAGATAAGGGCACAAAATGTCATTACATTGAAATCAACACTGTTAGAAAAATACCATCAGCTGTGAACTTTCCCCTCCTGCAAGCATTATGAAGCCCTGAACTTTTGCGTAGGAAAGAACTGACTAACCAAACCTGTTTGCTTCACTCTCTTGGCTGTTTCTTAGTGTCAGATGGAGCTGATCGGTTGGGAATAAGAGGTTGAGATAAGATGCAAAACCCATGAATTTTGATCTGTGTATTGTAGTTGATTGAAAGAAAAGTTTAACAGATAATTATTTGCTTTACAGACACCACTAAAGAAAACCAAGGCTCTCATCGGAGAGATGGGGATGACTTTCTCCAGTGCTGTAAGTTTTAAAGCCAATTTAATTTTGTTAAACTTTAATTGTGTGTATGTTCTAAGAAGAAACACTCTCCTTTGGGTAGTCTGTTTTGTTTTTTCTTCCCTAGTTAAAAGCATGATCTGAAGGAGGGACCTTATTTAATGTGATAAATTCTGTTAATTGAAATACTACTTCTTACCAATTGGAGATATTCTGCAGGAAATTTCTAAGCCAGTATTTTCTACAACTTAGAACTTGAGAATTTTATTTCAAACCTGACTGTTTGAGGTTTGAATGTGGATTGTAAGCATCAAATAACATTAATGCTATGTAAACTGTTCCATGGTAAAAACTTGCAGACCACTTTACAAAACCCAGTTAACCCTGGAAGCCAAACCTGACAAAAGACAATAGCAACAAAGCCAACAATTGTATGTATGTGTGAATATATAAAACAAATATATGTATGTATAAACATAGATACAAAGACTCAAATGCTAGCAAACTTGAGAACCATTCACATACACACGTAAGTGGTAGCCTATTAATATCAGGAAATCCATTGAATAGCAGCCTAGTGTTGTGCTTTAGAGCGCCGACTCTGGAGCCAGACCGCCTAGTTTCAAATGCTCTCTGCCTTTTTTCCAGCTGTGTGACCTTGGGCAAGTTATTAAGCTTTCTGGCCCTTGTTTTCCACATTTATAAATGGGAGTACTAAAACTTACCTCAGGGTTTATGTAAGGTTAAGTGAATTGATACATATAAAGCAACCACTTGTATCCCTGCCTGACTTATAATGATTTCAGTCATATCTTCGTATCTGTGAGGGATTGGTTCCAGGACCACCCACACCCCCACAGATACCAAATCTGTGGGTGCTCAAGTCCCTTACATGTAATAGCATAGTATTTGCATGTAACTTAGGCACATACTCCTGTAGACTTTAAATTATCTCTAGGTTACTGATAATACCTAATGCAATGAAAATACTATGTAAACAGTTGTTATACTGTATTGTTTAGGGAATACTGACAATAAAAAGTCGGTACAAGTTCAATACAAAATGCAACTACATCAAAGACCTAATTATACTGTTCACGTCTGCAACAACGTCACGTTTTTCCCCTGAACATTTTCAATCTGAGGTTGGTTGAATCTGTGGATTCGGAACCCACACATACAGAGGGCTGACTGTACTATACAATGGTGGTTATTATATTGTCCACCAACATGGAATTGGTAGTGAAAGAAGGATAATTATATGTTCATTCCAATAGATGCTTGAAAATTCTCTGAAATTTTAGCATCTTTTCCTGGTAATTTATTAAGCTGTTGGAAGAATGCATCCTTATGATGAATATTTCAGACAAATAGCACATCTGTAGTTAAGGTGAAATACTCTGATCACTGTTGTTAGGGAGACAAAGGGCTAATTCCTCTTGCTTAATATTGTTCTGAACTCTCTAGTCGTTGGCATAGTCTTGCAGAATTAAGAGGTAAAACTATTGGGAAAAGACAAAATTATTATTTCCACTTGTTTGGATTGTCTACCTAGAAAACGAGAATTGTTGGAAAACTTTTAATAGAACTTAGTAAGGTAGAAATGAAACAAACAAACAAACAAACAAAAAACTTCCATATAACCAGTTAGAGAAATATGGGAGGGAGAAAAGATCTCATTCACATAGCAGGAAAATTCAGACTCTGGAAATAAGCTAGTGGTGGCTAGTAATGGTTCTTTAAGACCTATATAAAGTTACAGAACTTTGTAAGTGATATAATAAAAACTACTTAATATGAAGACATGCACATTACTTTCCATGGAAAGACACAAGATTATGAAGTATTTATTCTAATCAGAATTCCAGTAAGATTTTTTTATGCTGAATTCAGTGAATCAAAGTTATCTGGAATAATAAGTAGGTTAGAACAATTAGGTAATTTTTTTAAAGGAAGAAATTGCTCTACTGGATACTAAAATGTAATATGAAGATAAAATGAACAGGGTGGTATTCCAAAAAATTAGGTTAGGAAACAAAAAAGGGAAAGAATTAAAAGTTGCCAATGTGAAAATTACAAAAGTCAAACATCTAACAAAATTAAAAAACAAAAGTAAAAAACGGGAAGTATTTGTAGCATGACTGAATCCTTCCTTAATTCCAATTTTATGTAACAAGAGGCCAATAGCTCAGGAGGAAAAAATGTGCAAAGCACTTGAACAGACCATTCCCATAAACACAGTTGGTCAGTGTGCATGTGGAGAATGTTCATCAGTATTTAAAAATGTCAGATCCAATAAAAGGCCAAATAAATACTAAGTATTTAAAAAGGATACTATGTAATTTTGACAAAGGTGTGCTCAAATGAGCCTGCCTTCTCTGCTGGTAGAAGTATGAACTAGTATTACCCTTCTGTTAAATGTGCATTAAGAGTTACACAGATATTGGGTAGAATGGGGTAAGTCTATTGATGACAGTAGCAAATAGAAACATAATTAAAGTAGAAAAAAATAATCTGTCTTTCATGTATAAAATGATACAGGAAATACATAAAGCTACAGATCAACCTGAACATGACCCTCTACTTCTCAGCTACATTAAATTCAAGTAGTAATCTTTTCTTTTTTTTAAAATATATTTTATTGATTTTTTTACAGAGAGGAAGGGAGAAGGATAGAGAGTTAGATACATCAATCAGCTCCCTCCTGCACACCCCCTACTGGGGATGTGCCTGTAACCAAGGTACATGCCCTTGGCCGGAATAGAACCTGGGACCCTTCAATCCGCAGGCCAATGCTCTATCCACTGAGTCAAACCGGTTAGGGCTCAAGTAGTAGTCTTTACCTTTGGTTAAGACCTAGCTCCCACCACGCTGTGCTCCTTGTATGTAAATATTTATTTGAGGTGAGGTTAGAATAGCATTGTGTTATCCTGCAGAAAGAAACCAGCTAAAAAAGAAATCTGTTCCTTGGTTTGTTTTATCTGCTTTACTGTCTCTATTATATTACATATGGCAGCTTGGAAATGTGTCATGTGCAAAGAATATTTCTATAAGGGGAAATTAGAAATTTGAAGTTAAAATATTGAGCAGCTTTCTTTAATTCTTTTTATAAATTATGAGAAATTTGTCTTTCTTGTGTAACTTTATCCTTTTTGCTTCTGTTTCCTTTGTAGTATGTGCCAAGTGCTCTTTGCTGCCCAAGCCGTGCCAGTATCCTGACAGGGAAGTACCCACATAATCATCACGTTGTTAACAACACTTTAGAGGGAAACTGCAGTAGTAAGTCTTGGCAGAAGATCCAAGAACCAAATACTTTCCCAGCAATTCTCAGATCAATGTGTGGTTATCAGACCTTTTTTGCAGGAAAATACTTAAATGAGGTATGTTGAATGGTCTAATTATTCCTCTCCCCCTTTTTTTAATAACAGCTTTTTAAATGTGAAGTAATACAATTCATGTTACTTTTTTTTAAATAAGTATCCGTTCAAGTCATGTTAAAGGATTTTTGACAAATGTTTTCTCCTAATCTGCCCATGAATAAGAACTTATATAAACATATTTACATCATTTGGGTACTGTATTTATTCTTTTAAATAGTCTCAGGAGCATTTATTGAAAAATTATCCTAGGACTGCCCCGACCGGGTGGCTCGGTTGGTTGGAGAATCATCCTGTATACCAAAAGGTTGCGGGTTCGATTCTTGGTCAAGGCACATACCTAGATTGCAGGTTTGATCCTGGTCAGGTCTATACAGGAGGCAGTTGATTGATGTTTGTTTGTTTTTTTCCCTCCCTCCCTCCTCTTCTCTCCTCCCATTCCCCCCCTTTCTCTCTAAAAAAAAAAAAAAAAAAAAAAAAAAAATCAGTGCTCACTTCAGCAACACATATACTAAAATTGGAACAATACAGAAAAGGTTAGCATGGCCCCTGCACAATGATGACACACAAATTTGTGAAGCGTTCCATTAAAAAAAAATCAATAAAAGCATATCCTAGCCCAGTGGTCGGCAAACCGTGGCTCACGAGCCACATGCAGCTCTTTGGCCCCTTGAGTGTGGCTCTTCCACAAAATACCACGTGCGGGCACGCACATACAGTGCGATTGAAACTTCATGGCCCATGCGCAGAAGTCGGTTTTCGGCCTGGGCGAGTCTATTTTGAAGAAGTGGCGTTAGAACACTCAAGGGGCCAAAGAGCCGCATGTGGCTCGCGAGCTGCGGTTTGCCGACCACTGTCCTAGCCCAACTGGGGTGGCTCAGTTGGTTGAGCCTTTTCCTGTTCAGTGAAAGGTTTGCCTGTTCAATTCCCCATCAGAACACATACCTGGATTGCATGTTCAATCTCTGGTCCGGTCACATAGGGAAGGCAACCAATTGATGTTTTTCTCTCTCCTTCTCCTTTTTCTTCTTCCTCTCCCTCAGGTGGAGATTAAAAAATAAATTAAAATCCTAGGGTGAGAATTAAAATAATAATAATAATAATAATAATAATAATAATAATAATTATCCTAGGACTGCTGCTGTGTACATCTTCCCTTTTTACTCAAGAACTCTGCTTGTCATGTGGCTGTCATGTTATCTTTGTTTCCATTTCCTCTATTAGGATCAGAATGAAGACTATTTCTTTAGTATCTTTCCTGAATTACAACTTGGGCTTAACCCATTTTGTAACCTGAAAAGTGGGAACAGAATGTGGACAGATCAATGATAAAGAGAAAGCACCCAGAGCCGGGGACAGTCAGGCCATTAAAGCAGGTGACTGAGTGTCAGTGTGCAGCTATTTGGGCCTAGATGGAGAGAGACCGCATTGCGACCTGCCAAGGCCAGATTTCATGGTCTCACTGGCCTTAGCTTTTAGTCAGAATTCAGGTTTAAAGGAAATAGTGTGTTTGAGGGTATTTGGGGTTATCTCCTACTAGAAGCCCGGTGCACGAAATTCGTGCACGGCAGGGGGTTGTCCCTCAGCCCAGCCTGTACCCTCTCTAATCTGGGACTCCTGGTGGGATCGGGCCTAAACGGGCAGTCGGACATCCCTCTCACAATCCAGGACTGCTGACTCCCAACTGCTTGCCTGCCTGCCTTCCTGATTGCCCCTAACCACTCTGCTGCCAGCCTGGTTGATGCTTAACTGCTCCCCTGCCAGCCTGTTTGCCCCCAACTTCCCTCCTCTGCCAGCCTGGTCTCCCCTAACTGCCCTCTCCTGCAGGGTTGATCACCTCCAACTGCCCTCCCTTGCAAGCCTGGTCCCTCTCAACTGCCCTCCCTTGCAGGCCGGGTGCCTCCCAACTGCCCTCTCCTGCTGGCCATCTTGTGTCCACATGGGGGCAGGATCTTTGACCACATGGGGGCAGCTATATTGTGTGTTGCAGTGATGATCAATCTGTATATTACTCTTTTATTAGATAGGATAGAGGCCTGGTACAGGGGTGGGGGCCAGCTGGTTTGCCCTGAAGGGTGTCACAGATAAGGGTGGGGGTTCCCTTGGGGTGTGGGGCGGCCTGAGCGAGGGGCCTGTGGTGGTTTGCAGGCCGGCCACGCCCCCTGGCAACCCAAGGGGAGGCCCTGGTATCTGGAATTTATTTTCCTTCTACAATTGAAACTTTGTAGCATGGAGCGGAGCCAAGCCTGGGGCTCCGGCAGCCATTTCTGTGGCAGTTAATTCACCTTCTACAATTGAAACTTTGTAGCCTTAAGCGGGTGAGCCCGGCCAGGGTGTGCGGAAAGCTTTGCTTCCCCTTTTGCCACCGGCAACCCTGGCCTGCTCTCTCCAGCTCCATTCTGCAGCCATTTGTTTGAATTTGTTTACCTTCTATAATTGAAACTTTGTAGCTTGAGTGGAGGCTTAAGCCTGCAACGGCTATGGAAAGCTTGGCTTCCTCTGTTACCTGGGAAACCTTGCTCTCTGTGGCTGTAGCCATCTTGGATTGGGGTTAATTTGCATACTCGCCCTGATTGGCTGGTGGGCGTGGCTTGGCTGGTGGGTGTGGCTTATGTAGCGGAGTGATGGTTAATTTGCATATTACCGTTTTATTAGAGAGGATAGTAAAACTGGGAGTGCAGGACAGATATTTTATCTGTGGTTGCTAGAGATCTTAATATCTGATCTAAATTTTTTTTCACTTTTCCCACTCCCCACAATAATTAGGGGAATTTGCAATCTTATGGGTTGGAAAGAAGATGACTCAGTTTGAAAAGAATAATGAGAAATAAGTACAGATACTAGGTCATTGTGTTAAGACTATGGGTCATAAAGAGAACTTATGCTACTTTGCATATTAAAGAGCATCTATTATATACAAAATTAAGAGAAATTCTTTAAAATACAAAGATTTAGCCCTGGCTCAGTGGTCGGCAAACTCATTAGTCAACAGAGCCAAATATCAACAGTACAATGATTGAAATTTCTTTTGATAGCCAAATTTTTTAAACTTAAACTTCTTCTAACGCCACTTCTTCAAAATAGACTCGCCCAGGCCATGGTATGTTGTAGAAGAGCCACACTCAAGGGACCAAAGAGCCGCATGTTGCTCTCAAGCGCAGTTTGCCGACCACGGCCCTAGCTGGTTTGGCTCAGTGGATACAGCATAGGCCTACAGACTGAAGGGATCCAGGTTTGATTCCAGTCAAGGGCACATGCCCAGGTTGCTGGCTTAATCCCCATCCCCAGTAGGGGGCATGCAGGAGTCAGCCGCTCAATGATTTTCTCTCATCATTGATGTTTCTTTCTCTCTTTCCCTCTCCCCTCCTCTCTGAAATCAATAAAAAAACAAATATATATATATATATATATATATATATATATTCCCACTCCTAGGAATATATCCTAAGAAACTGGGAATCCCAATAAGAAAGGATATATGCACCCCT
Organism: Cnephaeus nilssonii; assembly: GCF_951640355.1. Taxonomy (NCBI): domain Eukaryota; kingdom Metazoa; phylum Chordata; class Mammalia; order Chiroptera; family Vespertilionidae; genus Cnephaeus; species Cnephaeus nilssonii. Next base: position 60,150,469 of record NC_137077.1, on the reverse strand, counting down.
ATGTTCATAGCAGCACAATTTACAATAGCTAAGATCTAGAAACAGCCTAGGTGCCCATCAGCAAATGACTGGATCAGAAAACTATGGTACATCTACACAATGGAATACTATGCTGCCATAAAAAAGAAGGAATTCTTACCATTTGCAGCAACCTGGATGGAATTGGAGAACATGCTGAGTGAAATAAGCCAGTCAATGAAAGAAAAATACCACATGATCTCACTCATTTATGGATAATAAAGAACATTATAAACTTGAACAAAAAGATAGATACAGAGGCAGTAAAGCATCAAACAGTCTGTCAAATTACAGCAGGAAGGTTAGGGAAAGGTGGGGAAGATAAGAAATCAACCAAAGGATTTGTATGCATGCATATAAACATAACCAGTGGACGCAAAACTCTGGGGGGTGAGGGCACATATGGGAGTGGGGTGGGGGGGGGGCAATGGTAAGATATGTATACATATAATACCTTAATTAAAATAAAATAAAAATACAAAGATTTCGTTCTCAGGGGCTAAATTCTGCCTTAAATGGGCAGTATTAAACCTTGCTGAGGTAGAATGGGATGATTTTATGGTCTCTTCACTTGCTGAGCTCCAAAAGTAGATTTCATCATCAAGACAACAAAAATTATTGGCTGGTAGCTCATAGTTGGGTTATTTCCACTGCTATGCACAAGGTCAGTTGGACTATTCAGCAAATGAGCCCTGTGGCCTAAGCCACATGGTCATCTTCTGTAAAGGGCCAGAAGTAAATAATTTAGGCTTTGCAAGCTGTATGTCTCTGTTGTAAGTATTCAACTGTCATCGTAGCATGAAAACAGCCATAGACGTTACGTAAACTGACGAGTGTGGCTGTGTTCCAATAAACTTTATCACCGCTGAAATTTCAATTTCATGGAGCTGTCACATGTTATAACATATTCTTCTTATGATTGGACTTTATATTTTTTTAATGGTTGGAAAAAAATTCTTAGCTTGCTGGCCATACAAAACAGTTAGGCTAGATTTGGCCTGTAGTTTGCCAAATCATACTTCAAAAGTTTTTAGGAATATGGTGTCCTTTATTTTTTGCTGGTTTGTGTGTTTGGGAAAAGTGGGTGCCTGCCGTGTTTCAGGGACTGATCTAAAAAGATTCTACACGTGTCCTGTTTCTTTGTGTCTCTTCATGTCTAAGGACTTCTAATGCCTTGCTTGTCTGCTTTTCAGTATGGAGCCCCAGCTGCTGGTGGGTTAGAATACGTTCCTCCGGGATGGAGCTACTGGTATGCCTTGGTGAGTGATTACCGAAGTTAGTGACGATTACAGCCCACAGATACCAAATGTGTGTACTCCATGATTTAGCTCTGATATTGACATAATTTGGTTTGCTTTTATGATTGGCTGTTTCATCTCCCTGAAGTAAAGTCTTTTGATTTGCAAGTAATTCCTTTGTGGGGGTTTAGCAACATATTTTGCTGCTCTACCTGATCCACTCCTGTTTGTTTGTTTTTTTAAAGTAAGACAGGCCTGGCCAGTGTTGCTCAGTGATTAGAGCATCAGCCCATGCAGGTTCATTTCCCAGTCAAGGGCATGTACCTGGGTTGCAGGTTCAATCCCTGGCTCCAGTTGGAATGTGTGTGGGAGGCAACCAATCATTGTGTCTCTCTCACTCTGATGTTTCTTTTTTTTTCTCTCTCTCCCCTAACCCCTTCTTTCCCTCCCTTCCACTCTCTAAAAATAATCCAATGGAAAAAATATCCTTGGGTGAGGTTTAACAAAAAATAAAAAAGAAATAAAAAGTAGGGCATATTATTGAAACTATGCTAGTAGTTAATTAAAACCCTAGTCAAAAACTCTTAATTCAATATAACTCGTATAATTATCTTTTTAAAATGTCTTATCACTATTTAAATAGTATAGGTTAGCCTAGCATGGTTTCCAGCTTTTATTGTGTGTGCTGATGTCATTATAAATTTTACTTTCCTCTCTTTAATAGGAGAAGAATTCTAAGTACTATAATTACACCCTCTCTATCAACGGCAAGGCACGGAAGCATGGTGAGAACTACAGTGTGGACTACCTGACAGATGTTTTGGTGAGTCACTGAAGCTCTGTCCTGGCAGATTTGGCTAACTAACATTTGATTAAAGACTTTGCCTAGAAAACCTTTAGTTATATTTGTTCATGTTGGGTAATGTGAATGAATAATAACTCGATCTAGCTGCCAAAGAATAGTTCCAACTGATTAAAAATTCCTGAGGGTATACTTCTCTGTATAGTCAGGCTCAGGTCTAATGTGCTTAAAATTCTGGCAACAGATCCCCCCCACCCTCATTTTTATTTTTTAACTTGGGGTTTTACTTTGTAAGGGTTTCTACTCTTGACCCCAGTTTTACTCACAAACTACAAGATGACAACTTCATCATGAGGGTGGGATGATAGGGATATGGGAATTCTTCAGGCATTGTGTAATTATATATAAAAAATACCGAAATTGGGTGAATTTGGGACTTCTCTTTCCTGTCGAAGGTATTTCTAATGACACCCCTTTTTAGAGTATTTAGTCACCAAATATTTCAGCATCACTTGTAGTGGGTTTTCAGCAGTAAATGAAGTATAGTCCTTGATTCTGTGGAGGTAACTTTTTAGTAGCATATTGTATTTATATATATGTGTGTATGTGCACCACATTCATTTATTATCTTGGTAGATGATGATTAGTTAGAAAGAGGAAGCAGATTATGGGATTACTTAGATAACATTTAAGCACAATCCTGATGTAGGTGAGTGTGAGCTATAAAGATCACGGGAAAGAATGCCACAGACAAAAGGAATGAGTAGTGTCCGGGCACTCAAGCGGGAGTGTGCCTGGCATGTTGGAGAAACCACAGCTTTCTGACAAGGCAAGGGTAAATTGATGGGCAGGGTGGTGATGGGAAATTAATGCAGTCATTGCCTTTTGAGATTAGTGTTTGGACTAAATGAAGATATAAATCAACTAGAACAATTAAAAACATGACATGGATGTGGGATGCTTTCATTGTCATAAAGTATCTCCACATAAGCAAATGGAAAATATAAGCCCATATACATTAAAGCCCTGGTGTGATTTATTTGGGTTTAATATTACTCATTTAGCTTAGCTAGTTTAGCTGGCAAAACTTTCAATATCTACATATTTTTGTAAGATTAAGGTAATTTAATCCACCTTTCCCACTGTTGTGAATTAGATTGACTCTTATTTTTATATTCCTTAAGGCATCAAATGTAAATACTGTAAGCTGCATTTAATGTAAGTTAATACTAAAAGGGCCAAATTACTGTTTCTTTCCAGTGAGAGGCATAACATTTTTAATATATATATACTAGAAGGCCGATGCATGAAGATTCATGCCAGAATGGCCTTCCTTTCCCTGGCTGTCGGCACCGCCTTCGCTCTGTCCGGAGCCGCCTTTCCGCCTTCCTAGGCTTCTCAGAGGCCCAGAGTGGCCGGAGCGGTGCAGAATACCTGCGTCATTGCCATGGCGATGACACAAGCGTCCCACCCTGCCCCCGGCCACTCAGTACCCACATATGCAAATTACCTGCCATCTTTGTTGGGTTAATTTGCATACTCCTGATTGGCTGGTGGGCATCGCGAAGGTACGGTCAATTAGCATGTTACTCTTTTATTAGGTAGATTTTTATTAATTTCAGAGAGAGAGAGGGAGAGATAGAAACATCAATGATGATGAGAGAGAATGCCTCCTGCATGCCCCACACTGGGGATCAAGCCCACAATCTGGGCATATGCCCTGACCAGGAATCTTAACTGTGACCTCCTGGTTCATAGGTTGACATTCAACCACTGAGCCATGCCGGCTGGGCCATAATACTTTTTTGATCATGTAAAATCATCAAGGGCTTAATTGCCCTTTAGGATAGTGTGCTCTTCAATTTTTTATTATAAGTATTGCCTAAAAGCCAAATATTTGTTCCAACGGCACGCTGGTCATTTGTGACACAGGTTGTGTGCTGAGATTTGTTAAAAGCTAATATGACCCTGTCCCTTCTGTTCACCAGAGAACATGTATCTATCAAGTCTGCAACTGTTGGGTAGGGTAGGAGATGACAAATCTTTGTGTACGTCAGGCTAATGTCTCCTTGGACTTCCTGGACTACAAGTCCAACTTTGAACCGTTCTTCATGATGATCTCCACTCCAGCGCCTCACTCGCCTTGGATAGCTGCACCCCAGTACCAGAAGACCTTCCAGAACGTCTTCGCACCAAGGAACAAGAACTTCAACATCCATGGAACGGTAGTGTCCCTAATCCTAGAGTTAAGCCATACTCGATATAGTTAGCTATTTAATGTACTCGTCAGGGAGCCTTTCAGCCATATAGTTGACTTTCTTTCCAGGCGCTTAAAGGTAATTACAGCTGTCCTTAATAAGATAGGTGGTATAATCTTGCTTCAGAAATACAGATAAGGTTCCTGCCACACATCCTGTGAGTAGCTAGAGAGTCCACAGGGAATATTAAAGAGATGCCATCTTCCTTGACTACAGGCTCTCCTGATAACCTCTGTGCTGGTTCTCTTCTGCCTGGCATGGCTGACACGTGTCCCTTGGGGCCGAGTTGGGCCTGCAGCAGCCTCCTTTGGTGGCCCTCATGCATAGGAAGAAGAGGGGTGACACAGTGTGATATGATGGGTAGGGAAATAAAGTGGAGAAATGAGCCAGAGCAGGGAATATAATTAAGGGCCACAATTTAAATATTTGCTTCATGTGTCAGTTACTTATCCTTCCCTTGGCACAGGGGATTGACTAGTTCAAATGCAGAATGCCTCTACTGCCCCATGCCTGTTTCCCAGAAATCTTCATTGCTTGTGAAGTGGTGGAAAGAATGAATCTTAGAGTTAGACTCAGCACTACCATCTTCTAGCTTAGTGACCCAGCAGTGAGCAAGATGCTAACTTCCGTTGTTCATGCAACTGCTCTATGGACTACAGCAGCGGTCGCCAAACCTTTCGGATCTCATGGACCACCGGTGGTGCCCGGACCACCTGTTGGCAACCACTGCTCCTAAGGTTTCCTTAAACCAGTGGTCGCCAACCTTTCACACCTCATGGACCACCAGTGGTCCACAGACCACCGTCTGGCGACTGCTGGACTAAAGTACATAGAAACATTTGGGATATCACCTGGAATATTGCAAGCATGTGCTTGTTAAGTACGATTTGAAAGCTGAGTGAGCTAAGTTTTAAACTAGAGAGCCATTCTCAAACTGTGTGCCAAAAAAATTGATAGCAGTTCCCATGACCAAGTAAGTGCAGAAACTTTAGGTTAAATAAGTCACTGCTATAGGATTCCTCAGAGTTATTCATGTTCTAACATGATTTTCTAGTCAGAGGACATGCTATATACCATCTCTCAAACATCAAACATATTAACTAAAGAACACTTTGAGGATCATAGTTTGGGAGATAGCTTAGGGTTTCAAGACTAGGAAAGAAGGAGAAAATTAATGGCGTGTGTGAGTGTTTTTTGTTGTGTGTTTTTTTTAACTGACTTTTTTATTTAAATAAGAACCCTCCAGATTTGGACTTGAAGTTTTAGGAGATTGCTATGATGAGATTTTCCCAACAGTTTAGGATGATAGATATCTTGGGTAAGAAAATAGAGGACAATAAAATGTTGACTTATAAGCAAAACTTAAGAGGGAGATAAAGTTAATATTTACCCTTTTGTAGTTTGGGTAGGAGACCCAAAGCATATACTCGGAGTTATAAATTTAATTATCTACTATACTAGTTTATTTGACTGGGTGACTTGGTGTTAACATTTTTTTCTTTTAAATTTTAGAACAAGCACTGGTTAATTAGGCAAGCCAAGACCCCAATGACTAATTCTTCAATACAGTTTTTAGATAATGCATTTAGGAAAAGGTAAGAGCTGCTACTTTCTCAACCTGGGTGGTCTTAGAGGACTCTCCAAATCAGCCTATGAACAGGGGACTGTACCATGTGGTTACCTTTGAGACAAAATCAGAGGGTAACAAGTTGATGGGAGAGACTCTTTGCTTGGTGGGGAGGGCATGTGTTGCCTCAGAAGCAAAGATTCCTTTACATTTTGGTGTGTGAGGTGGCCTTTGGACCCTTAGACTAATTAAACAATCTATTTTTATGACTTGTTAAAACAATGCAAACGAGCCATTTGACTTTTTTTTTTAAGTTTCCACCCAGCCGATGTGGCTCAGTGGTTGAGCGTTGACGTATGAACCAAGAGGTCAAGGTTCGATTCCCAATCAGGGCATATGCCCTGGTTTGGGGCTCAATCCCCAGTAGGGGGTGTGCAGGAGGCAGCCGATCAATGATTCTCTCTCATCATTGATGTTTCTATCTCTCCTTCTCCCTTCCTCTCTAAAATAAAATATATATATCCTATATAATAAAAGAGGAATATGCAAATTGACCATCACTCCAATACACAAGATGGCTGCCCCCATGTGGTCAAAGATGGCTGCCCCCATGTGGACACAAGATGGCCGCCACAAGATGGCCAGAAGGGGAGGGCAGTTGGGGATGATAAGGCCTGCAGGGGAGGGCAGTTAGGGGTGACCAGGCTGGCAGGGGAGGGCAGTTGGGAGTGACCAGGCCTACAGGGGAGGGCAGTTGGGGGCCACCAGGCCTGCACAGGAGGACAGTTAGGGGTGACCAGGCCAGCAGGGGAGGGCAGTTAGGGGCCACCAGGCTGGCAAGGGAGGGCAGTTAGGGGTGACCAGGCCAGCAGGGGAGGGCAGTTAGGGGCAATCGGGCCGGCAGGGGAACAGTTAGGCGTCAATCAGGCTGTCAGGGGAGTGGTTAGGGGTGATCAGGCTGGCATACAGAAGTGGTTAGGGGCAATCAGGCAGGTAGGCAGGTGAGCGGTTGGGAGCCAGGAGTCCTGGATTGTGAGAGGGATGTCCAACTGCCCTCGAGGGGTCCCAGATTGGAGAGGGTGCAGGCTGGGCTGAGGGACACAACCCCCCCCCCCCACCATACACGAATTTCATGCACCGGGCCTCTAGTATATATATATTTTTTTAAGTTTCCTGTATCTAAGGAAAAGGTCAGTTTGTTAGAGACCAGTCTCCCAATATTTGCATAAAACCCAAAGGCTTAGACTAGAGCAAATTATTTACTTTTGCTGTTTGTGATTTTTAAGAAATTCTCTAAGTCAATTTTTCAAAAAATTCATTACTTAAGTTGTAATCTATTATTACCAGGGGTTGGCAAACTTTTTCTGTAAGGGGCCGGATGGTAAATATTATAGGCTTGCAGGCCATATGATCTCTGTTGTAACTGCTCAGCTCTGCTGTTGGAGTACAAAAGCAGCTCAAGACAGTACATGAATGAATGAGCATGGTTGTGTTCTAATAAAACTTTATGTGTATATAAAAACAGTAAGTTGTTTAATGGGTCGTTTCAGATTCGTAAACTGAAAAAGTTCTGGAAATCTCTCCCACTATGTGAATATATTTAATACTACTGATCTGTACACATTAATATGGTAAATTTTATATTATGTGTTTTTTTACCACAATTTAAAAGCAAACAACAGACAATCGGCAAACTTTGGCGCATGGCTGCAGTTTGCCAACCCCTAGTTTAGATCACAAACACTGTTGGGTTCCATCTGAATTAATCTGTATTAATCAGTGCTGAGTTGACAACTTGCCCTTGTCTCTTCTCTCATCAACAGTGATAATAAGTAATAAAACTAGTTATAAAAAGCCTCATTCATTTCTTTGGAAACAGTTCAATTTGGATTGAGGTAACTATTTTTAAATGTTCTAATTTTTTTTTTTTTTGCAATGAGGCATTTGAGGAAAGGAAATTTGGAAATTTCTTCCATTTCTGGGACAATGGTTTTGAGGTTGTGCAGGTGTCCCTGAGCCATTTTCTTTCTTTCTTTTTTTTTTTCAAAATTCTATGGTAAGAACATCTAATGAGCCATTTTCTTTGAGGTTCCATTGACATCCTCTGTTCACATCCAGGTGGCAAACTCTACTCTCAGTTGATGACCTTGTGGAGAAACTGGTCAAGAGATTGGAGTTCATCGGGGAGCTCGACAACACTTACATCTTCTATACCTCTGACAATGGCTACCACACAGGTAAGGGGCGTGGTAGGGTGTTCCTGAGACCTTTGGGAGGTGCCTTTCCTTTTTCACCCAACCAGGATCACTGGCAGGGAGCTCTGTTGTCTGTAGAGCAGTTTAGAGGTCAGAGGGAAGGTCTTGCCCTCAGGTTCCCTCTGGTCAAAGGGCCAACTCATTGCCACATGGAGAGACCAGTTTCATTATTTGCTGTGTCATATGCTATATTACGTGATGTTCCAGGAGTCGGGTGCAGAGTGAGCTTGATGGGTTGTAGGCAGGATTTATGAAGGAGGTAAGAAGTTGAACGGGATTTCAAGAACAAGCAGACTTTAGAAAATAAGGGTAAGACATTTTACACAGAAGATCAAGAGAAAATTGTCTGGGGTGGGGGAAACTCTTTCATTTGAAATTGTGAAATTAGTTTTGTGTGTGTGAGTGCACACGCACGCGCGTATATGAGGGTTTCATTTTTTTGTGTGTGTTTTGTCTTTAAAACTGCAGGATGAACTTTCATCCTTTCTACTTGAATCTTTTGCAAGTTAAAAACCAATATTTTCTTCTTTCCCCACCTATAAATTTCATTAACTTGAGTGGAGTTAACCTGAGGCTTGCTTGCATAGAGCAGATTGGGCGTTTAATCTATTATTGTGAATATTTTTAAGCACTTGAAGTAGAGACTAATAAAATAACCCCCATTATCCAGCTTCAGTTTCAGTTGCATGTGGCCAGTCTTTTGAATTCTTCCTACCCTACCCTGTTGTGTTTTTTTTTTAGCTAGAAGGTTTTGTAGAAACTCCGGAAATTGTGATTCCACACATCAACACTTGATTGTGTATCTGACTAGTTTATTCTGTATCAGGATCTAGACAAAGTCTGCATGCTACCTTTAGCTTTTGTGTGTCCTAAAAACTGTCATTGCCACTGATTGATTGGAAAAACTGGTCTTTTGTCCATTAGAATAATCTGACATTCTGGCTTTTATCTTGTTTATTTATACTTAGCATTTCCTATAGATTGGTAGTCAGATCTAGGGTCTTAATAGAAATTCACATTTTCAGCAAGCAAGGCTTTCTTGGTGATGCTGCTGTGTACTTCCTGTTGCATCCCTTCATGATGCCTCGGTGTCTGGTTGCCCCACTTTAGGGATGGTAGTATTGATTGATGGCCCATGTGGTGTCAGCCTGTCCTGTGAACCTTTTGTGGTTAAAACTTCCATTGATGCTTAAATTCATTTTTCCCTCAGAAATTGAAAAATGTTGACTTTATAACTCTTTTCTTCCTTTTGCATTTATTAGCTGGAATTCCTCAGAGAAGAAATTTTCCTCAATTGTCCAATTATTTTGAAATGCAGTTTATTCAGGAAAAGCCAGATAAATGTTTTTTTCCCTTTATTTAGCAGTTTTCAGAATAATCTCATTCAGTTGAGTATCATACATAAATTATGCATTTGTGTTTCAGTACTTCCCAGTCACTCTTTTTCCTGAATTTGTCCTATTTTAGATCAGGGAGTCCCCCCTAGGCATTTATTTAAGGAAGATGAACTCATTGTTTCCTGCCTTGTAGTAATGAGACCCAGGCAAATTTAAACCTCCTATTAAAGCACCATAATTAGATGAACAAAGTTGTTTTGTTTTTGTTGACTGATTGAATGAATATGCGTGACACTTCCATCTGGGCTCCATCTTTACCCTATGCATTTTGTTTTCAGGACAGTTTTCTTTGCCAATAGACAAAAGGCAGCTGTATGAGTTTGATATCAAAGTTCCCCTGTTGGTTCGAGGGCCTGGGATCAAGCCGAATCAGACAAGCAAGGTAGGTGTCTGACAAGATGATGCTGTTTATAGGTAGCACTTGCATGAGAAAATAAGGCTGATTAGATTTCTCCTCCTATGAGATGAAAGCTGATTGATTTAAGATATGTAAGTGTCCCTTGGAAACAGTGACTTTTTTTAAACACCTGACCACTCCCTATTAATTGTATCCCCCACTCCAAATATATATGTACTTATATATACACACGCATGTACATTATGTATAACATCAGCATGAATAACCTTTGTCTTTTATTGAATTTTAAAAATTATAGTTAACTTACAGTGTATATTAACTTCAGGCATACTAGGGGCCTAGTGCATGAAATTTGTGCACGGGTGTGTGTGTGTGTGTGTGTGTGTGTGTGTGTGTGTGTCCATGTCCGTGTGTCCCTGTGTCCCTCAGCCCAGCCTGCGCCCTCTCCAATCTGGAACATTCCTCTCACAATCCAGGACTGCTGGCTCCCAACTGCTCGCCTGCCTGCCTTCCTGATTGCCCCTAACCACTTCTGCCTGCCAGCCTGATCACCCCCTAACCACTCCCCTGCCAGCCTGTTTGCCCCTAACTGCCCTCCCCTGCAGGCCTGGTCACCCCTAACTGCCTTCCCCTGCAGGCCTGGTCACCCCTAACTACTCTCCCCTGCAGGCCTGGTCACCCCCAACTTCCCTCCTCTGTCGGCCTGGTCACCCCCAACTGCCCTCCCTTGCAGGCCTGGTCCCCCCAACTGCCCTCGCCTGCTGACCATCTTGTGTCCACATGGGGGCAGCCATATTTGACCACATGGGGGCAGCCATCTTGTGTTGGAGTGATGGTCAATTTGCATGTTACTCTTTTATTAGATAGGATAGAGGCCTGTTGCACAGGTGCGGGCTAGCTGGTTTGCCCTGAAGGGTGTCCTGGATCAGGGTGGGGGTTCCCTTGGGGCGTGGGGCGGCCTGGGCGAGGGTCCTATGGTGGTTTGCAGGCTGGCCATGCCCCCCGGCGACCCAAGCGGAGGCCCTGGTATCTGGGATTTATTTATCTTCTATAATTGAAACTTCGTAGCCTTGAGCGGAGCCAAGTCTCCTGCTTGCTTGGTGGCTGCAGCCATTTTTGTTGGGATTTATTTATCTTTTATAATTGAAACTTTGTAGCCTTGAGTGAAGGCCTAGGCCGGCCAGGGTGTGCACAAAGCTTGGCTTCCTCCATCGCTGGGGGCAACTCAAGCCTCCTCTCTCCAGCTCCGTGGCTGCCACCATTTTTGGGGGGATTTACTTATCTTCTATAATTGAAACTTTGTTGCCTTGAGTGGAGGCCTAGGCCAGCCAGGGTGTGTGGAAAGCTTGGCTTCCTCCATTACCAGGGAAACCCAAGCCTCCTGCTCGCTCCGTGGCCACAGCCATCTTGGTTGGGTTAATTTGCATACTCACTCCTGATTGGCTTGTGGGTGTAGCAGAGTGATGGTTAATTTGCATATCACTCTTTTATTAGATAGGATTTACAGTTTCATACTGTTATGATCAGAGACGATGCTTGATATGATTTCAGTAATCTTAAATTTTGTGCCCCATCATGTGGCCTGTCCTAGGAAATGTTTCATGTGCACTTGAGAAAAATGTATATCCTATTTATTAAATCCATAGGATCTAAAATGTGACTTTTTAAAATTTTATTTTATTGTTGAGAATATTACAGATGTTCCCCATTTTCTCCCTTTAACCCCCTCCACCCATCTCCTACCCCATCCCAGGCCTTCACCTGTCTTATTGTCTGTGTCCATGGGCTATGACTAATTTGTACTTTTAAATCCCTTTGCCTTTTTTACCCATTGACCCAAACCCCCTCCCATCTGGCAACTGTTAAAATATTCTCTGTATCTGTGAGTCTGTTTCTGTCTTCTTGTTCATTTATTTTTATTTTTAGATTAAATTGTTGATAGAAATATATTTATTGCCATTTTATTGTTCAAATTCTTGATCTTTTTCCTTCACCAGGTTAGGAAAGTTTTTAGTCATTCTTCAAATAGGTTTTGTATCTCTCTCTCCTTCTGAGATCCTTATGATGCAAAAGTTGGTATGCTTGAAGTTGTCCCAGAGGTCCCTCGTTTTTTGTTTTATTCTTTTTTCTCTTTGCTGTTTTGATTGGATGTCTTTCACTACCTTTTCTTTCAGATAGCTAATTTGTCTTCTGCTTTATCTAATCTGTTGTTGATTCCCTCTAGTATATTTTTCATTTCAGTTATTGTACTCTTTTTTATATTCTGTCTCTTTGTTCAAGTTCTCACTGAGTTCTTGTATTCTTCTGAGTTTGATTAACATAACCTTTTTTTTGAATTCTTTATCTAGTAGATTGCTTGACTCTGTTTGGTTTAGTTCTTTTTCTGGATTTTTGTCCTCTAATTTGGAATATTTTTGTCTTCTCATTTTCACTGACATTCTATGTTTGGGTCTATGTATTAGGTAGATCTGATACATCTCCTGGTCTTGAAAGAGTGGCCTTATGTAGGTGTCATTTGGGGCCCAGGATGCTCCAGGTGTGACACCTCTGTGGGTTGTGTGTGCCCTCCTGATATAGTTTGGCCTCAGTTGCTGCTGGGAGGTCATTGGGTGGGATTGACCTTCAGGCTGATTGGCTGTATCAGTGGACAAGCTGCTGTGCAGAGGCTAACGCCATGGAATGGGAGTCACTCTAGCAGAGTCCAAGGCTGCCTGTCCAGTATGTCACTTGTAGAACCACTTGGGTGGGACTCTAGAGCATTCTGAAGCCAGCCAATGGTTCTTTGGGTCTGGAGCCTCTTGGGAGGGGCACCAGTGTGGGCTGAGGCCAGCTGCTACTTGCGGTCACTTGCATGCACTTGGGAGAGGCTGGTATGCTAACCAAAGCTGGCTGCCACTTGTGCCAGGCTTGGGACTGTTTGGTTGGAGCTATACTGCAGGAGGCCAGCCACCATTTGTGCCAGGTTTAGGGCCACTTGTTGGGAGCTGTCACAAACCACGGCTGGTTGTCACTTTTGTCAGGCTTAGGGCCACTTAGTGGGAGCTACAGTTCGAGATGAGGCTGGCCACCGCTTGTGTGGGGCTTGTGGGGCTTTGGGAGAGTCTTCAGTAAGCGCCAAGACCAGCCGCTTGAGTGGAGGGGATGGAGCTGGAGCTGCTGGGCCGAGTGGGTTGGGTGGGACAGGGTCTCGGGGAGATGCTAGAGCAAGGCGAATGGTGTTAGCCACTTTAATGGAGAGCATCAGGGCCAAGTAGGTAGGAGGAGAGCTCAACAAAGGAACAAGGGCACCCACCAATGCTTCTGTTCCCTGAGAGAGTTGTCCCGACCCCTGCCCCTCCAGCCCTCACCCTAAAGTTAGTCGAATGCATTCCTCCTCATGTGACTCGGGTGCTTCTTGAGCTTTTGCCTCTGCACTGGGGCTTGGAGCAAGTGAGCTTTGTGTGAGCCCTTTGTATCAGCATCTTCGTCTCTCATAGCCCTTTATCTCGTACATGACCCCCTTTGGTTTTCAAAGCCAGATATTATGGGACTCTTCTTCCTGGCACAGGTGCCTTAGGCTGGGGAGCCCAGTAGGGGGCTTGGACCCCTCACTGCTCTGGGGAGAACTTGGTAGCCAATATGTTCCTCCCATTTATTAATCACTACACCATGGGTATGAACCTGCCTGGTCTGTGTCTCTGCCACTCCTACCTGTCCCCATATGGCTTCTTATCTATATCCTTAATTATAGGACTCTGTTCAGCTCTTCTTCAGCTGGTTCTCCATGATGCTTGTTCTGTAATTTAGTTGTAATTTGGTTGTGTTAGTTGGAGGAGGTAAGTTCAGGATTTACCTTCTTCTCCATCTTGATCCTGCCTCTTTTTGTTTCTCTCTTGAGACTAGATCTTTACTTTGTTTTGGAGCAGCGACTCTCTACCCAGGAGCTCATCAAACTTGCCCTCTGAAGTTGTGAAAGGTTCAACATGTAGAAAGATTCTGGTTAACTCACTTGGGCTGGAATATGGATCCATCCTCTGCCTTTTTTTCCTGAAGTTCATAGATGATTCTGAGAGGCAGCTGGATTGGGGCCCACTGCCCTGTACAGATCCCTGGGGCCTTGCTCAAATGTGGTTCCGAGGCTGCCTTTCTGACCTGCTCACAGGTGACGTCTGCTGGTCCGACCCCATTTTGGGTATAAGGCTATGGAAAGCATGTTTTCTGAGAATTTTGTTCCTCCCCATGGGATTCTTCCTCACTAATGCTTTTCTGCTCTACAGATGCTCCCTCCTGGACCTGCATAATGTACCAGACTCTTTTGTTGTTATTTCCATTTGGTTTCTGTGTCTTTCCACACTTGGTACTTAATACTAAGGCACTTTGTTTCTAGAGGTCATGGGCACCTTGATTCAGAACTCTCTGGTCTAGTGCCAGGAGATAAAAATTGATAGACTCTATTAGTTATGTCTTCTCTCTTTCCTGATTCATAATTTTAGTTTTCTGTGAAACAAAAGAAAATGAGCAAATACATGATGTAAGCTAAAGTTGGGAAACGGGCCAGACTTTCTGGGTATACTTTAGTTTAATTTGGGAATTTAATGTTTACTTTGTTTAAATGTCTGCCATTCACTTACTTCCTTTCACAATGCTCTTGATGAAATTCTGTTAAAATTCTCTCTGAAAGGTAAAATGGCCTTCATAATTGCCTTTGAGGTTTCTTTTTCTTTTAAGATCCATATTCCTAAAGCCAGCCACTTCCCACAACAAATTCAATACCCTCCGAAGAGGCCTCTTCTTACAAAGGAGATAGGCAAGTTTGGAAGACCCCATTAAATCTTAAAAGCATTTTATTGATCTTGGTGCTGGGCGCTGATTGAGGAAAATGTTAGCAGCTGTGTGCCTTTCCAAGGAGCAGGGCTGCAGGGCCCTTTCTGACCAGTTCGGGGAAGGAGGCTGAGTGAGAGCAGAGTGCAATGTGTCAGCCAGCTGCCCATGGAACGAACTGGCCCTTTTTTTCTTCAAGTCAGCAGTGCCATCTAAATGTTAAAATGAGAAACTTCACCCTCTCTAGCAGTGTAAATGAAGCCTGCTTCTTAGGAAGTCATTTTAACAATAACAACTAGCATTTACTGAATGCTTAGTATGTGACAGGTGCTATTCTAAATGTATTACCTGTATCAACTCATTTAACTTTCAGTCTTATGAGATATAGGTACTAATAGCCCCATTTTACAAATGAGAAAACTGAGGTACAGAAGTTAAGTGGTTTGCCCAAGATCATGTAGCTAAAATATATCAGAGCCCTGTATTTGAATTTGGTCAGTCTGATTCCAGAGTCCACACACTTAACAGTTACACGGTAGCTCAGACAACAAGTGTTTATGAAGTATATTGTGCCAGCACACTGTGCCAGGAGTCTTGGGTACACAGCAGTGAGCAGTTCGGGAAGATCCTCCTTAACTTCCTGTGTCAGGGAGAGCCAGATACTGGAGCTGCAATTGTCAGTGAAAGCAGTTGTCAGTGCAGAGACCTGGGTGTTGAGAGGACTTAGTCATACAGAGATCTGTGGGAGGGTGTTCTGGCAGAACAGTAAATGTGAAGGTACAGACGTGAGAATGAGCTGGGCTTGTTCAGGGACTGAACTGCTTTCACTTCCTAAGTGAACCACTTCTCTCACCTCCTTGCCTATCTTTGACTGTTCCTTCCATTTGGAATGCCCATCTCATGCCCATCTCATGCCCTTTGACCAGGCTACGTTAATTGTCCTTTAGGGGTTCCCTCTGGGAGGTCAGTAACCCTGTCCCCACATAAGGTAGGTGACCTTCCCTTGTTCCTGTTCACACTTACCACACCCTACTGAGTTTGTCGTTTTTACTCTCGGATTTCCTAGAAGAGAGGCACTATCTAAACTTAGAATACCCAACTCTTAACGTTGGGGGACACCTGAGTTAGTTGAATGGATATTACCAAGGTCACTTAGTAAGTGGCAGACCAGGACTGAAAATGAACTGTGCCTGTTCTAAAAATCCATTTTTCACCCTTCTGTGCTGACAGTTGTAGTTTGAGAAGCATGAAATGCCCGGCTTTCATCCTGCACAGAGAATGTCAGAGACGGTGGGTGATTCATCATGTGTTGGCAGCGCGGTTGTCTCAGTGCCAGTTGTTCTGCATAATGAACTGAGCTGTCAACAGCCTGATGGTAAAAAAAAGGGCACGTGTGACCAGTGGATTTAGCTTTGTAATGGCTGTTCAGGAGAGCAGGGGCAGGTAGTATGTGTGGTTTTCCTCTCTTGCTAGAAATTAATCTAGCTTTTATTGGGTGGTAGTATTTCTTTAAAAGGGTTTAAAGACAGGAAAAGGTTTGTAGGAAAACTAACATGGCCAGCATGATCCAAGGGAAATAGAACTGAACCGGGAGTCAGGAAAACCACATACGGGCTTTAAGACCTTGGACAAAATAAGCTTTGGTTTCCGTGTGTGAAGTTGGGAGGATGTTCAGTGCAACTAGGGGACGCCTGGCTTCTTCCTTGTAGGAGAAGCTGAGGGGCACATCCAGATGGAGCAGCCCAAGATGTGGAGTTCTCTGCCTCTGCCATTCCAGGGCTTTGCACTAAGTGGATTTGGGTGCTCTGTGATGTGTTTGTCTCTTCTTTGATGGCCGTACATGAATTCTTTAACATCGGGGCTTAAGTGTCTGTTTGGAAACCCTGAGTCTCCTCCCGAGAGCCCTATTACTCTTCTCATTGATTCTGCAGCACCGTCTATCTTCCAGAACAAAGAAACACGCCCTTTCAAGGCATGATGCCCTTGAGGTCATGCCCCAGAGCTTTCTAGGGGCTTTTGTTTGATCAGAATGTCTGTATATTTAAATCCCAAGAACATTCCCAAACTGAGAGGCTATGATTTATGAAATCATCTACTTTCAATCTTGTCCAAGCTTTTTCCATTTCAATCCATAAGTGAATGTTTGAGTTTTATACATAGAGATAAAAGCAGTACTGTCAGTTCCCGAATTACAGTGTTCTGACTTAGAATTTTTTGACTTTATGATGGTGATACAAAATACGAATCAAGTGGAAACCGTCTAGGCTAAGCTATAATGTTTGGTAGGTTAGGCATATTAAATGCATTGTCGACTTACGATATTTTCAATTTATGATGTGTTTTTCAGGACGTCACCCTGTCATAAATTGAGGAACAAACATCTATACCATTTTAGGAACTTAAAATACTAATGTTTGTAGAAGTCATTACAGTGATGGGCCCATAGTATCTATTCTAATTCTAGGTTATATAAAAACAGAGATAGATAATAATTCTCAGGCGAATTCTTCACTCATACTAAGTATCCACTAGAAGTCTATCTCCTGACATAGTATGCTAATTTTGAGACCCTACTTACTTTCTAAGTCAAACAAAACCCTACAAGGGAAGAGATCATTGTAGCTATCTGGAAGAGTCCTGGGGTAGTGTATATGGTATTTGTGCCAGTTGACTAGTACTGGAACTTACAGACCTTTCTCCCCGTGGAGCAAACCACTCTGAGAGCCTCCTGTCATACAGCTGATGGCCCTTCATTCCTGGTGAGACTGGCAGTCACCATTTTATATCTCTGGGTTTTGCTATTTTGGTGTTTACCCTTTTTCTTTTTTTATAAAACTGCCTTGGACTTGTTAGTGATACCTGTGGACTTGGCTTCACTTTATTCATATTCGGGACATCACTGAAGATCTGTTAGTCACAAAGCAGGGTCCTATTTCCTTGATCTGATTCTGGAGGTCATGTGTCTGCTGGTCTCTTCTTTCCTGACATGTTTTTTTTCTGTTCATGTCCTGTCCATTCTTTTTTTTTATGCTTTTCCCTGTTATTCATTCATTCATTCATTTATTTATTTTATTGCCTAAAGTTTTACATATGTCTCCTTTTCTCCCAATTGACCGCCCCCCCCCCCAGCCATTCCCACCCTGGGCAAGCCCCCACCGCCCCAGTGTCTGTGTCCATTGGTTATGCTAATATGCATGCATACAAGTCCTTTGGTTGCTCTCTAACCGTCCCCTCCTACCATTTGTCTCTGGATCTATTCTTGTTCATCAAATTAATTCTGTCCAGTTCCATCCCTGCTGTTGCAAATGGTAAAAGGTCCTTCTTTTTTATAGCAGCATAGTATTCCATTGTGTAGATGGAGCACAGTTTTTTAATCCACTCATCTGCTGATGGGCACTTAAGCTGTTTCCAAATCTTAGCTATTGTAAATTGTGCTGCTGTTGTTCATGTCCATTCTTGTTGACCATATTCCAGGCTTCCCAGTCTGCCTGGGGGACTTGGACCTAGGTATAATCTCACTAACCCAGGTTTGATATAATCCCTAGACATTGCTGTGGGTTTTTCTCAGTAGCACATGGATTGCCTTTCCCTTGAGCTGCGCGGTCATTTCTGATAGCCGTAGTTACACTAATGCTTCAGAGCCAGGATGAACAACGTTCAGGAGGTGTTTTCTTGCCTTTTGTGTCTGTACTTTCGGTTTTGTTTTTAAATTGAAAGTACCAGGGTTAGTAGGGTTCTTTTTAACCCCCCTAAGATGATCTAAGTTTTCTCAATAATTTTGAACACTGTAATTTCCTCTGAGTAAATGATAGCTTTTCTAGTTACAAGCTGTTGACTTTGTTTCAGTTTCTTCTCTTTGATTTCCTCATCTGTAAAAGGGGGGGGGGGGGGGGCGGGGAGTACTGCATCACAGGATTGTGGTGAGGATTAAATGAGGGTAAATGCTAAGTACTGGCACAGAACAGGTGCTCAGTGGGCATCAGTTCCCCTGGTTTCCTTGGTGGGTTGTCACCACCACTCGAAAGCTTTCCTAACCTGTGAGCAAAGTGACTTGTAGGTGTGTGCTTAGTATCCAGGCCTGAACTGTCCACTTGTAATAGCCACCAGCCACATCGGCTGTTGAGCCAAAGATAGACTACTTGAGATGTGTTATAATATTTTAAATAGCAGATTTCACAGACTTGGTTAAAAAAAAAGTAAAATCATTATTTTTTTTGTATTGCTTACATGTTGAAATAGCAATATTTTTATATATCAGGTTAAGTGAAATATATACACTGAATTTCACCTTTTTCCTTTTTACTTAAATGTGCTCACTAGATATTTTTAAATGACATATATGGTCCTATTATGTTTCTACTTGAACTGTGCTGGGTTAGGTCCTGAAGAGGCATTGTATACAGAAGGAAAATAGTCTAATAAACCAAGGAAATAAGGAGATATAAATGCAGGACAGTATCTTTAATACCAAGAATGTTTAAAATATTTAAGTTTTGTGCTCTTCAAGGAAACTTTTGATGTACTGTTGGAATAAGTTTTCTGCTGTCTTCAAAGCCTATTGCAAACATTTTTTAACAGTGTTGTCACTTTGAAAAACTATAAAAAGAGCTAATATCCTCCTTGGTGGTAAGCATTCAACCTTTGAGGCTTTCAAAATTGTCAGGAGTCAATGTGAAGTTAAATTTAGTGAACTAATAAGAATCAAGTTGGAAAACACTTTGTATAAAATAGACCCACATTTTTCTCATGATTCATAACAGACTCTAGGCAATCCCAAATGAGTTTTTAAAAATGTTTTGCTCAACAACACTATGTGTGGAATAAATATATAACTTCCCAGGGGCATATATTACAAGCCTTTGTTTTTTATTTTTATTTTTTTCACTTTTTTTATTTAGGTATTATATGTGTACATATCTTACCATTGTCCCCCCCACCCTACACCCATACATGCCCTCACCCCCCAAAGTTTTGTGTCCATTGGTTATGCTTATATGCATGCATACAAGTCCTTCGGTTGATCTCTTATCTCCCCCACCTCTCCCTAACCTTCCCCCTGTAATTTGACAGTCTGTTTGATGCTTTACTGTCTCTGTATCTATATTTTTGTTCATCAGTTTATAGTGTTCTTTATTATCCATAAATGAGATCATGTGGTATTTTTCTTTCATTGACTGGCTTATTTCACTCAGCATAATGTTCTCCAATTCCATCCAGGTTGCTGCAAATGATGAGAATTCCTTCTTTTTTATGGCAGCATAGTATTCCATTGTGTAGATAGATGTACCACAGTTTTCTGATCCAGTCATCTGCTGACGGGCACCTAGGCTGTTTCCAGATCTCAGCTATTGTAAATTGTGCTGCTATGAACATAGGGGTGCATATATCCTTTCTGATTGGTGTTTCTAGTTTCTTCGGATATATTCCCAGGAGTGGGATTACTGGGTCAAATGGGAGTTCCATTTTCAGTTTTTTGAGGAAACTCCATACTGTTCTTCACAGTGGCTGCACCAGTCTGCATTCCCACCAGCAGTGCACGAGGGTTCCTTTTTCTCTGCATCCTCGCCAACACTTGTTTGTAGATTTGTTGATGATAGCCATTCTGACAGGTGTGAGATGGTACCGCATTGTTGTTTTGATTTGCATCTCTTGGATAATTAGTGACTTTGAGCATGTTTTCATGTGTCTCTTGGCCTTCCTTCTGTCTTCTTTTGAAAAGATTCTATTTAGGTCCGTTGCCCATTTTCTTATTGGATCATTTATCTTCCTTTTATTAAGTTGCATAAGCTGCCTGTAGATGTTGGAGATTAAACCTTTATCAGTGATAGCATTTGCAAATATGTTCTCCCATAGAGTGGGCTTTCTTGTTGTTTTGTTGATGGTTTCTTTTGCTGTAAAAAAGCTTTTTATTTTGATGTAGTCCCATTTGTTTATTTTCTCTTTAGCTTCCATTGCCCTAGGGGCAGTGTCAGTGAAGAAGTTCTTTTGGCATATGTCTGAGATTTTGTTGCCTGTGGATTCCTCTAGTATTTTTATGGTTTCCTGTCTTATGTTTAAGTCCTGTATCCATTTTGAGTTGATTTTTGTGTATGGTGTAAGTTGGTGATCTAGTTTCATTTTTTTGCATGTATCTGTCCAATTTTCCCAACACCATTTATTGAAAAGACTGTCTTGACTCCATTGTATGTTCATGCCTCCTTTGTCAAACATTAATTGAGCATAGTGGTTTGAGTCGATATCTGGATTCTCTATTCTGTTCCATTTATCTATATGTCTATTCTTGTGCCAGTACCAAAGCCTTTGTTTTTTAAATTACTATAATTATATTTGAATATATAAGTCAGTAAGACCTAAGTAAGTATGGGCTATACAAAAGATAATAGTAAATGCTCTTTGTGTCATGGTGAGGTAGGGGAAGACAGTATAGATCAGGGGTCCTCAAACTTTTTAAACAGGGGGCCAGTTCCCTCAGACCGTTGGAGGGCCGGACTATAGTTTAAAAAAAACTATGAACAAATTCCTATGCACACTGAACATATCTTATTTTGAAGTAAAAAAACAAAACAGCAAAAACACCCGCATGTGGCCCGCGGGCCGTAGTTTGAGGACGCCTGGTATAGATAGAAAAGGAAAACTTGTTTCTTTTTCTCATTCCCATAGATGCTCGTTGCCAACATTGACTTGGGTCCTACTATTTTGGACATCGCTGGCTACAACCTGAATAAGACCCAGATGGATGGGATGTCTTTATTGCCCATTTTGGTGAGTATAAAGCCCTCAATCAAGCCTTAGCCAAGACTCTGAAATAAATTCCACGTTTTATGAATTTAAACTTAAAAACTATTAAATTTGGGGAAAAGAGTTTTCTTTTAAAAAGAATGATTGGAACACAGATAAACAGAGTTTTCTATATTCTTCCTACTTCCCATCCCCTCCCCCTAAAAACCATTATAAACAAAATTAAGACAGGTGACAAATTTGCAACAAGTGTGAAAAATGGTAGTAAGTCCTAATAGAAGAGTTTTTAGAAAGCAAAGATTAATATCCCAGTAGAAAAATGGGCAGAAGAAGTAACTGGTTAACTCACAGAGGTATTAGAAATGGTCAAAGTGCAAAAAGATTGCATCAATGCTGATCAAAGAAATGCTTAACTGAATGAGACCTTTATTGTCTGCAGAACTAGCCAGGATACCCACTATTTGCAGAAGTCTGAGAAAATGGAAATTACTCAGACTCTGTTCATAAAAGTGCAATCAGTATAAGCTACTGGAAGGCTAATTTAACAAGACATACCACTTCAGAATACACATATTAAGCAGTTCTATCTGGGAAGTTGTTCTAAAAAAACAAAACTCGTTCAAGTACCTACTATGTGCTTGACACCGTACAGAGCTAACTATAAAAAGTGTATGTGTAGTGTTAATAGAAGAAAACAGAAAACCTAAATATCCATGGTTAAATTGTTGTACCACTAAACAATAGAATATTAAACTAACACTACATGGTATAGATCTGTATACATTGACTTGGAAAGATGCCTATTCCATACTATAGAGAGAAAAGGAGGTTTCACAACAGCATCTCTTGTTCATTAAAAATGTGTCTTAATATGTTTAAACATAGACAAGTTTGGAAAGATTGGTCTTAAAATGTTTTAGGCATTTATAGTGACTCATAAATCTTACTCATTGATTTTTCTGAATCTATTACAGTGTATTATGTAGAATATGATTCATAGAAGAGAATACGTGTAACTCATATTAGTTATGAAACACAAGAACTCAGATATTCCAAATACTGGTACCGCTGCCTATATGTTCCTCCCCATTCTATCCCTCACCTAGAATGATCACTTTCTGATTTTCATGGTTATCATTCTCTGGCTTTTATTTTTTAGGGTTATTATGTAAATATCCCTAAACAACATACCTAGTTTTGGTCTTGTTTTGCCCTCTTGTTTTTACTAGTTTAGCTGTAAGAACTGAAGTGGGGGGATTCTCCCCCTCCCCACAAGTTCATGTATGTATGATATCTTCATTCTGACCAGCAAGTACGTTGAGCCTATTACCGTCCTTAGCACAGTCCTGCTGAATATTTGTGAGTTCTTGTCCTTGTGTGTATGAAGCTATGCATTTCTTAGTATGAGCTTAGAATAATTCTCACGCAGAGTTTATGGACAGGACTGTCTATTCTAACCTGGACTTCAGCACCTTGAGCTGTGACTGATTCTTGCTTAGCGACTTTGCTGGTTTCCGTTCCTGACCTGCCTCACAGTAGTCATGGGAACTATAGAATGCTCAAAGCACTTGCCCATCACTTGCAAGGGCTCTAGAACAGTGGTCGGCAACCGATGGTCTGTGAGGTCCAAAAGATTGACGACCACTGGTTTAAGGAAACCTTTAGAGCAGTGGTCGGCAACCGATGGTCCGTGGCAACCGCTGCTCTAGATCCTTAGTAGCCTTCATATGCATCAGTTTTAGTCACCCCCTTTAGTTACTGAATGAACAGTCCGATTAGTTTTGACTGCCAAGGCCCCTTTAGCAGTAGAATAAATAACTTTGTGGTCCTGCTCACAGTCTGTATGCCTCACAGGAACCACTTTTGCTCTTCTTCCTAGACAGGTGTCAGTAATGTGACTTGGCGATCGGACGTCCTGGTGGAATATCAAGGAGAAGGTCGTAATGTCACCGACCCAACATGTCCTTCCCTGAGTCCTGGAGTCTCTGTGAGTAATAGTTTGAGTTGGTTTGGACAGCTTCCTCACTGACAGCTCGGCAGGACACTGGTGTAGATGTAGCAAGTGCTGAAACCCGTATGAGTCCTGCTTCTCTATCACTTCACTTAGTTACTTGACTGCAAGATCAGTAGATGCACAAAGATAAATCAGTAAACCTGAAAAAAAAAGTCATGAAAATTATGCTGCTGAGCTGTTATCAGAATGTGCACTTCAAATTCTTCCAGTTATTGTAACAAGTACATGTACCTGCCAATATTCGTAACCTTATTAATCAATACCCCTTACGGATTTCCTACCCTTCCCAATAATGGTACTGTTTTTTGTTAGGGATATAACCCATGGCATCCAACAACGATATGGGCTCCCACCTTTAACTGTGCCATGCACTGGTGGCAGCCAGGCTGTACATGAAGGTGGTCACGGTGATGTTGGCCTCGCGTTGGAGTGTGGGAAATAGGCTTCCATTTGAGTTGACTCTTCTAACACCAAGGTGTTCCCGTTATAGTTAAGAACCAACCAAAAGTTGGTATGGAAGACTTGAATTCAAGTCCCATTTGGTGATCAGAACACTCATAAATAACCTGTTGATGATTCCACAAAGCTCAATTTAGCTTTTTTTCCCAACTTCTAGCATGGCAGTTCCTAATATACCTTAGAAGTGACTCATTTGAGTATTGGTCTCTTCTTTACCAACCATACATTTTACAGGGGCCCATTACAGCTAATTCTTGTCAGATGTGCCAGCAGGGATGGCAACAGTCTACAGACAGAACCACCATGACCACGTCCCTTAGTCAAGGGAGCCATCACGTCAGTAAGGAACAAAGCTGCACATCTATTTTTGGTTCATTCTCCGTGGAAAGTTTCCTAATTTCCGTCCACTTATATGTCTGGTTTGAGCCAACTTGGTTGCCCCAGTAGGCAGGTAGCTCCTATAGAATGACTGTCTTCATTTAACTTTTAAAATATCCCGACAGCAATGTTTCCCAGACTGTGTGTGCGAAGATGCTTATAACAACACGTATGCCTGTGTGCGGACCGTGTCGGCACGGTGGGACTTACAGTACTGCGAGTTTGACGACCAGGAGGTAAGGTGCCCTGCTGCCTCCCCGTGTCTTGCCAGCGCTTTGTTGGCTGGACTTGGTGGGAGAAGAGCAGTTCCAAGGGTGCTCTCTAGGGAAGATGAGTTTCTTCTCTGTACTCCCACTTAGGTTTCCTTCAGTGAAGGAATCGGAATTCCCAGGCCATTCTTCACTGCTGTGCCCTTTCTGATGAGGCTGTCTCCACTCCCGCCACCACCCAAACACACTTTAAATACGCAGGTCACTTTGTCAGATGCGGCTTCCCTACCTGGGTGGGCTGAGGGTCAGACTCCTCAACTTGGTCAGAAACTCTGTCCCGACCACAGCACAGTCCTGTGCTGCTCAGACAGATCCGCATGGCCGGTCTGAAGGACCACGTGGACACGTCCCTATGGTTTCACACCACTTATCAGAAAGTGCTAACCTACGCCAGCTGGCTGTCCACATTGGGCCATGTGGAGCCAACATTCATCATGTTTTTCAGAAGCTGACTCACTCGCCATTTCCATGTAGCTCTTAAGCATTTTAAACAGGCAAGAGAGTTCCCCTCCAACTCAATTCCTGTTCCTCTTCCCCCATAATCTACCCACGTAACTACTTTATAAGTGACTAGAGGCGCGATGCACGAAATTCATGCAAGAGTAGGCCTTCCTTCCCCGGCTGCCGGCACCAGTTCCCTCTGGCGCCCAGGCTTCCCACACAGCCCTGCTTTGTCCAGAAGGTCTAATTAGCATATTATGCTCTTATTATTTAGTCTAAGGGAAGCCACTTGAAACCATTATAGGCAAATTCTGCCTGCCATCTTCCTAGTCTAGCACTTGACTCCAATTTGGAGAACAAGGTACAGACTGGAGGGAAATAGTGATATTAGACATTAATAGTGATATTAGAAATAGTGATATTGTCTCTTTCAGCAACACTGCTTTTCTAACATTTGTGTAACACAGGTTAGAGTACTTTCCTATCTATCCTCATTTGAATCTTCACAATTCTAAGGCAAAAATAAACCTTCAAATGTCAGCTCCTTCAGTAACTTCATTCCTAAGTCTAGTTTCTGAGACCCTGCATGTGAAGGTCATGCCTTCTGCTATCTGCTTTAGTTACAGAAAGTAATAACCACCCCCTCCTGACTCTGCCCAAAAAGGGCCCCTTTCCAGCACGTGGGCCATAGACCGAGGCAGTTTAACCCCCAACAGATGCTCCACTGTCTCATGGATACCCCTGGGCTTTCAAGGATCTTTGTTTTCTTTGAGGATCTTGAGACCAGATGATGTTTTCCTGGGCCTTGGGTGTTGTCTGTCTCTGCCCTCCCCATTTGGGAACAATTCACATGAGTATTTCTTCCCTCCATCCTTTCATTGCCTATAGGTGTTTGTAGAAGTCTATAACCTGACTGCAGACCCCCACCAAATCACTAACATTGCTAAAAGTATCGACCCAGAGCTTCTCGGAAAGATGAACTATCGGCTGATGATGCTGCAGTCCTGTTCCGGACCAGCCTGTCGCACTCCAGGGGTTTTTGACCCCGGGTAAGTTTCCGTTTTCTTCAGTGACTTTGCCAAGTTGGCTCTAGCTGTCTGCTGTTCTTGAAGGCAGCGGGAGCCCAAGGGGTCCCTTCGCTGTGAGCTGTGGTTTCCATGCTCGTGCTGTAGAGTGGGAATACCGTGTGTCTCAGTGCATCAGCCCGTGTGCCAGGAGAACACGCTGTTGGCAACTTCCTCTGTGTGCCCGTCGGTGCTCGAGAGGTGTAGCCCCGCTCCTGCCGCTGGGGCTCCTCTGCCTCCCCTCCTGGCTGGGATGCTTGTCAAGGCACCACTGGCGACCCCGGGGCGTCTGTAGAGTAACTGACCCAGTCCTACCCTGTTCCCTAGCACTTCCGAGAGCATATGCCTTCATTTCATGTCTCAGAAACCCCGATTACAGAGACATGAATACTTGCCAGTAAATGTAATGTATTAAATACAGACAATGAAACAGAAGGCATAAACTCTCATGTTGAAATGTGTAAGCCCACTGCAGTACACAAAGGTAGGAAAGATGTTTACCACCTACTCAGTGGGCTCCATTCCTTCCTCTCATTCCTCTTGAGCAGTAACTTTTCACCACGAACACTGGGCTCAGCACACCATATCTCTGAGCCGCCCATGGCAAAACCTGTCATCTTTTGCTCGAAAATTTACAGAATTAAATTTTCACGGGGAAAGGATTATTTCAGTTCTTGTAGCCTGATTATAGGAGAGAGGGAAGAATGCTGTCTTAAGCGAATGAAAAGCCATCATCATTATTTAGCCATCGTCACATGAAGTGGTTCTTCAGTCCACATTAGAGAGGAATGTAGGTGAATGAGTAGGGAAACAGGATTCCAGTTTTTGAACCCATTTTCTCTTAAATTCCTTAGCCATAGGCTAGTCTCTCCTAACAAACATTTAGGCCTATAGAATCCCACAGGCCCAATCTAGCCACCCTGTTAGAATACAGGCACACACATTCATTTATGGATTGTGTGTGGCTGCTTTTACACTTCAGTAACATTGAATAGTTGGGACAGAGATTGTATGGCCCACAAACACTAAAATATTATCTGCCCCTTTATAGAGGAAAAAAAATTTGGCCAGCCCCTGTTCTAAAATAATAGTAAGAATTAGTTTATCCTAAAAGACAGCAGATACAAGTAAAAGACAATGTTATTTCTAGCCTTCACCTATATTCTTTATGTTTGCCAAGTCTCAGCTCAAATTACCATTCGGCATTCACTCTAACTTCCCCATGGGTGGTAAAATAAGTTCTTTTATGTGCCAG
Source organism: Cnephaeus nilssonii (assembly GCF_951640355.1). NCBI lineage: Eukaryota > Metazoa > Chordata > Mammalia > Chiroptera > Vespertilionidae > Cnephaeus > Cnephaeus nilssonii. The sequence continues at coordinate 60,123,158 of NC_137077.1, read as the reverse complement.
ACATTGTATACAAATTGCCTTACTATTTTATTGGTGGCCAGAGGGGTTAATGACTTGTCTCAGTTTCAAACTCAGTCTGAAGTACACACCTGTGCTCTTTTACTTAATTGTAAAAGAAAGGCTGAGGACTTTGCAACTGCTGGCGGGGCCTTCAGCAAGGGCTAGACTCATCCATTAGGCCCCTTTATACCTTAGGGATCTCCCCTTCCCCCAAAACAAACAAAAAAACAAATCTCGCCTCCTTCCTAATGCCTTCTCAGATGAACCTTCCTCTGTTTCTCCTCTCCCGTTTTGTGTGGCTGACTTGCGATGGAAATGCCCTTATTAAAACTCCCCCATCTTGTGCCACTAGATTCCCGTCTGGTGACTTAATTGTCCTTTGCAATCCCATCCTGCAGGTAATGTGACATCCTTTTACTCCTCCTCCCCAGATACAGGTTTGACCCTCGTCTCATGTTCAACAATTACAGTGGCGGCAGGACTCGAAGGTTTTCAAAACACCTTCTGTAGCGACCTCTGCATGTAGCGACCTCTGCAGCTGGGCCTCTGCACGCCTGTCTGATGAAGTGAGTGTAGTAGGTGTCTGTAGCTAGTCTTCAAGACCACGCCTGGAAGAGTTTCGGGACTGGCTTGTTGTAAGTCCTGTTTTGAAAAGCACCCCAATCAGCCCACTTTCTGTGCAATGTGTTAAACTGTGAACGCTGCCCGTCTGTCAGGAGCGGCCGTCCCCAGTCCCTCCGTTCAGCTGACACAACCGCTCCTGAGGTCCGTGTTCTCGCCGTACCCTTTCTGTTCTGGGGTCGCTCCCCAGGTGGTCCAAGTCTGAATTTGTAAACCCGTTCAGAAAAATGTGTTTGGTATACAGCATGACCTAAAAATCAAAGGACCTGCAGAGCATTTCAGATTGAGCACTTGACTCTTAAAAAGTACTAACATCACATGGCTTGAAGAATAACTATCAGAACTAAATCATCTAAGAACAAGTACCACTGCTTTCAGAGTAGCAGAAATATGTTGTTTATAGTACCTATCCATCACGATGTGATAAGTCGCAAATTCAAAACGTCAACCAAGCTCTGTTCATTTTTTGGGTCTGGACTGGCACACACTGAGATAGAACAGAGGCTTTTGGTAAAGGCTAATTGCAGGTAGTTGTTGAAGGTGAGAGTCATCTATTTTCCAGGGGCTGCTCACCAGATGGAGTCTCAGGTAACACCAGGGTTAGGGGAAGGGTGTGTGTTTTGAGGGCCTTCTGTGGAGGGGGCACTCGGGTTGACATGTAGTAAGTGCCTGACCAGCAGGGAGTCTGGGTTTCAGTCCCAGGCTGAAGTTGTTTTGACTCTCTGCATTTTGCTGACACTATCTAGCTGTTCATTTGTTAAGATATGAAATATTTTATAGTTGATGCACAGCTTCGTTCTTCTGAGTTTGTGGTGTCTTGTGTAATTTGGGCCCCATTCACCATTCTCATTAAAACCAGATCTTGTTGAGGTTTCCTCACTATTTAAAACTTACATATTTTTGTTTCTTGACTCAAGCCCATTTCCACCATTTTCTTCAAAGGAGGTTAATCAGTGGTGGGACAGTAAGGAAGGAGGAAACGCTGTGGTTTGTAACCTGATCAACTCAGGCAATAGTGATGTAGCTTTATTTAGGGTCTTAGGCTGAGCTGTAAGCACTTTGTAAGACGTGGTCGTAAGCAGCTTTTCTATCAGAATTCCAGATAGCCATTGGGTTTATTCCTTTACCTCACGTAGTCCATTAACTGGTGATATTTAGAGGTGAAGTAGGCAAATGAAATGGACACCGCTGCTGTGAAATTATAAAAATTTGTAACTAAAAGCAAACTACAATGTTGAATATGGGTTTCGGCTTTATTCTACACTTTTGATTCTTAACATTTCCCAGTCAACTTCCACATTAATGAAAGTTGGCCATAACTATTCCCGAATAAAAAGAAACCAACTCTTACCAGGTCTTGTACTGTGATGTCATATTATTCAGTTAATTCACTTTATGATGCAGAGAGTGACACACATCAGCTGCCGACCTACCCATCACCACCAGCAGCTTGTTTGGGTGCTGGGGACGCAGTGAGGCCTCTCTGTAGTTGCATTTCCAAGCTGAGTGTTGAGTGCCCTCTGATTTGCCTCTCCCATTCAAGCTTCATTCTGGATCTGGGCTAAAATCACCTTTCATCACGAGGCTTCAGCTTGTATAGGCTAGCAGGCTACAAAATGCACAGAACTTTTCAAAATGTCTTTGTCTGAGGGACCCACTGCAGGAGGCTTGCCTTGTCTCTTAATTGTACTGATTTAAATTTTATTATTTTCCCTTATAAGAAGGCCAGGTCCATATCTGTTGGTGCCCTTCAGAGTAGAGAACTACCCATTTGTAATGAACAGAGGACATAGGAATGAACAGATTTTGCCTTATAAAAGTTCCTATTACAAAGCTCTTCCTCAAGTACAATCACCAAGTAGGAAACACCTTTTGAACATCTTTGAATCAATGGTGCTGTTGCAAAATAACATTTTTTTGGTCAATACAATTGACAACACTAGGGATTTTGTACAAAATAGTAATGATAGCCATGGAAGTTATACGTTAATATGTGAAAAATGTTCTTAAACTTACTTTTAAGTGTCTAAATGAAGGACTCGTGCTTTTTAACGAAAGAATTGTCCCAGGATCCTTATTATGAGAAAGCAAAGAGTATGTCACCTGATCCACCAGTGGAATTAGATGGGAATATTTGGGTTCTTTAGTTTTACCACCACTATGTCCCCCTGAATTTTGTGAATTCCTGTGTTTGCATCATCTGTTCTGGCAGTTACTCTGCCCTGGTTCTGTCATTTCAGTCATTTGACTTAGAAAGTGCCCTTCAAAGGACCCTGTTCACTGCTGCACTTTTCAACGAATTAAACTTGATTTCTGTTCTAGTGGCAACGTGTCCTTTGTCTTAGTCCCCACGTAGTAATTCTGACAAGATGCTTTCTTTTCCTGATGCCGTTTCGTGTTCCACTCACTCACCTAGGACAGGACTGGTTGTTTTCACACCGGGGTATAGTCTGTTCCTGGAAAGCTCTCCTACACGTGGTCCCTGCTGGCCAAGCCCCGAGTGAGCACCACGTAGAAAATCCTTCCTGATCCATCTTGACGCATTTACAGCTTTGGAGAACAATCATCTTACCTTGGCTGGCTTTCCGTTAAATAAACTAAGCTCACCTTCCAAGGTGCTTTACCTTGATGCCCAGTCATGTGACCCAGTGCCCCAAATAACTTCATGTGGAAGCTGGAAAACTTTTCTGAAAGGGAAGGTTTATATTTTAGGCTTGTAGGCCATGTGGGCTCTGTTGCAACTAAACTCTAACTAGGGCTCCTTTTGTGCTGCTATACCAGTCAGTAAAGTCAATGAGTGGCTATATTCCAACAAAACTACAAAAACAGGTAGGACCTGATTTGCCAACCCCAGACGTAGTAAGTTGCCTCATATCCTATAAATTATGAAGGTCAAGTAGAAAAACAGGATGTTAGAACACATCCATAAAGTTGCCAGATTACTAACCCCCAAAATGGGTAATTGGGGTATATCACAATGTGAAGCCATCAAGTAAAAGGAGAAAGTTTACCTGCATAGACTCACCAAGTGAGGCCAAGTACAGACTCTCCCAACTCCTTTTTTCTGATTTATCCCACCAGTTCCCATTGAGACTACATGCAGAACCAAATTCCCTGCAGAATTAGTCTTTGTTTCATCTTTCTCTACTAGCAATGGGTTTAAAGGGCTGGTCATATGCATACTTTGAGAGCAGAGAACCCAAAGACCCCAGGCAGAAAACGCTGTGCTGAGACGGCTACTGATGGCCTAGGAATTATATATAAGACAAGATTGAAACGTGGGACACGAGCTAGCTCCGAGTACTGGAGAGGAGGTAACAGTTCTAAATACTGGTCTTTGAGAGGAAGCTTGCATGACCACCTGTCCAGGAGACCCGTAAACATCCTCAACTTGTCCTCAACTTGTAGCTGACGTATGATCAGAGGTCCTAGAAGGGCAGACGGACACAAAGGATGCTTGTAATTAGTACTTATTATGATAAAAATGGCTCTGCAGGATAGGTTTTTCCCTCAGCTTAATTCACCCAAGCTCACAAAGCTAATGATAGTCATGGTTCCAAAGAAGATCGGGCTTCAAAGCCATCTTTCTGTCAAACTCTGCTGTCTCTGTGATCTACGAAGGATGTTCCCCTCCATCATATACCTGAGTGCCTACTCTGCTCACTAATGAGTTAGTTATGAAAGGGAATTATCCCATTCCTGACCTTGAGGACATTATATAAATTAAAAAGAGAACTTAAGAAGAAAAACTCCAGGCAAGAAAACTAATCACCACTAAACCAGCCTCAAGGGACTTCTTTAAGCTGAAAAGAATGGGTGCTATTAAGTAACAAGAAGACATATGAAAGTAGGAATCTCACTAGTAAAGGTAAATATACAATAAAAAGTAATGGGCTAATCATAAAGTTAGCATAAAGGGTAAAAGGTAAAAGTAATAACTAATAATTACTTAGGGCATACCAAATACATCAAAGGGGGAGTAAAAATATAGAGGTCTAGCACATGTTCAAACTTAAGTTGTCACCAACTTAGACTGTTACAATTGTAAGTTGTTATATGTAAGCCTCAAGGTAATCACAAAGCAAAAACCTACAAGATATCCACAAAAGATAAAGGACTCTAAACATACCCCACTACAACAAGTCATCAAACCACAGAGGAAGAGCGCAAGAGAAGGAACAGAATAAAGACACTGGCCCATGGACTCGGGTTCCATTCCAATCAAGGGCACAGACCTTGGCTGCAGGCTTATCCCAGGCCCTGATTGGGGCCTGTGTGGGAGGCAACCAATCGATGTGTCTCTCTCACATCAATGTTTCTCTGTCTCTACTCCTCCCTTCCACTCTCTTTAAAAATCAATGGGAAAAAATATCCTCAGGTGTGGATTAACAAAAAAAAACAACAAAAAAGACTAATCAGAGAAAAAGGGCATCATTACATAATGATAAAGAGATCAATCTAACAATAGGACATAACATTCATAAATATTTATGCACACAACAGAGGAACACCTCAATATATAAAGCAAGTATTAACAGACTGAAAAAAAGAAGAGGATTTGTCCCAGATAGCTCTATTTGCAGGGCAATGACAGTTTCAGACTAAGAAGGGGAGGGAGGTGCCATTACCATTCAAGTGGCTTCTTGTTACACTTCATGGCCTGGTTGTTGCAAGAGAAATCAAAACAGAATTCTCTTCACACCTCATTTAAGTGCTTCCAGCATGGCTGTGGTAAGTAAGCCAGTGTCCAAGGCGGCTCCTGACGATCCAATGCATCAGCGTTGGTCCACGCCACCAATAGGACAGTATGTGGTGGTGTGACTTCTGAGGTTAGATCATGAAACACATGGCCACTCGCGCCTTGTTCTCTCTTGGATACTCGGGGGGAACCTGCCACCACATGAAGACACCCAGCAGCCCTAAGGTGACGTCTGTGTGGTGCAGATGTGAGAACTGCCAATGACCAGCCCCACCTTGACAGCCGTGTGAGCCATCTCAGAAGCAGATGAAGAGTGAAGAGTTCACAGGACTACGCGCAGCCCCAGCCATCATCTTAACTCGTGGGAGACCGACCCCCAAGCCAGAGCCATCAGCTAACCTGCTCCGAACTACTGACCCACAAAAAGTAAACAATAAATATTTTAGGCTGCTGATTTTGGAGTAATTTGTTATGCAGCAATACATGACTAACATAATGACCAAAGAAAAACTGGAGCAAGCCTTTTGTCAAAACCTATCCAATTCTAGGTACCTGGGCTAGGGCAACGCTGTCTAGTGGTAAAGGCTCAACTTACCTCCAAAGGGGAGGAAAAGTCATGCACATTACATGCTTGAGGAATATAAACAAACACTGGTTCCCAGCTATTGTTGCTGACACCAAGTAGAGGCTTCTTGGTTGAAACAGTTGTTAAGATGTTCTCGGCACATGTTGGAAGATATTTTAATGGACTCTCCCCCAGGCTCCAGGGGTCCCCATAACTCACAAAAGCCAGTGCGGGGGAGCGCAGAGCACAGGCCAGAGCAGCCCTTAGCAGCTGCGGCACGTCAGGGTTCGGGCTGGGTTTCTGAGGCACCTGTTGTCCAGATCAAGGTCATCCGTCACTACTCCCTCGCCTCAACCCAACGCTGGGAAAGTAGCTCGGAAGCGCAACAGATTCTGTTCCTGCTCACGTCCCTAAGAAAGGCTGCTTTGTGCACTTCTCCTCCCCAGGCCCCCGTCTCCCAGCATCTCCCAGAGTAGGGGGGCAGCAACTTTATTAGGTCTGAGATCAACCTGGCGACCTGCCTTCCTTTACAGCCTGGAAGGAGTGACTACTGATGGAGTCTAACGGGGCAGCCTTCCGCCTTGGACTCTGCTTTTACGGACGTGTCCACAGACAGCAAAGCCCGGGGCCAACGGGTGCTGTGCCCAGCAGGGCAGACAAGAACTTGGGCCTCGGTCCTCCTGCCCCTTTCTTCTCCCTGCAGTGACACAGAGGGCCCCAGTTAAGGGTTCAGCCAGGCGTGAACACTGACTTCAGGAAGCTGCAGCTCAGGGTCCTTGTGGAGGAGCCCCTTCCTGTCTCGAAGGGGCACACAGATGTGCCCTGCAGCTGGGAGAGAGACAAAGGGAGCTGAAAATACGGTCCAGAGATTGCTGTCTGGGGGAGAAGTCACATACATGCCTGACAGCACTGAGCAGACACGGGGTGAAGGCCCCAGACTGCACCTGCGCACGGCCCTCGGGCCTGGGTGTTTCAGCATCGCTCTCCTCACGGTGACAGGACAGCACGGGCATCCCTCCGTCCCAGCTGCTCTGCGCACCTGGCTCTAACTAGCCAGAGAAGAAAGACCACGCTCTGCCACTGCATTTCTGGGAGCACAAGGGAAGGTGCTGAATATTCAGCCATCCTAGAATCTTGAGTGTTTTGCTTAGAAAAATGTCCCTCTTCGAAACTGCACCCTAAGCGATGCTTCCAGATGAATTCAGTGTCGGCACCTTGGCCCAAGGGTAGAGCAGCCGTTAACACCACTGCAGGAACAAGAGCTCGGAAGGTAAGACCACCCTGCACTGTATCGGGCTTTCCGGAGTACCAAGTACCTTCACATTCATCATCTTATTGGCCCTCACATCAGCCCTGTGAGGTAAGCAAACACTTTGCAGGGGGGAAAACGTTGGATTTGACCCACAGCAACTGCCATTGTAAGTTTTAACTCTGCTCTTGCCAAAAACGAACTCATGACCTAGGGAGAATTATTTAGCTCCAGTTAAAGTGCTTTTCTCACAATGGAGGGAAACAGCAGGTGATGCTGACATAACGTGCTGCCCAAAGACCTCAGAAACCAGCTCCATCGTGTAGGAAATTTCATAGAAGCTATGCATTCTGCTTGGTAGTCCTCATCCTTAAGATCTCAGCTCTAAATCACTTCTAGGAAGCCTTCTCCAGCCTCCTATACGCTCCTAAGCCTCTGGACTCGACCTTCAGGACACTTTCCAGTTTGCATTACTCGTGCACCCTGGTTTCCATGAGGACACGGGTCGTGATGTCCTTTCTCGGGGATCTACCCAGCACCGAACATCCTCAGGGTGATTTATAACGATTCGTTAAGTGAAAGAAATGAAAACACTTGGTGTTCTACTCAAGTTTCTTCTTGTGCAATGAATAGAACAAACTAAAGCGAAAGGTTAAAAAAAAGGATAGTTATAAGAATACAGATATAACAGTAAACCAGATACACTCATTTCTCAAATATGATTACAATTAGTTCCAAGCTGTTGGCTGAGAAAGAAAAAGAGTAAGGAGGGGAAAGGTGGGGAGGAGAGAGGGATTTTAATAAGCATAAACCCTACTATATCTCTAATATAAAAGCAAGCTGAACAGTGTTAGAATATTATGGATCCTGTGCATTAAAGCTTTATACTGCAGGTAACTAAACTGCGCTCGGGGGAGCCAAGGATTTGGCAGCAGCAGTGTCACCTGGCCAGCTTTTCAGAAGCTAGGCAAAATTAGGAACATACAGAACTCACCACTCCGGCACAAATTAACAACTTTTTTTAAGGAAACGGTTCAACGCAAGGACCTCATTTTGTCTTGCCATCTCTTTCAACGGATCCTAAACACTGCTCTTTCGAGACCACCAGCTTCATAACAAACAACTTTCCCCAAGAGCTACTGGAAGAGGGGAGCACGAGGGACAGAAAGCACCCGTGGCCTCATCCACACCCCTACAGGCAAGCTGGCTATCTTCCCCGGCACACTCCAACTCCCCTAGGAAGTTTATTAGGAAAAAAGGCACTGGAACTTGGACTTGGCAGAAGGCTCGATTTCTACAGCTGCCCTTGTGCCCCGTATTGATAAGGCATCAGAAGACAGGCTCGATTTCACCTAAAAATCATTGGCTCTGCATGTTTCCCTTAAGAGCACACATGCAAGAAAAAACATCGGAAGTGTTTGCCATTTTGAAAAGAACATGAAGACCATGTGTAGTTCGGATTAAAAGATTGGAATATGAGCTGTTGCCTCCCAGCAACCATCATAATCATTCAAGGAGTCTACGTCTTGGCACCACACTACAGTTTACTGCTCCAAAACGCCTGGCATTTAAGTACATGTGATGGCACTTGGAAATCAGAAAGACCTTAGCGCAGGGCCCCTAGAACTCCAAAGGAAAGGAGCCGCACAGGGTTTAATGAATCCCACATGTCCATTAGGGGAGGGCACAGTGAGGGGAGGGTGCAAAACCCCCCCAGAGCTGTGCCATTCAAGATCCAGGCCCATGAAAGGCAAGGCTCTTTGTTCAGAAAGATAAAGACAAACCATCCTGGTTAACAGAATTCCCAAAACAAAGCCAAAGCCCAGACATAGCCCTGGTGTTTCGTGTTTGTGCGTAAGCATTTTAAAATTCCAATACTCACTTTTCTGGGAAACGGGAAGAAGAGAGGAACTTTTGAGTTCAGCTGCTACCAAGCACTACCTTAGCCAAACCTAAGAAGCACAACTGGCTTTGGAAACCGTTACTGAAGTTCAAAAGGATCTGTCCTCGACCCTGTTATTCTCACTTTGTAGAAAATTTCCCCCCCAAAAAAACAAAACAAAATGAAACCAAAACTACTAAGAAACCAAACCAAACCAAAAGCTCTGCAGTTTTTATCGCTGCCCACGTCCCTCTCCCGGCCCCATCCCCCCAATCCTTACACCAAGCTTTCTTGCACACTTAACACATGAGAATTCTCGCTTCATATTACACACAGTTTTACAAAGTATCATACTTTAAAAAGATATTCGCTTGTAAGAACATGTACTAAGTAACTTCAAAATGCAATGGGTATTTAATTTTAAAGCGTGCCTTTGACATTTATGTAAAATGTTTTTTGTACTCTTTCAATAGAAACTTACCTGGCCACTGGGTAAAGCTAGCAATGAAACTGCTGGTCCGCAATGTGTTAATTAAGCAAGTAGTGATTCACACGAGACAAGTATACACTTTAAGTACCTAGTTTCCCATGTTCCTTTGAAGAGGAGCATCCTTGATGGGGAGTAAAACTCCAGCCTTGCAAGTGTCTGGGGGATCCTCTGGAACTCAGGTCTGAAGCATTCTTCCGGTGGGCCCAGGAGGCTGTCTGGCTAACTGCAGTAAGAACACTGGGCTCTGCTACCTGCCCTGCCGGTTCCTCCCCTGCAACAGCGCCTGTAAAGGAAAACACGGGCAGGTGTTTCGCCCTCTGCCACTCAGCACCATCACTTCCACGGAATGCTAACGGAGCAAAAAAGGACAATAAAGCACCCAGGTATCAACGCTGTGCTTTCACCTCTCCGAAACCCCGAAAGTGCGGACAGATGCACTGCCCATTAGAGGCAACCAAGAAGGCTTCGAACAAGCCGCGCAATGGAACGACTGGATTGAGCGCACAGGAAGAGGACGGAGAGGCCGAGCAGCTCGGCTGCCAGGACGCGGCCCTACCTCTCACTCGGGGCCGCAGGCAAGCTGCTGGACCTCGATGCACCTCCGTTTCCTCACCTGCAAAATGGGAATGAGTTAATACGCATTAAGCTTTTTAGAATAATGCCTGGCATGCGCTCAGCACTTTGTTTATCCTACAGAGAATTTCCCTCCTCTTTCAAAAACACAGAACCCCTAATTGGGATCATTTGACAGAGTCCCAAACGCAGCAGGTAACTCTTGAGAACTGATTTTGCAACCAGTGATACATTTGGAAGAGAAGCCTAGAGCAGGAAGCTAATCCCTTTAAGGAATAAAAATTTCAAAACATCCCCCTGCACCTTGAATAATAACCAATGCTGAAATCTCAAATTAGATTCCTATGGACAGTTCTGTGAAAAAGGAACTCTGTATGGAGCCATCATTTTCTATTATGATATTCTCACTTGTGAAGCAGCTCTAGTTCGTGAAATGTTACCCCCTCACCAATCAGTGTGGCCTTGCTATGTCATCAGTGCCACTAGGGGGCAGTGCAGTAGTAAGAACACTGATCTGCAACCGGCTTGGAGGTCTAACACCAGGAGGCAGTGGTGCACAGGGTGGGGAGGATGTGTGTGTGGGGGGGGTGTTAAACCCAGCCAGTCACCACTGCTGACCACCAAACACACCCCACCCATGTGAGACAGTCACGTTGACCAAAATTCAAATGCTTTTCAGTTGAAAGTGGTCTGTTTCAAGGATGGGAGGCCTCAGGGGTAAGAATGGGGGGTGTGAGGGGTGCGTAGAGGGAGAAGATATCTAAGGAACCTACAGTGTTCTATGTTGGTAGTAGCCACAGGGTGTCCCACTTTATAATAATTCTCTAAACTGTTCCCAGGCTTTATACACTTCGCATGCATGCCTATCTCACAATTAAAATAAGGCTTTAGTAATATATTATATGGGCACTCCGCTAGGGTTATTTTCCCCACAAGACAAAGGAAAAATGCCATTTGAGAGAACAGGTGTGCCCCACTCAAACCTAGTAAAAATTGTCACCCTCTAGCATGTGTCCCCACGTATCCGCGAAAGAAGTTTCTCCCACTCCTATGACCTTCTTGTACCTGGTGCAGGACCATAAGTAAAAACACACAAACGTCAACTGACAACATCAGCTTTTAATAATGGAAACAAATTGCCATTCCAAAACAATTTCAGGGAAGAAAAATGTTCCCTATAAAAATAAACTTAAACACTCCTCAAAATTATAAATATTATAACTTTTTACGTCTGCGATTTAAAATGCTCCCCTGCAATATTTCCCCCCTTCATTTGACATCATTCCTGTACCATCACATAGTGAAGAGAAAACAGTATTACAGCAAAGCTTAGTTTAATTTAACGTAAGAATTTGCACAATGATTTTTAAAAATCGGTGGCCTTCCTGGCCCTCCTTTTTTATACATTAACCTCGCTGCAGTAACCAGTGTCTTGGAGAGAGCATCGATCTTCAAGAACAGCAAGAATTTTTCGAATTGCAACTTGTAGTGCACACGACGATGAACAGGGTCTGGATGATACAGGTGAGGGTGCCTATTTTAGACAATCTACTTCAAGTAAAAAAAAAAAAAATTCACAGATACCCATCAGCTACTACATTAGGTTCTAACAGTGTCTTAATCTGAGAAACAAATGCTTCACAAAATATAAACTTACTGGGATGGGTAAAGAAAAGAGCAGGTGGTTGATAACACTATACTCAAACCCAAGCCACAGCCTGAACAGTAAAACCAGTATAAAAGCCGTGAAGGCATTCCCTGAACAATAACGTGTTGGATGACAATGACACTAAAACCTCATCAATGCACTAAAAAGAAGTCACATGCAAAATTAAACAAGACGTGCCATACATATTTTATAGCTAGCTCTACTTTTTTTTCCATCTTTCCTTGAAAAGCTTAGGAAGATACGATTGTCTCGGTAACGTGTGGCACAGCCTCGCCAACACTTCACCTGCCTCCGAGAGGGAGCGCTCTGACGTCAGAAGAGCCCCCAGGAGGGAAACAAATGCAACAGAAGGCACAGTTCGCGTCAAAGGCAAAGAGCTGAAGCACCTTGGAATTTCACAAAGAATCCAGTAGGTGTCACCAAAGCGTTAACAATTCCTTGGGAATTTATAAAAACAAAAAGTATCTAGACAAAAATAATAGACTGTAAATCCCTCTCTAGAACCACAGTACACCTTTCCCATCGTTTTCAGATTAATTGCTGCATAAAATGAGGTTATTTAGCTTGCTTTAAGGAAGGCTTCCATTGCACATGCATTTCTTTGGTCGGAAGGAACATGCACTTTTGTTAAAATGTTTCTATAAACTGTCCCTCTGTGGTCGCCAGGGTGGGCCCTCCCCCTTCCTGCTGTCCTCCTCAGTGAGGTCCTCCTCCGAACGGAGGCTCTGGTGGTACTGGGTCTTCCATCCATAAGCCCTGATCCCCAGCACATGGAACAGACTTCCATTCATAAGAGAAAGGGAGAAGGGAAAGGGAAGGAGGGAGAAGGGGAGGGGAAGGAAAAGGGAAACGGAGGCGTGATTGTCACCAAGTGTGCAGGGAGCTCTTTCCTGGACAAATCTCCCAGCCAACAATCTCCCAGCCAACCCAGACTCCTTTTCGGCTTTGAAAACAACCTCAGGGAAAGGCAATCACTTAGCAGGCGTTAGCAAACAGTCCCTGCTCCCCCGGCCCAGGGAAGCCGCACCTTCCACTCGAAAAGGCAGGATGTGGGAAGCCAGGTCCCGGGAAGGCAGGCTCCCGCTCAGGCTCCCCTCAGTCGGCCTCAGGCACCATCCCTCTCTTTGGTCTAGCTCCTCCTTTCTTTGGTGCTGTTTCCATATGTTATTCACTAGGAAACCAAGCAGTACTACAGTGGCCCTAACACCTCAAAACTGAATGTTTTTAACTCCTTTACAAACAAATACACCTTTCTCTCTCCTCCATCAACGCATCACCCAAACCACCCCCACTCAGAGCTCCTCCAACTCCACTCACGCCTTCTTCCAAACTTGCTCTTTACTTTCTTGAAATGTCAAGCTCCTCCAAAATCCTTCCCAAATTCCTGAGTTCCCAGCTTCCTGTGCCTTCCATTCACCTGGAGGTTCCCTCTGATATTGGAAAAAAAAAAAAAAAAGACAGGTAGTTTCAACAGAGGACAAGTATTCAGATAGATTCCTTGTTAAGCTTTTAAAAAATCATTTGCACATCCTTAAGCTTAACATCATCATCAAATAATTAAAATAACAAAGAAAATGAGAAAACAAAACCCAGAGTCCATGCTTCCAAGCACTCGCGTGGCCCAGCTCCACGGCTCGCGGGGCGGACGCGCAGCTGTAACAGACAAGCTCGCAGGATCCCGGACAGAGGACGCCAGGCAGGGGCTGCGGCCGGGTCTGGAGGACTAACTCTAGAGATAGAAGGGGGCAGACCCTCGCATCACCGGGCCAGGAAACAGCCCTCCGAGACGAGACTCGAGACTCGCTGCTGATGTGTCCGCATCCCTGCGCGCCCTGAGCACGGGGAGCCGGCCTCTAACCGGGTTTCCACACCTCGCTGAGGGCCGCCTCCAGCTTCTGTCTGTAGGCCGTGTAGCGCCTCTTCAGGTTACACAGCTGCTCATCCTCTTCCTTGTCCAAGATACGCAAGAAATTCTGCAGTTCTGGAAGGCTGAAGGCTTCCCACTGTGAGAGGAGGCAAAAACGAAAAGTGCCAGGTGTTTAATTCTGTCCGGACTAAGGGTGCCGTCCAGGAGCGCCCCAAGGTGCCACGTGGCGGGCTCCCGCCTGGGGCCTCACAGCCCCGCGCCTCCAGGGCCTCGGTTTCCAAGAGCCTCACTCGTTAGCAGCCCTAGCACGCCCACCCCACCCTGGCTGCTCCACGGCCCACCTCCTCCCACGGCCCCATGGCCATTAGACACGTTCACTCCTGACGGACCCCCAGAGCATTAGAAACAACTCCACACTCCCTCCATCTCTGCCCTCTCCTTGGAGTCGTCACTGCCACTGCCTTCTTTCTCTCCTCCCACAGGCACTGTGATCACTTCCCCAACGGTCCTCCATCTGTGGCTTTCTCCATCTCAACCGCCCCCGTCATCTCCTTCCCTGGCCTCCTCACTCCACTCCACGCTCCCCAATCTGTTCCCCAAACAGCCAGCCTGAACACACAAGTCCCCGCCCCTATCCGCGAATCCTGTCCATGGTTTCAGTTGCCCCAGTCAACCATGGTCCAAAAACATTAACTGGAAAATTCCGGAGATAAACAATTCATATGTTTTAAATCGCGCCACTGTGAGTAGCATGAAGAAATCTCGAGCCACCCGCGCCATCCCGCCCAGGACGGAACCACCCCTTGTCTAGCACAGTGATGGCGAACCTATGACACGCGTGTCAGCACTGACACAAGTAGCCATTTCTGATGACACGCGGCCGCTTGCCGAGGATGAAACATTTGCTGCTCCTGAGGATGAAACATTTGCGACTAGAGTCTTGGAGTTAGTTTTTTCCTCAAAGTGACACACTACCCGAGTTATGCTCAGTTTTTTGGCGAAGTTTGACACACCAAGCTCAAAAGGTTGCCCATCACTGGTAGCGCCTCCTTGTTGCACATGCTCCCTTGCCCGTTAGTAGCGCCTGGTTCTCAGACTGAGTGTCCCCCATCGGCGTGCTGGTGCTCAAGTAACCCTTATCTTACAGCACAAGACGAGTGACGCTGGCAGCTCAGATATGAGAAGAGAAGCAGTAAAGTGCTGCCTGTAAGTGAAAAGGGTTTGGGACTATCCGAGGTTTCAGTCATCCACTGGGGGGCTTACAGACTAGGGAGGGCGACCACACTCAGTAAAACGCGGGATGACCCGCCCCTCCTGGGAATCACTCAGTGGCTTCCCTCGGTTGCTTCTCCTAAGTGTGAAAGACCCTAACTTCTCTCACACTGTCCCCCTCACTTACGACCCCAAGTGGCTTTGCACGTGTTTTCCCTTCCTCCACTTTGCCTGGCGAACTCCTACTCAACCATCGAGTCTCGGCTTAAATGCCACTTTCTCTAAGAAGCCTTCCATGATTTCCTCCCTCCCTTTCCACCCAGGACTAAGTCTATTAGAAAGCTCTCACTGAGCACTGGTAACCCTGATCAAAAAAGATACAGAAGTTATTATAATTATCTGCTGAGTATTCCTCTCACCTACACCAAGCTATCATACTTCTCACTATTTGAGCTTTGTCTCTTGCCCTTGAGTTTCCGAGTTCTGCTTCCCTAAAAGCACTGGGTACTTAGAAGGCACAAAATCAGTGTTTGTGGGGTGGTTTTTCATTTTTTCAGTAGAACAGTAAATATCAAGAAGGGTATATGGCATCAGCTGGGAGGACTTTTCAAACTGGACATCCTCCCCTCCCAAAAGGGGGCCCTGGGTCCTGGCCAGTCCCGATGGGAATTCCCAGGGGTATGGGGCAGGGAAAAGCTGGAGAGAATCCAATACAGTGAACAGAGGGGGACAGAGTAAAACCACCCAGTGGCTCCATGACAGAAGGGTCCCGGAGATGGAGATCATTATTAAAGGAAATGAGAAACATGGAACAGGCGAGTAAAACTTCCTACACCAGAATATTCTGTTAAATTTTAAAAATTAACATTTTACTTTTCACGTATGTTCTCCAAAATAAAGTAAGTTCCTCCCTCTTCCTGACAGCTATGGATTTCTTCCCCCAATTTAGCTAACCTTAAAACACTGAGAAATAAGAACACCATTCACAAGTCTAATAAAGCAATTCAGAGCATTAAAACACAAGGTAAATTTCAAAACCATAACTCCCTCCCAGCCAATAAATGTGGCTCTAATTGCACTACTATGTGCAGTATGTCAAGGACAATAGCCAGGAAAATAAGACGCTAGCAAGACGAGGCTGACATGTCCGCTGACAGAGGAAACGCTGCCACGTGTCAAACCAAAGCCACGCCCAGTTTTCTCCCCAAAATGTCAGTGAATTTTAAAACTTCAGAACATTAGAATCAAAAGAAATTTCAAAAGTGCCCAAATAAAGTTCCAATTCACATGGATGGACATAAACATACTATTTACAAAGCATATTTACATACATTTCTAATTTGCAACTTAAACCCACCTTTTAAAGTCCTTAGTCCCACACTTCTCAGATGTTAAAGCTGAACTGAAAAGATTAGATTTACCCAAGGTCGTGCTCCTAATCTAACAGAGGCGGAGTCCTGGTCCCCTAACTTCTTAACCCAGAAACCCTCTTCTCGCTGCATCACACATTGGACAGTTCATACCATTTCCTGTTGCAGACAAAAGACGGAGACCCAGAGCCTGAGAGACTTGCTCAAGTGTCCTTTTAAAGGTGACACTTGATCTACAAGGACAGTAGAAAGTGTTTTCTCCTTCAACTGACTGGCCTAAATACAATCCTCCCTGGAGAGAAAATGGCAAATGATGGCACATACATAAACATAATTTCCTAATCATCTGGGCCAAGAGGAAAAAATGATTCTACAAAGTTAAATGTCTTTCCTGGTAAAGAGATTGAATTCCCTTTTATTTCCCTTTGGAGTGAATTAGCCTGGAGACTTTGTTAGTCGAGAACATATGGAGAGTGTCAACTTTCAAAGTTCGGCTGGATTAGAGGAATTGAGAGGTGGAGGGGGTGAGAATGACTCTTTGGGTGGAGATCAAGTTAAAACGTTATTTCCTCCACCGCTGGAAACTACAGACCAATGTAACGCGTGTTGTAGAAGAAGTATATTGTAGACTAACTTTGGGTTCATTCCTAACAATTCAAAAACACAGAGAAAGCTGCCCTCCGCAGGACACCCCGCCCTCTTCCAAAGGTAAACTCACTAGACGAGAGCAATAAAACGGGACCAGCTGGTGTGCACCGTTTAAAGCAGTAATGTGCTTACCTCTCCAATCTCATGTTCACGGAGAACAAAGCTGAGTGTGTCTGTTCTGGGCCCCGCTGCCAGACGCAGGTGGAGTGGATGCTCGCGGTCTGAGAGCTTGCAGGCGTAGACTGGGTGAGGAAACAAGGAGCAGGTCACGGGCGAGTGCTGCATCGTCCCCGGGCCACACACCCCCTCACCACCCTCCTCCAGGGCAAGGCAACAGCCCCAGCCACCACCCTCCTCATCGGATTACCAACAGCCCACAGTGGGATGAAAGCTATACTATTTTCTTTCTAGCTGCACAATATAAACTACGCCTTGATCAAAAAGGAAATAATTTTCAAGAATGAATTTAAATGGGTAATCCTCCCCCAAATGGGCCTATAATTAATTCTGCTCCTCCCTTGAGAAAGCAAGATAAGAAACTTCTTTAAAAAGGATCTGCAACCTCTTTAAAAACAATAAAAATATACCATCCAAAGAACATGAAGTCAGAGCTCCAGGAGCAAATCTCTCTGCAGATTAATTTAGGATTTGCAGTCACACACAGAGTCGGAATACGAGCTCGGGTGACTTTAAGCACAGCTAGATGCCTCCCCCCCCCCCCTCTCTCTCTCTCTCTCACACACACACACACACACACACACACACACACACACACAGTACTGGCATTGCCTGTAATGTTAAAAGCTTTGCAGCCATGAAGGCAATATCTCAACAGGACTGCACAGCTGAAGTCCAGGTGAGCCGGCAAATAAGCTGGCAGGATAAAAATGCCATCTGAGCTTATCTCCATTCCTTTGGCACTTCGGGTACAACTGCACTGTAGGTGCTCATTTCCCTCCAGAGGTGAGCTTGCCCCCCCTCACTGAGTCTGTGGCCTCGAGGATGAGAACCTCAGTCCATTCGTACCTGTATTCTGCAGGGCCCAGCCCATGCATGGTATGTATTCCAAAAATGTGCACACACTCAGCAACTAGCCGGCTTCCATTCTCATGCAACTGAGGGCATTCCTATCGTGTTAGTATTATCTTTTTCTAGAGCTGCTTTAGGCTTTACCCCAGAAAAACTAGAGAAAATAAATAGTTGAGTTCTGCCTGACTGGCATGGCTCAGTGGTTGAGCGTTGACCTATGAACCAGGAGGTCACGGTTTGATGCCCACTCAGTGCACATGCCCAGGTTGCGGGCTCAATCCCCATTGTGGGGTGTGTAGGAGGCAATCGGTGATTCTCTCTCATCACTGATGTTTCTAGCCCTCTCTCCCTCTCTCTTCCGCTCTGAAATCAATAAAAATATATATTAAAAATTTTTAAATAAAAATAAATAAATAGTTGAGTTCTCAGGCACCATTTTCAAATGATTACTTAAGTCAATCACTCAATCACTGCTGTCCATGACTTGGTATCAATTTCTGCCCGAGAACCTGACCTGGAATATCTTATTCCATTTCACACAGAAATTTAATATTCTCTTTCTATCCACTGAATGTGGGTATTAAGTTCAGACTGTAAGTGCCTCTGGGGGACTGGGTGCCAAAATGCCCCAGTGTAATGGCTAGAGGCAAGCCAGGGAGAGAGAAGAGCCCAGGCTGGCCACGCACGCCAGTGAGTCTGGATGTGTGGTCATACACACGGGCCTCCCCAGCCTCAGGGTCTCAGAACGCAAACCCACCAGGCCGCTCCCCGTTCAGCTGCGCATCTAACCTGGGATGTGCTGCTGCAAACTTCAAGCACGGGGCATGCTTTTTGTCCTGAAGAGCATTAAAATCGAAGTTACCAAAGAAAACCAAAGCCATCTCCCTGCACAAAAATGCTTATCACATGTGATGCCTGAGCTCTCGAGGTGCACACTGTCCAGCTCAAACCTACAGACAGCCAGCAAGCATAGCCCAGGTCATGACCACACGCCCTCCAGAACTGTCCTGGCTCCGACGTAACGGACAGACACACCCACTAGCCCTCCTTCTGCCAATGAGCACAGGAGACAAAATTAAAGCAGAGACCAGGTCCATCCTACGCGTGCCATGTACCTTGATCTTCCCGGTAACAACGCTTATAAAGTGCAAACTTGGCGGGGCTCTCGGTCACGAGGAACTTTTTGAGCAGGGCCTCTATCACTTCCCCCACGGTGTTGGTGCTGCTGATGTGAAGCGTGTTCATGCAGCCGCTGTTGCTGGGAGCGGGCCTTCCGGCGCTCGGAGACGCCTGCGGGGGCTTGCAGAGTTCCATCTGCACCTTGATGAAGCCAGTGTAAGTCCCGTTCGGATTCTGAAGCGGGAAGAAAAGCGCACTCTTAGCTGCACTGATGGTGGCACTTGAGGGAAGGGTCAGATGAAGACAATACAAGGAAGGCGCAACACTGCTTCACTTGTTCTTCCCGGGTACAGCTCTGTGGCCACACTTCACTAGAGAGCACTGCTATGTGCATGACCTCTGAGGGAGGTTACGGCCCCAACAAAGTGCTTCCAGAGGCAAGGTCTGCAGGGCAGATGTGGCGACAGGAGACGCCTCCCGACACAGGGCCGACTGAAGCCCAGACCCACGCCTCTGAAGCTGCACGGGGGCCCCCCGGCGAGGGTACAGCCCGCTGGAGCAGATGCCAGCCACACCACAGGGCTCCTTAAGGCCTGGGGCACAGGTCTAGGCCAACGCACGAGGGAGCGACATCTGTAACTGATGACCAGCGATGACACAGAAAAGGAAGGTCACAAACGGGGCTTTGAAATACCTAAGCCAACAAGGAGTAGGCAGTAAGAAAACAAGCTCTTCTCAATCCTCCTGGCTGTTATGTCAGGTACTCGATTACCAATTTCACTGAAACTCTTCTACACAAATCACCCCATGGAGCACAGGGTATGCCATGGGTTTCAGGCACCTCAAGCAACAGTATTTTTAAAACAAATTCAAGCTACAGTGTGAACTATAGATATTATAATATAAGCACTTGTCTTTTTTTATTTAACATGGTATTTATGTCTCCTTCTATATACACAGTAGGTCCTCGGGTTACGTCGGAGATCCGTTCCTACGGCGACGTAACGCGATTTTCGCCGTAAGTCGGAACCCACCTACATAAGCACCTACGTCACTCACATGGAGCACATACACAGCGGTAATGAAGTGAAACAGTAAAAAAAAAAAAATTAAAAGAAAGATAAATCCTGACCTTTACTTGTGGTAAATAAATAATAAAAAACATAAAGCACATATGTACATACGTTGAAGTGACGGAACTTTTTTAAATAAATAAATGGGAGATGGCGCTGTAACCACGAAACGACATATGTCAAGTCCGGCGTAACCCGAGGACTGCCTGTACGTATATTTTTACTAGTTTTAGTGAGGGTATAACTTTTATACAAAAAAACCCCTGCATATATTTAATATATACAATTTGATGAGTTTTAGCACCTATCTTAACTTATGGTAGAATTACTATTTTTTAATGGCCAAGAATGGTAATAATGGTCTTATTTTCACTTTCTATTTTACATTCAGTATATATTTTAAAAAATTTATTGTAATGTTTTATTTAAATAAATTATCAGGTGTTATGTATAAATGACACAGTTAAAGTAGGACCGTGGTCGGCAAACTGCGGCTCGCGAGCCACATGCGGCTCTTTGGCCCCTTGAGTGTGGCTCTTCCATAAAGTACCACAGCCTGGGCGAGTCTATTTTGAAGAAGTGGCATTAGAAGAAGTTTAAAAAATTTGGCTCTCAAAAGAAATTTCAGTCGTTGTACTGTTGATATTTGGCTCTGTTGACTAATGAGTTTGCTGACCACTGAAGTAGGACATTAAAAAACTCCTTTATGGCCCACTAGGGGTCTGGTGCATGATATTAGTGCACTTGGGGGAGGGGGTGGTCCCTCAGCCAGACCTGCACCCTCTCGCAGTCTGGGATCCCTCGCTCCTTGCTGCCCACCTGCAGTGGAGGCGGGAGAGGCTCCTGCCACTGCCGCTGCGCTCACCAGCCGTGAGCCCAGCTTCTGGCTGAGCGGCGCTCCCCCTGTGGGAGCACACTGACCACCAGGGGACAGCTCCTGTGCTGAATGTCTGCCCCCTGGTGGTCAGTGCACGTCATAGCGACCGGTCGCTCCACCATTCAGTTGATTTGCATATTAGGGTTTTATTATATAGGATTATTTTTCTTCCTTTCCACAGGATCACTTTACAGTACTAATTCACTTGTTCAGTCTGGTGGAAAGTAGTATACAACACTCAAACTTTTTATCTATGAAACATGGAAATTTGCATGTTTTAATTAAACTCCACAGAAGAGGGGGGGTGGAATTTCTCTACTTGGATGAGAACTGTTTGAAAAAGGAGAACATCACCGCTGGAGGGATGAAGAGAAGCCTTGAGTTCATCTGCCCCTCTCTCCTTTTTGGCAGAGTCCCACTAGGGAGGGATCTTTAATCACAAGGGTTTATATTTAAAAGCTCCTCCCCTGGGGTCACAGAACTCAGTAGGGCCTGTTCTAAACAGGTCACCCTGTCCTTTGCTGAACTCTTGTCAGCTCAGTCAATAGACTGAGAGGCAGGGGTCCAAGAGCCCTGGAAACTGGCACCAAGGGATGGCAGGTGCCGCAAGGAAAGTCCCCAAGTGGGGCAGGGGGGGCAAGTACAGATGCCAGTCCAAGTTAAAGGAGCAGGACTACTCCAGCTTGGTAGTCAGCGCTCCTTTCCCCTCCAAGCCCCGTGCTCCCCTCCGCGCTTCACACTGTAGGTACACTGTTGCAGGAGCTTGAATCAACCACACACAGGGAGCGGATACTGCATACCTCATCTTATTCTTGACAACCAGCTGAGAAAAGTCTGAGCTCAATTAGATTCCAATCCATTAGGCACAAACCCTTTTCCTGAAACTTCCAGATTTATTTACACAAGATAAACGTATGTAGGGCCTCATTAGAACCTGAGTTACCGCCTATATGTTAAACAGGCAAAGATTACACTCACTGCTATAAATCCTTTGGTGGGCACAGAATCTTTTAAAATAAAATTTAACTTTAACCGATTTTGAGATAAAGCTACTTCAAAATAATTTGAAAGACGCAGAAACATTTTCCTGTCCTACATACCTGGACCATTAACCTTCTGCAACTGTGACTCAGAGACTTTAAAACATAGAGATGGATTGTAACAGCAACAACTCATTTGTTTTTTACCTCTGTCAACCTAAAGTGTATCATGGGTGCTTACCAAGGTCATCTTCAACTTGTCTGTGACTGCTAAATTGTATTTATGAATTTTCTCTTGGATTTCCTCTTTGCTGAGGTAATTGTGGGTTTCCTTCTCTTTCTCCACATCCTAGAAGAAAAACAAACCATGCCACACATGAGCAATCAGAGAAAAAATGCAGATAATTCAGAATTCTTGACACATGAGACCATTATGACCAACTGTGAGACACTTTACCTGGAATCTCAATCAATCTCTCTCTCTCTCTCTCTCTCTCTCTCTCTCTCTCTCTCTCTCTCTCCCCTCCTCTCACTTTCAAACTCTCATCCACCAACTACGGTTGTCATTCCTTCAGTCTTTCTGAGGGATATATCAAAAACTAATTTGTCAGCAACTAGAAGCAACACTTCATTAAATATTGTTTTGGAAAACTGTCTTTGCTAATTTTCCCTTCTGCAAAAACACCAATCCCTGATAGATTGCCTATTTCAATTTTTAAACACTATTTAAAGACATATCAAAATCTTCTCTTTAGCAAATTTTATGACCTTTTATGATCTTACAGCTTTACAATAATGTACAGTAGTTAATAAAAGTTAACTGGCACTAATCACCAACCTGTCACATTATATATAATTACCAGAAGGAAATTTATTTTCCAAACAAATCCTCATGTCAAGATACAAGTAGCCAGACTTCCCCTACCCACCCACTCTCATCCCCTACCCCTACCTCCCCACTCACTCACTCTCTGCAGGGACAATACCAGTTAAATGCTCTTATCCCTGTGAAGAATTCACTAGTCGTTTGTTGTCTCAAAGAGCTCAGCCAGTGTATGATGTCATGTGAAGGCTACCATGTGATCGCAGTTGGCCAAGCTCTTGTGACCCCTTGAAGCCAGGTGTATCAGGCATCTGACTGTTTAACCACATAGGTGTTATTTAACCAAGTAGGTGTTATTTAACCACGTAGGTGTTATTATTCCCGTTTCCCAACAATTTAACCAGGTAGGTGTTACTATTCCAGTTTCCGGATGAGATCAAGTTCAAGTGCCAATAGGAACTTAACTAATTCTGTGGAAGTGATGGAACTTATCTGAAGTCAGATCCCAGAGTAACACCAAACGTTGACTGAAACACGAAGTACTTCCACAGGGTGTCCTCATTTGATCCTCCCGACAAAGAACTAATTAGCACCCCCACATTACAGATAGGGACACTGAGACTTACAGAAGTCAAGTGGCTTGTCTGGGGTAACCCAACTAGTTAAAGAGACCATGCTCAATTTTAATCCAGGTCCTCTGTGCTGTTTCCACCACCCCAACAGGTGCCCACTGTTCCCACGTGGGTGTTGGAAAACTTAAAGGCTGCATAATCATGTCCGAACCAGAGTAGCAACGCAGACAAGAAGAAGGGACCTAGCAATCTCCAAGACAAAAAGAGGAAGAGCACTTAAAATCGAATGATTTACACCCTCCCCCCGCCCCCCGCACCACCACCACCAATTAAACCTTTGAAGAGGGGCCACTGTCCCAGCCGAAAACTTTCCAACTGTTTACCCCTTTAAAGGAGACCCCCTTTCCTCTCAGACAAGGAAGAATCCACACATGTCCTCCTCCAAACACAATGCCTTTGGGAATGCAGCTGTCTCAGCAGGAAGAGGGGGGAACCCCGGAAACCAGAGCGAGAAAGTAGGTACGGGGGTACCAAGAGTGAAAGCAAGGAGAGGGTTAAAAACAACCTGTGCGGAGGGCGTGGGCCAGATAAAACCGTATAAACAGTAATCTTTAATTTCGACAGTGAGGAGAGGAAATGGCATGGGGCGCAGCCGTCTGGGAACTCGTCGCTTATTGTTCTTGGCAGCCAGGAGGTATGATGCCACCCCGAGGGTGTCCGATTGGGAAGCTGAAGTCATCTTCATAAGCCACTTTTATATTCCCCAAACCCTCCAGTTTCTCAGAGGGGGAGTTCTTCCATGCAAAATTATAAACCCCAGACTCTTCTCTCATGTTTTCATCCAGCAAGCCCTTGAGGGCTGCTCTTGGGTTAGCTTTAGTTCCTGGGTGGGGTCACATGGCTGTGTTTTTTTTTTCCCCCCACACAAACCCCTCCCCCGGTAAACGTTCTCAAAGGGACACACCCTACCTCACAGACACCTGGAAATCCCTATGCAGTGTGGCCCGATCTCATGTTAAAACAGCTCACAAGACCTTCCAAGAAGATACCTCGACAGACATGGGCAAAGGAGAATTATTTATACTGACTGCTAACTTCTCTGTAATTCTGAAATTATGTCAAAACTTAAAAAAAAATTAAAGTTAAAAATATAACAGAAAAAAAACAACAACAAAGCAACGGGGAGTGACTGTGTTGAAGAGAGCGAGTGAGCAAGAAGATGAACGTGTCCCTACCACTCCCTCTGTTTTGGTCTACTGAAGGCACGTGGGCCGAGGCTTACACAGAACGAGGTCTGAGTCACAGGCCTGCCATGTTCCAGCTGTGTGACCAAAGGCAAGTTATTCAACCTCTCTGAGCTTCAGGTTACTCAAATAAATGTACAAACCAATACACACTTTATAGGACTGTTATGAAAATACAATACACTCTATTATTCAACAACTCTTTATTGAGTGCCTACTGGAGCCTGGCTCTGTGCCAAGCACTTAAGGCTGGGAAGACAGTTGTGGTCACTGCCTTTCTTGGCTGACAGCCTCCTCAAGTTTGTCTTACTTCCCCCACCCCACCCCCTCTGGCCTTTTGGTTTTTATGGGTTTTTTTTGCATCACAGACCTCTTTATGAAATAAAGCTACTGACCTTTCTTTTAAAACTAGAGGCCTGGTGCACAAAATTCAGCCCGCCTGCGCCCTCTCGCAATCCAGGACCCCTCACGTAGGGTCCCTAGGCCTAGCCGGCGTTCAGGGCCTATCGATCAGGGCCTATCGGGGCTTTCCTTCCCCGGCTGCCGGCAACTGGCCCTGCCCCCGGCGCTGCCACTGCCCCCGCCCGCCATCTGTGTGGTGTTACTCCCCTCTCCCCCGCCACCAGTCACCTTCCTCTGTGGGCGACAGGCGTGGGGTGCAATCGCTTGGCTGGCTTGGGCCTCCCTCTGCAGGGCAATTGCTGGCAGGCCCCGCCCACCTGCCACAGCTTCGCTGGCCAGTGGCCTGGGCCTCCCTCTGTGAGGCAATCGAGAGAAGGGCCCCCAGATCAATTGCCCCGCCCCCCCACCACAGCACCACCAGCCGGGTGGCCTGGGCCTCCATCTTTGGGGTGATCGATTGCAGGGCTCCACAATCAATCACTGCGCAGAGGGAAGCCCCACCCACCGGGCTGGGACTCCGCAATCGATCGCCTTTCCCACCCCCTCCATCCCCAATAGATTGCCCTGCTGGCCGGTGGTCTGGGCCTCCCTCTGCAGGGTGATCGTGGGGTGATGGCAGGGCCCCTGACCAATTGCATCACACCCGCCTTGGCTGGCCTGGCGCCGGTACATGTTATAGCGTGGTCGTCCGGAAGGTCACCCGGACGGTAGTTCTGCTGTCTGGTCAATTTGCATATTATGCGTTTATTATAAATATTGAATGCTTCATGAGTTTGTGTGTCATCCTTGCACAAGGGCCATGCTAATCTTCTCTGTGTCGTCCCAATTTTAGTATATGTGCTGCCAAAGAGAGCTCTACTGACCCTCTTTTAAAGAAAATGCAAATAGCCTCGGTTCTCCAATTGAGTGCCTGGTGACGGGGCGAGGCCGACACTCAGTCACCATCTCTCCATGGTGGTCCCACTGCCCTCACAGGTGCTGCTCTGACCCTGGCCAGGTTTGGGGTCCAGCCCAGGTCAGTGGAGAAGAGGAAATGTACTAGGCCAACAGGTGCCTGTGCTTTCTCTAAGTGAGGCTAGGTTCCAAACTCATGGATTCCCACTTTCCATCTCATTTCCAGTTGTGGAAATAGGCCATCACCTACTGATGTCTCAAACTGGTACCCAGTGCAAGACAAACAGGACATGTGCCAGTCCTATACTGTACACCCTTCACCCTAAGCCTGCACTTCCTGGGAGCAGTGGGCCCTCCCTGTAAATGGAATTCAGGGGCAGCCTGAGCGGAATGGAGTCTCAGCAATGATGCCATTCGAGGTCTTCCTTCCAGGCTCTGTTCCAACAGACACCCTAAAGCAGCAAGGACCGGACCAAAGCAGAACAGTCTTCCCCGGGAGAGACCTCTCCCTCCACCGCAGTCGGGGGCGGGCCTCGGAGCACACCGTGCAGGTCTGCACTGCTGCGCAGTAGTAAGCCAGTGATTCCCAGGAGCTTGAGAGCAATCTGTTTGGGGACTCAGAAGAAACCTTCAACAAGTCAAGTTAAACACTCCTGAATTAGATTTTAAAATATGATTGGCAGGAAAAAGCTGTCCTGCCATGTATTTCAGATGTGGAAACCCTGTGATGAACACAGGAAGGGCTGTCACACAGAGCTCCACCGGCAGAGCCCGCAGAGGGCATTTCAGGCTGGGAGCTCGCTGTGCTCCGCCCTCAGGACAGTGTGTGGGAGGGGCCATGGCGGACAGGTTCGTATGGACAGTCGTGATGTCTGCCAGACGTTCTTCACTTCCGTACCATAGATTTTTATTTTATCTTGTTGCATTTAAAATTGTTTTATTTCCACAATTCTGGTACCATGAGGCGTTAAAATGGGTAGGGCACTGGGGCCCAGAGAGTCCCCGGGTGAGGATCTGCATCACCAGTCCGCACGGTGCTCTCCAGCAGCACGTGTGAGTCTGCGGGGAGGGAAGCCTGCTGAACCTGCGCACCCACGTGTGGCTCGCGGTGTCGACGGGACAGTGTGAACGAGAAAGTAATGTGCACAGGTGTAACGAAGGACGAGGAAGGAGAAACCCAGAAGAAAGCAACGTCAAATACTGTGTTAAGGTGGAAAGACACTGTTCTAGCCCCAGCCGGGCGGCTCCGTTGGTTGGTGTGTTGTCCCACACACCAAAGGGTTCCGGGTTCGACTCCCGGTCAGGGCATGTACAGGAGGCAGCCGATCAATGTTTCTCTCCTCTCTCTCTCTCATCAATAAACATACCCTTGGGTGAGGATTAAAAACAACAACAAGAAAAGACAACTGTCCTAAAGCACGCAAGATTCTACTCCTGAAGGGAAGAGATCAGAACAGCTGTTTCTGCGGAGCAGGGTGCTGCTGTTCTTGACCTTAAAAGCACATGTGCTGCTGGCTGCTGTGTTCTCACGGTACCAGCACTGACCGCCAGCCGGTGCCATGTCTAGAGACGCTTATCTTGGTGTCCAGCCATGGCAGCTGATTCATCCTGTCCACTCTAGGGTGTTTTGCCCTGCCAGATGGGAAGGGTTTTTGTTTTTTGTTTTTAATTTTTTTTTTTTTTACAGAGAGGAAGGGAGAGGAATAAAGAGAAACATCGATGAGAAAGAAACATCAATCAGCTGCCTCCTGCACACCCCCTACTGAGGATGTGCCTGCAACCAAGGTACATGCCCTTGACTGGAATCGAACCTGGGACCCACTCTACCCACTGAGCCAAACCGGTCAGGGCAGGAAAGGGTTTTTTTTTTTTTTTTTTTTTAATGGCAGGATGTAGAGAGCTGGGGTTCTATTTCTATTAATGTGAGGATTCAGAGATTCAACTTGCCCAAATTTAGCTTGTCAGCAACTCTTCTATGCAGCCATATAAGATGTTTGCTGTTTATATTTCTAAAGAAAAAGGAAGGGAGGAATGTAAGGGCCCCTCATCCTCCTTCAACTGAGAGAGCGTCACTGGGCAGAAAAGATAAATGGAGGGCAGTGCACACACACAGCCAAACAGAAGAGCACCGCATTCCCAGAGCGCCCCATGGTGTTCCACGGACAGAGAGGGCACTCCCCACCTCCTTTCCCAGAGTTCATTTTTTTAAAAACGTATTTTTTTATTGATTTCAGAGAGGAAGGGAGAAGGAGAGAGAGATAGAAACATCAATGATGAGAGAGAATCATTGATTGGTTGCTTCCTGCACGCCCCCTACTGAAGATTGAGCCTGAAATCTGGGCATGTGCCCTTGACCAGAATCGAACCTGGGACCTTTAGTCCGCAGGCCGATGCTCTATCCACTGAGCCAAATCGGCTAGAGCCCAAAGTATTTTTTTTAAATATATATTTTTATTGATTTCAGAAGGGGAGGGAGGGAGGGAAGGAGGGAGAGAAAGAGAAACATCAAAGATAAGAGAGAATCACTGATCGGCTGCCTTCTGCATGCCCCACACTGGGATTCGAGCCCACAACCGGAGCACATGCCCTGACCGGGAATCGAACTGTGACCTCCTGGTTCACAGGTCAACGCTCAATAACTTAGCCACACCGGCTGGGCCCAAAGTAATTTAGAATGCTAAAGGCTCTGACAAGTCCTGCAGGTAAGAACCCTGTGTAAACACACAGCAAGGAAACTTTAGGAGAACAGACTTAATAATGTTACAAGTGTGGCATTTATTAATTATGAGCAAATGGGTACATTATACAGGGACAGATATTTCTCTTATTAATTATTCACTTCATAAGCAGTGTCTGTATTCGTTAGGGGCTATTAGCACACCCAAACCACATCTGTTGAGCTTGACAATTTTAAATAACCTCTTTGTCCCCAAGGCTACTTGTTAAATAACAAAGAGAGCAGCAAAAGGGAGTCTAGGTGGGTATTTTAGATAACGTCTAAAAAAATGGACTTCCAAAATAGAACTAGGCAGCAACCTTATAAGGATGCATCACGGTACCAGCCTCCTCTCACGGACTGGTGAGGGAGGCAGACCAAAGCGTGCCATCTACTGCCTTTAAACTCTCCCAGCCTGTCCCCTACCTCATACAAGCCTTCCACTCGGGCCTACCTGACTCTCCCCAAGAGCACCCTGTGCACCCTCACCCTGCTCTTCACCTTGTGACCCTCCCAGTGAAGGCCCACCCCACCCAGGAAGCAGGCCTCACCACAGCAGCCCTCACTCACCTCTCTATCTTAGGAACCCCCATGGTGCCCCATCAACGCAGATTTAGCCTCCACAGCACCTTCAATGTTTGCTGTTTCTATGTTTACTCTTGCCTCCCAACAAACCAACCGTGTTTTTAAACCTCTCACTTCCAAATACTGGGCTGGAACTCGCTTGACGCTGGGCACAGAGGAGGCGCTGCACTCCTTCTCCACGGTTCTGTCGGCTCACAGAGCCCACAGTTACAAGACAGCATTTACGGTCAATCCCCTTTTGTACGTCTTATCAATCTGCATGAAGTTTTTTGCTTGCTTCTCCAAACTGAATGAATCTGCAAGGGCACACAAAAGGCCTTTTTAACAGCAGATACAGAGTTTTATACGCTTCTGTTATCCATCTGCACCATCAAAGAAGAGAGCCCTTCAAAGCATGCCCCTTCAATACCCGCGCACACCCGGGGCAGTGAGAGCAGGCGCGGGCCCAGCATGTTAATAAGATTAATTGCCGTTGTGATACACATTAAAAGAGTTTCATCTGGGCCTTCCATGACCTCACTTTTCAAACCCCCCCGGTTACCAGTCCACCATACCCTATATGGCTGTACTTTAAAAACTGGGTCGCGTGCCAATAGTCAAACAGCCACTCATTTGTTTGGAGCCAGAAAACAAACTTGGAGGTGGACCAGTCTCCCCAGAGTGCCCCTGCCTGAGGTCCCAACCTCAAGGCTTACCAGATTACACCAGACTTAGAAATCTCAGTTTGACATGTTTCCAAAGGGAGTCAATTAAGATGCTATTCATCTCTGAAAGGTGATACATTTCACAACTGGTTTAACTTTCTTCCAATTCTAGGTGAGCTAGATAACAAAGAAAGCTTATTACAGGCCTCAGAGCCAAGCACGCCCAGTCCAGCCAATCAGCTCTGATCATTAGAGAAAGAATGTGGCCGAAGGCGAGTCAGCACTCTTGCCTCAGCACACCTCTCTCGAGGTCTCAGGAGCGATGAATTCCTAGCTTTTCAAAGTCAGGCATGTTCCCCAGGACTCAGTTGCCCTGATTATTAAGAGAGCACTAAGGCCCTGGCCACGTAGCTCAGTTGGTTGGAGCATCGTCCCAATATGCCAAGGTTGCAGGATCTATTCCTGGTCAACGCACAAACAAGTCTCAACCAATAAATGCATAAATAACGGAACAATTCTCTCTCTCTCTCTCTCTCTCTCTCTCTCTCTCTCTCTCTCTCTCTCTCTCTCTCCCTCTCTCTCTCTCCAATCAATAAATGTTTTTAAATGACAGCATCTGGACATTCAGCAATAAGTTTTCTGATGCTCTATACCATCTACAACACTACCCTCATCAAGTACCTACAGTCAGTCCACTGGGTATTGTGAAAAGTCACTGGAAAAGCACCGGTAAGTATAGAGGTTGTGGAGAAGCCAGGGGGGAAGTGAGACTGGCACTCCAATGCCGGGCACGTACACAAGGCCCACCCTAAACTCTAGATAAAAGCATCTCACAGCCCCAGGTTCTGCAGGTCACCCGGCAGCCGCCCACGTCTTCTGGCCAAGAGCAACTGCAACTGTGACTTTGGAGCCACAGCCCACGAATTCAGATTAGCTCCGGGATATGAGAGGCTCTGACCAAGGTCAGAGTTTGAAGGTCAGGCCCACCTTTATGGAACCTTGGAACCTTTGAACCTGGGCAATAAGGGACTTTCCGGAGAAAGGAAATGAGCAGGCTCATTTGGAGGTGAGCCAGACAGGAAGCGCCAAGGAATGCTGCAGCAGCCAGGAGGAGGCAGGTGGGGCCCATCTGGGCAAACTCAGCAGGCTCCGGGCCGCCCCAGCTCCACCAACAGCAGGAATCTGAAAGTCAGGGCAGCGGCTTGCAACACACTGACACACCACCTTGCAAGCTGAAACCTAATTTGATCAAAGGACAGTCTCAGGAAAATTAGAAATGTCTGTAGACCAGCACTCCAAGAAAAATGATCAAAAGCAAGCTTCTCCGATTATTTGAGGTCCTCTTCCTTGCCAATTATAACATGGAGTCTAAGATGCCACCACATAATAAAAGAATTAGTAGCACCTTGGGCTCTATATTTCCAGGCAACACGGGGTTTGAAAGTGTAGACGACAACAACTTACTTGTTCAGGATGACAATGTCCAGGGAGACAGTCACATTTAAACTTGGGGCCTGGGTTTGTAAATCCTCAATTCTCACTCAGCGCAGCCTTCCCAACGCACTAGTCCACACCCGTGCGTGCTGCTCTCTCAGACCACCTGAGGTCCAGGGACGGCACCGCAGGCGGCGGCAGAGAACAGGCAGCACTTCTAAGCCACATGTCCAGACCATGAACGTCTTTCCTTTTAAACAGACAAATTTAAAAGTCTGAAGGGGGGCACAAGAAGTTAAATTGTTTTATATCACTCTTGTTCCCATTAATCCAATCCGCCCCCTCCTCCTGAGTCCTCCTCCTCTCCGGCCCCACACGCCACTCGAGATGGCTCTTTAGATTAAGTCTATTCCTGGCCTTTAAAAGGCATAGCCGAAGTACCAAGTGTACAAGGACTCATTCTTCTGCCACAGGCAGTACATGACGAAGAACACAGGGAGACCCCGCCGGCTGCCCTCCAAGACACATGCAGAGACCGGTGCAGGGAGAAGGCTTGCATGGCCAGCTTCGCCCTAGTGGCCATTTCTTTCCCAGGCGCAGCCCAGCGTGTGGGGTTTATCTGAGGAATCCCGTCCTCTGGAGTACTTAAAAGATACGGTAGAGCAATTCAAATAAAAATCAGGTGGATTAGGACCCGAAGAGCTACGCATAAGCAATTTCTGAAGACACTCTTTTCTACAGAAATCCTCTCCTGCCCCCCAGCTTAGCTGTAGACGGGGTGAGAAACACAAAAGTCACGGGGAGGGCGAATGTCAGGGGCACATGGTTGCTCAGTCAGAGGCTTGGGGTGAGTCAGGCGACAAGCAAAGAAAGACCAGAAGGAGAGAGACCAAGGAGGCAGACCCACTGCTGGCAGAACGGCAAGGGCCTGGCACCCCCGTCCCACCTCCCTGAACCCAGTCAGCGGCTGGCTCCCCGGCCCGGACACTGGAGGGTTCAGGCAGTGCCCAAAACAAACACTTGAACTTTATACTTAGAAGAGGGAAAAAATATCTTTTCACTACACCTCCCCCTTTTGGCTTCCCTTTCCTTTCTGGTCTCTCTTCCAAAACCAGGACTGGCAGAACAGCCAGCCCAAGTCCCTGGGAGGAAGGTGACCGCGCTGCTCGAAGTGAATCTCATCAGGGCCGGGTTCCAGACACTGCCACACCCTTCACAACCTGGCCCGCAGTCCTTACAATGCCCTGTGATTGGGCGTTACCATTATCTCTGTTTTGTGAATAGGGAAATGGAGGCTTAGGAGGATTGATGTGCCCAAGGACCTGCAGGTAGGTCAGAGGCTGAGTAAGGTTGGTCGTCTGTCGGATTCAAAGCCAATTAAGCCAAGAAAGCAAAGAGGAGGAAGAACCTTGGATAGGAACAGTGAAAGCGGCCCAGACCCTCAGGTGAGGGCGTGGCTGGCTTTGGAGGCTAAGTTGTTTTGATATACAGTATTCAACCTGAATTTTGGAGGGTGAAGTACTAATCGCATCAGGACCACAGAGAATTAGTTTAACAATTAGAAATGGTATGCCCAGCATTAAGGAAATAGATAAATGCATTCAGATCTTAAAAGGGCCTATAGCCCTAGCTGGTTTGGCTCAGTGGATAGAGCATCCGGCCTGCGGACTTAAGGATCCCAGGTTCAATTCTGGTCAAGGGCCTGGGTTGTGGGCTCGATCCCCAGTAGGGGGCTTGCAGGAGGCTGCCAATCAATACTTCTCTCTCATCATTGATGTTTCTATCTCTCCCTCTCCCTTCCTTTTTGAAATCAATAAAAAAAAATATTTTTAAAAAAAAAGGTGGGGCCTGTACAGGAGCTGTTTATATGAAGCCTACAGAAGAGGCGGTGTCTTTTTGTTTGTTTGTTTGTTTTTTAAGAATATCTTTTTATTGGTTAAAAAGAGGGAGAGGGAGTGAGAGATAAAAACATCAATGATGAGAGAGAATAATTGATAGACTGCCTCCTGAAATGCCCCACACTGCGGACTGAACCCGCAATTCAGGCATGTGCCCTGACCAGGAATGGAACCATGACCTCCTGGCTCATAACTCAACGCTCAACCACTGACTGAGCCATGCCGGCCAGGCCAGAAGAGGTTTTTAACTGGAAAGAAAAATCCGAGGAGAAACTGTATATCTAATATGACAAACTATGTGCCAAAGATTAGAACTATTCCCAAATGCTAATAGTGTTTATGCCTGATTGGAGAGATTGGAGATGGTGTTTTTCTTTTTTTCTGTACCAAACTTCCCCCATGTCTGTATGACTGTGAATCAGAAAAAAAGTAAAATCTAGGGAGGAAAAAAAAAAAAGACTTTCATGTATAAAAAATAAAATTAAACAACAGCCTTAGAAACAAAAGTAAACACAAAGCAATTCAGCACTTTGCCAGGATAACTGAACACCCTTTGATGTGCCACCCCACCCCCACCCTCACCGATAAACAACGCCAACATTGAGAACAGAAGCATCGAGGTGGCAAAGCTGTACCTCTCCTCCCCGCTGACAGCCAATGGCACTTACAGAGACCAGCGGATGGAAGGGCGGGAGAGCAAACCAGAGAGAGATCCCCAAGGTAAAAACAGGCCCTTGTCATCTGGGAAATAAAAAGGTCTTCTTTTCTTTTGTTAAAATCATACTGCTATTGCCAACAACTGCCAGAAGGAAAGGTAGGTTTTTAAAATATCATCGTATCAGTTCACCAATTTATAGATAACAGCTACCCTACAGCTGTCCTGAAAATGGATCTGCCAGTAATTTTTTTTGGGGGGGGGGTGGGGCAGGGTGACTCACACAATTCACATTTTCTTTGTTGTACGGAGTGTTTGTGTTGCTGGTTTAACCTGAGGGTTCACACACCCTCCAGCTCGGTTTTCCTCCTGGCGTGCACAGGAAGTCCAAGGGCCGGAGGAAGTGCCCTCGCGCCCCACCTTTCCTCAGTGCTGTGGGTCACCGACCCGGCCGGCACCACCCCCACTGCCAGGGCCAGGCCAGGTCAGTCCCGCCCGTGAGGTGGCGGGGCATGGACAAGGAGAGGCGCAGCTCAGCTGGGAAGTGTAAAAGTAAAATCTGATTTGCTTAATTTCACGAACGTGTTAGCACTAGGGGTCTGAAACAAACATGTGGATCAACACTGTTCACCGTTGTACTTCACTAAACTGAAGATCTGGGCGGGAAGCTAGTAGCAGACACTCAAAAAGGAGCGTCAACACACAGTTCTCCACACAGGATGTGCGCCTGCCTGGAGCTGCATCCGCAGCCCCACGTGGGCGTCGCCTGAAACAACAGTGTCCCTCCCCAGGGCTCGGGTACCGTCTCTCCAGGACATCTAAGGAAGCCTGGAGGCAAGGTCCCCATCACATTTTACAAATTCTGGGCGACATCCCTCACTCAAAACCGTGAATGTTTAGACCACCAATTCCGCTGCCCAGGAACTTTTCCATCAAGTCCTCTAACCTGTATAACAAAACAAAACTTTAAAAATAGCCACTTGAAGAATGTCCTAGAAAAGAACTGAGAATATTTCAAATTGAAAGGTATTTGTTCCCCAAGGTTACACGGGCCACGTTGTTTAACTCCCGATTACAAAACCAATTCCAGGTGTAACGCAAGTTTTTGCAAGTTTTTCTAGAGTATGTGTGGCATGTAAAATTCTTTCAGCTTAGGAATTTACTTCCTCAGGAACAATTTCTTTTCCTCCCAAAAGATCAAAATTAAAATAATCAACTACCAAGTCCCACTCTGCTGAGAACCACCCCAATCACCAAATTTCCTGCAGCTCCAGCCTGAATTAGGAAGAAAGAACAAAGGGACTGTTAAATGCCCAGGTGGGCTGGGCGGTATCCGCATTACTGATGAGGAAATGGAGGCCAGAACTGGCCCAGGTCAATCAACAATGGTTAGATCTAATGCGACCGCCCAAGAGCCCTTGAGACAGAAAGCTTAACCCCATTGTACAGGTGCATAAACCAAGGCTAACATCACAGAAGCAGAATGTGAACATGAGGCCTGGCCCACTCCAATGCCATGCCCTTTCTACTCATACCTAACGGCCTCTAGAGCCCAGGAGAAAGATCTGTTGTTGCCAACGAGCTGTGTGACCTCGGGGAAGTATATAACAGGTGTCGTTTATTTTCCTCTTAATAGGAAAAGAAGGCTCCGCCCATCAGTCTCCCTCCCCTACAAGGATATGATCCCTAAGTCTGGAAGGAGAAAGGAGGCATGCAGCACGGCCAGCCCCTCCCTCCGTCCTCACTTGGGGGCCAACATTCGGCCCTGAGCCTGTAGGGGACCAGCCCCAGGCAGCACTGGAGGCTAATCTCAGGAAGGCCACATTCTCCCTCTCAGCGTTGTCTGCTGCCAGCAATAAAGGTAAATTTTGCTGTCCGTGTTCCTTACTCCTGACTTCTCAACAGACTCACACCCAGGCAGGGAAACAGTAAATCTGCTCCTCCTGAGTACCCCGGCACCTGTAAAATGAGAACATTTCTGACAGAAACTCTATTGTCCAAAATAGAAGTCATCGTTGGCGTGGGGAGCTATTATTAATACAGGAAGGGAGCAAAGGGAATCGGGGACTACCGAGCCTGAGGAGCTAGGGGGCTGAACCAACACCGGCCTGTCTCATTGGGAAGCGGCATCACTCAGGCTCCCCAGGAGGATCACTCACAGGCCCCCCGGGAGGATCACTCACAGGCCCCCCAGGAGGATCACTCACAGGCTCCCCGGGAGGATCACTCACGGGCTCCCCGGGAGGATCACTCACAGGCTCCCCGGGAGGATCACTCACGGGCTCCCCGGGAGGATCACTCACGGGCTCCCCGGGAGGATCACTCACGGGCTCCCCAGGAGGATCACTCACGGGCTCCCCAGGAGGATCACTCACGGGCTCCCCAGGAGGATCACTCACGGGCTCCCCAGGAGGATCACTCACGGGCTCCCCAGGAGGATCACTCAGGCTCCCCAGGAGGATCACTCACAGGCTCCCCAGGAGGATCACTCGCAGGCTCTCCAGGAGGATCGCTCACAGGCTCTCCAGGAGGATCGCTCACAGGCTCCCCAGGAGGATCACTCACAGGCTCCCCAGGAGGATCACTCACAGGCTCCCCAGGAGGATCACTCAGGCTCCCCAGGAGGATCACTCACAGGCTCCCCAGGAGGATCACTCACAGGCTCCCCAGGAGGATCACTCAGGCTCCCCAGGAGGATCACTCAGGCTCCCCAGGAGGATCACTCAGGCTCCCCGGGAGGATCACTCACAGGCTCCCCAGGAGGATCACTCACAGGCTCCCCGGGAGGATCACTCACAGGCTCCCCAGGAGGATCACGCAGGCTCCCCAGGAGGATCACTCAGGCTCCCTAGGAGGCCGCTGTATCGGGACTGACCCCCACCGCAGGCAGGAAAGTGCCGCCAGTTACTACCAGGGGAGAAATAAAACAGCAGGAGGAAGGCCCCTGCTGGGCATATGCCCAGTAGGAGCCAAGATGGTGGGGGGAGGTCCTTCTACTCTGGGGCACGGGCTGTAGGAACTAAGACAATGACCATAAGGGTAGAGCCTCGCCTGAGTAAAGGATTGGACTGGATAAGGGACACAGGACCCAGAAGATCGAGGAAATGCACTGGTTAGGGGGAGTACCCAACCTGCAAGCCTGTGGAGGACTGGGAAGTTGATTGGTTAGTTTGAAAAAGCGCCTGGTCCTTCCCAAGCCCGGGATAAGGTAGTGCTTGCCCCGTTGGCTTCCCTCTCTCTCTCTCTCTCTCTCTCTCTCTCTCTCTCTCTCTCTCTCTCTCTCTTGGCCAGGCAACCCCTAGCAGCCGCCTGCGGCCGGGTCCGAGCGTGAACCTGAGTACAGCACTGCAGCACCTGCCCGAGCACAGGGGCAGCAGAAATCAAGTGAGCCAGATGGGAACAGGGGCTGAGCAGGGCTGAGCTTCTGAAGCAAGGGCACAGAATCTCCGGATCCTGGTCCTCCTTCTGGGCTTAGTGAAGACAAGCCTGGATAATTTCACAGCAGGACTGAGACGTGAGCCTTCAGGAACCTGGGCACAGCCTTCCATTTCAACCAACACCACCTGACCACTATACCTCATCCTCCTATTTGTGGGTCCCGCGAATGCTTTCCTTGCGACTCCGTCAAAGAGCCTCATTTCCACCAGCAACATTATGACTCCCTTCTCTTAAGGAACTTGTAATAGAAAGAACACACACACACACACACACACACACACACACACACACACACAACTGAAAACCATTTTCAGACATTAACCAATGGAAACTGTTAACAAGTACACCTACTTTCACAAAAATAAATGTGCCCCAGCTGAGGCAGGTACACATTTTTGAAAGCGCAGATACTGTTTTAAAAACAAAAATGCGCCTTAGAAACGTCCAATGCCGTCCAGGGCTCAGGCAGCGGGCCCTGCCCTCCGTGGGGACATTCTCATCTGGCTTCTAGACCAAGGGCTTCTCATCCACACCGGTCAATACTTCCCGGCCACGCCCACCTCAACCAGTTTCTCTCCCACTCCTTTTCCGGTCCCAATTCCTTAACTTTCTCGAGAAAAGATTAAGTCTCTTTGTGTACACCACTAACAAATTATATTTTCCTTGCTTTCCGCCTAGAAATAGGTCAATTTTGGCATTCAACAAGTATTTGTTAAGCACCTAAAGGTTTGGCACTGGGCTAAGAGCACAGATTCTGCCCTTCAGGACAACCAGTGGGACAGGAAAAGGTGCTAAATGGAGGATAAAGTGACAGGTGGTGCAGAGGGAACACAGCAGAGAGAAAGGCGCTCTGGAGGAGGTGAGAGCTAGGCTGGAACCTGCCTCAGATATTTGTAAATTCTTCTGTGAAAGATAAAGTCATCTCCCCCCTGGCCAGTGTTTTCAGTGGTTAGAGTGTCGGCTGGTGTAACAAAGGGTCGTAGGTTCGATTCCCAGTCAAGGGCACATACCTCGGTTGCTGGTTCGATCCCGGGCCCTGGTCAGGGCACATGAGGGAGGCAACCAATCGATGTGTCTCTCTCACATCAATGTTTCTCTCTCTATCTCCCCCTCCTTTCCACTCACTCTAAAAAATCAATGGGGAAAAAAAAAAAAAGGCAGTCATTCCCAGTTTGCTTCCCCATCAAGCACGTTATCCAGAGCTCATGACAATGTTACTGGAAAGGGGACCAGGCCCTGAGCGGGTCTGCCTAGGGCCGGCCGGTGGTGTGTGGGTTCTTGACTTCATGCAGGAAAGATTTCACGGCGAGTCCAGGCGGTTTTTTGAGGACGTTTATTAGAGGTGGGGACAGTGAAACAGGAAGAGCCTAGGATAGTAGAAGCAACAGGAGAGAGACGAGGTGGGGAAATGAGCTTGGACTGGGCTGCTCTGGCTCACTTAGAAGTCAGAGAAAAGGGGACCTTGGGGACAGGTTCAGGGGGGTTGCCAGGGACAAGCAGCCGCTGCCCACGGCTCCCTGTGTCCCTTAGAGTGTGAGATGCATGCCTGTGGGGGAAGAGGAGGGGGAAAGGGAAAGGACTTTCATGTTGAGGGGTTTTAAAGGCTGGGCATTTAGGGGAGGTCTTACAGAAGGATTTCAATAGAATATTCATCAGTTTTATGCTGATGTGCCAAAATGAGATTCATTCCCTTAAGTTCATTTGTCCTCGGGTTAGGCTGGCAAGTGGCACTAATAGGATTTCTGCCATCTATCTCCCTGAATAGGGAGATTTAAGCTCTTTACCCTCTGGATAAGAAGAAATGTAAACTATTTACTCTTAAGTGTCCTTGGTTACAGAATATAGGGTTTTACAATTTATTAGAGGCTATAAACTGCTTGGTCTTTTCACTATCTGTCTCTTTTTCCCTATTCCGCTTGTCCTGGCTTACTAGCCTGTCTCAAAACCAGAGAGAAGTAGCTAGAGCAAGTAATGGAAGGCTTTAGAAAACCAGAGCACACAGCTCAAATCAGCTAATTTTAGACAAAGAGAAAATACCGTAGCATGCTACAAAGGGTATTTTTAGTCTGTTTCAGTTAACCACTCTTAACTTCTCAGTAGAAAGGAAGAAAAAACTATTTCAAATTTATTACAAGAAAAAAATGGTTTTCCTTCTTTGCTCGTTCTTTTCACCCTAACACAAAAAAATAAACAATTGACATTCTATAACAAATTCCATTCTAAGCCTAAACACCATAAGTACTTGCTTTGTACTTAGGGAAGAAAGCTGCCTACAGCTGCTATTCCTCACTGCACATCCTGAGAAAACATTGAACAATGTGAAACACACACGAGCAATAGGCAGTAAGTTAACACAAAACCTAAGTTTCCTTCCCTTCCCAATACCACCCAAGAACTGCTCCAACATTTCCTGGCTTAAGGGGAACCTCAAGCCTACCCCAGTCTCAGCCCAGCCCGAGACCCTCCCAAAGTATGGGG
Organism: Cnephaeus nilssonii; assembly: GCF_951640355.1. Classification (NCBI taxonomy): domain Eukaryota; kingdom Metazoa; phylum Chordata; class Mammalia; order Chiroptera; family Vespertilionidae; genus Cnephaeus; species Cnephaeus nilssonii. The sequence goes on along the minus strand of NC_137077.1, from coordinate 60,083,452 downwards.
TGGGAGGATCCAGAAGTTCAGCTTTCACTATACACAATGGCACTTACTATTTTCTGCAAAAAGCCATCCGTCTTGGAAATCTTGGCTACACCATCCAATATCCTGACACTCCTTTTTCAGATCTGTTACTAACTCAGCCTCATTTTCCTGAAAACACCCCCAAGAAACCAGATTCCTCCTCATCCTTGGATTCCTGCCAGTCAGCAAGTCTGCAAGGAAAGCAAACATCCCACTTTCAAATGCTCGTGCTGGTACACTAGTTGTGCTGCTCACATTTCTCCTGTCCATTCAACAGAGAGTAATGAGTACCTGGCACTGTGCAAGGTGCTTTGGGACAGACCCTGCCCTTGAAGAGCTCAAAGTGTAACAGACTGAAGTGCTGGGTCTCTCAGACTCTCGGATTCCATCTAGTTCAAGGCTGCTTAGTTCCTCGGGCCTTCAGGCTAAGCTCCTGCTTTCGACATGCAAATCATTAAAGGAATTCGGCGAGGGGCTTGTGGTTTCATAAAAACAGCTCCTCCCATTTCCCCTTCTCTTGATATAAAAGAAGCCTGAAGATGTACTGTCTAAAGATGGATTTGAGAATTAGGGCTCTTATCTTCTGGGAGGGTGGCTTCTTAATCAATAAACCTTTACTTACTTGAAACTGACCTTCTGAGTTTTGGCCTTTGGATGGGTAAGAAGCACAGAGGAAAGGACAGGGATAACAGGCCGGCCGGGTTCTTTCTAACAGCCTTCCATTCAGCAAACACTTATTGCTACTGTGTGTCAGGCACTAGGCACATGTGGTTCTTGCCTTCAGTGGGTTTAACCCATCCCTGTATAAGGAGTGAGCTTTACTTACTTTTGCAGAACCATTTCTAAATTGTAGACATAAAACTCTACCCCTAGATCCTTAAGCATAAATCTCTAAAAAATGACATTCTCCACATCATCAAAACACCCCTATCATACCTAAGAAAACCAAATGTCATTTCTTAATATCATCCAATATCCTTCCCATATTCAGCATTCCCTATCCATCCCAAAAATATATTTCATAGATTTCTGACCCAATCAAGGTTCTTATGTTGTTTTGCTAAGTCTTTCTGGTCTTATTTTAAAACACTGAAGTCAGCCCTAGCCGATTTGGCTCAGTGGATAGTCAGCCTGCAGACTGATGGGTCCCGGGTTCGATTCCATTCAAGGGCACGTACCTCAGCTGCAGGGTCCTCCGAGCCCCGGCCCTGATCAGGGCGCGTGCAGGAGGCAACCAATCGATGTGTTTCTCTCACATAGATATTTCTACGTCTTTCCCTCTCTCTTCCACTCTCTCCACAAATCAATGGAAAAATATCCTCGGGTGAGGACTAAAAAAATAAATAAATATTTAAATAAATAAAATACTGAAAGCAATATAACTCACTCTGAATTCACTAAAATGTCAACATTCAGAGGAAACAAGCACAAATATAAGGGAGGGGAAGTAATGTTGCATTCTAGAACTTAATTTTTCATTTCCAGTTGACTGGAGTATTGGTTATATCAAAAATTCTAAATTGCTAAGTGTAAGGATGGCCAACTGCTGATTCACCCACCACAAGTTCCCAGCTGCCTATAGAGCCTCCCATCAGGAATCCCAAAGGAAAGGTGAATGCAATACAAATCACAAACGCCTCGCAGCCCACCCAGGGTGTGGATGACCACATTATCTGTTGTGGTTTTCTGGCCTATTTCCTTCCCTGCAAAACAGATTACTGGCTGGACTCTCATTCCTGTAGGAACTAAGAATAATCAATCAGCAGTAAACCAGATATTTCCCAGGTGAACAGATCAACTTTGAAGAAAGCAAAGTTAGAAACTTCCTGGGAATCTTCAAGAAGACTATGCAAATACAGTCAAGTGCCTCTCAACGAGGGCTTTGTTCTGAGAAATGCATCATTAGGTAATTTCGTTGTTGGGTGAACATCGAATAGCACACTTAAAAAACCGAGACGGTACAGCCGACTTACACACCTAACCTAGATGGTATAACCCAGTGGTAGGCAAACCGCGGCTCGCGAGCCACATGCGGCTCTTTGGCCCCTTGAGTGTGGCTCTTCCACAAAATACCACGTGTGGGCGCGCACGTACAATGCAATTGAAACTTTGTGGCCCATGCGCAGAAGTCGGTTTTCGGCCTGGGCGAGTCTATTTTGAAGAAGTGGTTCTAACGCCGAGCCACACTCAACCGGCCAAAGAGCCGCATGTGGCTTGCGAGCCGTGGTTTGCCAACCACTGGTATAGCCTATTGCTCCTGGGCTACAAGCCTGTACAAAACACATGATTACGTCAATCACCAGGCAAAATGATGCAATCAAGAGACACAGTAACGCCCTGCCCTGGTTGCAGGCTCCACCCCCAGTAGGGGGTGTGCAAAAGGCAGTCTGTTTCTTTCTCAGACTGATGTTTCTTTCTCATCAATGTTTCTCTCTCCCTCTCCCTTCCTCTTTCTCTCTAAAATCAATAAAAATGTATTTAAAGAGAGAGAAAAAAAAAAAAAAAAACATGAGATGCATGAGGCTGCTGCCTGCACAACACAGCACACTGTTTTATAGCAAACTTTTTTTACTAAGTAGAAAGATTACACTACACTCTAAAATAATGACAAAAAGTATAACACAGTAAATACATGAACCAGTAACAGTCGCGTATTATAATTACCAACTATTCTATACAGTACATGATTATATGAGCTATACTTTAAGTTGACTGGCAGTGCAGGTTTGTTTACATCACCATCACCACAAACACGTGAGTAATGCATTGCTCTACAACATGACTAGGAATGAATGCTTCAGCTCCATTATAATCTTACTAGAGGCACGCTGCACGAATACATGCACATTGAAATTAATTAGAAGAAATATTTTTAATATCGCTATTCACCCTTTCTCTATAATAGAAATGCCAACCAAATTCACAATCGACAATGACAGATGGAAACACATGCATGTGACTGGCACTAGCGAGAGCTTTATATTAGCTTTATAATAAAGAGCTAATGTGCTAATTAGACGGAAGAGCAGAACAACCGTCCCCCTTCGGACGAAGCCGGGGCTGCGAGGGCTGAGGCAGCCGGGGCTGCGAGTGCCAAGCCCCTTGCACAAATTTCGTGCATTGGGCCTCTAGTATATAGATAAACTTGCTTAATTAGACCTGCTTTCTGACTTAGCTAAACTTTTTCCAGCCCAGTGAAGCACCCCAACTTCTCTTTCAGGTAATAGTCAGCAACACAGCAGTAAATATCAACACGAAGCAAATTATTATTGTAGATCACTCAGGGAGAACAAAGGGTGAAATATTTAACTGTAGCAGTGTTTGGCTATATTCTGCACAGTGAGAAAACCTGAAATCATTTTCAAGTTCCACCATTTCTTACTTCTTTTCAGTCGGGTCAAGTTTCTAACCTTTCTAAATCTCTGTTTTCCAGCTAATGAAAATAAAATACCGTATTTTCCGGCGTATAATACAACTGGGCATATAGAAGATTTTCCTGGGTTAAAAAGTCGTCTTATACGCTGGAAAATACGGTAGGATTCTACCGAGTCTCCTATCTATCTACTCCAGGACTTCTGTGAGGATCAAATGAGATGAGGTACGTGGAAACGCTTCACAGACATTTGGTTAAAGTGTGAAATGTTTGCACCTGGCTATAAAGCAAGTACGGTTCCTGGGCTGAAGAAACTGCAAGGAGGCTAGTTGCTAGGGAGAGGAAGTTGGGCATTGCTACCTGATGTCATTACCCAGAGGGCTGGGCTGTGGGCCGTGTTTTGCACCATGGGGTCTTGGCAGCTTTGGCTGCGATTTGGTGGGGTGTCACTCTGGGGTGGTGGCGGGGCCTGTGTCCCATCTGGGGGAAGCCGAGTGTTGGTTTGTCGGCGCCAGGTCCGAGGTGCCCTTTCTTTGTAAATGGCCAGTGCACATCTCGGCAGCCCCTGTGTTGAGCGTCTGCCCCTGGTGATCATTGTGTGTCATAGCGACCAGTCAGACGGTCGGAGGGACACTTAGCATATTAGCCTTTTTTATATATAGATAGGACCACCTGGCAGGACACCAGAGTTTCAGGATCCTATTCAATCAGCCTTCAAAGGGCCCATTACTGTATTCATGAAACATGGTTGGATGTAGTAACTGAAGGATGAGGGTGTGAAGACTGATAAACAGAAACCTCATTTAAATTAGAGCTGTGAGGGCCAGTTGGGGGAGCTCTGGTGCCCTACCACTCATTGCCAATTACCCCAAACAGGAAGAGATACTTCCCTCCTCCGACAGGAAGCTGTTTTCCTTTTCTTTTTAGGGTAAGTTTTTCTTTATTTTTTTCTTAATCTTTATTGTTGAAAGTATTACAAATGTCAGGAATATTGTTGAAAGTATTACAAATGTCAGGAATCTTTATTGTTGAAAGTATTACAAATGTCCTACTCTATTACTCTGACAGAAGGGAGGAGGATCTTTTCCTCACCTGTCAACCACTCAGCCAATGAAAGACTTAGAGCTTGACCAATGAAAAGCCACTACACTTCAAACTCCCAGTTGCCTCCAATGAACTCTTTGTTTACAACAGCTCCTCTGAACTCCCCCTTTCCTCTATAAAAGAAGGTTCCTCTCCTTTGCTCTCTGGACTTGGCATGGTTTGCCATGAGACTGTATGTGCCCCACTGCAATTCTGTGTTGTTCCCAAATAAACCCGTTTTGCTGGAGAAATATCTGATTGTCCATTTCTTTAAAGTCAACAATAGACTTGGCCTTCTGTCCTGCAAAACGTTGAGTTGGTTCAAAAGGAAAAGCTCTTACTGCTATCTTTTATAAGCAAACTCCCGTGATTTTTCAAATCATGTTATCTTGACCACAAAAAAAGAGATCTCTTTAACATAACATTTTTCTTTCATTACTTTCTAAATCTCTTAATCTCGCTCCAGCTTCTGTTTCTAGTCAGCAAAATGAACATAATAAAAATACCTGCCCTCAGACAGTCCTTGTTCAGAATAGTCGGGGCCCAAGGCAGGCCACCCCAAAGTATCTCATAATGGCTTATTGATTATTTTTAATTAAAGTTACTTAAGAATCTGCCAATGCAAGAAGAACACTCTGACCTCTTTCTGACCCTCTGAAAGCAAGAGCTAAATCTCCCATTGAAAGGTGCCCTCCCTGTACCTGGAAGCGAACAAGAGACACCCTTATCATCAGAGTTAGGGAATTCAGGGCCATAAAGCACATATAAACAAAATCCGTGACTCCTTTAGTAATTTAATACCCAAGCCCAAACTTTGCTTAGATTCCTCACTGATGAGCACCCAAGTCTGTCAATTATTCACCAATTTATTATTTCTTTATGTAAAAGCTGCCTGCTTGCCCTAACCAGTTTGGCTCAGTGGATAGAGCGTCGGCCTGCGGACTGAAGGATCCTGGGTTCGATTCTGATTAAGGGTATGTACCTTGGTTGCGGGCTCGATCCCCAGTAGGGGGTGTGCAGGAGGCAGCTGATCGATGTTTCTCATCAATGATTCTAACTCTCTATCCGTCTCCCTTCCTCTCTGTAAAAACCAATATAACATATTTTAAAAAATAAAAGTTGCCTACTTTGGGCACTTACTAAGTATCATTTTATGTTCTCCCGTGTATTAAATTGGTTTTTCTCCTGTCAATCTTATTATTATTCCAGCCAAAAGAACTCAGAGGAGTAAGGGGGGAATTCTCCTCACACACGCACGCACACACACACACACACACACACACACACACACACACACAGTAACCAAGATAACACACATAAAGAACTTTACAATATCTGGTTGGCTATCATCATCATTAATACTACTACTGTTACCAGGTATTACTGGCAAAGTTGGACCTTGGTTCTTAAGTTTGGCAAAGAAAGAATTCTCAATCAAGAACTCAAATTACAAGAGAAAGTTTATTTAGAAAGTTACAGAGTAGAAGTGAGCCAGCTGGACTGGGTAGGCTCAAGAAACAAGTTACAGAAGCAAAAGGAAGGGCCCTCGGACTTGTGAGAAAGGCAAAGGTAACACTCCTGGGGGGGAGAGGGGGAAGGAAAAGCTGCAGGCCTGCCCCCGAGAGAGACAGGGAGAGTTTTAAAGGCTGGGGGTTAAGGGAAGGTCTTAGGGAAGGATCTCAACAGAACAGTCATCAGCTCTGTGCTGATGAGCCAAAATGAGATTCACTCCCCTGACTTCATTGGTCCTTGCATGTGGTTGGCACAAATGGCACTAATTGTACTTTTGTTATCAATCTCCTTGAGCAGGGTGATTTAAGCTACTTACCCTCTGGTTGGGTAGAAGTGTAAACCATTTTACTTCTAAGTGTCCTTGGTTAGGGAAGATAGGATTTTGCAATTTACTGCTTGGCCTTTTAACTATCTGTCTCAGTTTCCCTATTCTACTTGTCCTGGCTTACTAGCCTGTCTCACTACTATTAGTATTATTATTAAAGTTGGTGTTTAATAATAATAACCTTAAAATCTAATACTAAAAATTAATGTTTATCAACTGGGCAATCTGACTGAGGGCTCTCAAAATCAATTATTAGGAGTGTACAAACTATTTCTGACAGAAGCAAAATCAGATTTAATTTTAGCATCTACCTTGTGCCAGACACATATATTAATCCATTTAATCATCACAACCCTGTGAGGTAATAGTAATTATTTTACATGTGACAAAATCTGACACGGAGAGACATCTATCCAAGTTTTACATAACTGGTTGAAAAGGCTGACATTCTAACCCAGATCCGTGCTAACTTTCCAGTATACTTCATTGCTTTTCTGATTTAGCTCACAAAATACCATAACCAGCAGAAAACCCTGTACCTTTTAATTCTGGACCTCTGATATTTTTTAGGGACGGGAGATAATTCTAATATTTTCAATGGAGACCGACTATTAAAGTGACAGTGACCTCTGCTAAACTGAGGTACATATACTGTACAGGGAAGTGAAATAATTAACAGTAGCTTCAGTAAAGTTGTTGAAGTATAATTTTTAATGCCAGTAATGAAATCCATATTCCTTAAACTAAAAAGCATCACTGGGAAGTAATGAGAAATTTCAGGTGTAAGCCACACAGAATAAGCTTGAATCCCTCAATGAATTTCTGTATTTTCCAAAACCCAAATTTAGTCACTAAACAAGATATGGCTAGAATTTAGGAAAGCACTGTATGTTTTCCCCCACTGATCAGTATATACCACACTTTTACTAGATTTCTTATCCTCTCCCCTTTATCCATGCACATTTTTAGAAACCTGACTATGCTTTGAGAATGCGTTTCTTCTTTTTGCCGGAGTCACGAGATAATAACACAAGATGGTTTTTGTTACATACATTTCCCTGGTTCCTGCCTTAAAAACTATTCCTCCAAACGGCTCCAGAGGGTGAAAGGGGGCAGAGCGAAGGAGAGGAGAGATTTGAAGAAAGAAGTACCACCAGTCTGGGAAGATTTGGGGGAGGGTGGTCAACATTTAGTCTATGCTCCAAATTTGGTGCTTATGTAATTAATGCTTCTAGCCCTGGGCACTTTTTCCACGAAAGTGGCCCCTCCGGTTTCTATTTAAAGCTTTCAGTTTTATAACATAAGACATATAATAGCTAAACAGTACTAACGTATGATCACTAAAATTTATTGAATGCTTGACACTATTCTAAACATTCTCCTTGTATAGTCAAAGACCACACACACACACACACACACACACACACACACACACACGCACGCACGCTCAAACCTGGAGCCCTCTTTCCCAGCCAGGGAAAATCCGGAACCCGCCTCCTCCTAAAACCACCACACCAGGGACAGCCCTCACCAACACAGAGGGATTCTGGCCTCCAGCCGGAGCAGGAAAGACCCATCACATGTGGAAACTACACGCGGTTCCATTGCAGGTTAAATGATTCGATGTTCCATCTCCCAGACACAGACACACACGTGGGCGTACCCCACAGACCCTCCTCCATGCTTTCCTTGTTTTCTCCTTCGTACTTACCTCTATTTACTACTAGTATATCATATATTTGAGGCATTTATCTTGTTTATTCCTGCCTTCCCCACAAAAATCTGAGCTCCCTGAGGGCAGGGAGTTTTTTGTTTGTTTGGCGTCCAGCACCCAGAGCAGGGCCCGGCACACAGCTGGGCTCAAGAACACACTCCCGAATGAAGGAAACAAGCAGATGTTTGTGTGCACAGCACCTACGGAGAGAGCTCTTTCTGAGAGCCTGTGCTGCATCGGGTAACTCAGATCATTTTAAGGAAGACACGTTATTACCAAGCACACATGTAAACCACGTGAACTTGTCACGGCTACATTCCTGCGTCATGGGTCAGATTCTGCACCCCATGCACCACACAACAAGCATCTGTCAAGACCTGACTTAGACACAAACCCTGAGAACACAGGTTCCCAAGAAAGGGACTGCCGCAGGATGTTCTGTTAAGCAGAACTGCGGAATTCAATGATTAACAAATTTAACACAAAACTCAAGTTCCCTGTGAAGAGGATAGAAAGTTCATGGGTGAGAAGGCCAGGTGACTGACTCCCAAATCCTCCAAATACAGAAGACCAGAGAGGAGGCAGGGGAAGGTGGGCCGGCCTCCACCGTGCCTGACCAGCCCTCCTCAGTGTCCTCCAAACCAGGGCGGACTGGTCCGACGGCTGAAGGCGAGTCACCGGGACAGAGCTGCTCGACACAGAACCAACATTCATCTTGACAGAGATTTCCTAAAAGGAAGAGGTTTTCCAGAAACGACTCCATTTTTTCAAATTTCCAAGAGTTCCACACTGAGTATATATTATTTTAGTCAGTGGGAAAAATACAATTTTGAAAGAGATTTCCCTGCTTTTTTTTATAAGGAAAAACAAATTACAGTGTCAGCAACTTTTTTTCATTGAGAGAGAGAGAGAGAGAGAGAGAGAGAGAGAGAGAGAGACATTAATTTGTTGTTCCACTTATTTATGCATTCATTGGTTGATTCTTATATGTGCCCTGACCAGGGGATCCAACCCACAACCCTGGTGTATCTAATCAACGAAGCTACCCAGCCAGGGCCACTGACTTTTATTAAAAAAGAAAAATCTGCCCGACCGGCGTGGCTCAGTGGTTGCGTGTGGACCTATGAACCAGGGAAGGTCACTGTTTGATTTCCAGTCAGGTCAGGGCACATGCCCAGGTTGCAGGCTTAATCCCCAGTAGGGGGCATGCAGGAGGCAGCCAATCAATGATTCTCTCTCATCGTTGATGTTTCTATCTCTCTCCCTCTCCTTTCCTCTGAAGTCAATAAAAAATATATTTAAAAAAAAGATAAAGTCGTGACCTACTCTTTAAAGGTCAAGAACTTAGTTTATGGACAAAATAGTAAGCTTATTTATGAAATGTGAAGTTGTTACTTGTTCCTAATATGACCAAGGCAGGTTCAAGCAGTTTTCTCACAAATACTGGTCAACACAAACCCCCCAGTATTCATACCCTTAAATGCAATGAGATAGCCCTTCAATAGTCTCCTTTAAAATGCCTATCACAGTGGCTTCTAATTGTCACTAGTTAATGACAATGGGATTATGAATAAGTGGAAAAAATAAATATCACTTTTAGTGTAGTTACTTCCTTTATTTATTTTTAATATTTTTTATTTATTTCAGAGAGGGAGAGGGAGAGATAGAAACATCAATGATGAGAACCCTATCTAATAAAAGAGTAATATGCAAACTGACCATACCTCTGCTATACCCACAAGCCACGCCCACCAGCCAATCAGGAGCGAGTATGCAAATTAACCCAACCAAGATGGCTGCGGCCACGGAGGGACCAGGAGGCTTGGCTCCACTCCAGGCTACAAAGTTTCAATTACAGAAGATAAATAAATCCCAGATACCAGGGCCTCTGCTTGGGTCACTGGGGGCATGGCCGGCCTGCAAACCACCACAGGTCCCTCGCCCAGGCCGCCCCACACCCCACACCCCAAGGGAACCCCTACCCTGATCTGGGACACCCTTCAGGGCAAGCCAGCTGGCCCCCACCCATGCACCAGGCCTCTATCCTATCTAATAAAAGAGTAATATGCAAATTGACCATCACTCCAACACACAAGATGGCTGCCCCCATGTGGTCAAAGATCCTGCCCCCATGTGGACACAAGAAGACCGCCACAAGATGGCCAGCAGGGGAGGGCAGTTGGGAGGGACCAAGTCTGCAAGGGAGGGCAGATGTGGACAATCAGGCCAGCAGGAGAGGGCAGTTGGGAGGGACCAGGCCTGCAAGGGAGGGCAGTTGGGGGCGATCAAGCCTGCAGGGGAGGGCAGTTAGGGGTGACCAGGCCAGCAGAGGAAGGAAGTTGGGGGCGACCGGGCCTACAGGGAAGTGCAGTTTGGGGGGACCTAGCCCTGCAGGGGAGGGCAGTTAGGGGCAAACAGGCTGGCAGGGGAGCAGTTAGGCATCAATCAGGCTGGCAGGGAAGTGGTTAGGGGGTGATCAGGCTGGCAGGCAGAAGCGGTTAGGGGCAATCAGGAAGGCAGGCAGGCGAGCAGTTGGGAGCCAGCGGTCCTGGACTGTGAGAGGGATGTCCAACTGCCCGTTTAGGCCCAATCCTACTGGGATCGGGCCTAAACGGGCAGTCGGACATCCCTCAAGGGGTCTCAGATTGGAGAGCGTGCAGGCCGGGCTGAGGGACACTCACCCCCCGCTCCCCGTGCACAAATTTCATTTACCGGGCCTCTAGTCCTGTATAATAAAAGCCTAATATGCAAATAGACCGAACGGCAGAACAACCAGTCACTATGACCACCAGGGGGCAGACTCTCAATGCAGGAGCTGCCCCCAGCCCGCAGGCCCCAGGCCAGCCAAGACGGGTGCGAGCGGGGGGGACCCTCCCCCCGCAGAGGGAGGTGACAGGTGGTGGCGGTAGGGTGTGGGGCCGGTGAGTGGGCGGCGCCAGGCCAGCCAAGGCAGGTGCCAGCAGGGCACCCCGATCACCCTGTCGGTTGCCCCACAGATATAGCCCTGATCACTGGCCAGGCCTAAGGACCCTACCCATGCACGAATTTCGTGCACCAGGCCTCCAGTCTATATAATAAAAGCCTAAGAGACCGTTTTGGCAGAACAACCAGAACGACCAGTCGTTATGATGCACACTGACCACCAGGGGGCAGACGCTCAATGCAGGAGCTGCTCCTACAGGGGCAGCACTGCTCAGCCAGAAGCCGGGCTCACGGCTGGCAAGTGCAGCGATGGTGGCAGGAGCCTCTCCCACCTCCGCGGCAGCGCTAAAGAGCAGCGAGCCAAGTGATAAGGAGCAGCAAGCAGGTGGGCGGTAAGGAGTGAGGGGTCCCGGGCTGCAAGAGAGAGCAGGCCGGGCTGAGGAACCCCCACACACACACACACCAGTGCATGAATTTCGTGTACTGGGCCTCTAGTCGTCTATAGCAGTGGTCGCCTACTGGTGGTCCGTGGACCACTGGTGGTCCATGAGGTCCGAAAGGTTGTTGACCGCTGATCTATAGGCTGCCTCCTGCACACCCCCTACTGGGGATGAAGCCGGCAAAACAGGCATGTGCCCTGACCAGGAATCAAACCCTGACGTCCTGGTTCATGGGTCAACACTCAACCACTGAGCCACACTGGCCAGGCTAGTGCAAATATTTTATAGTTTTCCTCTTCAGAAAAAAACAAAACAAAACAAAAAAGCCAGAGGATCTGTTTCTAGACACACTGTTAATACATTCTTAGCATTTGATTTTTCTAAGCTTCCATTCTGAATTGGTGCAATCCCCTCCCATCCGCAGGTGAAAAGTGACAAAAAAGTAAAAGCCCTGACTTGGTTTCATTATGAAATTCACAAACAAACCTCAAATCAAAAAAGGTGCTACACGAAAACCGTCCCTCCCTATCCTAAAGCCAATCTTCTACCGTGCTTAGAACCCGGGCCGAATTCAGCACAGCAGTTAGGACCCGTCCCGTCTTTCCAAGCTCATCCACTTTGCTTTTTTACTTTTTCCTTAGTTAGAGAATGACCACAGCTCAGGTTTAACTCAGGAGAAAATAAATCTTATCAGGAAATTTGCTTTGGATCTCAAACTATTCCAAAAATATCACATCCTTGCCCTCACTTCACCTCTCCTCCTCTTCCTCCTCCTCCCAGTAAAGAATTTATTTAACAGAAGATTGCCTCTGAGAATGAGCTTGCTGTTGAAAACATTAACAGCACTGTGACATGTGTTTTGAAAATATGGTCTCTGAGCTCGTGGTCACTAACTCACCTGACATCATGCTTCTTGGCCTTAACTTATTTAATAAATTAATCCTTCCTTATTTATAGACTGCTCTCTGTTACAGAGTAAATGTCTGTGTCCTCCCAAAATTCATACATTGAATCCTAACCCCCAATGGGGTGGGATGAGGAGTGAGGCCTGTGGGAGGTGATTAGGTTATGAGGGCTTAGTGCCCTCCTGAGAGCGCCCCGGAGACCTTCCACCATGTGAGGACACAGCAAAAAGGTTGTTGTGACCAAGGGATGGGACCCCACCAGACACCGAATCTGCTGGCCCCTCCATCTGTGACTTCAAAACCTCCAGACAGTGAGGAATCCATTTCTGTGGTGTATGTGCCACACAGTGTATGGTACTTGGTTATAGCAGCCCAAAGGACTGAGACACTGTAAACATGACATTTACAAACAAAAGACACATTTGTGTTTTATTTTTTTTAAATCCTCACCTGACAATGTTTTTATTGATTTTTAGAGAAATAGAGAAAGAGGGAGAGGGGGAGAGGGGGAGAAACACGGATGGATGTGAGAGAGAAACATCAATCAGTTGCCTCCATACGTGCCCCGACAGGGGAATCGTACCCCAAACCCAGGCATGTGCCGATTGGGACTCAAACCTGTTGCCAACTGAGGCACCCAGCCGGGCACACACGTCTGTAGTTTAGTCTCTCCTCCACTGACTAGCCCAGCAGTTCCTTAAGAACTAGATGTGTCTTCTTCCTTTGCCTCAGGAAACAGTAGCCACTGATTAACCCCATCCTCATCCTGGCAGCCCCTCATGAAGACAGAGGGTTTTTTCCATGAAGAATTTTTAGGGTACAGACAAATCTTATTTCTCCAGAGATGCTCTGTCTTTCTAAAGAGTACATCTGATGCTGGCATCAGATCTCAGCCACATGTTGATTTTACCACTTTAAACCAGGCTTCCAGACATGACACTGTCCCCCACCAAGTACTGCTACCTAAACAGTGCCACCCACACTTCCTACCACAGAGGAGCATAAGACAATGTGAAAAAATGTTTAAGCAAGTGCATCTCTCCCAACCTTCCTCTGGTTATAAATGCCTGGGGGGTCACACTTTCCTCCTTCCCTGGTGCCAAGCTGTTTCTGGAACACAGGAGTGCTCCGTGGTTACTGCTGGAAGGACTAGCACGAACGGGGAGCAGGTAGGGACCTCCATGAGCATCCTGGCTGTCCCTCACACACACTCAGGACACGAGGCCAACTAAAAAGGTGCCCAGTCTGGCAGAGAATCCAAACCACCTCTAAATGATTCTACTCTTACTTTATGTTCTTTAATTGTAGTTAAATATCCATAACATAGAATTTACCATTCTTACCATTTTGTTTGTTAATCCTCACTTGAGGATATTTTTCCCATTGATTTTTAGAGAGAGGGGAAGAGAGGAAAAATCAGAGAGAGAGAAACATGGATATGAGAGCGGGGGGCCAGGGATCGAGCCTGCAACCGAGGTACATGCCCTTGACTGGAATCAAACCTGAGGCCCTTCAGTCCACAGGCTGCCGCTCTAACCACTGAACCAAACAGGCTAGGGCAATTCTAACCATTTTTTTAAGTGTACATTTCAGTGGCAGTTAGTACATTCACATAGTTGTGCGACCAGCACCACCATCCATCTCCAGAACTTGATCTTCCCTTACTGAAACTACTCCTGAAACAATGACTCTTCCGTTTCCGTTCCTCCCTTCCCGGCCCCCACCACACAGCCCCTGGCCACCACCATCCTACTACTCTCTGTCGATAAATCTGACTCCTCTCAGTAGCTCATATGAGTGGAATCTACAATATCCATCCTGTGTGACTGGCTTATTTCACTTAGCCTACTGTCTTCAAGGTTCATCCATCTGTAGCATGTGTCAGGATTTTTACCCTTAGACTGACTACTGCTTTGTCAACAGCCCAGAATGGTCCATAAATTAGGGACCACTATCAGGAAATCCCAGATTTTCCCACTTCTCTGGTCAGTTTCTGCCTGAGTGAGCCTAGGGCCTGATTTTTCTTATCGCTGGGCTCACAGACTCAGGCTTGTGTAAACAGCTTTCACCTCGGGCCACTCAGCATTTCCCCACCACCAGGAGATAACAGTGTTGGCATATCTTTCATTTCAACTACTTGGGAGATCTGGAGAACAGAAAAAGGAACACTGAATCAGAAGCAATTCTGGATCTTCTCTACAGTGCAGATTCATTAATAAGATCTCTTCTTTAAACATCATTACTGTGCTATAACTCTCATACCATAAAATTCACCCACTTGGAAGTGTACAATTCAATGGTTTTAGTTCACACAGTTGTCAAACTATTACCACCACCCAAATTTACATTCTCATCAATTTAAAAAGAACCCCTGTACACCCATAGTAGTTACACCTCTCTCCTTCCCATTAATGCCATTTTAAAGTTTACATCTAATTGATAAAGTCTTACACTCCTCCTACATGTCCCAAAATATGTAGCAAGCACTTAAAAGCCCAATAACTTGTCCACTACCATCAGATGCAGATATACATATGCCATAAATAACCTTAAAAATAATTCCTTCCAGTAAACACTGTGTTCAGAAATTTTGTTACTAGGCATATCCCAAGATCTCGTCCTCCTCACATACTTCAGATTCCAGTTAGGATTAAAAGAATTCGTGATTCTTAAAAAAAAAAAATCTAGATGTGTGCTCCTAAACCAGTAACATTCTCCAGAACAAGCCGCTCTTCTCTGTTTCCTGCTTCATCACCACCAGACTAGATCTGCCCACCAGTTCTACAGAGATTCCTGCCTCTCCCCCATCAGAAACAACACGTACTGCTCCGGCCGGGTAGCTAGGTTGGGTAGAGAGGCACCCCAATATGCCAGGGTTGCGGGTTTGATCCCCAGGCAGGGTACCTATAAGAATCAACCAATGAATGCATAAATAAATGGAACAACAAATCGATGGTTTCTCTTTCTCTTTCTCCCTCTCCCTCTCTCCCCGTCTATCTATAATCAATAAATAAAATTTAAAAAAAAAAAACATGTACCGGCTGTGTGTGTGTGTTTTAAATTCAGATGCTGTGTCCTCTTATATGAAACAATAGAACATAAATGAAATAATACAAGCTTTTTTTAAAAAAGGGGGTTAAATTATTTATTTATGATTAGAGAGCTAAATACTAAATAAAAACCATGTGAGCATTATGTCCACTTGAAAACCTCCACGGATCTATACCCTGAAGGGGGTGTGGCCAGACTGAAAACAGCCCTCAGCCCCTCACCCAGGCTGGCCACACCCCCATGGAGTGAGGGTCCCCGCTGTGGGGCTTGGCCAGCCTGCAAACAGCCCTCAGCCCCTCACCAAGGCTGGCCACACCTCCATAGCCCAATCCCTGTAAACGGGCAGTCGAACATCCCTCGAGGGGTCCCAGATTGGAGAGGGTGCAGGCTGGGCTGAGGGACACCCCCCCATGCACAAATTTCATGCACTGGGCCTCTAGTTAGTTCATAATATTTAGTAAATCATAGCGTAAGTGTTGTTTTCATAGCTCTCCCAGAAGTTAATGCAATAGCAAAGGAGAGCATTGCTGATGTCGTTTACTTGGACATGAGAGAAGGCCATCTTGGTGAATTTGTTTCAGGTGGAATATAGTGGGGGTTTTTGTTTGTTTTTGTTTTTGTTTTTGTTTTGTGTGTGTGTGTGTGTGTGTGTGTGTGAATATTTCTTTTAAAACTTTTATTGTATTGTGTGTTCACCATTCCAAGTCAAGTCTCCTTCCATCTCCATTTACCCCCCTTTACCCTCTGCTACCCTTAAATTAGGTAAGCTGCCAAAGTTCCTGATATTGTCAGCACTTAAAATTTTTTTAAAAGGGGGGGTAGGGGTGCACCAGAAAGAGGCACAGCCCAGTAAGAGACTGCCTTTTCTATTATTAGACTGAAGGGTCTGAATGCAGTAACATATCTTTAATAAGTTAGCTCTGTATCTGGTTATATGGCACTTTCAAACACCAACCTCAAATCTATTTATATCAAATGCAGCAAAACATAGCAAATGCTGCTTGGAAGCTATTCGATAAGCATATAAGAAACCAGTCAGTGGCCTTAGAGGCAGAAGGCAAAGAACAGCCATGCAAACAGTCTCACATGCCCAATCTTGAAGTTTGCAGAACAGTGTGACTAAAAGTGAATACTCAGTGCAGGGACTTTCCAATGAGTGTGATATATTTTAAGTAAAAATTGTGTAAGAATCAATATGAAACATCCAAACCAACAAACCTCTTTAGTGCAAGTGCTGCCTTAGGGTGCAGGAAAAGGCAAGACCCCTAAAATCCCTTTCCTAGTAAACATCTCCTGGGGTGAAAAGGCCAATTTTTACTTTAGCATGCCGAGGACAACTCATCAGGAGGGCACTGACTAAACATTAGGACCTGGCCTGATCTGTAAGCTCATAACTGAACGCATGAGAGTCGTACGATAGAGACATCTGGGCAGGGCTACCTCAGCCTGGCTTCCAGACACTATTTCCCCTTTGGTTGGACAGGCTCAGATCTGCTTACCAAACTGGCAAAATGACGCCTGAAAGGGGGCAGCTAACACAGCAAAGGCCCACAGGCTGAAAGAACAGGATGCATCCGAGATGAATTAAAGGTCCACTTAGGGCAGTGGTTCTCAACCTTCCTAATGCCGCGACCCTTTAATACAGTTCCTCATGTTGTGGTGACCCCCAACCATACAACTATTTTCGTTGCTACTGCATAACTGTAATTTTGCTACTGTTATGAATCGTAATGTAAATATCTGTGTTTTCCAACGGTCTTAGGCTCTACAGCAGTGGTTCTCAACCTGTGGGTCGCGAACCGCTAGCAGGGTCGCCTAAGACCATCGGAAAACACAGATGTTTACATTATGATTCATTAACAGTAATGAATCATGAACAGTAGCAAAATTACAGTTATGAAGTAGCAACGAAAATAACTTTATGGTTGGGGGTCACCACAACATGAGGAACTGTATTAAAGGGTCGCGGCATTAGGAAGGTTGAGAACCACTGGACTCTAGAGTATCTTGTGATGCCAAAAAGTAAGGAAGTACTCAAAAAAAGATGAAACCATGTCAAAAGGGCACAGGTTCACCTTAGTATCAGTCAGACCAATATGTCAAAATTAAGTGTAACTGGCAGAAACCCAGAGGCAGTGACAATATGACGTGCAGAAGATTTGAGGGCCAGGTCTTGATGCCCACCTTTGGTTAGAGAAGCAACAAGAAAACAAAGCACATGCTTCATTTATCTTTGGCAGGATAGGGATGAAGGAGGGAAAAGCTCAGTAAAAGAGAAGTTGTGTTAGTAAATCAAAACTCTGTGGAGATCTATCATTTAGTTAATTATTGACAACCCAGTAATCATAAGGAGGGAGTCAAATTCTGTCCTTTGTGATTTTACTTAGATTAAAATTCCCGCTTCTATACTTGCTACTGGATAAATCTGGACAAATTACTTAACCTCTCAGGGCTGTCGGCTGTAATAACAAACAAACAAACAAACAAAACACACACAAAAAAAAACCTATATACTGCATGCTTTCATTTCTATGAAGTTCAAGAAGAGGCTGGTTGATTTGTGGTGATCTAAGTTAGAATATTGGTTCTAGCCGAGGGGTAAGAGTACTGATTAGGAATGGACACAAAAAGAACCTTCGGGGGTGACAGAAATGAACTGTGTTTTCATGGGTGGTGGTTAGTGGGCAGGGGAGAGAAGGAGAAAGAGAAACGCATTAAGCTGTATAGTTAATATATCTGACATAATTATTTATCCATTGCCTCACTCCCTTTCGACTCAACCCACAAAAACTCTCAACCCAGCAAGACATTCAATATTTGTCGAATAAATACAGAGACGCTCTCTCAAGCACCAACCCACCTGAATCCATAATACCCAAGCTGTCCAGGCCTGCTTCTGATACCAACATATACACAGACCTCCGGGCGCCCCACGGAGCACTGGCAGTAAGAATAAATAGCATCCCTGAGGCAATCTTAAAATTTAGGAGAAAACATGTTTATATTTAAACAGATATTAAGAACCCTACAACACCTGCTAAGATAATACATGATACTGCGGAGAAATCTTGAGCTTCCAGCTGCCAGTCACTTCAAGCTTTGCTCTCTGGTACCTCCCCCCAAACAAATCCACCCTATGTACTCCTTCCTCTCTCCACCCCGGTTTCAGGAATAGTTTTAACAGCATGGACACAGGAAATGTTAAATTCCTGGCTCTCTACCTTATAAAACTCTAACCAAAGTACTGCTGGCTTTTATGCAATTTTAACTGATGACAGTTTAGGCTATTTCCTTGAATTATAAACACCACTCCATCTGGCTTACTACCCTGCTGAGCAAAATATTTATTTTCAGCAATGTTAAATGCAAAATTGAATGAACAGGAAACCATAGTTAAGAAAACCAAAAATACCACAATAAAACAAACAAACTATATAATATTTTAAGGGTACCCTTAGGAATTTGCATTTGTATGAAAGTGTATTTTTGACACAACTGCATGCATGCCACAAGGAATCTTAACTAATTATTTAAATAATTAGTCAAGGAGAACAAATGAAACTCTGAGATAAAGCGAAAAATCAAATTGTTACTTTTAGGATCACCTGCCAATAATGGCTGGGTGCTTTTTGTATGCAAAAAAAAAAAAAAATTTTTTTTCAATCACAAAAGCAAAACAGGGCAATTATAGGAAAGAAAAGAAACACAGGAACAAAGAGAGGTTACCCTATCAACCAGAGGTAGATCCTTCTAGTTTTTTTCTATTTTTATATTTAATGATAAACTATGCATGCATGCTATTTTTAATCTTTTCCATTTAAAAATTTCATGAATACCCATGTATTGAATACTTTAACAATAGCTAATGTTTGTGGTCAAAGGGTAGAAAGTTGCAGATATGTAGGATGAATAAGTCTAGAGATCTATTGTACAGCATTTTGATTCTAGTTAATAATACTGAATACTGGAAATATGCTAAAAGAGTAGATTTCAGGTACACTCATCACAAATAAATGATAACTATATAAAGAGATATGTTAATTAGCTTGACTGTAGTAATCATTTCACTATGCATATGTATATCAAACATCATATGTATTTTAAATATACATAACTTTCATTTAAATATATAGATGTATATATCTACATATATACACACATAAAATCACTAATGTTTATTGAGCATTTACTATGGACCAGGCACATTCTAAGCTTTTAACATGTATTCACTTCTTTGATATTCAAAATAATCCAAAGATAGTTGTTAGTTACAATTACCAATTTTATTAAGACACTTGCTCACACAATATTAATGCATTTAATGCCACTTTAATTATACACTTTAAAGGGGTTAAAATGATAAATATGAAGGCACAGCTATTGTCTGCCTAAAGCCAGTCCAACAGGTATCTTGGAAACCGCACACTAAACCTGGGCAGCCTGAGCAGGAAGGCTACGATCAGAAACAGAACCCTCTCTCACCCAAAGGGAACACACCAAAGCCTGTTGTGATTTATGCCATTCTTCTTAATTCAGGCACCTGTTCCCTTCTACTTGGTCACCTTGAGTCATAACGAGAGTTTAAAAGAGATTTTCAAATATATTGCGTACAGAAAATTTAAATGCCACAAAAATATAATCTATTCAAAAATCTCCCCCACCCCACCCAGCCTCCCTCACTGTAACTTCAGGTGAGCACTGAGAATCAAAGAAATACAATTTAGGAAATTCTTTTTTATAGAATCTTTCCTTGTGGTTCTAGAAGATATGCAACCATATGTTTTCCAATTAAACAGAAACGTATGTAAGTCACAAGTTACTGTGAACCCTAAGAAAGAAGATACCTACACCAAGAAGGTCTCCTGGTAGTTAACTGGGCTCAAACTGAAAACAAAACAAAACAAAACAAAACAAAACAAAACAAAACAACAGAGCCTAGTAGCCATTTCTAAACAGGAGCCTCTCACATTAGCCATGCTTCAGGGAGAAGACTGCACTGAACTGCTTGCCTCCTGCACTGTGTTCCTGGTGACTGAGTCAGCCCCTTTATAAAGGAGTTCCTGGCCGAAGCCGGTTTGGCTCAGCGGATAGAGCGTCGGCCTGCGGACTGAAGGGTCCCAGGTTTGATTTTGGTCGGGGGCGTGTGCCTTGGTTGCGGGCACATCCCCGGTGGGGGTTGTGCAGGAGGCAGCTGATCGATGTTTCTCTATCATCGATGTTTCTGACTCTCTATCCCTCTCTCTTTCTCTCTGTAAAAAATCAATAAAATATATTTAAAAAAAAAAAAAAAAAGGAGTTCCTGGAATTGTATTTCAATCAAGACTGAGACTTTCCCCATTCAATCAGAGCTGTGCAGCTATAGGCCATTAGCATTTTCACCAACCAATCAGAGCGGTTCCACTGAGACCAATCAGGACCAATCAAATTGGAGGGATTTGGAGTCCTCATTTACATGAGGACAAATCAGGAGCAAGTGGGGACTTCTCTCTACATAAGTCAGCTCCCCTCTCTCTGCCGTGGAGGGCACACTTTCCCTTTCCACTGAAGACTAGACTGCATTTCCCTGGCTGGAGATGTTCTGCAGGAGCAGAGGGGAACAGACCAGATTGGGGCAGAGCAGAGCTGTCTAGCTAGAGGGGCCTTACCCCAGGGCTGCCTCACAGCCGTGCTGTTCCACAATGGAGCTGCACCACTACTGAGCTATTCCACAGCCTTGCTGTGTCATAATTAGCTGTTTGCACTGAGTAGTTTCCTTCTTCACCACACTCTGAATTGGGGATACCTGTTGATACTTAACTGGCACCAATGACCATCAGTTGATATTACAAACCATTAACAGATATATTGCTTATTCTATATTCCATTTCCCCCCAAACCACAAGTTTTCACAGTTAGTTCCATTATAGTTCCAATAAAATATTAGCATACAAGTTAAAAAGAAATAATTTCTTAATCCTCAAGCTTCCCATTTTAAAGACGGCTCTGAAGCACCTAAGTCAGGTGCTACCTAAGGCCAATGAACAGGAAGCTAATTCCCTTCCCTATAACCAAGCAGCTCCTGGGGCCGTAACCTACAGAAAGTCTTACACATGCACCAAAGGAAACACATAAAGATGTTTATTGCAATGTCATTTGTTATAGAGAAAAATGGAAGGAAATAACAATTAAATGTTCATCAACAGGAAAATGGATACACTACGGTGTGTTGAGCAGTTTAAAAGAATAAACTAGAACAACAAAGATCAAGCTCAAAAACAAGGTTGAGCAACAGAAGTGACCTACAGAAGAAAATATGTTTTTTGTTTTGTTTTGTTTTTTCGAAAATATGTTTTAATAGCAGTAAAATAACACTAACTAATGACAACTATTTACACAGACACACAGAGAAGAAGTATAAAATACATGGGCGGCAATGACCAAAAAAGAACTGGGAAGGCCCTAGCTGGTTTGGCTCAATGGATAGAGCGTCGGCCTGCAGACTGAAGGTCCGGGTTCAATTCCGGTCAAGGGCACATGCCCGGGTTGGGGGCTCGTTCCCCAGAAAGGGGGTAAGGGGGTGCAGGAGGCAGCCAATCAATGATTCTCTCTCATCATTGATGTTTCTAGCTCTCTCTCCCTCTCCCTTCCTCTCTGAAATCAATTTAAAAAAAAATTTTTTTAAAGAACTGGGAAGAAAGGGAAGGAGAAAAATGGGGCCAGGAAGCGATTCCAGGGGCTTCAAAAGTATCTATAGCCCTAACCGGTTTGGCTCAGTGGATAGAGCGTCGGCCTGCGGACTCAAGAGTCCCAGGTTCGATTCCGGTCAAGGGCATGTACCTTGGTTGTGGGCACATCCCCAGTAGGGGGTGTGCAGGAAGCAGCTGATTGATGTTTCTCTCTCATCAACATTTCTAACTCTCTCTCCCTCTCCCTTCCTCTCTGTAAAAAAAATCAATAAAATATTTTTTTAAAAAGTATCTATAATGTTGTACCTTTTAAGCCAGATATAACAAAAAGGGTATTCATAATACTATTCATAATACCTCTATTTACCAACTATGATCTAAAAATTACTATATTCTGAATTACTTTATAATAGTAAACTGAACAAAAAATTCTTTAACATTTTGATCTGTTTCAAGAAATTCATATTTGACAATAGCTCAAAAACAATTCTCTTTAATTTTCTTTTTAATATAATTTTGGACTCTAGCAAAAATGTCTGATTTGATAACTACAGAAAAAGAGTGGAATGGAACATCCTGAATTAAGAGCTATCCTAATCTCATAGACTACTGTGAGTAGAAAGTAACCACTCACACTAACCTATCCCTGGAGATGATCCCATCAGAGACATATGTGGCATTTCTGAAACTAAGTCTATAAAACTCATTACATTTTTGAGACGATCTAAACCCTTTCAATACAGAAACCAGTGCTTTTTCTACAGAAAAATAGAAGACACTTGTCATTGTTTGAGCTTCTAGCCTTCCAAACCCAAAGCCCAGCTTCTACCACCTTCAGCAGGTATTCCTAACTAGGTCTGCCTCCTTCTATTCAGCCCCCAGGTACCCACTGCTCAACACTTACACATACAAATAAATCAAGGGTATTTTATGGGTCTTCTAAATGTATTTATCTTATTTCTTTGGGTTGCTCTATGCTCATTACAGAGCTGTTACAGTTCACACGTGGCATCACATTATGTTGGTCTCCCCATGTAATCCCAGAGTTCCTTATATGAAAGGAGGAGGACTCTTTCGTAATAAACCCAACTGTATGCCCTACTGAGCTCTGCGCATGGCCCCTGCTCAGTAATACTTCCTGCAAACATTCCAGCAATGCCAGTGTGCCAACAAGGGTGTGAGTCACTTATTTTAGTTTTGGAACACACCCACGTCCTTTAAATTCTCTTTCTGATCTGAGAGGTAAACAAAAATGCAGCAACATACAACCATCTTCTGGAATTCCTTCATTTACCATTCCTTAAAACAAATTTCCAAAGCCTACAATTACAGACTACTCTTTAAATTACAATAAACCATGCAGAAATCCCTAACTTTTTTGGAATTGTGAGCCACTCCCATTATAATTATCATAATTTCCACCCATGTTATAGATGCACATTTTTAACATTACAATGAGTGTAATCAGTATGAAAATAAGAATGCTATAAACTGAAAGGTCTTGGGCCTCTTCGGAATGTTCACAGTACATATTCAATATATGCAGAACTGTATATTTCTAGGCATTTCAAGGTAAACCATGATGTAAAAGGAGACTGCCTATTTTCATAATCTGGTCCCCATCCCCTTTCCACCATCCACCTCTTGACTTCAGACTAGATCATCCAGACTTAATTTAACCTCAACCTTATGATTTCCCTTCCTACTGCCCCCCAACCCGAAGGCCAAGCTGCATGCACTCAGCACAGAGTCCTTATGCTGATGTTTGCTAATGTGGCAGTCACCCTAAATATAGACTGTCACTTCCCCCGCTCTAAAAGTGTGGGTTCTCATACCAGACTGCCCAGTTTCTCATCCCGGTTCCTCTATTTGGCAGCTACTATTTAACCTCTCTGAGCCTCTTCTGTGCAAACAGAATAGCCTTGCCTACTTCTCTGAGTTGGTGTGAGGATGAGCTGAACCTATAAAGGTAAAATGGCTTGTAAGTGCACCATACACATGAGCCATCATGGCTATCAACAGTCAGTGTGCCTCTTCCACTTGTGTTGAAAATGGTCTCTTCTTAGCTGAAAACAACAACAAACTCCTTTTCTGTACTCCTTGATCCACTGCTCACAAAACTTCACTTCTGACATCAGATAGATGGGGTTTTGCCCCACACCAAGGAAGTCTCTGCAGATGATCACCTGGGTGTTCTACAATTTAATTCCATTCTAACATTAACTACCTGGGGTTAGCACAGACCCCCTAGGTTCATTAAGCACTTGGTCTCATAAGACTTCCTTCCCACTTCGGATGCCAATGGCAAGTCCAGGTTGTCACCTGTGCTTCTAACTGTCCCAAGGCCCCTCGGTTCAGGTTCGGTGATTTGCCAGAACGGCTCAAGAACTTAAGAAAGCGCTTTTTTACTTACTATTACCCACTTATTACAAAGGACACAGCTCAGGAACAGCCAAAGGAAGAGATGCATTGCATGAGGTACATGGGCAGGGGCTCAGAGTGTCATGTTCTTTCCGTGGGTGCCCCTCCCACCACCTCCAGGTGTTCACCAACCAGGAAGCTCTCCAAACCCCATCAGTCAGCATTTTTACGGAGGCTTCACGACACAGGCACGATGGATTAAATCACTGGCATTGGTGACTGAGCTCAATCTCTGGTCCCTATCACGTGTCTGGTTCCCCTGCAACCAGCCTCCAAATACTTAGAGCAAGCATGTCAAACTCAAAGGCTAACACGGGCCAAATAAACAAGGTTTAAGTTTATGTGGGCCACAAAAAAAAAAAAAAAAAAGCTTCACTTTTCATAGAAACGTAGGTTTATTTCGATAGAGACATGCTGAATACAAAGGGCTGAAATAAATGAGTAATCGTTAACGTAAAATATAGAACGTTTTAATAAAAATTAATATTTTTTTCTTGAACATTAACTTATCAGACACTGAATAACTGCGCAAATTAATAAGCGTAACACAAATAAACCTATTTTTCTTGTTCTCCGAAAGCGAAATATTTCCTGTTGCGCACACCAAACAAATCAGTGCAAGACTAATGACATGGCAATCGGCTGCTAAAATATTCGCTGCTGGTATTAGTAGAGAGAAATGGTGCGCGTAAGGTGCGTAAGGGAAATGAATGCAACACGATTATAGTAATCGGTCATTAGCGAACATTGTAGTTCGTTATTAATAATGATGTATAACAGGATATTGTAAAAATTAAGTTATGAAATTTTTATTAAAACGTTTCTTACATACCGTTATATTGGCT
The DNA here is from genome assembly GCF_951640355.1 of Cnephaeus nilssonii. NCBI lineage: Eukaryota > Metazoa > Chordata > Mammalia > Chiroptera > Vespertilionidae > Cnephaeus > Cnephaeus nilssonii. The sequence goes on along the minus strand of NC_137077.1, from coordinate 60,058,178 downwards.
GGGCTGTAAAAATATTCGTTGTTGGCTGCATGTGGCCCACAGGCCGCAAGTTTGACATGCTTGACTTAGAGGTTTTCAAAAGTCACCTTCTTTGCCCACCCGATGTGGCTCAGTGGTTGAGCAGCGACCTATGAACCAGAAGGTCACAGTTCCATTCCCAGTCAGGGCACATGCCCAGGTTGCAGGCTCCATCCCCAGGTATGGGGTGTGCAGGAGGCAGCCGATTCTCTCTCATCATTGATGTTTCTATCTCTCCCTCTCCCTTCCTCTCTGAAATCAGTAAAAATATATTTTTTTAAAGTCACCTCATTTAACAAACTAAAGTGTGATTGAAAGGGGCTTGTTATGAATACCAAAAGACACTTTTGTCACTTTTATAGAAATTACCACTTAGGAAATTTCAAGGGTTTTTGGAGTTTTGTTCCAGGAACAAATATATATTTCTTGTTATAATCACAATAGCACAATGGTTCTGTATGACTTGCCACCACACAGCATGGTCTTGAGAGCAAAGATACTGGCTTATTCCTCTTTGAACCCCCAGAGCCAAGCACTGGGAATAAAGCAGGAAGAGTAATCTCTTTTCTACAGCATTAAATCAAAGTGGAAGAAGGCCGGGCCGGTGTGGCTCAGAGGTTGAGCACTGACCTATGCACCAGTAGATAACAGTTCCATTTCCGGTCAGGGCACACGCCCGGGTTGTGGGCTCCATCCCCAGTGTGGGGCATGCAAGAGGCAGCTGATTAATGATTCTCTCTCATCATTGATGTTTTTACCTCTCTCTCCCTTTCCCTTCTTCTCTGAAATCAATTTTTTTAAAAAATTGTTTAATGGAAGTAGTACAGATAGTTCAACAGAGAGTAGCAGGCAGTTAGAGAGAACACTTTCCATCACTCACATCCCTACACAAATTCTAGAACACCCAACAAACTGCTGGAAATCCCACAGATTTAAAATACTCATTTCTGTTTTAATTAACATTTCCACAGAAGAGCAGTATTACCTGCTTATACATTTTAGGAAGGAAAGCAGAAAAATGAAGATTTTATGGGAAATCCCAAAGCAAGGTTCTACAAATCAGTATTTAGCTAAATATACATTGTTATCAGCCTATTTTCTGGAAAAAAGATAAAGTCCACTTTGGGTTTTCTTGTTCATTCCTCTCTGGACATTACATTAAAATACCTAATTATTGGGTATCCTGGTGCCAAAGCCAGGGAATAACATGCAATGATACCACATTCAACACAGTATATTCCATCTTCAAAGACTTCTCAAAAATACAACCAACTACTCCCCACCAGTCTTCTGAAGTCTCTTATCAACAATAATAAACAGAAGAATTGAAGAAACAGATTTTAACCCGAGAGGAAAAAAACACTAAGATAACAGCATTTCTATTGAAACGTATTGACTTGACTTCCTAACATCTTCTTGCTGTGTTAATTTTCAGCTATTTTGGGGGGCATGTCCATATTCTGGTCATCAAAGACTTTGTTCTAAGAAAGTTAAAAATACACTGAAGTGGTTTGAGAAGTTTACTTTTACAGTCCATAGCCACATCAAGGTTTATTTTTCTCTCGTTCCTTCAAATAAATCTCAACTACTTCCAATTCAAGGATGATGAGCTCATGCTCCAAATCTTTGTCTCTTTCCATGACCACTCTCCCGAGCTTCAGACCCCTGGGTTCCGGTTGCCAGCTGATTGCTACACAAATGTTCTGCAAAGGTGCCCAATACTGAACTGTCCCCCCACCTCACTAGGCCTGCTTCTCCTCCTCTGGTGTCCTCTATTTCCTCAAAGGCAATGCCATCCTCTCAGGCACCTTCCATACCGCCTTCTCCTCCTTTTCCCTCCTCTCCTTCCTCTCCGTCCACCCATTGGTCAATCTGGTGCTAATCTGCCCACCCAACTTCTGGAATCATCTCTCCCACTGCAGCTGTCCCGTTTGTAGCTCTAATGACCTTCACCCGGGTTACTGCAACAGCCTCCCCAACAATATCCCTGACTCTCTCTCACTCTGCCATAAACTGCTATCGGTTTCAAAATCATAGATCTGGCCATATTACTTCTCCCTAAATGGCTCCTCCTTACCCAGACCACACCCACAGGGTGACGTCATTTGCTCCACCCACAACACCAGCTGGTTCTCTAGAGAAAGCAGCCCTCCCTCTTCTGCCTCTGCACCTCTGCAGGTTTCTCTCCACACTCACCTCGTCACCTCGTCAATCAAAGTCCACCTGCCACTCATCAAAGTCCTAGTCACCTATCACCCCTTATATCATGTACATGTGTCGGATTTAACGCCCCCACCACCCTCCATTCTCCAAATACCATCACCCTAATGGCTCAACTTCTGGGCTTTTCTGCAGCACTTTTCCTGCTGACCAAGCCCTTGTTCTTGAGGTGAGCCTCTACCTCAGCTCTCAGCACACCCACTCTCTCCTGGTTTTCTTCCCATACCCCCACCCACTCACCCTGGTTATCTCCAGGGACACACCCTTCTTCTTTGCATGCTAGTATCCTCCATGCTTCTGACAAGCTCATGGCTTCAACAAATCCCAAGGCTCCCTCCCCAGACCAGATCTACCTTCTCTATCTTATGGACAAACCCAGAAAACTTTTATACCCTACAGACGTCTCAATTCACACACCCAGATTCATTCATTCATTCATTATTTACTGACTGCCTGGAATCAGTGCATTGTCTGAACTTATCCTCCCTCCCAAACCTGACATTTCTTCTATATTCCCTTTCTTGGTGAGTGACAGCATCATCCTTCCTGCCACCCAAGGCAGAAACCCGCAATTCCTCCTTGACTCCTCTCTCTCAGCCCAACACCCACATTCAGTGTTACCAAATCCTCCTAACTCCCCGATACCTCCAACCTGGCCCCTCCTCCACTTGATCTCCACTCTCACTGCCTTCATTGCCCACTCCAGCAACTAAACAGCCACTGAGGACTGGCTAGAATTTACTCCTGAGGTGGACGTGGTTGGATATATGTTGATAGCCACAAAGGAAGGCTCAAAACTTCCAAACAGGTTTTTAACTTTATATGTCCCTCTTATTTGGTGACAAACTATACATCTGGGGGAATCTACTACTTTACAGCTAAGCCCACATTCTCCCTTCTGTTCACTAAAGTTGTTAAAACCCGTAAGTGCCCAAATGAACAGAATGCCTATGTATGACTTCAGAGAGAATTCAAATAATGTTAATAACTGTAACGTTAGGACCTAGACACTCAGTGCTTTGTTTCACACAAAATACGAACAATATACTTTATTTCACCTAAACCATTTTGACATGATACTCACTTTCATATGGCCAACATTTCAAGTTCAAATGAACACAATGTAAGAAGCTACCTACATCAGCCATCGCTTCATATTATCACATCACACATTTCCCAAATCTAAAACGTACCACATTTTTCAGGGATACTACGATGTATTTAATGTAAAGACATAGAGTCACTAGAAAAATAATTATTTATTATTTCCATGGCTGAAAAAATGTTGTGTAATTATGCACTTAAGTGTGTTCCATCTAACTAAAAGAATAGTAGAAAACCTCACACTCTTCAGGTTAAAAGGAGCCATTGCTGCTAATCCATTTCTTTGGAGTTAAAGTTATGTCATCCTAAGTTATCAATAATCCTTCCAATGTTTAAAAGTCCAATTTTGAGGAAATATCTTTCCCCTTAGGGTCCTGCTGAAATAGCCCCTGAAGTATACAAGAAATTTAAAACAGATGAAAGTTCAAAACCAATGGCTCAGATTAAAAATAATTCTTCTCGGGAAAGATAATGTCTTAATAATGAATCAAATTAATCATCACACTCAAGAATCATTCGACATGGCCTCTATAAAAGCTAAGGTCCCTAGATCTTAAGAGCTTTCATTCGTGTCAGGAGGGCAATTCTAAAATGTAGCGATCAGAGGACAAGACGTGATTAAGAAATGAGCCTTGAACTGGGTGGGTATTCCGGGATCGAGGAACAGAGAGACTAAGTCACTCCACACAGAGTGTGGGCAAGGGAGCAGCAGCCTCTGGGAGCCTCACATTTGGATATGTTATATTAGACAACAGACGCTGATGTTTTGTAACAGAATTTAACTTGCTAAAGAAGTTTTCTAAGAACATTTACCTGGCAAGGGTTTGTGCAGATCAGTTGGAATAAAGGAGACACTAAAAACAAAAAATTAAATCTTCCAAAGGAAATGAATAATCTTTCACTCCCAAATGCTGCCCCAACCCACAAGCACTTAGCCTTCCAGGAAGCTCAGTGACTAAATGCCCTAGCATTCTCAGCAAGCAGAGGACTCTCCTACAACCATCCTGCCCTGCCTGAGGAATGTGGCAATGCTGGTGGGCTTCTTCTTAAATGCTTTTTGACATTATATCAATAACTCCTGCGATATAAACGTTCAGAACAATTAAGTGTTCCCTTTAGCTTGCATGAAGCCCATTCTTGTTGGTACTATACAGGGATGAATTCAATACACCACTCATGCCCCCTTGATTTCTTTCCTAAGACATTCCCTTTTTAGGAAAAGAAATCATTTTACATGTTATACTTATTTCTCAAACACCAATGACTAATCAATTCACTTAAGTTCAACCCCACCCAACCAGATGTGGCCTACGCTAGCTATTTCCAAACTAATTCATTTGGCATCTTAATACATTTCATGGAATCCCTTTCCAGCCTTGTCTCTGTTACTTTCCCCCCAATCAGGAATTCAGGTCTAGAATAAATCTGTCACAGTACTGGACAGGGCTCTGAGAAAGAAACAAGTTCAAAGTGATTAACCAGTTATCTGCCACACGTCCAAAATGGAAACCATCCTTGCGTCTATAGACGCTTATGGCATACAAAGGGTTAAGTGATTAAAGTAATTCTCCACAGTTACCTCTGCAGGATCAGGCCTAGGACCCAGGTCTCCACACCCCCAGCCCCAAATGCTTTCCATTTCACCTAAATGTCTCACTTTCACATGATACAGAATCTATTACCATTGTTTGTTTTATTATTCCTCCCCCGAAACCCAAAGAAATCTGCTTCACTGCCATGAGCCAACTTTCTTTCTGATTATAACTAGTGGCCCAGTGCACGAAATTCGTGCACATTAAAAGGGGATTAATTAGAGGAAATAATTTAATATTGCTATTTGCCCTTTCTCTATAATAGAAGTGTCAGAGATGAAAGAAATTTAGTAAAATGTGTATGAAAACCTTCCTCCTTCCAGAGTCTGGGGCATGCCGCGGGACCCAGAGTCAAGTCCCCACCCACCCGTGGCGCCTCAAAATCGAGTGAGACCCAGACCCAGTCAGCCCCACCCCCATTGGGTGAGATCGAGACCCTGCTGGCCCCACCCCCGTCAAGCCCCGCCAGGCAGGGGGTGCAGCCTCAGGTCCCCCAGCCTGGTGCCGGGGCGGAGGGGGCGCGGCCTGAGGTCCCTCAGCCTGGCACCAGGGCAGGCCTTGCAGCCTGAGGTCCCCCGGCCCAGCACCGGGGCGGGGGGCGCGCCTTGAGGTCCCCCATTAAGCCCCACCGGGCGGGGGGTGTGGCCTGAAGTCCCCTGTCAAGCCCCGCTGGGCGGGGGGTGCGCCTTGAGGTCCCCCATCAAGCCCCGGCAGGCCGGGGGCATGGTCTGAGATCCCCCGTCAAGCCCCGCTGGGCAGGCAGCACAGCCTCAGGTCTCCCGGCCAGGCTCTGGGAGTGGGGGGGCGCAGCCTCAGGTCCCCCATCAAGCCCTGTCAGGTGGAGGGTGCAGCGTCAGGGCCCCTGTCAAGCACTGCGTGGTGGGGGGCACAGCCTCAGGTCCCCCATCAAGCCTCTCTGGGCAGGGGGTGCAGCCTCAGGTCCCCTGGCCCAGTGCCGGGGTTGGGGGCGTGGCCTGAGGTGCCCCAGCCTGGAGCCAGGGGCAGGGCCTGAGGTCCCCTGAGGTTCCCGGCCCAGCGCCACGCAGCCTCAGGTCCCTGCTGATTGCTCTTTAAGGCTCGTTACAGGAACTCGGCCTCCGCTGTGGGCACCGCCATTTTGTGACAGTGTGACTGTCAATTTGCATATTCCTTCTTTATTAGATAAGGATTCTGCTCCACGCTTAATCAAATGAAAATCAGGTGGTCAATTAACAAATACTGACAGCCTCCTCCTGTGCCCTGCACCAGGCACACTAGCAATGAAGAGACCAGGTGAGACAGATGTGGTCCGTCCTCAGGAAGCTCACAGACAGGATAATCTAGAAGGCTTAAAACAAAATTTGCTCAAGTCCCCTGATGCATCTAACAATGAGCTAGATTGCCATCTTCCTCCAAAGCATCTTAGGGCTTCATCAACATCACAATGGGTTCATAAAGTAATTTAAATTTGCTGCTTAAATATAACTGTTCAGGTCCCAAACATAAATCACAACTATGCAGATAAAAATAAACACACATGAATGAGATGGGGGATTGTAAATATTTCTCTCTTTTCCGTGTCCAGCGCAGCTAGAGAGCGGTCCGGTTCCTGAGTAGGGGCTGCTGGGGATTGAGACAATGAAAGAAAGAGACAGACACAGAGATGGAAGGAAAAAGCTGGGGCCGGGTGGAACCACTGTCCTCAGATGGAGAGATAAGGACCCAGAGCCAATACAGCATGTTTATTTTATACAGCAAAAACCAGGAAGTTTTACTAAAAGTCAAGACAAAGGAGATTATGGGCATTCTTGGTGGTGCTTGGCTGGATTTAAATAACCACCCCCCCCCACCCCCCTCGCCGGGCACCTGGGCTGAAGGTCAAGCTGACAACACTCCTGCCTCTGGCAAGGTGTGTTTCCAGGATGTGACTTTGCCAACGCCACTGGATTCAGCTGACAATAATTAAAGAAATGCTCATGTGCCTTCCCAGGCACTCTCTACAGAGGATTAACCCTTTGCACTCGCTTGCTTTTTTCTTGATTCCTGCTACCGATGCTAACCGTGTCGAGTCACACTCGACATCCGAGTGCAAAAGGTTAAACTCATTTTTCAACAATTATTTATCAAATAAGTGTCAGCTCCAATATTACTGTAGGCTGAGAATGTATAATCAATTTACAAGAGATGAGATATATATTAAAGTAGGAGAAAATGGTATAGTATAGTCTCTAAACACACCTGTGATGCTGTAACACTGCGTTATGCAACTACTTATAATCTAGGAATATTTCTACACACATAACCTCATTTAATCCCCCTATATCTGTTTTAAAGATTTAAAAAACTGATACTCGTCCAGCTGGTGTGGCTCAGTGGTGGAGTGTCGACCTATGAACCAGGAGGTAATGGTTTGATTCATGGTCAGGGCACATGCCCAGGTCGCAGGCTCGATCCCCAGTGTGGGGTATGCAGGAGGCAGCCGATCAATGGTTCTCTCTCATCATTGATGTTTCTATCTCTCCCTCTCCCTCTCCCTTCCTCTCTGAAATCAATAAAAATATATTTAAAAAAAAAAAAACAACAAAAAATCCTGATACTCGCCCTAGCCGGTTTGGCTCAGTGGATAGAGCATCCGCCGCAAACTTAAAGGTCCCAGGTTCTATTCCAGTCAAGGGCAATGCCCGGGTTGTGGGCTCAACCCCCAGTGGGGGGCCTGCAGGAGGCAGCCGATCGGTGGTTCTCTTTCATTATTGATGTTTCTAACTCTCCCTCTTCCTTCCTCTCTGAAATCAATAAAAACATAAAAAATTTTTAAAAAATCAATAAAGCCTTGTAGTCTGGTATATATTTTAAAAAAACAAAACCCTGATACTCAAAGAAGTTAACGAACCTGCTCCTGCTTCCAGAATTGGTAAATGACAGGCCCAAAACCAAGATAGTCTCCCATTTCTAGATCCCTAGACTTTTCTACTGAATCACACTCTCTTAGTAAAAGCTCCTACCAACTCTTCCCTTTTGCAGCCATTGCTGAAGCGCCAAAGGCCAAAATGAAGTTCAATCCCTTTGTGACTTCTGATGGGGGCCAGAACCATAAAAGGCATTTCAGTGCCCCTTCCCACATTGGCAGGAACCTAATGTCACCTCCTCTTTCCAAAGAGCTGAGACAGGAACAGTGTTCGATCCATGCCCGTCACAGGATGATGAAGTTCAGGTTGTGCGAGGACACTACAGAAGGCAGCCAAGTGGTGGGGTTTACAGGAGGAAATACGGCATCTACACTGAACGGGGGCAGCAGGAGAAAGCTAAAGGTTCAACTGCTCATGTGGGCTCGCCCCAGCAAGGTGCTATGGGAAGCTGGACAATGACCCCAAAAAGAGCCTAGAACATAAAGCCAAATCTCTCCAAGTAGGAAAGGAAAAGGGCAAATACAGGGAAAAACCAATTGAGAAGATGCAGGAGTAAAGTAATCTTATATACAACTTTCATTGAAAAATATTAAAATGGAAAAAATAAAAGCTCCTTCCAAACTGATTTTAATTAATCATGTTAATACCACTAGAAATAATAAGTTAACCTATATTGAATATGTACTTATATGTAGATAATGTTCCAAGTCCTTTATATGAATTAATGATAATCATTCACATAAGAGTATATCAGTAACACTACAGTTCAGTCAAATTTTAAAAAATTTTAAGTGGTTAAAAATATTCACAATGGCATTCAGAATATAAAGCCAGCTTCAGACAACCAATTTATTGTCAGACACACAAGCAAAGGAAAGGGAGGTTGGCAGTGAAGAGGGAATAGCAAGCCCCAGGGGGCTCACGTGGCCCAAAGGAAGAGGTTTCCCACCAGATTCCAACCCTCCGACCAGTTTTACGGAGCATGAACGAACTCGGAAGAGCTGGCCAAACAGATCCCATGACTCGCTGAGCTTTCTTTAATGCCTGCATTCAAATTTTGCACAAGCAAGCTTGTTTCTGAGCTGTGGACCCCCTGAGAGAGGAGATAGGCACGCTGTGGGTGGGAGGCCAGAGGACTGGGCCAGCCACAGTGCGTGGAGCTGGGCCCTGCCAGCCACAGCATCTCCCTTCGCAGTGCGTTACAGGGTTCACACAAATGACATCGTTTGATCTGATCTTACACAAACCAGAAACAAGACAGTGACTAAGTCCCTAAACAATGAGCACAAGGTGATCTAAGCCTCCCGGAGGAAAAAGGAAAGCCCCCAGGAGGAAGCAGAATTTGTCACGGGTCCATCCAGCAGCCTCGGGAGAGACTGCAGCCAGAATCCCACAGCCAGGGGCAGATAAGAGAGGGAATACAGAGGGAGTTGGAAAGGAAAAAAGAAAAACTTTCATACAATGTGTTAATTTATGCATCAACTATTGGGCAAAAGAACCACACTTTCATACGCCTGCTCATTCGGAAAGTTGGTGAAGACTTGGATGGGTGGCCTCAGGCTTGGTCAGAAGGAAACAGCCCCTTTACCAGAAAACAAAGGCACCACAGACACAGAGATGAGAGACAGAGACACGGAGACCAGAGACAGAGAGAGAGAGAAAATTAAGTATCCGGGAATGACTAGAGCTCCTTCTTGATCAATTACATTGAGATTCCCAATTCATTTTGGTCACTTAATTAGATACAACCTAATTTCCTTTTAGTCTTTGGATGGATTATTAGTTCACTTCAAATCTCTCAACCATCGTCAGTTCTCCATTAAACCTAGCACTCTGAAATGAAAAGTACATGATCATATACAGTAGAACTTCTTAAATAACAATTACTAATACTTATTACTGTTTATTATTGACAGGCATGCTGCTACTTTACAGATGAGGAACTTGAGGCTTAAAGAGGTGCCATGACTTGCCCAAGATAACACAGCACTGATGTAACTCAAGCTGTCTTAATACAGCTACTTGCGGTCAATCGTCAATTAATTAAGAATACACACACCCGCCGAAACCGGTTTGGCTCAGTGGATAGAGCGTCGGCCTGCGGACTCAGGGGTCCCAGGTTCGATTCCGGTCAAGGGCATGTACCTTGGTTGCGGGCACACCCCCAGTGGGGGGTGTGCAAGAGGCAGCTGATCGGTGTTTCTCTCTCATCGATGTTTCTAACTCTCTATCCCTCTCTCTTCCTCTCTGTAAAAAAATCAATAAAATATATTTAAAAAAAAAAAGAATACACACACCCTTTAGCCCATTACAAAATCCAGTTCCCTTTCTTGGTCTCAATAGGAAGAGAGTTTTTAGCCCTCACCTCAAAAGATCAAGGTTCACGGTAATGTTACCTTTGAAACTGCACAGAACTACCTCTCTGGGAATGAATTTTAAGTTGATTTGCTGATACAGATGCTAGGTTTGCCTTTTTGACAAGTATTCCCCTTTCCCTACATGACCTACCTCCCAATCCTCTCCACCAAATGGCAGGAATAACCACCCTTTGGGTACAGTTCATAGAACAAATTTCCTCCAGCGGAGACCATCAGGACAGCCAAGGATCAGAGCCCACCTCGCACAGCAGCCCCACCCTCTTTCCAACCGCACAGGTCACATGTCGCCACTGCTGGTCATCAGCGAGAGCAGGAGAGCAGCATTCTACCTGCACCGGGATCTACAAGGGCAGGATCTTTCCCCCAAAGGAAAACTGGCAAAAACAAAACAATCCACAACAAACAGAAACAGACCTTTACGTGGGCAAAAGTAACATTGTTTCTTTAAGCCACCTACATAATATTTATATTTTCATAGCTGGGAAATCACTAACTACAGTCGAGGACCCCTGCCTGAATTCACCTCTGCCGCGCCACTGAACGTGGATCTGCTTAAGGCCTAAACCGATAAAACTTCTGTTGGTTTCATTTCTCGTCTAAAACCTTCCACTGAAATTAGAGTCCGAGAAATCAACTGAATTTTAGTTCCTTTTGAATGCTCTATTAACTGTAAAACACTAGGGAAAATTAATTTCATTTTAGTGTTGGTATTTCCCCTCCTCCCTAATACGTGTAGCTATGTGGTTTTCTGTTTTCTTAAAATTTTTTTGGTTTTTGTTTGTTATGTTGTTTGAGAACTATATCATATACACATAAACTTCTATGCCTTACCTGGCAAAATAGCGAAAAATAATCCTCAAAACAAGCATTTGTGGGAAATTTTCAGAGTAAGTTTGAGTTGTCTAAGACTAGAATGATTAAGGAAGACTCATAATCTATCTAAAGTCAGAAATAACTTCATATCTTTTTAAAAGATTCGCTTAATGAAACGACTCTGTAACGAGGAACAAACTAAATCAGGGCAAACTAGGAGTTAATCAGAGGAAGAGAAATTAAGCAACAATTTTCATCAGAGGCAAGCCTTCAAGTAGACAGCGCTGCCAGAGTCCATCTACTTGCAATTTTTCAACAAAAGACAATAAGCTGGTAAGTAAATAGTATAAATATCCTCTTTGGTAGGTGGGGATTTTAGTTGTTTGTCCTACCATCCTAGTCTAACTTAGAAGATAATTTAGGTTCCTCCTAATTCTGCTGTGGTGGTTGGGAAACTTGCACTAAATGGACTGAAATTCAAAGATAAACAGGCACTTCCAGTCACCCTTCTCCTACACGCTTAGTAAGAGACATATCACCCAGCTCCCCACCCTCGGTATCCCATGGTGTATCTCACAGGACGCTGATGCTTCCTTAGCAATGCCTTTAACACGTATTTTGTTCCTTGTTTCAGTGATGTCAGCCTGAAACACAATCTAAGGTATTTCAAAATGCCAGAATATGTGTCTTTGGTACAAACAGAGTGAGCAAAAAAATAACCTGAAGTTCAGCTGACCGCAAAAAGGAGAAGCATCTACCGAGCTAAACATGTATGCATAGGACTTAAGAGCAATGCGCTCTCAGGACTTCCGCCTCCCTCACGGACACATGGTCAAGGCCATGCATGAACAATGCTCACACCAAGAAGCCCCACTCGGAATTAGAAAACATATTATATTCACTATTAATTAAAGGAATGCAAATTAAATAACCTAGAGATAGATGCCTTTACAAAGTGTTCCCCTCTATTTTAATGACTACATCCAGTGGAGCTAAGGGCGAACTGCATGAAACTAGTTAAAAATGTAGCCCTAGCCGAAACCGGTGTGGCTCAGTGGATAGAGCGTCGGCCAGCGGACTGAGGGGTCCCGGGTTCGATTCCGGTCAAGGGCATGTACCTTGGTTGCGGGCACATCCCCAGTAGGGGTTGTGCAAGAGGCAGCTGATCGATGTTTCTCTCTCATCGATGTTTCTAACTCTCTATCCCTCTCTCTTCCTCTCTGTAAAAAAAGCAATAAAATATATTTTTTAAAAAATGTAGCCCTAAAGCCATAAAAATGGTCATACCCTCCTGCTCAATAAAATTCCATTTTGTACATCTGTCCTAAAAAATTAACCCATAATGGAAAAGATTTCTTACTCTATGTTTATTACAGTAGCAAAAATTAGAAACATCCAAGTTTTCCAATATTTGGGGAATAATGCCTATTGAGAAAATACAATGTGCACCTGAAAATGAGAGGTGACATCATACAGCAACACCTCATGTTCACAGTGGCATTATTCACAATAGCCAAAAGGGGGCAGCAATTCAAATGTTCACTGACTGACAAATGGATAAACAAAATGTGTTACATGCATACAATGGAATATTAATCAGACTTAATTACAGGAAGGAAATTATGACATCTACTACGACATGGACAAGCCATGAGTGAAATAAGCCAGTTACAAAAAGACCAACACTGTATGATTTCACTTGTTTTAGATGACTAGAATAGTTAAACTCATAGCAACAGAAAATAGAATGGTAGTTGCCAACAGCAGGGTGGGAGAGAAATGGAGAATTGTTTAATGGGTAGTTTCAAGTTTTTCAAGATGAAAAGATTCTGAAGATTGGATGTACAACCGTATAAATTTACTTAACCCTACTGAACTGTACACTTAAAAATGGTTAAGTGGCAAATTTTCTTATGTATATTATGTTATGCATATACACCAGTGATATGTACCAGTACAGTACGATTATATTCATGTAAAACAGACCAAGAAAAAAAAAACCTAGGAAACAATTCTGCAAAATTGTATTTGGATTAGGATAGTAAGATAATGGACAATTTCCCCCCCACCCCCAAACTCTGTGATGTGACTTTTATAGCACTCTTATTATTTTAAAAACTTTTAAGAACATATTTCTCTAACTACCCAAATCCCAAAGCTTAAAGTCCCTCCAGAAAAAAAAAGGCATGCTTATGAGAAATTACTCAATTTTTTAGCATATTACTAAAAATTACTCAAAATTTTTAGCAAAAAAGATGGGAGCCAAATTTTTGACTAAGGTCTTGCTCTTTACAACAGATGAGAGATTATCTAAATTGACTACTCACTAAGCTCCAAGAGAGCACGTTTCAATCTGTTTGGTTCGCCAAATCCCTAGCACCAGTCTGAACACTGTGATATTCAATAGACTTGGGAAATGAATTTAGAAAACTACCTTCACAATCTTAACACACACACCAACCAGCATTAACTTCATGAAAACACTTTGCTGATTACATTCTAAATCTCTAAATCCGAGATCTTCTAAATCTATTCTTCTGGTCTCCAATTCATCCTTTTTGGTCCTCTAATTATCTCACTTTGTTTAGCATCTGGAAAAAGAACTGAGTGCTGCAATATATAATTAGTAAATTATTCTTAGCTGACAGAATCATGTACCAGCAGTAAGCAATTACAGGCCATAAAATGCATATTCCTCTTGCTGTTTTAATACTCTACGACATAATGAGCCCTATTCTCTGTAAACTGAGGGCGAAGTTGCGGTTTGAATGTAGAATAGTTTTATCCTTCAGCTCAACGTGAAAAAACAGGGAAGTTCCCCACACACGTTTCACAACCCCAAAATGCTGCTATGTGTTATCCAAGATAGGCTGAGAAGACACCCTTCCCAATAGCAAAGGGCAAGTTCCCTTTCACAAAGAAAAATCAAACCCCTCCAAGCCAGCCATCTAGATGATGGAGATTCAAACCCCTAATAGCAAGAGCTAGCAGCTCTGCCTTAGCAAACTGATGTCCAACAGAAATATGTTAGCCACCTATGCAAGTTCTAATTTTCTAATAGCCACGTTAAAAAATAAACAGGTAAAAATTCATTTTACTTAACTCAATATATCCAAAATATTGTAATTTCAACATGTAATCAATATTTAGAATTATTGTGATATAGTATATATTCTCTTTCCTTTGTCCTGGGAATCCAGTGTGCATTTCAAACTTACAGCACACTACTCTATTTAGGCCAGCCATACTTCAAGTGTGCAACCGCCACGTATGTCTATTATCTACCATATTGGACAGCATAGCTTTAGCATGATGGTCACTTCTATTTCAGAATCACTTGTAACATTTTTACATGTAATTCACATTTTAATCATTTAAAAAAAATTTTATTGATTTCAGAGAGGAAGGGAGAGGGAAAGAGGGCTAGAAACATCAATGATGAGAGAGAATCACCGACTGGCTGCCTCCTGCACTCCCCCTGCTGGGGATTGAGCCTGCAACCTGGGCATGTGCCCCGAATGGGAATCGAACTGTGACCTCCTGGTTCAGAGGTCAACGCTCAACCACGGAGCCATGCCGGCTGGGCATTAATCCTTTTTTTTTTTTTTTTAATATATTTTATTGATTTTTTTACAGAGAGGAAGGGAGAGGGATAGAGAGTTAGAAACATCGATGATGAGAGAGAAACACCTATCACTGCCTCCTGCACACCCCCTACTGGGATGTGCCCGCAATCAAGGTACATGCCCTTGACCGGAATCGAACCTGGGACCTTTGAGTCCGCAGGCCAACGCTCTATCCACTGAGCCAAACCGGTTTCGGCAATCCTTTTTTTTTTTTTACATCCTCTGACATCCTTCTTATTGCATCTCTGTCCCTCTCCAATAAAAAAAAAAAAATTAACAAGAAGAAAAAAACACCCTATTTGACTAGCCACTCAGCCAAACCAGAACTAACTGAACTATTAAGAGAAACCTGGGCAGTTAACTCGTTCAAGAGTTTGGTAAACTCTGCTTAGACTTTTAACTGTTTAATGCATTTTATGTCCTTGAGCACGATTATGTTTCTGTTGGAGCAGCCATCTACAGTTTTGGGCAGGTGTCAGGGAAATGTGATTAGTTTTTCAGGGATACACTTCTCAGTCAACATTTCCACACCACACTCTACCAATGGGTGTGCTCCTGAAAAATTGTGAGCAGTGAAAAGTTTCCTTTCCACTAAAGGAACAAGTTCTTTAAAGGAAAATTAGAGAGATGTGTTGTCTATTTAATAAGCTTTTAAAAAATATTACTAAATGAGACCAGAACCTCGTTTTGTTCACTGCTCTATTCCCAGAGCCAAGCTTATGTGTGTGAGGCACAGAGAAAGCACTCAAAAAATTGCTGAATGCACGAATGAATGATGGGTTTTCTTAAAATAAGGGGGACGTATACAGTGATTTATACAGAGTGGCCAGGTTATTATAATCTCTGAACGCATAATAATCTGGCCACTCAGTGTGTGTGTGTGTGTGTGTGTGTGTGTGTGTGTGTGTATATCTCCTATCTAATAAAAGAGTAATATGCAAATTGACCATCGCTCCAACACACAAGATGGCTGCCCCCATGTGGTCAAAGATGGCTGACCCATGTGGACACAAGATGGCCAGCAGGAGAGGGCAGTTGGGTGCGATCAAGCCTGCAGGGGAGGGCAGTTAGTGGTGACCAGGCCGGCAGAGGAGGGAAGTTGGGGCTGACCGGGCCTGCAGGGAAGGGCAGTTGGGGGGGACCCAGGGAAGGGCAGTTGGGGGGGACCCAGGCCTGCAGGTGAGAGCAGTTGGGGGGACCCGGCCTGCAGGGGAGGGCAGTTAGGGGCAAACAAGCTGGCAGGGGAGCAGTTAGGCATCAATCAGGCTGGCAGGGGAGTGGTTAGGGGGTGATCAGGCTGGCAGGCAGAAGCGGTTAGGGGCAATCAGGAAGGAAGGCAGATGAGCAGTTGGGAGCCAGCAGTCCTGGATTGTGAGAGGGATGTCCTACTGGGATCGGGCCTAAACGGGCAGTCGGACATCCCTCGAGGGGTCCCAGATTGGAGAGGGTGCAGGCTGGGCTGAGGGACACACCACCGTGCATGAATTTCCTGCACCGGGCCTCTAGTGTGTGTGTGTGTGTGTGTGTGTGTGTGTGTGTGTGTGTGTGTGTGTATGTACACACACACACACACACACACACACTAGAGGCCCGGTGCATGAATTCATGCATGGGTGGGGTCTGGCCAGGGGGAGGGGACATGGGCGGTTGGCCGGCCTGCCTGCTGGTCAAACTCCTGGTCGAGGGGACAATTTGCATATTAGCCTTTTATTATATAGGATATACACTGAGTGGTCAGATTATTATGCGTTCAGAGATCATAATAGTCTGGCCACTCAGTGTATCTAACTAGTAATAACATCACCAATATCAACCATTTTTATTTTGTTTGTTTGTTTTTTGTTAATACTCACCTGAGAATATTTTTCCATTGATTTTTAGAGAGAGTGGAAGGGAGAGGGAGAGACAGAGAGAGAAAAACATCACTGTGAGAGAGACACATCGATTGGTTGTCTCCTGCACGTGCCCCCGCCAGGGCCGGGGATCAAGCCTGCAACCAAGGTACATGTCCTTGACGGGAATCAAACCTGGGACCCGTCAGTCCACAGGCTGACACTCTATCCACTGAGCCAAAGTGACTAGGGCTCATCCATTTTTAAATGACTACTACATGTATGGTACTGTGGAGACTTAGGATCTACTTGGGAGATACACAAAATTGTGTACAACTGGGTATAAAGGAAAATTAAGAGTACCGAGTATGTACTTTTAATAATGAGTAGGCTTTCATTTGCCTACTAAGGACCAGACATTTATTTTATGTGTTGTTATACATGCTAGTCTCAATCCTCATTAAAGAAAATATAACAACAAATTATCATTTTTGCTTTGAAGGAAAAGAGCAGAGGGCGTTATGAAGCAAGAGGTGCTTTGGGCTGGTGGTTCAGGAAGAATTCTCTGAGAAGGCATTATGTAGGTTGACATGCGAAGGTAAAGTTAGGGAAGCAATTTCAGGTCCAGGTTCTGTGATGCGGGAATAACATGGATTCAGAAAGGAACCGAGAGAAAGCTAATATTGACTATAGAGTCCTCATTACATGCTATTACTTAAAAGTGGTTGCATCAGAGAGCGGGGCCTTGTAATACAGGCAGTGTTTGCTTAGCAAGAATAAATCCTCCTAGAAAAAAGACTCGACCCTGTTTTGTGAAACAAGATCAAGTATGCATTGCTTGCTTAAGGACAGCAGGAACCATCTGCCTTGAGACCTTTAAAGACTTCCCTCAGATGGGTCGATTTACTTTGAGAGATGAGGGTAAGACCATTGCAATTGGAAAAGTTCTGAAACTGGTTCCAGAGAAAGACTAAGCATTTTCTTGATGACCCTGCACAATACTGTGAGGAAAATTGACTGCAAAAGCCTACTTCACACTGCCTTCTTTTATTTTCTGCCCATTGACAAACTCTGCCCATATTTTGCAAAGACAAAAGTCATAGCAAAAGTCCACATTATGTCAGCTTTCTCATATTGAGACTCTGCTATGCCACTGTTGAATTTTTCCCAGTATTTTTTTCTTCCCCTCTCAAACTGCTTCCTTGGACAGATTTGGCAATAGCTTTGTAAGTGATGTGGACATAATTGCCTACAATAATGAAAACCATATAGAAATTTTTTAATTTTTCATTTTCCTCTTAGGCATACATAGTCTCCCCCCCCCCCCCCCCCGCAAGCAGATCATTCTGAGTGTGCGAGTATGTGTGCACATGTTACAAAGACAACTACCATGTTAATAAAATATTCTATTTTAAACACACACACACCCCAAAAAAGAGAATAAATCCTCCTACTAGACAATGTACAGGGATGGCCAAAAAAGTTGCTCATATGGAAAATAATACAATATTTAAATAATAATACAAGAATAAACTGTTTCGAGTACTCACAACTGTAAAGCTACTTCTGCCCACCCATATATACATTAGCTCTTCAATGAGACAAGGACGCAAACAGGCTGAGTTAGCTAAGACAAGACATTTAATTAAATGAGCAGCTCCTCGGCATGCATCTATCATATATCCCATTTGGGTCTTCTCTGAAGAGGGGCCGGCTGGCTAATGGCCTTGGGTCAAATTAGAAGTGAAAGGCAAGCCTCAAACTGGGGCCTGTATCAAAAGACAGCCACTTTACGTGGGAAGCTGGGGGTAAGCTAGAGCTGCTTGCTCAGGGCTAGGAAGAGTTGGTGATCAAGCCACAATACAAAGCATTTGGTCAGCCTCATTTTTTTCTCCCAGAAAATGAATGTTTAAAGTTATGACATACACTGACTGCCAAAGGAAGTCTAAAAAGAATAACCACATTATTAGATATTTTTAGCTTTTCTTTTCATAAATATTTTGTGTCACTGCTTTCCAAATAATTCTAAGTCTTCCGAGTTAGCCAGAAGAAAAAAAAAAAAAAAAACGGAGTAAAGAGTGTGTTGTTCATATATGAGGATATATGCATCGGTGACTAATTTTCTTTTGAAATTCAGTTAAAGGATGAGTCTTTGTGTGTCCTGCTCACACAAACGCAAAACTCCAATGGGTCAATACTGGGTAAGAACAGGATATACCAGGCATGAAGACGAGATGTGTAAATCATCATGCACCAGGCAAAGGACTGTTGGGAATGTTTACATTCAATAACATAGGAATTAACCCATTTCAGATGGAAAGATACAACACACAGACTAAAAGTAAAGGGATAGAAGAAGATATTTCATGCAAATGGAAACAGAAAAAGAAAAAAAAGCTGGGGTAGCAATACTTATATCAGACTAAACAGACTTTAAAACAAAGGCTAGCCCAGCCAGCATGGCTTGGTGGTTGAGCTTCGACCTATGAACCAGGAGGTCCCGGGTTTGATTCCAGTCAAAGGCACATGCCCAGGTTGTGGGCTGGGTCCTCAGTATGGGGCGTGAAGGAGGCAGCTGGTCAATGATTCCCTCTCATCATTGATGTTTCTCTCCCTCTCCTTCTCCCTTCCTTTCTGAAATCAATAAAAATATACTTAAAAAACAAACAACAACAAAGACTATATTTAACAAGAGACAAAGAATGACATTTTATAATGATAAAGGGATCAACCCAACAGGAGGCTATAACATTTATGCGCCCAACGTAGGATTATCTCAATATATAAACCAAATACTGACGGACAAAAAGGGAGAGATTGGTAGTAATAGTCATGGTAGGGAACTTTTAACACCCCACTGACATCAATAGGCAGATGATCCAGACAGAAAATCAACAAGGAGACAGTGGCCTTAAATGACACATTAGATCAGATTTCATTTCTATTTTTAGAACATTTCACTCCAAAGCAACAGAATATACATTCTTCTAAACCACACATGGAACATTTTCCAGAACAGACCACATGTTAGGCCACAAAACAAGTCTCAACAAATTTAAAGAGGACTGAAATCATATCAAGCATATTCTCCAATCACAATGGTATAAAACTAGAAATCAATTCCAAGAAAAAAACCTGAAAAGCACATACACAGGAGGCTAAATAATATGCTACTATACAATCAACAGATTAACAACAAGATCAAGAAAGCAATAAAAACATACCTTGAGACAAATGTAAATGAAAACACAACAGCACAAAAATCTGAGACACAGCCAAAGCAGTTCTAAGAGAAAAATTCATAGCCTACCTCAAGAAACAAAAAAAACAACTCTCAAATAAACAATCTATCCTAAAAACCTAAAGGAGCTAGAAAAAGAACAAATAAAGCCTAAAATGACTATAAGGAAGGAAATAAAGACCAGAGTGAAAATAAAACAACAGAGCCTAAAAAAGAATACAAATGACTGATGGAACCAAAAGCTGGTTCATTGAAAAGACAAACAAAACTGATAAACCTTTAACTAGACTCATTAAGAAAACAAGAGAGGACCCAAATAAGCAAAATTACAAATGAAAAAAAAATTATTATAATCTAGGGATTAAAAAGTTAGTATAGCCAAAATACTTTTGATGTTGTAAAACAGTGGTCGGCAAACTCATTAGTCAACAGAGCCAAATATCAACAGTACAACGATTGAAATTTCTTTTGAGAGCCAAATTTTTTAAACTTAAACTTCTTCTAACGCCACTTCTTCAAAATAGACTCGCCCAGGCGTGGTATTTTGTGAAAGAGCCACACTCAAGGGGCCAAAGAGCCGCATGTGGCTCGAGAGCCATGGTTTGCCGACCACTGTTGTAAAACATCAAAACTATTACCAAAACTTCTAATGGAGCCCTGGCCGGTGTGGCTCAGTGGGTTGAGTGTCTTCCTGTGCACCAACAGGTCACCAATTCAATCCCTGGTCAGGGCACATGCCCACGTTGCAGGTTCGGTCCAGGTTGGGGCACATACGGGAAACAACCGATTAATATTTCTCTCTCACATCAATGTCTCTCTCTCTCTCTCTCTCCCCCTCTCTAAATTCAATAAAAAACATTTTTTTTTAAAGTGAGTGGAAAAAATAGATAAATAAAAAGTGAGAGAGGGGCCCACCCCTGGCCAGATAGCTCAGTTGGTTATAGCGTCCTGATACACCAAGGTTGTGGGTTCGATCCCCAGTCAGGGCACAAACGAGGGCTAACCAATGAATGCATAAATAAGTGGAACAATAAAAATAGATGTTTTTCTTTCTATATAATCAATTTTTTTAAAAGTGTGAGTGATTCAGAGGGCTATTTCAAGTTTTTCAAAACCTCTTGGGTAGGGGGAGGTGGGAGAGGGTAAAGGGGATAAATGATGGAAGGAAATCTGACTTTGGAAAGTCAATACAAAATACTGCTGATGTATCACAGAATTGTATACCTGAAACCTAAATAATTTTA
This sequence comes from Cnephaeus nilssonii, assembly GCF_951640355.1. Taxonomy (NCBI): domain Eukaryota; kingdom Metazoa; phylum Chordata; class Mammalia; order Chiroptera; family Vespertilionidae; genus Cnephaeus; species Cnephaeus nilssonii. The sequence goes on along the minus strand of NC_137077.1, from coordinate 60,037,225 downwards.
TTCAATACATTTTTTAAATAAAATATAATTTGGAGACAAATTTTTAATTCAATTACACTGTAAAAAAAAAAAGAAAAAGAAAAAGATCTCTTTACTATTCTACTTCTAAAGCAAAAACAAGTGTCTCATTTCCTTATTCCCATTAACTACCAAAGGCTTAGGGAGAAAAGTGATCACCTTAGATATGGAGTAAGATGTGCTCCAACAGATTAATAATTGTGATCAATTTCTATTCTTGGACGTCTAAATGTGTCCTGTAGTTTGATTTTGTTGGAAACTCAGAAAATGATGAATTACAGAACTGCCCACATTCTTGTTTCTGCTTGAAACAACAATAGAGTGTACCCACAAGTATGAATTACCAACACTGTAACGAAGATGCATGCAGAAAAGGAGGGGGTCAACATCTTAAGAAACACCTAAATTATAGATGTCCATTTTTGCAAAGGGGAAATTCAAAAATTTTAAATTATTTTTATAGCCAAGAAGTAACAAAAAGCAAAGTGGAATTTGTGTCCGAAAACATGACTTCCAGTCTTTCCCCTAAATGTGGCCCCTTAGTCAAATCAATTAACAAGGCCTTACTTTTCATTACTCCAGATGATCCTTGGGAGAATCTTAAGATAGGATCTTTAAACCCTCGAAGAGCCCATTATTATCAAACCGGAAAAGCACTCATTCATTCAACTAATACTGCATTCAATGACCAACCACTGTGTGTCCGGTACTGACTGGGACTCTGTGAATACAGTAATAAATGTAGCATTCAAACGGCCACAAACAGGCTATATGTTCATTCCCTTTACATCCTTCCTACTGGTTTTTAACCCTTTTCCATTTCCATTAAAAAAAAAAAAAAGAGGATTACCAACATAAAATAAGAAATAAAATGGTAAGCAGTTGCTTTATATCTGTAAAATTTTTGTTATTGTTGGAGACAGAAAAAAAGTTGGGCTTGTTCCTTTGCCTGGCGAGAGAAGAAAGACATTTCTCACCCTCTCCCCCGTCCTCCCCATCCTGCTTTTACCACAGACATCTTGCTTTCTCTGGATATTTTCAGGAGTTCTAAAGCTACATGTTCTGGCTTTTACACCAGGTGATTCAGCACCAAAAAAAATCATTATTATCGATAATAGATCCCTCTAGCAACACCTCTCTTTCCAACTCTCTAGAGAAAAGAAAAATTTCACTATACACTTTGTCAGAATGCTTACCTTATTCCTATAATTCCAAGTTAGCTAAAATGAAAAAGGCTTATCTAACCTTAGGTAAAAAATGTTCTATATTGAGTGCCTTGCTTTATAAAGTTTACTTCCATAACTTCCAGATCTTATCAGGAATTTAACAGACAACCAATTCTTTAAACTAAAGTACCTACTAAAATTCAGAGTTTAGAACATTTTCTACACCTGGCAAATAAGTCCTATAACTCAGCACACTTTGCATGTGTCATGTTAGAAGGGGAAATACATAGGCAATATAGCTTCAGAATACGCATATTAAACTCTTCAAGCAAAGAATTAGGTCTTATTGTCCTGATTTTCAGCAAAATACATGTTAATGTTGGACTAATTCTAAATGCTAAATAAGTAACATTACATGAGTATAACATATATGCTAGGTGACTATTACATAAATTATGAGTATAACACAAATATTATATTGGACTTATAAGTCCATAAAAAGTTTTTTTTTTAAATATGTATTTATTGATTTTAGGGGAAGAGGGAGAGATAGAAACACAGGTTGGCTGCCTGGTGCACACCCCCTTCTGGGACTTAAGCTCAAAACCAAGTCAGTGCATGGGACCACTCAGTGCATGGGACAATGCTCAACCAACTCAGACACACGGGCCAGGAAAAGATGTTTTTACTTTTAAAGCACCAAAGCATCTTCGCACCATTCCAACCGAGATACTTTGGCCCTTGTGAAGGAGCATCTCACACCTGCAGAACCCAAGAACCAGCAAGTTTTCTGGAGATGACTAGCTCCCTCCGGAATGGACCTGAAACCAGCACCATCTCTGACAAGCTCTAGTCCAAGTGTCAAATGGTGAGAGCAACATAAGTGGGAGGAGAAAATACAAAGTGGAGAATGAAAAGAAAGGGGAGGGCAAGAAAGAAAGAAAAAAAAGTGAAAAAAGCACAAAGAAATGCAATTCTTCCATAACCAATAGGGGGAAGAAGGGTAATTCTGATTTCCAAACTTCACAGCAAACTCTCACCATTAGAACACACTCTACTGAAAACAAGAGATCACCTGCTATGGACTGAATGTTTGTGGCCCCTCAAATGTCATAGGGTGGAGCCCTAATGGGATAGTATTTGGAGAGGGGGGCCTTTGGGAGATACTTAGGTCCTGAGGGTGGCCCCCACGACGGGTTTAGTGTCCTCATAAGAGGAAGAGAGAGAGCCCTTTGTCCATGTGAGGGGACTGTAAGAAGTCAGCTGTCTGCCAGCCAGGAAGTCCAGGAAGGAGTCCTCCCTGAGAACCCAACCACGGAGGCACCCAGATCTCCGACTTGCGGCCTCCAGAACTGTGAGAAGCAAATATTTGCTCAAGTACCTAGTCCGTGGTATTTGTTACGGCAGCCCAAGAAGACATCACTCCAAGCGACTAGTCAACAGGGCAGCCTTGAACCTTAGAAATAAAGAGGGGAGGACTTCAGGCACCAGGCTTCACTAGGATCACCTGCTACTGAGTAAGGGCACATGACTTCCCTCTTGCCCTTAAGGGCCCCGCTCCCCCTTCTTCTGGCTTGGAAGTTAAGAGGTTGAAAAGACTAACACTTCCTGACATAAAAAGAAATCTGTCCTCGGAAAGTGGTTAGAGAACCTTAAAAACTCTGGCGAGGAAACCCTAGCGCATTACACACTCGGTCCTCATCCTTGTTTCTAGTCTCCAGGACTAAGTTGGAGAGCAATGTGTGGTGCCCGCCTGTCCTTTTAAGAGCAACCGGTTTGTTCCATGACAGCCTTCTCTAATCTGATGTGCGCCGGGCTGGGTTGGCAGGGCTTCCTGGTGTGGCTCCGGGACCAGGAGGCTCAAGCGCCACACTCAGAAGTCCAGCCCCCAACGCCCCGTTTGGGGAAAGCCTCTCTGCAAAACACGGCCTCGGTCGGCGAAACCGGCCCCGGTTCCCGGACCATCTTCTCCCAAGTCCTGCTTCCCACGGCATGCCTCCTCCAAAAAAGGAAGAAGCCGGCCTAGGGCTCGGCTCCCGCCCGCTAGTATTTACCTATCACAGGAACTTGTTTGCAAAACAGATTCGAGGCACCCACAGCTTGCCTTTAACAGGAAATGGCCAACTTTGACACCCGCAACCAAGGTTTTCGTGAGCGCCTACTACCGTCGGGCCCCCCGCGTTCCTCTTCGCGCTCCCTCCCGACCCCGCGGCGCGGGGTCCGAGCCGCCGGGTCACCCTGCCACCCCCTAGCGACTACGCGGCCCTCCGAGCCGCTCAGGGGGCCGCAGGCCACCGAGCTGACCAGCCAGAGGCCCCGCGCGAGGACCTGACCGTTGACTCTGCGGGGGCGCGGAGGGCGTCCCGGGTCGCAGGGACAACTCCGGGGGTGGCCCGGGGACGCCTCCCCGCCGAGAACGGCTCCCCCGCCGCCGGCCGCCCGAGGCGGGACCGCAGAGGCCATCTGGCGCGGAAGGCAGGAGCCGGCTGGGCCTCCCCGCCCTTCCTCCTTCCCTGGCCCCGGGCGCCCCCAGCGCACGCCCGCACGCCCACAAGCACACACTCGAGCCAGAACCCCGGGATCCAAAAAGGCAGGAGCCACTGCCCCGCGGCCCCCTCCTCCCACCCGGCGAGCATCCCCGCCCCGCGCGCACACACGTGGCGTCAGGGGTCCCGCCGCCCGGGCACCCCCCGGGCGCGCCGGGCCGGGGCCGCAGCGCCGCGGCGCGCACTCACTTGCTGGCCGGCGCGGGGCTTGCCCTGGGGCGCTCTCTTGAAGAAGGAGGTCCTGGCGGTGAAGAAGAAGTCCTCGGCGTCCTCCTCCAGGCTGCTGTAGCCGCTGCTCATGCTGCTGGTCCAGGCGCGCGCCGGCCGCCTCCCCGGGGCGCAGGCGGCCAGGCCGGGGGTGCCGCGCCCGCCCGCCCCGCGAGGTTCTCGGCGCGCGGCCCCGAGCCGCCGACGGGCCGTCCTGCCGCAGCTGCGACCGCCGCTCAACCCAACCGCCCGGGCCCCTCGCGCCGCCTCCCCGCCCGGCTCCTGGCGCTGCCCGGCCTCCGAGCGCCCGGCGACCCCGCCTCCCGGGGCTCCGCCCCGCCCCCCTCTCGGGGAGGCTCCGGGCGCTCCCCCGCGCCGCCGCAGGTGGGGACGGGCGGCCGCCCCTTCCCGCGGAGTAGAAGCCGGAAAGCTCTGTGCGATGGCTGCGCGTGGTGGGGCTGGGTTCGGGGTCGTTTGCCCAACCTCCCGGAAACTGCCCGTTCCTCTGATCAGCCCGCCGCCCCCTCCCGGGGTCCCGGGGTCCCGGGGTGGCGGTGGGGATTGCCCGGCCACGGGGCCCCCAGACCCTCGGGCGTCCAGCGGCGGTCTCGCCCCGGGCTGACCTCCCGCAGCTCGCCCCTCCTGGGGGGTTGAAAGTTAGCAATGTTGAGCCGGGAGGTAACAACTGGGTTGAGTTTATTCAAATGAAAACATCCTGTTAGTTCCGTTGAGCTTCGGGTCTTTCCCTGCAGCCCTTCTCGCTAGCGAGGGTTCATTCCCAGATTAGCACAGCCAAGGTCATTACGATCGCAGAAGCCGCTCGGTGCAAAAGGCGGGGTGGGGGTGGGGGGAAAGGGGGAGGGGGTGTGAACTAGGTCTGTAATTCGAGTTTATTAATTAAACGTGCTTTTTAAAAGTCCCCCTCCCACAATCCGCTTTAAACCGACAAGGCACGGTTTCAGTGGGGGGTAAGAGTTGAAGGAATTTTATTCACTGCCCTACCAAAAAGTTCCATATTTTCTGAAATCCTTCCAGTCAGGTAATCCTCTTTTAAAATGCAAATTTTTCCTCCAAGACGCCGGTGGTACCGCGCCTGTTACACCTTTCTCTTACTGGGTTGATTTAAATAACACTAGTTTCCTTGCAGGATTCTGGTTGAAAAGAGGTTCTGCTATGGTAAACAGGCCTTAGGAGAGGTTTCCTTAGGAGGGAAAGAGGGGTTAGGAAACAACATTTTCACCTATTATAGCCAAACTTTCTTGCATAGCTCTAATCCTAAGAACAACTTTGTAAGTTAGATAGTACTATTTCATGCTCAGCTTACACCTGGAGCAGCTGAGGCCTAAAGAGAGAAAAGTAGCTGCAGGTGGCAGGGCTGGGCCTCTTCTGGCCTGAAGTTCTTCAGATACCCTTCTAGGTCCTCTGCCTGGTCCCTGGTCCGCCGAGGTCATCTGTGGACTAGCGGGAGGGAGAGCTGGTCTGGAGAGAATGGGGAGGAGGGACGTGGCTCAAGAGTCATCCTAGCCCGGCAGAAAGGAGGCCTGCAACCTGCTCTCCGTCCTCATTCTTCCCCACCCACCCAGCCTGTAAACTGGAGTATGGCCCCAGCTGACTCACAGCAACTCCAGGAGGCAGGCCTCGCAGTTGCAGCCCATTTTAAAGATTCTGCAACATTAAAGGCTCTTCCCAGTGAGAGGAAGTGGAATTTACCAATCCAAAATGTGGCCTTTTTTAGATATTGTTTTAAGCCGGTTATTCTTAAAAATGATTCAGAAAAAACCTTCAACCTGACTTGCTCTCATAGTCTATTGCAGTGATGGCAAACCTATGACACGCGTGTCAAACTGACACGCGGCCGCATGCCGAGGATGAAACATTTGCTGCTCCTGAGGATGAAACATTTGCGACTAGAGTCTTGGAGTTAGTTTTTTCCTCAGAGTGACACACTACCCGAGTTATGCTCAGTTTTTTGGCGAAGTTTGACACACCAAGCTCAAAAGGTTGCCCATCACTGGTCTATTGGAACATTCGTATGTACATACATAATAAATTTGGTCATTTTCTCCTGTTAATTTGTCTCATGTTGATGTGATTATTAGTCCAGCCTAGAAGAACTTAGGATAGAAGGAAAATAACTTTTCCTCCCCCACACCAGCCACACAGCTACTGAAAGGTTAGAAACCAGGAATTCTAATTCCACATTGATTTGCACAGCCTAAGCTGATCCCTGTGTATGCCATACACATAACCTAGTATAAAGGGATAGGATGATTTACTTATGTAGATTTGGTTTCCATTATTTTATTAAGTAATTCTTATTAAATACCTGAATTTAAGAGTAATGCATAGGTGCCCTGGCTGGTCTGGCTCAGTGGATAGAACGGCCTATGGAGTGAAGGGTCTAGGGTTTGATTCCAGTCAAGAGCACATGCTTGGGTTGTGGGCTCCATCCCCAGTGCGGGGAGTGCAGGAGGCAGCCGATCGATGATTCCCTCTCATCATTGATGTTTCTATCTCTCTCTCCCTTTCCTTTCCTTTCTGAAATCAATACATATATATATATATATATATATATATATATATATATATATATATATATATTTAAAAAAGAGTAATGCATAGGTTAAAGAATTTAAATAACTTGTTTTATTGTAAATGAGAAGGGAAAAATAACCCCACCCAGAACAAATTATTTTAAACAGTTTTTGAATACCTTGAAGAAAGATATTAGAAGGAAAAATACATTAAAGTACTTTATGATCCACCATATGATAGAAAGGATTTTTTCATGGTATTATTTTTTTAAATTGCAAAGGATTTAACTAACTTTTGTATCTGTCAATACACCATCAAATCAGTTGTAACAAAAAGGCATAATTGGCCTGGCCAGCTTTGCTCAGTGGTTGCATATGCCTGGGTTTCGGGATCAATCCCCAGTGTGGGCCGTGCAGGAAGCAGCCAATCAATGATTTCCTCTCATCATTGATGTTTCTATCTCTCTCCCTCTGCCTTCTCAGAAATCAATAAAAAAAAAATACTTGTTTTTAAAAAGGCATAATTGGATAATGAAGTAGAAGCACTGCTTTTAAACAACAAGAAGCAAACAACATTAAAGAACTGGCATTCTGTTTCCTAAAAGCAGCATCATAATAATATTTCTATATTTTTCTGATAGTATTCTTTATTTTAAATATTACACATTTAAAATTTGGTTCATGAAATATTTGTCAAAATTCAAAATGTCACATTAAACAAGTAGACATGTTCAATATTTAAAATTCAGGGAAGGAGTGGGATATATAAATGTATGCAACCAAGTTCAGTTCTGAAAGGACTTACTGTCAAACACAGAATAGAATTTATATGTGGGCTCAATTATCATAAATGTTACAGTGACACAAAAGCCTAATGATTTAGATTCATAGGCTAGTAACCTTTGCTTTGAATGGAGAATATATTTAATAATAAATATATGCAAATATTATAAACATAAATGTTTTATAATTTTAATCATCCTGTACATCAAATTATTTTCCTTAAAGTAAAAGGGAAGGTTTTAGAAACAGTTTACCCTTCTTGCTTACCAGATAAACCACCCAGGAGAAAAATAATTGTATAAATGTGATTACATATTAACAAGTTTATTTTTTTAATTTAATTTTCTTTTTTTAACATATTTTATTGATTTTTTTACAGAGAGGAAGGGAGAGGGATAGAGAGTTAGAAACATCAATGAGAGAGAAACATTGATCAGCTTCCTCCTGCACACCCCCTACTGGGGATGTACCCGCAACCAAGGTACATGCCCTTGACCAGAATCAAACCTGGGACCCTTCAGTCTGCAGGCCAATGCTCTATCCACTGAGCCAAACCAGTAAGGGCTACATATTAACAAGTTTAAATCATTATCTGCAAATAGTAGAAATTCAAATATAATAAAAGTAGGAAAAAATTAGGCACTGCTCACCTTTTGACTAAAATTATTTAGAAGTAAACTTTTTCTTTTGTCAACTTGTCCTTATAAAACACAGTATCAAAAAGGAAAATATTTCTAGATTTGACTGTAAAAGTTTAAGTACTTTTAACACAATATCTACATACAATGGTAAAAGGAGAAAAAACTGAGGGGGAATATGTGCCATAAAATTGATATCCTCAAAATATAAAGAGTTTATACAAATCAATAAAAACTTAGAACACCTAATAAAAAAGTAACCAAAGGATATGACAATTCATTCATAAAAGGAGAACTATAACTTATCAGTCATTTATACAATAAAACAGTCACTCAGTCAACAATTAGTTATTGAGCACACACTATCTACCACTGATCTCAGCACAAGGGATACATCACTGGTCAAAATACATAAAAATCCTTGGCATATATTGTAGTGTGGATTGGAGGGAAACAGGCAAAATGAATAAGGGAATTATACAGTACTAGAGGCCTGGTGCACAAAATTCGTGCCTGGGGCTGGGGAGGGGGTGTCCCTCAGCCCAGCCTGCACCCTCCCCAATCTGGGACCCCTTGAGGGATGTCCAACTGTGATTTAGGGGGATGTCCTAAACCAGCAGTCGGACACCCCTCTCACAATCCAGGACTGCTGGCTCCCAACCACTCGCCTGCCTGATTGCCCCTAACCACTCTGCCTGCCAGCCTGATAGCCCCCTAACCACTCCCCTGCCGGCTTGATTGATGCCTAACTGCTCCCCTGCCGGCATGATTGTCCCCAACTCCCCTCCCCTGCCGGCCCGATGGCCCCCAACTGCCTTCCCCTGCGGAGCTGAGGGGACTGGGGGACTGTGGCTGGATGAGGCGGGGCTGAGGGGACTGAGGCTGGATGCTGCGGGGACTGGGTGAGGCAGGGCTGAGGGGACTGGGGGACTGAGGCTGGATGAGGCCGGCCTGAGGGGACTGGGGTATTGAGGCTGGATGAGGCGGGGCTGAGGGGACTGGGGGACTGAGGCTGGATGAGGCGGGCCTGAGGGGGCTGGGTGCTGCCATCTTGCGGCTGTGGGCGCCGCCAGCTTTGTGAGGGTGTTGCAGTCAATTAGCATATCCCCTCTTTATTGGCTGTGGGCGCCGCCATATTTGTGAGGGTGTGACGGTCAATTAGCATATTCCCTCTTTATTAGATAGGCTGTTGGAAGGCACTAATACTCTCACAAAAATCATGGAAAAAAGATAAAGAATGTTTTATATAGATTGGTTATTGAAGCTCTCATTAGGAAGGTAACTTTTCAAAGATGTATAGGAGGTAAGAGAGCTGGCCATTCAGTTGTCTGTGGGGAAAGCAGGTCAGGCAGAGAAAACAGCAAGTGCAAAGGCCCTGAGGCAGGAGTGTGCTGTTCTGTTCAAATAAGAGCAAAGAAGTCAGTGTGATCTGGGTTGTGTGGCTAAGTTGGTTGGAGCATCATCCCATGCACCAAAGGATTGTGGGTTCAATTCCCGGTCAAGGCACATACCTAGGTTGTGGGTTTGATCCCTGATCAGGGCATGTATGGAAGGTAACCGACCGATGTTTCTCTCTAACATCAGTGTTTCTCAGTCTCTCCCCTTCCTCTCTCTGAAATCAGAGAACATATCCTAGGGTGAGGGTTAAAAAAGAAGAAGCCAGTGTGTCTGAAGTGGGTGAGTGTAAAAGAGAGTAGTAGGAATTGCTATCAGAAAGGTAACAGGGACAGAGAGGTGACTGTTCCTATAATGCCTCAAAAGCAATTATAGGGACTTTGATTTTTACTCTGAGATGAAAGAGAAACCACTGGAAATTTTGAGCAAAAGAATTACATGATTTGACTTACATTTTTAAAGGACCCCTTTGGTTACTGGGTAGAAAATAGATTATTAAGGCTTTTGAAACTCTAGCAAATAAAAACAAGGTACATTTTTCACTCATAAGATTGGCAAGTATTCTTTTTTTAAATTTATAAAAATGTATATTTCAGAGAAGAAGGGAGAGGGAGAGAGAGAGAGAAATATCAATGATGAGAGAGAATCGTTGATTGGCTGCCCCCTGCACTCTCCACACTGGGGATAGAGTCCACAACCCAGGCATGTGTCCTGACCAGGAAATGACCCATGACCTCCTGGTTCATAGGTCAACACTCAACCACTAGACCCAGGACTATATTCTTTAACTATTTATTGATTTGAGAAAGAAAGAGAGAGAAACATCGATTTGTTGTTCCATGTATTAGTGCATTCATTGGTTGTATCTTATATGTGCCCTAACCGGAGATCAAACCCACAACCTTGGCGTATCGGGATGATGCTCTAACCAACTGAGCAACCCGGCCAAGGCTAGCAGCAAGTATTCTTTAAAGCAGGTCATAAAACACCATGTACACTGTGATTACATTTGTGTAACATGATCGTGGGTAATAGTCTTACGATGTACTAGGAACTAAGATAATTTATCAGGGAGATTATAAAAAAAGGTCATGTTGACAGACAACTACAACTTTGATGCCTATGTCATATGGAAAAAGAAATGGCCTTGGAGGTCAGGCAGACATGAGTTAGAATAATAACGCTGTCACTTACTCTTGTGTGACCTGAAACAATTTAATTAGCTTCTCTGTTCCTCAGGTTCATCATGAGTAAGATGGGAATAACACTGTCCCATTTTATTCTCATTACTTTACTATAAGGGTTAAAAGCAAGAGAATCCATAGGACAAAAAAAAAAAAAAGTTAGACTTTTTGCCCCAAATAGACTTTTTTGCATACTCAACATCCATTACCCACTTCCTTGTTAACCAAACAAGGACTTTGTTCAGGAATCCTCTCTTTCAGGTAAGGAGTTCCCGTCCCACCAGGAACGCCTGATTTTTAGGTTTGAGGGTTCCATGTCCATCGCTTTAGGCATGAACAGGTCTCACAGCCCTGGCCACGGAGACTTTGAGACCTTAAGAGACAGTCTGCTGGGTGGCTTTCGGACAAATGTCCTCGCCTTAAAAAAGACTGACAAAAAAAGACTGTCCCTTCTCCTAATGCATCTTTTCTTGCCTGAATGTGGTACCTGGGAACTCTGTGGCCATTTTATGGAAAAAACTGACAGGCTAAAGACGGCAAAGCTTAATAACGCGAAGCACTGGCATGGGTCCTTGAAATAAACAACTCCGAAGCCGCCTAATTAGGATGCCTCTTTATGGAGTTAATATATGTACTTTATTGTTGAAGCCAGATGAGTCAGCCCATATCATCCTAACTGGTATATTCCCATTACTTATTTATGTAGGTAGGTTAGGTATATAGGTATTTATTTATTTTCTGATGGAAAAGTCCCTTTCATCATATTTCTGCCAAATTCTGTTCTCCTCTGTCAACAGAAGAGAATCAGAAATAAGATTTCAAAATGATAATTGAATAGGTCCCCTTACAATAATTTAGAAAGGGCATTCTCTCACATTTAAACAAACAGCACCTGTTCCAAAAGATGGTGATTAAAATGGCTTTAAAAAAAGAAAAAGAGAGCCCTAGCCCGTTTGGCTCAGTGGATAGAGCATCAGCCTGTGGACCGAAGGGTTCCCGGTTGGATTCCGGTCAGGGGCACATACCCAGGTTGCAGCTTGAGCCCCAGTGTGGGGCATGCAGGAGGCAGCCAATCAATGATTCTCTCTCATCATTGATGTTTCTGTCTCTCTCTCCCTCTCCCTTCTCTGAAATCAATAAAAATATATTTACAAAGAAAAAGAGATGCGCTGAAATTTCTCTGGGAAATTCTATGAACTCAAGCTCAGTGATGGAAGTTGGTTATTTCAGGGCTGTGCTTAGAGGCTGTGCCGCGGGGTAGTTCCACTAGCACAGTCTGCCTCCCTGTTCCGACAGCAGCTGCTCCTCGGCATGGACTGTCAGTCTGGTTACTTCCATTTTGCTCATGACAGTAATGGAAATAAATAATAACTGGAAGGCAATATGTTTGGTGGTTAAGTTGTGGGCTTGGAAACCAGACTGCCAGTGTCGAAATGCAGGCCGAGATGGTGTGACCCACAGTAAATTGTCTCCCCTGGTTAAGCCTCAGTTCCAATCTGAAAAATGGGGGCTAATAATACTCACCTTGAAGAGTTCTTACAGGGATTAAATCAAATGAAATTATATGATTACATACAAGGATAAGATTTCCATATTTGGGCACATCCTCCATACCCAAGAAAATGATAGGCTATCTGTGAGCCTGGGAGTTACCCAGGAGTACAAGGCAAGGTGGGGGAGGAAAATAAATCGTCTGTCTCATAAGTAGACTTGGCAACCCCAAATATCTAGGACCTACTAGAATGAGCCAAAACAGTTTATGCAAGGGATGCTACCTAGTGTGAGAACTCCATGAACCACATAGTTTGAGGTCTGTGTCTGGTAGATTTCATCTTAGGCTTCTGCATTTCCTCATTGCTCTCATAAGAACTGGCCCACAGGAAAGCACATATCTGATGAAAAAGTCCTTCATCATTATGATACTTAATCGTGTTACCTTCTATTTCAGATCCTCAAAGCCCTTGACATTAACACTAACTCTCATCAAGTGATAATTACTCGTCTCCTTTTAAAGATAAAGAACTAAAAAGGAGAGATGGGAAGGCTACACCCCAAATTTAGGAGAGTGAAGGCAAGAAGAATAGGGAGCAACCTCTAACCATAGCTGTGGCATTTTATTTCTTTTAAAAGGCTCAGGCAAATATGACAAAATGTTAATGTGCATTTTAGCTGGGTATTGGAACACAGATTTTTTTTTTGTCCGTATTTTTGTATGCCTGGAATATTTCTTAATTTTATAAAATTAAAAGGAAACTAAAGTACAGATGATAACTGCAATATTTAAAACAATTACATTTTAACACCACAAGGGACTTCATCCATAGATTATAGAATGAGAGTAGGAGGCCTCAGCCCTAAAATATCTGAAACTTAAGTCATGATAGTAAAACAGACTCTACAATTCTGTGAAAAATATTTTAGTTTAAAATGGCATTAATTACTAGCATAGTTTATTTTTTTTAATATTTTTTATTATTTTTTTAATCCTGTAACTTTTTAAAAATATATTTTTACTGATTTCAGAGAGGAAGGAAGCTGGAGAGAGATAAAAACATCAATTGTGAGAGAGAATCATTGATCGGCTGCCTGCACAGCCCCTACTGGGGATCGAGCCTGCAACCTGGGCATGTGCCCTTGCCCAGAAGCGAGCCCGGGACCCTTCAGTCTGCAGCCCGACGCTCTATCCACTGAGCAAACCGGCTAGGGCGGCATAGCTTCAATGAAGCCCAAATGGATAAAAATCTAATGTGATTCTTTGGGCACTTTGGGGGTTGCAGTGATATTAACAGAAGATTGTGAAGACAGAAGGGATAAAAGGTAGCTCTTCTACGTCTAAAAATTTATTTTTCATGGAAATCTAAACAGAAAAGAATAAAAAATATTCCAGAGCAAAAATCAATTTAAGAATGAAAAACTAAAGATAGTAACAATAAAACTTTTAAGTTACAGCTTCATAAATTTTAAAAATCCAACAAACACCACACAAAAACACTGGGGTCTAAGATGTTCATTGGTAATTTCCACTTACTGTTAACTACATATAGATCAGTTAAAAATTCATATTACAAGCCAAGCTAAAAAGATGGATGTATACATGGTGAAGAGAAACTAAAGAGAACTCTAGCTTCCCTCAAATGAGTTTAAAAACACACACAACAACAACATTGAATCATTTTGGCAAAGATACAGAACTTCCAAAAGGCATTTGAAACTAAAACTTAATTAGATGGGTTGTTCCTCAAATAGCTGGAAATTTTACTGAGTAAACACACTTAGTTTGCCTTCATTAAAGTACTAGTTTACTCATGTCCAATGAAAGAAATCCCTTTGGGGAAAAAAGCTAAAATAACTGGTATTGTGTTTTTTTTAATTTCTGAGATATTATTCCTAAAGAGGCTCCCTCAAATAAGGAAAAGAAAATAAATTATTGAACATTTATTGAGTTCTTACTATGTGCAAGGCATTATTCTGAAGGATTGGTCTGTATTAACTCATGTAATCCTCACAGCAGACCTAATTTTCCCCTGCTGAAAGAGAAGCGTGGGGTAGCCATTACAGCTACCTGGTGGTGAAGTAGCTCCTAAGTCCACCCTCCTACCCACCGAATACACTGCCTTTTGCTTTCCACCAGCCAAGGGTGAGAGCAGAGTCAGGCTCCTCAGAGAAAAACCAGAAGGTTTCAGTCTGCCAGAAATGGTATCAGTGAATTAATTTGAAAAGTGTTATAATCGAGTGTATTCCTGGGAGAGATATTTGTTATTTGAAGTTTTTAAACGAGAGAAGATTGTTTTTATTCAATTGACCATGACATTGAACTTCCTAATATTTATTTTGACCAACCCTGCCAACTAATTTAAGTCCCCACCCTACCCCCACACCTCTGCTAAGGGGCTTTTAGCTCTCTAATTCTTATTTTGAACTAGAGGCCTGGTGCATGAAAATTCATGCACTGGAGGGGGGGTCCCTCAGCCCAGCCTGCTCCCTCTCACAGTCCGGGAACCCTCAGGGGCAGGAGGTGACCCGGCAATCAGGGGAAGGTGATGCCCCATCACACCTCTGCTGCTGCCACTGCCGGCAACGCAAGCCTCAGCCGGCTCTGGTTACCTGTGCCTTGGGCCGGCCCGGGGTGGCTGGGGGGCTCAGGGGACTGGGGGACTCCAGAGGCAGGCACACGGAGCGGCCGGGCCCACCACGCGCCTACCACCCCGGCGGGGCTGAGGTAATTGGGCGCCACCATCTTGTGGCTGTGGGCACTGCCATCTTTGAGGGCGTGGCAGTCAATTAGCATATTACCTCCTTATTGGCTGTGGGTGCCACCATCTTTGAGGGTGGGGCAGTCAATTAGCATATTCCCACCTTATTGGCTGTGGGTGCCGCCATCTTTGAGGGCGGGGCAGCAATTAGCATATTTCCTCCTTATTGGCTGTTGGCACTGCCATCTTTGTGACAGCATGAGGGTCAATTAGCATATTCCCTCTTTATTAGATAGGATAGGGATAGGGAAAACTTGCATTCATTTTGCCACGGAGTAGTCACCATTATTATGGCCCATTCATTCACATTGCCATTGTTTGTCACAGGGGTCTAAATGCAAAGCTGTGACAGAGAGATAAATGCTCAAAGTCAGGAGTCACTACCCACGACTGGGCCCCCTTATCAAGTGGGTCCCCACTGAGGACATATTTATTTTGTAACCTATGAAGAATAAAAGCATTTTTCTGGAAATTTTTCTTGAGATTTAAATAATCTCAGGGAGCTGAGAGGTGGAGGGAGGAATGGAGAAATAGAGAGCATCCTGTGGTTAAATATGACACATTTGCCACAAACACAAGGCAGAGATCTGACGACTGTTTATCAATAGATAGTACCTGTGCCAAGAGCTCACGGTATCTGACTTTGAAATCTGTGTCTTAAGACACAGTTTAGGGTAAACAAAAATGCTTTCTTGTTCAGGAAAGGTATTCCAGGGAGACTAGGATTTTTCTAAATATATTTTTATTGATTTCAGAGAGGAAGGGAGAGATAGAAACATCAATGATGAGAGGGAATCATTGATTGGCTGCCTCCTGCCTGATGGACCAAGCCTGCAACCCAGGCATGTGCCCTTGACCGGAATCCTAGGACCCTTCGGTCTGCAGGCTGATGCTCTATCCACTGAGCCAAACCGGCTAGGTGGCGGGGATTTTTCTTAGTAAATACAAATAGAAACCTAATGGTGGGTTCAGAATTTCTATGGAGGAGCTCTTAAGGGCAGCTTTAAACCGGGCTGCATACATTGACCATATCCAAGGGGAGAAGGGCTGCTGATGGGGAGATTTCCGGTGCAGTCTGGTGCTCTGCGACCTCCAGGCCTTAGTGAACAGTGGGTGCTCATTACGACCTCACTGCCGTGGAAGCTGGGGAGGGTATCAAAGAAGCATGAGATAGGGTCCCTGCTCCCCAAAGGCTCTAATACAGTCAGCGAGAAAACACGCCCCATGGAGCAATCACACAACGGTTACAGACTGTGACTAGGCATTGAACAAACCTAGGAAGAATGCATCAAAATGTAAACCCAAGACCAGAAAATGTCAAGAGATTTGGTGTGTCCTAAAGGAGAGACATAGGCAGAGAGGAAGACCACAGGAGGTTCAGGGGAGAGGGGAAAGGTGGTCAGCAAAAAACATAAGCACAGCAAACACCTGAAGTTGTGAAGAAAAGCTGACCCGAGGTGAGGGCCACGCTGCTGTTAAAACATAAGCTGAGGAGTTAAGACTGTACCTGTCAGACATGTGGGAACTGCCGGGCAGGGTATGACACGAAGACAAGAGTGTTGGGGGTGGGGGGCTGTGTTGTAACACAACTGAGAGAAGCAGACAAACAAGCTTGACCATCTCTTGTGAAACTTCCTGTGGTTTTCTGAGGGACTCAAAGTGCAGAGGGTGACTGCTGGTTGGACATTGGGAAACGTAACTCCAAATCCTTGAACTCACTCACTGATTGCTGTTGTCAAAAACAGTCAAGCAGCCCGGCAGAGCGGCTCAGTGGTCAAGCGTCGACCCATGAACCAGGAGGTCACGGTTCAATTCCCGGGTTGTGGGCTCGATACTCAGGGATGTTTCTGTCTCTCTCCCTCTCCCTTCCTCGCTGAAATCAATAAAAACAATACGTTTAAAAAAAAACAACAGTCAAGCCAAATTCAATCTCCCACTAAATTGAAAAAATTCAAATCGGAAAAGTGGGGCAAGAGTAATAGAAAGCCTAGAAAAAGATGGCAAGAGAAATTAAGTAGAAAAAAAATGCAAAAGATGAACACTTATCAAGAGGAGGATATTTAATTTTATCACGTATCATAATGTGAATCTTGAATCTTTTATATTAAACTTTTTCCTTTGAATATGCATTTGCTTATTGTTAATTAAATATTTTTCTACTTTAAAAAATGTTAAAGGGCCCTGACCGGTTTGGCTCAGTGGACAGAGCGTTGGCCTGCAGACTCAGGGGTCCCAGGTTTGGTTCTGGTCGGGGGCATGTGCCTTGGTTGCGGGCACATGCCCAGTGGGGAGTGTGCAGGAGGCGGCTGGTCGGTGTTTCTTTCTCGTCCATGTTTCTAGCTCTCTATCCCTCTCCCTTCCTCTCTGTAAAAAATCAATAAAATATATTTTAAAATAAATAAATAAAAAATGTTAAATGACGTGGGAAGTGGAGGGGACGAAGAAACTTCTTCTATCTCCTTGGGTCCCGTATCTGGGACCCTACAAATTAATCTGACAAAAGACAGAATAAAGGAGAAAGGGGTTTGTTACATGGGAATATGGGAGTTTCACAGAAAAGGAGTGAAAACTCAAAGAGGTGGAGAAGGGGGCTGTGGACTTTGGCTGTGGGGAGGTAACTAGGAAATGAGTGGGGAGTGAGGGCTGCAGGGTTTGCCAAGCAGGCTCCAGTCATCTCAGGCGATGAGTTGTCTCCAGCGTCAGTCTCCTCTTTCTGGTACCGGAGAAAAAGACCCCTCTACAAATGAAAAGTTCCCTTACAAAAGGCAAACTTATATCCTCTGGGGTTTTTTAATGTTTTTATTTATTGATGTTTACAGACAGAGGAAAGGTGAGAGAAACATCGATGTGTTATTCCACTTATTTATGCATTCATTGATGGCTTCTTGTATGTGCCCTGACCGGGGATCGAACCACAGCCTTGGTGTATTAGTGCGATGCTCTAACCAACTGAGCTACCCAGCCAGGGCCTCTCCTCTGGTTTTAGAGCTTTTCTTAAGTCAGCTGTTCCTCATTTACCTTCAGCTCAAAATAATCCTTATGTCAAAGTGCATGTTTGGGGGGCAAGGGGAGGGGTGGGTATATCTTGGTCCCCTGCAGTAACATGTTGAAAATAGCAAAACAACCAAAAGTCATTTTACAGGCTGTCACACTCCCTTTTGCTTCTTCAACCACTGCTTACCCACAGCCCCTCAAATGAAAAAGAGCAATTCTATTTAGCTTTGCTAAAGGAACTCCTAAACTCCGAACTTCTAAATTTAGAAGTTCCTTTAACAGAACAGAAGAAGTATTTTATTAGTTACATGTGTTTTCATCTCCCCAGGTAGAATGTACACTCAGGCTATATAATCTGTTTGTTTAAAACACAGCAAGAGAATTATGAGCTATTTGTTGAAAGAATCTGTTTACATTAAATCATGGCTGTAGCCCTAGCCAGCTTGGCTCACTGGATAGAGCGTCAGCCTGTGGACTGAAGGGTCTTGGGTTCAGTTCTGGTCAAGGGCATATGCCTGGTTTGTGGGCTCGATCACCAGTAGGGGGCATGCAGGAGGCAGCCGATCGATGATTCTCTCATCAATGATGTTTCTATCTCTCTCTCCCTCTCCCTTCCTCTCTGAAATCAATAAAAATATATTTTAAAAAAGTCATGGCTATAGTAGCTTTAAAAAGTACAAGATCGTGGCAAAATAGAAAACAATAGGCAAGGTCAAAGGCAAATGGCAGGACCTGTTGGTCTAAATCTTGATATTGGTCATGGTGAGTTACACCCTTGCATGCATTTCTCAAAACTCCATGCACTGTGCTCTAAAAAGGGTGAATTCTACTGTACATAAATATTTCCTGATTTTTAAAATGAGGGGAAAGGCATTTAACAAACCAAGAAAGGGTGTTTGCAAATTTTGTCACAGACAGCAAATATCTATAATCCATAAAGCGCTCCTAAACTTCAAGAAGAGCAATAACCCCCCCAAAAATGGACAAAAGATAAGGTCACAGAAAAGTAAATGAAAATAGCCCTTAAATATAGAAAAAAAGATGCTCAATCTCATGCAAATTACTGCAAGATACCACTCTTTTCCATCAAATTGGCAAAAATTGAAAACTTAGATCCTTTGTTACTAAGGTAGCAGGGAAACAGGCATTCTTGCTTATGGTTGTTTGAATGCAAAATGGTCCAACTCCAGAGGATAATCCAGCAATATCTAGTAAAATTACACATGCATTTCTTCTTGTGGGAAACAATTTCAAAGGCACACTGGCAAAATTATAAAACATCTTATGGCCAAGGTTAAGACTGTACATTATTTATAATAATTTTTTTAAATGAAAACAAACCAAATATCCATCAACTGGGCAATTGGTTATAGAAAATACTATGTAGCCATAAAAAAAAAAAAAAATGAGAACAGCCCTAGCTGGTTTGGCTTAGTGGATGGAGCGTCAGCCTGTGGACCAAAGGGTCCCGGGTTTGAATCCGGTCAAGGGCATGTATCTTGGTTGCAGGCTCCTCCCTAGCCCAGGCCCTGGTACAGGAGGCAATGAATAGATGTGTTTCTCTCACATCGATGTTTCTCTCTGTCTTTCCCTCTCTCTTCCACTCTCCCTGAAAATCAATGGAAAAATATCCTCTGGTGAGGATTAACAAAAAAAATGAGAACAGTCTCAACACGCTGATCTACAATGATCTCTAGGATCAATCATTATAAAAGAACTAGAGGCCTGGTGCATGAATTTGTGCACGGGTGGGGTCCCTCGGCCTGACTGGTGATCAAGGCCTATCAGGGGGCCAGCCATGGGGAGGGACCCTGGGAGGTTGGCCGGCCAGCTGGGGGGAGGGACCGTGGGAGATTGGCCAGCAATCGGGGCAATGGGGGAGGGGGCGGTCGACTAGGGTGAGGTGCCATGGGAGGTTGGCCGGCCGGAGGGAGGGGCCACAGGAGGTTGGCTGTGGGAGCACACTGACCATTAGCTCCTGCGTTGAGTGTCTGCCCCCTGGTGGTCAGTGAGCGTCATAGCGACTGGTCAACCAGTCATTCTGGTCATTCGGTTGTAATGGTTGCTTAGGCTTTTATATATGTAGATAGTGCAGACAGTGTTGGTAGTATGCTATTTGGAAAACATTTTTTAAAAGAAGCCACAGGAGGATAAACCAAGGAATAATAGCAATTAGCTACTTCTAGGGGGGATGGAGGAAACCAGGTGAGGGCATAGGGAATAGAAGCACAACTTATGTGAAAATACCTTGTTCTATAGTTTTGCCTTTGAAACTGTGTGAATATTTTATATAGTTAAAATCTAAGTTAAATCAAAAGGGGGGGAAAGCAACCCCTACAAATTGAAAACACATTTTTTAAAAATGAAACTAAATTTTTAGTATTAGAGACACACAAGAAAATAATTGTTCTGAATGTCTTTAAGATAGTATTTTGATGGTATGTCCATGAATGTATATATTCTCAGTATAATAATAACCAAATAATAACCAAGTAATCTTGACTGCCATAGTGTTTACTGGTATTGTTAGTTTGAAATTATTATAGGTATATTGTAGGATAAAGTAATTAATGGCATTGTTTTTATGTTCATATTTTTTAGAAATAAATTTTAAAGTATGGATGGATGGGAGGACATGCTGTCTGGGAGTTGTTTGAGCAAAAGAAAATAAAAGGGAATGGAATCTTGACAGCTGTTGAATGTTAGTGATGGATCTATGGGGATGTATTCTCATGTTACATTTTATAATTTAAAATGTTTCTGAAGTGTTTTAAAAAGCATAAGATCTCTATTTTTAGTGACTCCACTGGAACACTATCACCACCCTTTACACTAAAACACATTCAGCTGGGACCAGATCTGAACTCCTGGGAAGAAACCTCTTAACATCCTTTCATCTCCAAAGCTCTTTAAAAATCTTAAAGATAGACCTTCACTGTGTCATTGAGTGGTATTCAGTTAATAGCTGCATTTCTACCTGGGGAAATTAATAACAGGAGTATAGTAATAATAGCCTGATGTGTCTTGGGAATGCTTTTTAAATACTCATGACACTTTCTCACATAGTTATCTCAGCTGCACCTGAGGGCTTTGCAATTACTGCCACTTCACAGATGGGAAACTGAGTCTCGAAGAAGTTAAGCAATGTGTCCGCAATCACAGTTGAACTGACATTGGGACTTAGGTTTCCTACCAGTCTATTCCATTATTAAATTAAGACTACGGAGGAGATTAACAACAAGAGATGAAATTAAATTCACAAAACTTTATATTTTACTTCAGACCTCTGGTTAAATAATACAAATATTAGAAAGATCACCTTAATACCCTAAATTTCATTATGGAATGGATCATTTAGAACCAGTGAAAATTTTTACTATGCATTTGGGCTCTTACTGCGTGTGTGTGTGTGTGTGTGTGTGTGTGTGTGTGTGTGTGTATCCACCTGTCCTCTTTGCAACACTACTATGAAGTCAAGGGCGTCCCTTCCTTTATTTGAAAGTCCGTAATCATGGTAGAACACGTAGTTATTGAATGTGTTTATGCCGCCTTGGCCCCATTCCTTCCTATAGAGAAGAATTAAGCTAATAAGTTCATCAAATAGTCACAGAATGCATTGTTACAGGGCACGCCTAAGTCTTGGACACCTTTTCTTCATTGGAAAAAAAAAGTTGACTTAAAATAGCACCTTTGAATATTTTTAAATTATGCTTGCCCTGGCTGGTGTGCTCAGCGGTTAGAACATTGGCCCACACAACAAAGGGTCTCGAGTTTGATTCCTGGTCAAGGGCATATACCTAGGTTGCAGGTTCCACCCTGGCCCCGGTTGGGTCCCGTGCGGAGGCAACCAATCCATGTGTCTCTCTCACATTGATGTTGATTCAAAGTCTCTCTCTCTCTCTCTCTCTCTCTCTTTCTCTCTTCCTTCCTGCCCGCCTCTCTCTTCCTCTTTTTCCCTCCCTCCCTTCTTTCCACTCTCTCTAAAAATTAATAGAAAAAATATCCTCTGGTGAGGATTAACAAAAAAAATTATGTTCATGTTTGTTGAAGCAATATTGGCATGTGGAAAGGCCATAACTATACAACTACTATCTTTAGTCTTTAACTGTGGAGTGTCATCTGTAACTATTAGATTATTCTTACATTTTTAATGTGAAAAAGAGGAGCAACTTCCAACCTAAATTCTCATGCTGCCTTTGTTCTTTGATTTATGTAGCACTTTGGTATTTTTGAATATTTTGTTCTATTATTTTTCAAAAGGTAGTGTAATGATTTTTTATTTTTCCTTCAAGTTTTCTTTTAAGTTGGGTCATAGCATCTTTTTGCATATTAGAAACTAAAAAGAATATATGTGAAAAATTAAAGGAATAAAAGGTATGTATTTTGACCCCATTAAAATATTCAACACAGTAAAAGTTACATAGAGCCTGGCCAGCATGGCTCAGTGGTTGTCAACCTATAAACCAGGAGGTCGAGGTTTGATTCCCGGTCAGGGCACATGCCAAGGTTGCGGGCTTGATCCCCAGTGTAGGGTGTGCAGGAGGCAGCCGATCAATGGTTCTCTCTCATCATTGATGTTTCTATCTCTGTTTCTCTCTCTCCCTTCTTCTCTGAACTCAATAAAAAATATATATTTTTTAAAAGTTACATAGAAATGAGTTTTTATATGTTTATATTATGTAGACATTAAAATTATCCTATTTAATATCATGGAGAAATATTGATGATTTAATACCAAGTCAAAAATGTAGGATAAAAAACTAAATATACAGCATGACCCCAATTTTGTCTAAAAATAATTTATGCATAGGAAAAGGGCTAAAAGGAAAAACACCATGTTTATAAACATTATTTTAACCTGGTGAATTATGGGTCATTTTTTCTTTTTTACTTTTTTCTACATTTACAGGTATCTCCTGCTTTTTTCTTTTTATGTATATACTAGAGGCCCAGTGCATGAAATTCATGCACAAGTGTGGTACCTAGGCCTGGCCGGCTATCGAAGCACGAGTGTCTGGCATGGAAGGGCAGGTCCCAGCTGACCTCTGGGCCCTGGGCAGCACCTGGGCCTCCAGGCCCCTGAGCGCCCCCCTCCGCCTGAGTCACCAGGCCCCTGCCCAGCTCCCTCAGTACCTGGGAGCTGGGCAGCAGCCCTGTTCACCGCCACTGCCACTGGTCACACCCGCCTTGGCCTGGCACCACCCGCTCACCTGCTCCACCATCCTGCCGTGATCCGCTCTCCTCAGGGCCCATTGGGGTCTGCAGTGCCTCCACTGCTGCCCGCTGCCAGCACCGCGTCACCTATGCCCGCCATATTCCACGCCGCCCCCTGGTGGTCAGTGCACATCATAGCGAGCAGTCGAACTCCCAGTCGAGGAGACAATTTGCATATTAGGCTTTTATTATATAGGATTTTTTAAAATTGATTTCAGTGAGGAAGGGAAAGGGAGAGAGAGAGAGAAACATCAATGATGAGAGAGAATTATTGATTGGCTGCCTCCTTCACATCCCTTACTGGAGATTGAGCCCACAACCTGGGCATGTGCCCTTGACTGGAATTGAACCCAGGACCCTTCAGTCTGCAGGCCGACGCTCTATCCATTGAGCCAAACCAGCCAGGGCTCTCCTGTTTTTCTAAAGTTCTAATTACACCACTTCGTTGTTACAAAATACCTACATTAGTACCTGTTTTCGCTAACTGAAAGAAATCCAAAGAGTATTTTTGCTTTCACAAAAGAAAGACGAAAAGCGAAAATGGCATTTAGTGTTTGTTTTGCAATGAACCACTATACTGTTACCGAGGCAGCATGAGTCCTGCACGCTATACTTTAGTGTTATTTTCGGTTATGTGTGTTAGTGGGTATGATATGACAGGTGATTTCTGGGGTCTGGGAATGTTCCATATAAATTAATGGCAATTGCTTCTTCACTTTACGCTGTTTCAGCTTACAGAAGCGTCCTCCTACACCATGCTTTTGGGGGTGAACCTGCAATGGATTTTCTTTTCTTTTTTAAAAATATATATTTTATTGATTTTTTTACAGAGAGGAAGGGAGAGGGATAGAGAGCTAGAAACATTGATGAGAGAGAAACATCCATCAGCTGCCTCCTGCACACCCCCCACAGGGGATATGCCCGCAACCAAGGTACATGCCCTTGACCGGAATCGAACCCGGGACCTTTCAGTCCGCAGGCTGATGCTCTATCCACTGAGCCAAACCAGCTAGGGCCCTGCAATGGATTTTCTTTTTTTTTTTCTTTTTTTTTTTAAATTTCTTTATTGATTAAGGTGTCACATATTTGTCCTCATCCCCCCATTCCCATCCCACACCCCTGCCCTTGGATGCCCCAACCCTCTGTTGAACTTAAGCATTGGTTAGGCTCATATGCATGCACACAAGACCTTTGGTTGATCTCTCCCCCCTCCCCCCACCCTCCCCTATCCTCCCTCTGAGGCCCGATAGTCCGATCGATGCCTCCTTGTTTCTGGTTCTGTTCTTGTTCATCAGTCTATGTTGTTCATCATTTCCCCTAGATGAGCGAAATCATGTGTCACTATAGATATACTTATAAGAATTGAATGTGCGACGAGCAAAAATAGTTATGCTGACAGGCAAATGAATCAGTCTGTAGTGAGTTTCTTTCTGGACCAACAGTTCTTTTGAGACCCAATATCAATGTCCACCGGTTCCCTATGAGTACATGTCGGCACTGACCCCTCAGCTCTGGATGGTGGACAAATGGTGGTAATGCAGGTCCGACTCCCTCTGGTTTGGTCTCGGCTGGACCCAGGGGCACTGCTTCACCCGGATCCAGGGGCCCACGGCCTCGCCCGGACCCGGGGCCAGGCTCACCCGGCTCCAGGGGCCCGCGGCCTCGCCCGGACCCGGGGCCCGGGGCTCACCCGGCTCCAGGGGCCCGCGGCCTCGCCCGGACCCGGGGCCCGGGGCTCACCCGGCTCCAGGGGCCCGCGGCCTCGCCCGGACCCGGGGCCCGGGGCTCACCCGGCTCCAGGGGCCCGCGGCCTCGCCCGGACCCGGGGCCCGGGGCTCACCCGGCTCCAGGGGCCCGCGGCCTCGCCCGGACCCGGGGCCCGGGGCTCACCCGGCTCCAGGGGCCCGCGGCCTCGCCCGGACCCGGGGCCCGGGGCTCACCCGGCTCCAGGGGCCCGCGGCCTCGCCCGGACCCGGGGCCCGGGGCTCACCCGGCTCCAGGGGCCCGCGGCCTCGCCCGGACCCGGGGCCCGGGGCTCACCCGGCTCCAGGGGCCCGCGGCCTCGCCCGGACCCGGGGCCCGGGGCTCACCCGGCTCCAGGGGCCCGCGGCCTCGCCCGGACCCGGGGCCCGGGGCTCACCCGGCTCCAGGGGCCCGCGGCCTCGCCCGGACCCGGGGCCCGGGGCTCACCCGGCTCCAGGGGCCCGCGGCCTCGCCCGGACCCGGGGCCCGGGGCTCACCCGGCTCCAGGGGCCCGCGGCCTCGCCCCGACCCGGGGCCCGGGGCTCACCCGGCTCCAGGGGCCCGCGGCCTCGCCCCGACCCGGGGCCCGGGGCTCACCCGGCTCCAGGGGCCCGCGGCCTCGCCCGGACCCGGGGCCCGGGGCTCACCCGGCTCCAGGGGCCCGCGGCCTCGCCCCGACCCGGGGCCCGGGGCTCACCCGGCTCCAGGGGCCCGCGGCCTCGCCCCGACCCGGGGCCCGGGGCTCACCCGGCTCCAGGGGCCCGCGGCCTCGCCCCGACCCGGGGCCCAGGGCTCACCCGGCTCCAGGGGCGCACGGCCTCGCCCCGACCCGGGGCCCAGGGCTCACCCGGCTCCAGGGGCGCACGGCCTCGCCCGGACCCAGGATTCAGCCTCACCCGGACCCAGGGGCGCACGGCCTCGCCCGGACCCAGGATTCAGCTTCACCCGGACCCAGGGGCGCATGGCCTCGCCCGGACCCAGGGGCACGTGGCCTCACCCGGACCCGGGGCCCAGCCTCACCCTGACCCAGTTCCCAGCCTCACCCATACCCAGGGGCACGCGGCTTCACCCGGATCCGGGACCCAGCGGGGTTTCGTCTTCTTGATCCCAATTCCTGTTGGTCAATTCCCTCTCAGCAATTCCTTCGGCCATTTTCTCAGAGTTCCAGGGCAGCCACCGCAGAACTCGTTGGGCGGCGGGCTCGGCGAAGCTCCGGTGTGCCCGGTGCGCGGCGGCGGGCTGGTCCGGGGTGGCTGCGTCGGCCCTTGGGTCTGCAGCGGTGGCCGGTCGCCGAGCGTGCGCACCTGGCCGCTTCCGGGGTGTTGAGATTCTTGAAGGACTCGGAGGTCAGCAAGCGCGTAGTCTCCCGCCCCATGTCTCCCAGGGGCTCGTCTGTCCGTGCTCGGCAGCGAGTGAAGCCTTCCCCTCAGCCGGAGACCGCTGGGGGAACTGCACCGAGCACGTTCCAGGCCACCATTGTGTCGCCTGAGCCGTAGTTTTTAAAGTGTGGTCTTTGGGTCACCGGCATCAGCTTCATCCCGCGTACCCCTCTCTTTTATTCTAGTTGTATAGCATCCGCTCAGTTAGCCCTCCGGTGGTTCTGGATGGTGTCTGCTCTGCTCTCCCGTTGTAGACTCAAAACCGTTGTGGTAGGCAGCAATCAGGCTTCTGCCCTATGCCTCCATCTTGGTCCTTGTTTGTATAGTTAAGTCTTGATTGTTGTTGGTGTCACTGGGAGGAATTGTCCTCCAGGCCTATTGGCCGTGTGGACCCTCTGTGTCTATAAAGGAAGAGTTGCTGTGCGGAAGACACGCCTATGTGCTGGGTCTTGGTGCAGCAAGGCTTCGGCGCTCACTGCGTCTGCCTCTTGAATGTGTCCCTTATGGGAGTGGTCGAAGTCTGGTGTCATCTCACACCGACCACTAGATGCCCTCATTTCTGGGTCTCCAATGTAGTGTAGGTCAGCTACTGCCTGTGGCCCCTCAGCAGGAATTACAGCATCCCTTATATTCGTGACCTGTTTCGGTGCCTTCCCCTTTTGGCTGCCTCCCTATCGCTCAGCTTCCCCAATCTCCCTAGGTGGTCGCTCTTGATATCCCCCTTTGTGGGCTGAGTGCAAAGTCTTGGTGTTGTTAAGCCTTGGTTGCTGTTGGTACACTGGGAGGATGTGACCTCCGGCCCAATTGGCTGTGAGGATCAGCTGTGTCTATGCCGGGAGACAGCCCCATTCAACTAGACTTGCAAAATTGTAAAAGCCTCTGTGTTCAGCTTGGATGGGGCGGAGTTACAGGGCGGAGCCTACCGCCTTGGCTTCCTGTCAGCCCCGCCCTATGAGGTTCCTGTGTCCCTCTGTACTCCCAGCAAACACCTCTGAGAGAAAAGCGCCCTGGAGTTTCGCGCGCTGCCAAACAGTCTAGTCTCTCCCCCACTGCATCTGGATTCCCAGATTCTCGCCCAGAACTGGGTTTCCATGTAGTCAGAATTGGGGCTCACCGCAGTCTGGCACTTTTGTCTCCTTCCCTCCAGGGCGACTCAGCGGCACAGTCAGCAGCCCATCCTCCGCGCACAATCCCCTGCGCGCCTCCGGTGCTCTGTTCTTCGCCGCCTCTCTGCATCTCTGCCCCACAGTCCAGTTTTCCCCAGTATGAGCCTGGTTTCCCCGGGTCTTTCCCGGAACTGGGGTTCAGTGCAGTTGGAACTAGGGATTCAGCACAGTCCGGAGCTTTTGTCTCCTTCCCGCTAGGGCAATCCAGCGGCACAGGCAACAGACCCTCCTCTGCGCGCATTCCCGTGCGCGGCTCCGGCGCAGCTCCTCTGTGTCTCCGTCCCACAGCTCAGACTCCCCCAGCATGAGCCCGGCTTCCCAGGGTTTCGCCGGGAAATGGGGTTCAGTGCAGTCGGAGCTGGGGTTCAGCACAATCTGGCGCTTTTATCTCCTTCCCGCCAGAGAACGCCAGCCAGGCCGTCAGCCGCCCCTTCCTCTCCGGCTCCGTCTTCCCCGCACGCTCGCGGGCTCGTGTCTCCGCCCGTGTCTCCATACCTCAAGCTTTTACGGCTTCTCTGATTTTCCTTGTGGTTTTCTTTTTCCTTCTAATTGTGGGCATTTCAGTCAGCCAGCTTTCCTGTGGTTCTGGATGATGTCCGTTTTGACTTTTAGTTGTGTTTTTGATATTGTTGTGCCCGGCTGTAGGTTAGGTGTTTAACCTATGCCGCCATCTTGGTTTCTCCCCTGGATTTTCTAAAATAGATATGTTTACTGTTATCATAAGAAAAAATACATTTTAAAGTTTTTTCTATTCCAGATTTTAATGCACAATAATGGGTATTTTTAATAGTGATTATACATAGCTCCCGGCAAGCCTGGGACATGCAGAAATATACAGTGATTGGACAGTTCAACAATTCACTTTTTCAATCTTTCATCCATTCCAGCAGTACAAGCCAAATGCAAAGAAATATTCCCCTGTGACATTTTCCCTCTATTCCCTCTTTATTTTCAGTAATCATGTGAGAAAAAATTGGAGTGACTTGCTCTTTTCTGATGTACTAATTTAGCAAATGGGGTTTGATAAAATATAGAAACCTAAAGATGCAGCCAGGGGGTGGTGTTCATTTAGTTAATACCATG
Organism: Cnephaeus nilssonii; assembly: GCF_951640355.1. Taxonomy (NCBI): domain Eukaryota; kingdom Metazoa; phylum Chordata; class Mammalia; order Chiroptera; family Vespertilionidae; genus Cnephaeus; species Cnephaeus nilssonii. The sequence continues at coordinate 60,008,922 of NC_137077.1, read as the reverse complement.
AAACAACCAAATACTGGTTGTCTATGTTGACATAGCGTATGGTGAAATATTTTTTTAAAAATAGATTTTTATTTATTTCACAGAGGAAAGGAGAGGTAAAGAGAGATAGAAACATCAATGATGAGAGAGAATCATTGATTGGCTGCCTCCTGCACATCCCCTACTGGGGATAAAGCCCACAACCCAAGCATGTGCCCTTGACTGGAATCAAACCTGGGACCCTTCAGTCTGCAGGCTGACGCTCTATCCACTGAGCCAAACCGGCTAGGGCCATGGTGAAGTATTTTTAACTGGAATAAAAATAGAACTGTTACAGTTTCCATTTTCTTCAGTTGCATGCTGTAAGTGGTTGGAATGATAAAAACCAACCAGGACTTGGTATCTTAGTATAGAAGCTACAACTGCAGCTCAGCCACCTGACAAATACCAGCAGAATGCCACCCCCTCCGCTAGAAGCATCTGTCATACCCCATACGGGAAGGGGGAGGGGGACTGTGATACCAACAGGCTTCAGACATATTCATCCTATGGAGGGTGACCCACGTATCAAAACCCAGGCCTTTTAAATTATAGATTTCCAAAAAATATTTTTATTGATTTTTAGAGAGAAAGGAAGGGAGACGGAGAGAGAGAAACATTGATGCAGGAGCAAGACATCCATGGGCTGCTGCCCCCTGCATGCCCCCCCCCCCCCCCGTCCCGCACCAGGGATGGAGCCCGAAATCTGAGCATGTGCCTGATGGGGATCAAACCGGCAACATTTCAGTGTATTGGACGACACCCAACCAACTGAGCCACACTGGCCGGGCACTTTGTAATTTTTTTTCTTTGAGAATGGAAAAGCCTATTTCATAAGATTTTAAAAAGGATTGAGTGAGACAATGAATGTAAAAGTTTTTTGTAGACACCAATGCTCTACCATGATTACTGTTAAAGACACATCTAGCAAAACTCAGTAAGGGTGTTGACTAAGTATAAGGGAAAGAAATGTTTCATTTTCCCCCTTCCTCACTTACTGGTATCTGTTAGGAGCTGTTCTGTCGCATCTTTATGACCTTGACTTTTTCAGTGTTCACCCAAGCAATCCTCATTGGTGTCCTAGACTGAGGCTGGCAGCCTCCATTCTGCAGGAGAACCCGAGTCAAAGAACCCTTCTGTACTTGTCCGGAGAGCTTGTGTAGAACAACATTGCAGGAGGGAGAGTGTGGTCACCTAGCTCCAGCCAGCCAAAGCTCCTCACCCCAAGGATGCCATGGATGTGATGCTGTCCATTAGGAATCGATTCCCTGCAAGGACTTGAACTCACCACTCCTCACCTCTGCCTCCTGAGGGCAACCGTGTATCCTTGGACACTTTGGTGGAATGTATTTATTGTGTGCATTTCCTTTGTAATTCATAGGCAAGGTCACAACCATAATGATGTGGAAATTATATATATTTGATTTCAGAAAAGGAGAGGGAGAGGGAGATAGAAACATCAATGATGACAGAGAATCATTGATCCGCTGCCTCCTGCACGGCCCCTACTGGGGATCGAGCCCACAACCCAGGCATATGCCCTGACCGGGAATCAAACTGTGACCTTCTGGTTCATAGGTCGACACTCAACCACTGAACCACACCATCCAGGCAGCGATGTAGGAATTTGAGGGGAGAGAAAGGAGGTAAGGAATGCAACACTGACTTTCTTTCCCTTTGCTTGTTTGTTTGTTTGTTTGTTTGTGCCTGTTTAGTAGAAGGCAGCAAGACCTGTGAGGTATGGAAAGCAGACGGAAGAGGCCGAAAGGAAGATGTGGAAAACAGGGGAGACAGGCGATCTCCAGAACAAACTTGACCTCATAATTTTCCTCACTCTGGCTCCATAAACAGGAGGTCCCTCTGCCCCTCTGGGCAAACGAGGCAAGCAGCGTAATTAAAAGTTCAGGGCTCCTTAGATGTTAAGTACCTGGATTTCAGCTGAGAGAAAAAAGGCTGTTCCAGCAAGTGGGGGTTTCTCTGTCAGAACTGCCCTGCAGACCTCAAGCTGCGACAAAGCCTGCTCTGTTTCCCTTCGGGGGCTGCCGCCACCCCTACGTTATAATCAGAGGAAGGAAACGCCTGAGAGATCTGAAGGTTGTAATTGTTGTCGAGCGCAGATGGCTTGGATTACCGCACAGCAGCGCAGCCGAAGGCCAGGGCCTCCGTGGGAGCCGCCGCCCGGAGGGAGGCTTTGAGTTGGACGGCACCTCGTGGGCAGGAGCTGTGCCGCTCCAGGTCCGCAAGGGCAGAGCCTGGGACCCTGGCCCCCGGAAACGAAGGGGCAGATGCATCAGAAACCGAGAGCACAGACAAACCCACCGTGTTTCTCGTGCAAAATAGGACCTTGCCGGTGAGGCTCGGAAGAACACAGGAAGCGGTTGTGATTGGCGACCAGAAGGCTGCACACCCCGCCCAGGAGCTTGGGTTCCTTCTGGGCCAGTGAGTGCGGGCGGCGGAGGCGGCGCGGGCCGCCAGCCTGTGCCCGGTGCCCGCAGGGATCCTGTGCGGGGCTGAGCCGTTGGTTTTATAGGAAACACAAATCTGATTCCCCCTACTGGGCACAGAACGCTTGGGCTTTCTACCCTCTTAACGGTCACTAAAAAGGGGGATTCTTTTTTTTTAAAAAAAAATTTCAGAAAGAGCCCAAACAAAACATCGGCATTCCCTGCGCCAGAGGGTGGGGACCGTTTTGTGCCCGGCACCTCCGGTGGCCTTGGTGCGGGCAGAGAGTGGGCCTGGGCGGGGGGAGGAGACCCCTGGAGGGGCGAGGCCGCTTGCTTTGCAAACGGACCAGAGGAGCAGGGCTCTGGGAGAGACGTGTGCGCAGAGGCCCAGGGTGGACGCCACGGTGGGCTCGTGTGGTCCTGCGCTTCGCAGTGCGCAGTGGCTCCCACGCTTTGGGCCTCCGTGTGGGAGGTGTGGGCAGAGGGCTGTGCAAGCTGGTCAACATCAGAGGGACGCTGCGAGCAGAAGCCCAGTGGTGTGAAGCCCCCAGCCCAGCGGGGAGCCCCAGAAGGCCCAGGCCTGGTGTCTCCCTCACAGGAGCAGGCGAGGGGTAGCTGATTCCGCAACAAACGTGAGGGTGGGTGTTAGGGGGAGGTTGTTTCAGGATGAGAACTTTTCAAACCCCATGCCTTCTTTCCTCTCATTCTAGGACCCTTCCCCCCCCCCCCCCCCCCCAAACGAGGTGTCATCGGTAG